>NC_066584.1:507708335-508324335 GCF_024323335.1 Lathyrus oleraceus | reverse complement strand
CCCAGTATGATCCCTTTCACTAACCGTCACTGTTTGAAGTTTGTTACAAAATATTTCTTGCATCAACAACTTTATCAACAATGTGTTGACAGCCAAACAAGTTTGCATTTGAGCTGATATGAATGAACCATGTGCATTTGTTATATATCAATGCTCAATCTGGAGTGAAAAGCCAATACTCACGCGATATGTTTTTTCCTCAAACCATATCTTCAATTACAGTTGCCATATAATCTCATGTAAGTTATATCTCATATTCAGCTAAGTTTGAGAAGTTGCCTGTTCCAGATATTTGTAAGTCTTATGATATTTTGATACGCCCATTAGCCAGAAATCAAAGTTGTCAACTGTAACTATATTTATATACTTCTGTCTTGGCTTCTCAACATTTTCACTTTGCCTCACACTCTTTATCTTCTTCACTGGAATGGAAACCTGTACATATATATATACCTTTTAGAATCTCAACAAAATGTTGGAATATGAAAACTGAGAGCAATGAATAGGTTTGTTCACGACTTACCTTATAGCGGATCCTACACATTTGCCCTTTCTGATTAAAGACTTTTATTGATCTCTCGCTGCAAAACGCAACCTTTTCGGTGGAGATGAAGAGGAGACCAGCTAGAGGGCCAGATGTGGTGGACAGATAACAATGGCAAACTTTCAACAGCCTCTCCCCCTCCATCACACTAAAATACCGCATGAACACTTTCTCCACTCCACCCATTTGAAGAATTCGAGCCCCTAAGCTCAACTTCCTTTTTATAGTTTCAGATATGTTTGTCCCCAGTCTCACTGAAATCTCAGAATTACTATCGGCCCTCCTGCTGCGCTTTTTCTGGTTACAACTTCCTTTACCTGAAGCATTGAAACACTCTATATAAGTATAATCATCAATACTTAATGAAATTAGAATAGATAATCGTGATTCATCCGTCTGTAAAGGAAATCAAAGTCTTACTTTTGCTTTGATGTTCAGATGGATATCGACATTGATGAGAAGCATAATCAAGTAAGTATTTGTTATTCGATTTTTGGAACTGTTTATTTATGATTGGAATTCCAACAACTAACTCGTGAAGCAGTGAGGTCTGCATGTTGAATGATGAATAAGGTTTGTGTTTTGTGTTTAGCAAGTAGATAGCATGGAAGCTAGGCTCACTTGGTTAGATCAGTCCCTTTGTATTGTTAAGAGGTAGTATTTAAAGGGATGAAAAGTAAGAAGGGAATCTTGACCCTTTTGTAGGATGACTCAACCATGATCTTGGTGATGTAATAAAGACACTACTCGCATGGGAACTTGAAGGACTTTACTTAAGATAGTATTTTGACATCATGGATTGTTTGGTTGCTTTTAGGAAAACATGATAAAGAGGATATATATATATATATATATATATATATATATATATATATATATATATATATATATATATATATATATATATATATATATATATATATATATATATATATTAGCCTTTTAAAAAATAAACTTAAAAAGGTTAATTTTTAAAGGCTTGGAGAAAAGTTTATATATCTTGAGGAACAAGATTTCATGGTGTCGGCCAACCCTTTGGAAATTAAAACAAAAAAAAGTAAAGGTTGATATGGTTTTCATGAGCAGCATAAACTTTATGAGTTGTCTAAATTCTATTGCAGTAAGGTAGGTATGCAAAACTAAAATGTAGACAGTGTAGTAAGTTCATGTCTGGGTAATGCTAACATATTGACATGTTTTATGTTGTGTACCACTAAATACACCTTCAATCTAAAATGTAAGTAAGTGTTATATTGGTCAACCGTCTACAAACATTGAGGACGGATTTTAGTTTCCATTCCATTTCTAGTTTCTGCCAGACACAAGTCCATTTCCAGTATTTGTCAAACACAATTTCATGTTCCATAACCATAGCACTGTCAGCAAGCTTACTTTATCATATATACTTTGTCTGGTAGAACTAGAACTAGAAATGCAACGCCTATAAAAACACACGTGTAGATGCACATGGAAATAATTTAGTGATTCACTTTTCCAAAAACATGGTCGCCATATCTTAAAATACAACGTTTGTGGTCCACCCTTTTTCTTCATATTAAGGTCATTCCAAATGAAGCAATATTAAAGTGCTATATACACTATTCTGCTTTTGACCCACAAACTACCACTTGTGTTTAGTTATAAGTTAATTGTGTACTTCAAGTAGACATTTTCTTATAACTTTTATAAAATATGAATTTAATTGAAGTTAAAATTGATTTTTTTACAAAAATAATTCATTTTTTTAAGGAAATTCCCAAAATATTTCTGGTTTCAAAAAAATTCTCAAACTATCCCACTTTTAGGAGGAGTCGCCAATTGAATTAGAGACTCCTCTTAAAAATTGAATGGAGGCGCCAATTGGATTGGCTAGGGCAGCTGCCCTAGCCAATTGGATTGACGCCCCTGTGTAGTACTTAAGAGGAGACGCCAATTCAATTGAAGCCTTAGTGTAAAATGCAATTTTTGTGTTATAAATAGATGTGTTGTGTGAGTCATTGTTCCACATCTCAATTTATCATTTGGGAATCGTGTTTGGTGTTCGTCGCCGATACAGAAAGGTGATTTATGCGAGAGACAAACCTCAGATGCTGATGCTGTTCTGGAACATCACTACGTTCGATCAACTGAAGAGGGAGCTGGTTCGTTGGTTAGATGGGAAAATACCAGAAGGAAAAAAATTAGAAGTATTGAGAGACTCGACAATATCTTTGATTGGGTGCGAATGAAGACTAATAAGGATGCTAGGGAAATGATGTTCGGTCGAGATGATATCAATTTGATTGTTGTAATCAGTTAGAAATATTTATGTTTTCAGATAGCTTATTTTATAGTGATGTTTGTTGTGAACCTCGTTGTAACAAAAATTTAATGATACATGATGATTGAAGGTTACAGAAATACAATGTTACAAAAAGCTTAAGACCCAGATGATGCTCCTCGATTGGGACAGTTGTTCTTGTTGTGTCCTGGTTGACGACAGATACTACATAATCTTATTATTTTATCTGTGGAATCAATCTCTGTCCTGATACGTGTGCTGTTTGGCCTTCCTTTTTTCTTTCTACGCATCTCGTCGTTGTGCCAAACTATATCACCTTCATATGGAGGTCAGTATTCCTCCATTGGTAGTACCGAGAAGCTTTGATTATATACATTCATGACGGTGACGGTCTTGTACACATCAGATAAATGGCTGTAAGCGTCTTGACGAGTATAAGCGCATGCTGCAATGACATGGGAGCAAGGAATGCGGAAGGCCTGAAATTTTTCACAATCGCACCTGTAACACCCTTCTAAAATACCCCAAATATTTAATTTACAACAACAAATATATAAATCAGAGTAATTATTGCAGTTAAGGGTGTCACACAATACTTCACACATTTCACCATAAAAATCAGTCATGCTCATCATTTAATTCAACATAAACACTTCTTGCAAAATACGCAGCGGATAGAGATCATTCAACATATGTAATACATTACACATAAAATTATTCAACAAGTTAAAACATCCCGTCCCGATGTTACATCTATCAGAGCATGACCCACTAAGGAGACCACACTAGACTCCAAGCACTAGCTTCTACTCACTCACTGTTCGTTACCTGAAAAACAGTTGTAAGGGTGAGTTCCTCAATCGATATAATAAGCATTATAAATCATCATGTAATGCTAAGTAAATTTACACGTTAATCACCCTAATCATATCATGCATTCAGTAACGGCACATCAACTCAAATATCATACTCAATAACAACGTAAAATGCAACTCGATAACAACATAAAATGCAACTCAAATGAGACTCGACTCGTCATGCATGTGGTACCAATCGGAGTAAAACTCCCAACTTAAAATCATTGCCATTTTATTGGGCATCAAGGCATAAGCCTTCAACTTTCAACTTAAAATTTGCCAATCCAGGCCAACGTGGTGTGAGCAAAGCTCCGACTTAATGCATATGAATGTACATGGCATACACGACTTTACAATTCCGACAACATAATAATAATAGCAACACAACAAGGTTTTCAACATAATCAACTTATAATCAACTTTGGCTCATCAAGCCTACAACTCAGTATTTTTAACAACTTTCCGTACACGGAACAACTTAACAACTCAGTCATACTTGCATCGACACTTTATAACACAAACCCAACAAATTTTACTCATCAAAATTGACTACAATATTACTTCATAACATAACTCAATCCCTACTATGTCACACACCAACCTAGGCAAATCACCAAGTATGCTCACAACATTAAAATATCAATTTTTCACTTTTCCAACAGTGTTAACCGGTTAACGCCCTGGGTTAACCGGTTAACGCAGGACAAAACACACTTTCTGGCAAAACGCAACAGTGTTAACCGGTTAACGCCCTGGGTTAACCGGTTAACGCAGGAAAAACAGCACCTTTTCACAAAATATAACAGTGTTAACCGGTTAACGCCCTGGGTTAACCGGTTAACGCAGGCAAAACAGCAGTTCCTGCGCTAACACAAGGCAGAATGCAGAGTTCTCCGCATTTTCCGCCGTTGGAGGACTTCCGGACCTCCGATTCAACTTCCGTAAAAAGCTACATTATCGGAAAATCACAACACATACAATCATCGATTCAATTTCAGTTTTCATACAACTTATTCATCACAATTTTCTCAGCATTCTAAATCCCAATTAGGGTCAATTCAACGGTTTATCACTACCCATTACATGCTATCCCATAATACCCATTAAACGACGATAAACCCCCCTTACCTGAGATAATTCGGCAATCTCTAAGCTTCGAGCTTTTCCGTTCTTCAACCTTTGCTCTCTAGCTCTTCCTCTTTGCCCTTTCTCCACTTTTCACCTTTCAGCCGCTTCTCTGTTTCACGTGAAAACTCTTTACCAATACTGAAAACCCTTTTTCCTTATTCCAACTTATATATTTTCCAATAATTATTATTCCAAATAATAATAATAATAATAATCCAATAATTCAATTTATTTAATTAAATTAATAAATATATTATTAACTTAATTTAATTAATTCTCTTATTTTATTCGGGGTGTTACAACTCTCCCCCACTAAAAGAGTTTTCGTCCTCGAAAACATACCTCAAGCAAATAAATCCGGATAAGACTCCTTCATCTGACTCTCCAGTTCCCAAGTCACATTGCCACCTGCTGGTCCTCCCCAAGCTACCTTCACCAAGGCAATCTCTTTACCCCGCAACTGCTTCAGCTCTCGATCCTCAATCCTCATAGGCGATATTTCAACAGTCAGGTTATCTCTTACCTGTACATCATCTACTTGGATCACATGCGACGGATCATGAATGTACCTCCTCAACTGAGACACATGAAAAACCTCATGCAAATTCGCAAGTGACGGCGGTAAAGCGATACGATAGGCTACCTCTCCTATCCTCTCCAAAATCTGATAAGGACCAATAAATCGAGGTGTCAACTTCTTTGACTTCAAAGCTCGACCAACCCCAGTTATCGGAGTAACACGAAGAAACACGTGATCTCCCTCTCGGAACTCAAGTGATTTCCTCCTCTTGTCATGATAACTCTTCTGACGACTCTGAGCAATTCTCATCTTCTCCTGAATCATCTTAATCTTTTCTGTAGTCTGTTGAACAATCTCCGGTCCAACCACAGCACTCTCACCGGACTCATACCAACATAAAGGTGTCCGACATCTCCTACCATACAAAGCTTCAAACGGCGCCATACCAATGCTCGAATGAAAACTATTGTTGTAGGTAAACTCAATCAAAGGTAAATAACAATCCCAAGCACCTCCCTTTTCCAAAACACAAGCTCTCAAAAGATCCTCCAATGACTGAATCGTCCTCTCAGTCTGACCATCAGTCTGCGGGTGATATGCAGAGCTCAATCTCAGCTTAGTTCCCAAAGCCCTCTGCAAACCTTCCCAGAACTTCGATGTAAATCTAGGATCTCTGTCTGAAACAATACTCGACGGAATACCATGCAAACTTACAATTTTCTCAATATACAACTCAGCTAATCTCTCTAACGGATAATCCATTCTGATCGGAATGAAATGAGCCGACTTTGTCAATCTGTCAACAATCACCCAAATAGCTTCAAAACTCTTAATTGTCCTCGGTAAACCAGAAACAAAATCCATACTGATACTATCCCACTTCCACTCTGGAATAGCCAACGGTTGCATTAGCCCAGACGGCTTCTGATGCTCAATCTTTGACTTCTGACAAGTCAAACAGGAATAAACAAAACTCGCAATTTCTCTTTTCATTCCCGGCCACCAAAATAACTTTTTCAAATCATGATACATCTTCGTAGCTCCAGGATGAATACTCAGGCCACTACGATGTCCTTCTTCAAGAATACTCTTCTTAAGTTCGATAACATCCGGAATACACACCCGCTTACCAAATTTCAGAATACCATTTTCATCAACTCTGAATTCACCACCTTGACCCTGATTCACCAGAGTCAACTTATCAACCAAAAGCACATCGGAAAGTTTCCTTGCTTCAGCTCAAGGAACTCAATTTCCTTCTTACCACGGACATCTTCCGGATAATACTTTCTCATGAATTCCCTATGGAATACATCCCAAGTAATGACTTCACCTGCCACGGTCAACCTCTCGTGAGTCTCTAGCCACCAGTCATCAGCTTCGACTGCTAGCATGTGAGTACCATACCGAACCTTCTGAGCTGGAGTGCAATCCATCACACGGAAGATTCTCTCGATCTCCTTCAACCATCCTAAGGCTGCATCTGGATCATGCTTCCCTTTAAATACCGGCGGATTCTCTCTCTGAAAAGTCGCCAAGCTACGTGATCCAGCATCACCACCAGCATTTGGCAAGTTCTGCACAGCTTGTGCCATCGCTTGCATTGCGGCAGCCATTGCAGCGTCATTCCTTCCAGCCATTTCAACTTATCAATACAACACAACTTAAAAGTTAGATTAGTAACAATACACAATTGTTAGACAGTAACGACACGACAACTGGCCGGACAGACCGACCTGCTCTGATACCACTAATGTAACACCCTTCTAAAATACCCCAAATATTTAATTTACAACAACAAATATATAAATCAGAGTAATTATTGCAGTTAAGGGTGTCATACAACACTTCACACATTTCACCATAAAAATCAGTCATGCTCATCATTTAATTCAACATAAACACTTCTTGCAAAATACGCAGCGGATAGAGATCATTCAACATATGTAATACATTACACATAAAATTATTCAACAAGTTAAAACATCCCGTCCCGATGTTACATCTATCAGAGCATGACCCACTAAGGAGACCACACTAGACTCCAAGCACTAGCTTCTACTCACTCACTGTTCGTTACCTGAAAAACAGTTGTAAGGGTGAGTTCCTCAATCGATATAATAAGCATTATAAATCATCATGTAATGCTAAGTAAATTTACACGTTAATCACCCTAATCATATCATGCATTCAGTAACGGCACATCAACTCAAATATCATACTCAATAACAACGTAAAATGCAACTCGATAACAACATAAAATGCAACTCAAATGAGACTCGACTCGTCATGCATGTGGTACCAATCGGAGTAAAACTCCCAACTTAAAATCATTGCCATTTTATTGGGCATCAAGGCATAAGCCTTCAACTTTCAACTTAAAATTTGCCAATCCAGGCCAACGTGGTGTGAGCAAAGCTCCGACTTAATGCATATGAATGTACATGGCATACACGACTTTACAATTCCGACAACATAATAATAATAGCAACACAACAAGGTTTTCAACATAATCAACTTATAATCAACTTTGGCTCATCAAGCCTACAACTCAGTATTTTTAACAACTTTCCGTACACGGAACAACTTAACAACTCAGTCATACTTGCATCGACACTTTATAACACAAACCCAACAAATTTTACTCATCAAAATTGACTACAATATTACTTCATAACATAACTCAATCCCTACTATGTCACACACCAACCTAGGCAAATCACCAAGTATGCTCACAACATTAAAATATCAATTTTTCACTTTTCCAACAGTGTTAACCGGTTAACGCCCTGGGTTAACCGGTTAACGCAGGACAAAACACACTTTCTGGCAAAACGCAACAGTGTTAACCGGTTAACGCCCTGGGTTAACCGGTTAACGCAGGAAAAACAGCACCTTTTCACAAAATATAACAGTGTTAACCGGTTAACGCCCTGGGTTAACCGGTTAACGCAGGCAAAACAGCAGTTCCTGCGCTAACACAAGGCAGAATGCAGAGTTCTCCGCATTTTCCGCCGTTGGAGGACTTCCGGACCTCCGATTCACTTCCGTAAAAAGCTACATTATCGGAAAATCACAACACATACAATCATCGATTCAATTTCAGTTTTCATACAACTTATTCATCACAATTTTCTCAGCATTCTAAATCCCAATTAGGGTCAATTCAACGGTTTATCACTACCCATTACATGCTATCCCATAATACCCATTAAACGACGATAAACCCCCCTTACCTGAGATAATTCGGCAATCTCTAAGCTTCGAGCTTTTCCGTTCTTCAACCTTTGCTCTCTAGCTCTTCCTCTTTGCCCTTTCTCCACTTTTCACCTTTCAGCCGCTTCTCTGTTTCACGTGAAAACTCTTTACCAATACTTAAAACCCTTTTTCCTTATTCCAACTTATATATTTTCCAATAATTATTATTCCAAATAATAATAATAATAATAATCCAATAATTCAATTTATTTAATTAAATTAATAAATATATTATTAACTTAATTTAATTAATTCTCTTATTTTATTCGGGGTGTTACAACTCTCCCCCACTAAAAGAGTTTTCGTCCTCGAAAACATACCTCAAGCAAATAAATCCGGATAAGACTCCTTCATCTGACTCTCCAGTTCCCAAGTCACATTGCCACCTGCTGGTCCTCCCCAAGCTACCTTCACCAAGGCAATCTCTTTACCCCGCAACTGCTTCAGCTCTCGATCCTCAATCCTCATAGGCGATATTTCAACAGTCAGGTTATCTCTTACCTGTACATCATCTACTTGGATCACATGCGACGGATCATGAATGTACCTCCTCAACTGAGACACATGAAAAACCTCATGCAAATTCGCAAGTGACGGCGGTAAAGCGATACGATAGGCTACCTCTCCTATCCTCTCCAAAATCTGATAAGGACCAATAAATCGAGGTGTCAACTTCTTTGACTTCAAAGCTCGACCAACCCCAGTTATCGGAGTAACACGAAGAAACACGTGATCTCCCTCTCGGAACTCAAGTGATTTCCTCCTCTTGTCATGATAACTCTTCTGACGACTCTGAGCAATTCTCATCTTCTCCTGAATCATCTTAATCTTTTCTGTAGTCTGTTGAACAATCTCCGGTCCAACCACAGCACTCTCACCGGACTCATACCAACATAAAGGTGTCCGACATCTCCTACAATACAAAGCTTCAAACGGCACCATACCAATGCTCGAATGAAAACTATTGTTGTAGGTAAACTCAATCAAAGGTAAATAACAATCCCAAGCACCTCCCTTTTCCAAAACGCAAGCTCTCAAAAGATCCTCCAATGACTGAATCGTCCTCTCAGTCTGACCATCAGTCTGCGGGTGATATGCAGAGCTCAATCTCAGCTTAGTTCCCAAAGCCCTCTGCAAACCTTCCCAGAACTTCGATGTAAATCTAGGATCTCTGTCTGAAACAATACTCGACGGAATACCATGCAAACTTACAATTTTCTCAATATACAACTCAGCTAATCTCTCTAACGGATAATCCATTCTGATCGGAATGAAATGAGCCGACTTTGTCAATCTGTCAACAATCACCCAAATAGCTTCAAAACTCTTAATTGTCCTCGGTAAACCAGAAACAAAATCCATACTGATACTATCCCACTTCCACTCTGGAATAGCCAACGGTTGCATTAGCCCAGACGGCTTCTGATGCTCAATCTTTGACTTCTGACAAGTCAAACAGGAATAAACAAAACTCGCAATTTCTCTTTTCATTCCCGGCCACCAAAATAACTTTTTCAAATCATGATACATCTTCGTAGCTCCAGGATGAATACTCAGGCCACTACGATGTCCTTCTTCAAGAATACTCTTCTTAAGTTCGATAACATCCGGAATACACACCCGCTTACCAAATTTCAGAATACCATTTTCATCAACTCTGAATTCACCACCTTGACCCTGATTCACCAGAGTCAACTTATCAACCAAAAGCACATCGGAAAGTTTCCTTGCTTCAGCTCAAGGAACTCAATTTCCTTCTTACCACGGACATCTTCCGGATAATACTTTCTCACGAATTCCCTACGGAATACATCCCAAGTAATGACTTCACCTGCCACGGTCAACCTCTCGTGAGTCTCTAGCCACCAGTCATCAGCTTCGACTGCTAGCATGTGAGTACCATACCGAACCTTCTGAGCTGGAGTGCAATCCATCACACGGAAGATTCTCTCGATCTCCTTCAACCATCCTAAGGCTGCATCTGGATCATGCTTCCCTTTAAACACCGGCGGATTCTCTCTCTGAAAAGTCGCCAAGCTACGTGATCCAGCATCACCACCAGCATTTGGCAAGTTCTGCACAGCTTGTGCCATCGCTTGCATTGCGGCAGCCATTGCAGCGTCATTCCTTCCAGCCATTTCAACTTATCAATACAACACAACTTAAAAGTTAGATTAGTAACAATACACAATTGTTAGACAGTAACGACACGACAACTGGCCGGACAGACCGACCTGCTCTGATACCACTAATGTAACACCCTTCTAAAATACCCCAAATATTTAATTTACAACAACAAATATATAAATCAGAGTAATTATTGCAGTTAAGGGTGTCACACAACACTTCACACATTTCACCATAAAAATCAGTCATGCTCATCATTTAATTCAACATAAACACTTCTTGCAAAATACGCAGCGGATAGAGATCATTCAACATATGTAATACATTACACATAAAATTATTCAACAAGTTAAAACATCCCGTCCCGATGTTACATCTATCAGAGCATGACCCACTAAGGAGACCACACTAGACTCCAAGCACTAGCTTCTACTCACTCACTGTTCGTTACCTGAAAAACAGTTGTAAGGGTGAGTTCCTCAATCGATATAATAAGCATTATAAATCATCATGTAATGTTAAGTAAATTTACACGTTAATCACCCTAATCATATCATGCATTCAGTAACGGCACATCAACTCAAATATCATACTCAATAACAACGTAAAATGCAACTCGATAACAACATAAAATGCAACTCAAATGAGACTCGACTCGTCATGCATGTGGTACCAATCAGAGTAAAACTCCCAACTTAAAATCATTGCCATTTTATTGGGCATCAAGGCATAAGCCTTCAACTTTCAACTTAAAATTTGCCAATCCAGGCCAACGTGGTGTGAGCAAAGCTCCGACTTAATGCATATGAATGTACATGGCATACACGACTTTACAATTCCGACAACATAATAATAATAGCAACACAACAAGGTTTTCAACATAATCAACTTATAATCAACTTTGGCTCATCAAGCCTACAACTCAGTATTTTTAACAACTTTCCGTACACGGAACAACTTAACAACTCAGTCATACTTGCATCGACACTTTATAACACAAACCCAACAAATTTTACTCATCAAAATTGACTACAATATTACTTCATAACATAACTCAATCCCTACTATGTCACACACCAACCTAGGCAAATCACCAAGTATGCTCACAACATTAAAATATCAATTTTTCACTTTTCCAACAGTGTTAACCGGTTAACGCCCTGGGTTAACCGGTTAACGCAGGACAAAACACACTTTCTGGCAAAACGCAACAGTGTTAACCGGTTAACGCCCTGGGTTAACCGGTTAACGCAGGAAAAACAGCACCTTTTCACAAAATATAACAGTGTTAACCGGTTAACGCCCTGGGTTAACCGGTTAACGCAGGCAAAACAGCAGTTCCTGCGCTAACACAAGGCAGAATGCAGAGTTCTCCGCATTTTCCGCCGTTGGAGGACTTCCGGACCTCCGATTCAACTTCCGTAAAAAGCTACATTATCGGAAAATCACAACACATACAATCATCGATTCAATTTCAGTTTTCATACAACTTATTCATCACAATTTTCTCAGCATTCTAAATCCCAATTAGGGTCAATTCAACGGTTTATCACTACCCATTACATGCTATCCCATAATACCCATTAAACGACGATAAACCCCCCTTACCTGAGATAATTCGGCAATCTCTAAGCTTCGAGCTTTTCCGTTCTTCAACCTTTGCTCTCTAGCTCTTCCTCTTTGCCCTTTCTCCACTTTTCACCTTTCAGTCGCTTCTCTGTTTCACGTGAAAACTCTTTACCAATACTGAAAACCCTTTTTCCTTATTCCAACTTATATATTTTCCAATAATTATTATTCCAAATAATAATAATAATAATAATCCAATAATTCAATTTATTTAATTAAATTAATAAATATATTATTAACTTAATTTAATTAATTCTCTTATTTTATTCGGGGTGTTACAACACCAACTTCTGTTTAGTCTAACAGCATAGGCTAAATTTGGTCCCCTCGTTGTGATCCATTGTTTCCTAGACGCTGAAATTTTGCCTATGACGGTCAAAGACTGTTACAACGTGTGTGCTAGTTTTGATGCTCTCCTCTTTCATGACCTTCATGCAACACTCACTGAATACTTGCCCAGACATTAACACCGCACTCCATCTTTCACCTCTGGTTGCGAATGTAGAAGCCAACCTATAATAGGTCGATCTTACCAAGGCGGTTATCGGCAGATTTTGAATTCATTTGAATACCCCGTTCATGCATTCCACAAGGTTTGTTGTCATGTGGCCCCATCGACAACCTCCGTCAAATGCCCTTATCCACTACTCTACTGGTATGTTATTTAGCCATCTCCCTGCGTCTTCATTAGACAGTCTAATTTCATCACGATAATATTGAAATGACGGCTGAGTTAGAGCATACCTAGCATGAAGGAGAATGGCGATCCAAAACGCAGCGGAATTTAAAAATTTCTCCTTTAATGATCCTTACGAATGGGCATGATCAGTGATAGAATCGTTACCTCTTGTGGCGATCACGAACGTTGAACGATGACAACGCCTCTACTCAGTCCACACGAACGGATTCCTTCAATCTCAGTGCTAGCTGCTATGAATGAAGGATTTGAGTGAGAGAGAGAGAAACGAAAATGCAAAAGTGACAATGCTTCTACCCAAGGGTTCTATTTATCGAACCACTTGTGTGGGCTTCAAGCTAAAAAGCCCACTTAAGTGTATTTTGGCCCATATCTTATAATATGCCCAAAATCACTTAAGCGTGTGGTACCTTATCATATTTCGTATTCCATTTAAGTGCATTATACCTTACGGTGTTCCTTAGTTACTCTATCTCTCATCAATCCGTCCTTTGTGTGTGACCCTGTAGGTTTTCGCGACGTTGACAATTATATTAAATCACGCATTTAACATAATAAACAGTGAGCGGTATCTAGCAACACATCACTGCTACCCAAGACACGAAAATGTCATGTGATCTGACAAATCCTTCTGTGATAATAATTATGTGTATAATTACCCTTTTGCTCTTATGTCTATATTGAACACAAGGCATAGACCGTGTCATCCTTGTCCAGTTCAATATTGGGCCCATAGACATTTATCCTGTTACGCAGGATGGGCAAATTCCATCTAGGTCACTCATGTCCCTTAGCATGCTTTGTGGAGTACCCATCAACTGTCTTTATGGTTATCCAGTTACCGGCAACGTTGGATCAACAATAAAGCACTCGACTCTACATCTAGGATCCATAGTGGTTTCAGGTCGAAGAGTGGTATACACTATTATCACCATGAGAATAACTTATGACACTTTGCATAACATTCTATATAGTATTCTCATAGCGGGTCAATCCTTATTCGAAGAGGAGAGATAGGGTGATTCATTCAGGATAACATTGTTGTTGATTGTTACATATTTTGCATTGCTACAAAGCTTTAGTTCTTGTGTATTATGTTAATCTAACCATTGGGAACTTAAGTCTGGTTAATTCTCTTGTGTTTGAGCCATTTTATCCGATTTCGGAGAAATCTTTTTCTTTAAGCAAATCCTCTTGTCCTTCAAGAGGCATACTTTGCTTGAGGGTAAGCAAGAATCTAGTTGGGGAGAGTTGTTAGATGCCCAAAAGTGCTTAATTGAGCTATCAAATGTGGGCATCTTTCACTCCTTTTTGTCGAGAAAGTGTTCGAAACCGCCCTTGCTTTTGTTGATTTGCAATACTATGTGAAATGATCTTGGTACCTTTAATTTGTGTGTTATTGTGCAGAAATTAGGCATGAAAGAGTAGAAAACAAAGGCACAAGAAAGATGGCAAAGGAACCAAGAAAGAATGCAAGCATCAGCAAGCTCGCTAGGCGAGTGAGGTAGCGAAGTGCTCGCTAGGCGAGTGTCGCAACCTGCGAAAAAAACAACCGGCGAAGAAAGAAAATGACAGAAGAGTCGCCACCGTGCGTTATTTATCCCAAAGGAGGGAAAGGAAACGCCCGAAGTAAACCTGGAAAAAGGAAAGGAAAAGACAAGGTCTCGCAACCAAATCTTGGGTTCGGGAGCCGATTATGCGAAGGGAAGGTATTAGCACCCCTACGCATCCGCAGTACTCTACATGATCCACTCTTGTTGTTCTTGTCTAAAGGGTGTGGGTTTATCTAATGTAATATTTACTAAAAGGAAATATCTAAAGAAAAGGACTCGCACGGATGCCGCATCCACTGCATACGTATCTCATTTGAATATGAGAATCAGAGTCTTCGTAGCTCGGATGACCTATGGGTTAAAGATAAGTGTGCTCGCTAAGACATCGCGTCTTATGCCTTCGTATCTCATCTGGAATGAGAATCAGAGCAAACCGTAGTTCGGCTAACTAGGGGTTTGTTTTGGGCGAACGACGTTACTACGCAATCTACCGGATGCTCGACCTTTGGAGACTTACTCGCCTGTAGTAGAAGGAGTAAACGTGTTCTTAGGAGAAGAAAAATCAATGGGTTTGTTTGCGTTTTAGGAACGCTCATGCAAAAAGGCAGTCCCAGACGAAGGAACCGCGCTACCTTAATTGACATGCAGACGAGAGACTATACGAAGCCTAGCAGTCCTATGGGGAGACGATCACACCATACAAAACAAACATGCATAAAGTAAACACGCCAACAAGGGGGCTCAAACATACATGGGTAGGGCTTTAGTCAAAAGGGGTCATATCAACCTCGACAAACAAGCCATGGAAAGGTAATCAACTGGGCTCTTAACCACTGCCATTGAACGTCAGGGTGAGCAGATCAAAAGGATAATGAGGGTAAGACCTCATAGCTCTTAACCCTGGACAGGGTGAGCTCATGACGAAAAGTGGGGATTCAGGAAGATGGAACCCTCTCCACTAACTGACCGGACAAAAGATCTTGGGCTTTTGTTCCGAAGCATCGACACGTAGTATGAGCATAACGAACGACGCACTGAATAACGGGGGATTGACTACTAATCCCTTTTATCCGTCAATTGCCTCTTCATGGAGGTCTTTAGCACTGGTGCCTCTTCTTGGAGGTCTTTAGGCACAAAAGTAAACACACAAAAACATTGCCTCCTATCGAGGTCTTCCAGCTAAGAAAGCGGTAAAATGCGGGAAAGATGTAAAAGGGATCGAGAGATCTACCACACAGATAAAGATCCGAAGTAATAACAACTAAAGAAACAAGAAACCCGGTGATCCCTCAAGCTAGCACCATCAGAGAAAGCAAGTCAGCAAAGTAATCGGAATAAATCTCCAAATGGTATCCCACAAATAAAGTGGAATACCAAGCAAGCTATCTCTTCAAGAGTCACGTGAGCCCTCACAAAAAACTCAACAAACAGGTTAGAGTAACAGGATGGAATCAGGAGAAAACATACCATGACGAACACAAAACAGATTAGAGCAAACAGAAAAATCAATTACTGTCACGCTCGCTACTGCTTCGCCTAGCGAAGGCTTAGCGAAGCTTCGCTGCAGGCTCGCCTAGCGAAGGTGCTAGCGAAGGCCTGCGGGTTTTGGGTTCTTCATGGATAACAGTACGATCTCAGAAACCCCAAACCCTATGGCATCCATCTCAGAAACGAAACGATTAGACATTCAAGGTATTGTTTACACATTCATGCACATCTAGACCCGTGGGCAAAACCGAACGATACCTGCTCTTCCGAATTCAACACCATACCTCATACATTTAGAAATTTCAAATTGAAAGCATAAAATAATGGGAGTAAGGAAAACCTGATTGGAGAGATCGAATGAAATTGAATTGCACCCTTGGGTTTGCAAAACAATCTTAGGGTTTTGGTTCTTTGCAGATGAGTTCCCTTCAGTGTCCGGAGTTTGCTCTGAATTCTGTTAGCTCTTCTCTTCTGCCAGGGTAATAGGAATAGAATGGGGTTTGGCTCAATGGAATTCTGAATTTATAACCTGATTTTCGTGGCTTTGTGGGCTCAAATGAGAGAGGTCCAAGTCCAAGATTTTTAGTTATATTTTTAAAACGCGTGAGCTTCGCCTAGCGAAGAACTTGCTCGCCTAGCGAGCATGACAGTTCAGATTTGCTAAGCGAACCATGCTGCTCACTTAGCGAGCATGACAGCTCAGGCTCTGCTTTTTGCTCCTTCAAGACTAGAGTTTTCAATGATGAATAAACCCCATTTGAACATGTTGGAAGTAACTCAAGTCATTCCCTTGTGTTGACTGATCACCCAGATAGAACCCACAAAGTGTCTTGGATGATATTCAAGCTTCTTGGAGCTAATTTTGATTGACATGATGAAATGCAATATGAAATGTTAAATGACCTAAAAAATGAATGCATGAATGAGGGGGGGTAAATTTTGAGGTGCTACAGCGAGCACTCAGTGAGATACCAGCGAACACTCCCAGACTTGGACAAAACCAGAGCTAGTAGTTACTCGCTAGGCGAGTATCCAGCGAGGTAGCAGCGAGCAATTCCAGTAGCAAAACCTTCAGTACTCGCTGTGGTGAGGGAAGTAGCCAAGTACTCGCTAGGCGAGCTTCCAGCGAGCAATTCCAATAGCAACATCATCAAGGCTCGCTTGAGCGAAGGAGTGAAGTGTGGGCTTCGCCTAGCGAAGGATTGTTCGCCTAGCGAACATATGCATTTTTCTGGGATGATTCTTCTAGGTGCAGGTGCCTCTGGTGGCTTATTTTGGGGCTCGCTAGGCGAACCATTCTGCTCGCCTAGCGAGCATGACAGCTCAGGAACCAGTACTATAAGTAGCAGGGGCTACTTTTTGGAAAGGATACTTTCACTTAGATATTTTTCAGCATTTCTTGGGATCATATTTTTGTACCTTAGAAACCCATTTTCTCATACTTCTTCATCTCTTAGAAATATTTTACAAAAAGAAGGTGAATTCCCATCCAATCTCGATTCTTCGACTCGGATGTTGATCAACCTTCAACCGAAAATTGTTGTGCAAGCTACCATGAAAATGAGTAGCTAAGTCCTTCATTTTGTCAAGGTTAGATGTAGATGATCATAAGCTTTGTATGTATATGGGATGATCTTCATTTGTAAACTCTTTAATGATGAATGTATGGTGAAAACCTTGTTTTATTGATAACTCTTTGTGTTGGTTTATGATCGAGAGATGTTTTCCAACTCTTGACCTAGGTTTTCATCCATTCTTGTTTGTTAGCTAGAGATAGTAATGAATGAGTTTGTTCACTAAAAAAGTTAAACCTAAAGGTTGTCATTTTGATAGATTGTGTGAGAGATCAACAATGGATCAAAATGGGAAAACCCACAATGTGTGTTAGAGATAAACACATTGGGAGGACTTTGTGAATGTGTTTATCATCTAAAGGAGTTTATGAGTTTTGTTGATCGAACATATGCATGCAAAGTGATCGTCGAACCCTAACTTTGACAATATTTCTCAAATCGCAAAACCAAAACTTTTACCGTAATTTCTTACTTTTTATGCAAGTTACCGTGACTAAAAACTAAAACCCCCCTTGTTACTACGAGTTAAGAACTTAACAACTGTCGAACGGCGGCGATATCTCACAATCCCCGTGGAGACGATAACAAAAACCCGATACTCTATCCTTATTCACAACAGGAAGCTAGATGGATCATTATTTCTCATCTATAAGTGCTTTTGAAGGTGCAACGGACACACCTCGTTAGGTAAAAAAACTCATTTTGAACTCCCTCATAAAAGCATCATTTTCACTCATTCTTGTTACCATTATGTTTGTTTTGAACATGAACTCCCTCATAAAAAGCTCATTTATTTTGTTATTTAGTTTTTAATTTTATATTAAAAATAAAAAAAAACTTTATTATTTATTCCTTTTTATTTTTTCATTTAAGTAAGCTTTGATTCAATTTTTCCCATGATTAATTTGCTCTTATTTTGATCCATATGTGTTGAACACCTTGATTATACTTGGACTTAAACTTGATGATAACTTGTTTATTCGATTTGTGCTTGAAGTACATGGATGTTTATGGTTGGTGAATTGATTTAAAACCCTAATGTATGAACCTTAGAGGAATGAACCCTAATGACTTGAACCCTTGTATGAGGTGAAATTTTGTCATAAAATGATACTTTGATGTACTTTGAACTTTCTCCTAAACATTGCTTTAGTCTTGATGCATGAGATAGTTGTTTAAGGTTTAACATGCTTGTATGCTCCTTATAGGCCCACTTTTAAAATGCCTCAACCATTGCTTTACATGTCGTATGATTGATATCATGATATATCTTGTTTGATGTTTTGGCTTGATGAACTTTGAAAAATTATTCTTGAGGCATTTTTGCTTGCATGCTTGTATGATCCATGTGTTATGAACTATTCTCTATGCCATGCCTTTTGCTCTATTCTTTATTGATGGCCTTGATTGGTGTCTTAATATGTTTAAGCTTGATACATGTTAGTGATTTTGTTCATATGCTTTCTTAGTGCATATTGTTAATCCATGATATTTCTTGCATGATTCTTGTGTTTATGTTTCAATCCAAGGAAAATGGACTATAGTTGACTTATTGTCATGTGCATATTCATTGTGTGTGTTTGTAGCTTCCTTTACCCATCTTGTGCCCTTTATCCCCTTCTAAACCCTTGTCCAATCTTAGGATTTTTCAAACTTGAACTTCTTTCATAAAAAAACCTTGACTTTAGGTCATTGAATTTTTAAACTTTCTTTCTTCATAAATGCTTCAAAAACACTTTAAGCATATCAAACTCTTTCTATAAGACTAAAAAAACACAAATCTCGTTCAAAACTTTTGCCACTTGGCTTTTTCACTTTAAACCCTTTCTCAAAAGAGCTAGAACCCATCATTTTGTTATGTGAGAATCTGTAACACACCTTTTCATTCTATGAGAAGTCAGAACCCATATTTTCGTTATGTGATAATGCATATCTTACCATTTTGTTACAAATATTGATGAATACCACTTGGTTCGTTTTGTGAGAATCCAAAACTTACCATTTTGTTACAAAGATTACCGAATGCCCTTGGTTCGTTATGTGATAATCCAAAATTTACCATTTTGTTATCGAGATTTTCGAATGACCTTTGGTTCGTTCAGTGAGAATCAAGAACTCACCATCTCTTTTGAAGTATCCCCAAGGAACATTCTCCCCAAATTTTTTGTCTGATATATTCCAATGGACCTTTTTCAACTTACCTTATTTAATCCCCAGTGAGTCCACATTACATTTGCATTCACCAATAAAGGAATTTTGCCAAGTCTCATTTCACTGTATTTCATTTCATTCCATTACATTTACATTCGAAGGACAAAATTTGGATCTTTGTATTTAATTATCTTTCACCACGATTATATGAAGACTACCGTCATTCATACTCCTTGGATAAAAGTAATTAAATAGGGGCAGTTTTCGTACACTAATTTTGTCTGGGGATTTCATTTTTTCAGTCAATTAGCTTTACCCAGTTTTATCCAAAATAATAGTACAATTTTGCATACAGACTGGTTGAAACAACTTTCAATCGCACGTAAAATCAGAGAGCGGAATTTCTTAAGTTCGGGCCAACGATTGCTTATTTTATTAAACAATATTACACATAGTTTAGTCTGGGCGTTCATTTATTCTTTACGCGCAGTTTAGCCATAGTGGTACCGTCCGACCTAGAACTGAAACAAATGGATGTGGAGACTGCTTTCTTGTATGGATATTTAGATGGACCAATTCTGATGAGGAAACCTGAAGGGTATGCATAAAAGGGTAAGGAATATTATGTATGCGATCTGAATAGATCTTTATATGGACTGAAACAATCTCCTCGACAGTGGAATTGGAGACTCGACAAGTTCATGGAATACATAGGTTTCATTAGAAGTCAGTTCGACCACTGTGTTTACTTCAGATTTCGACCTGAAAATTCATTTATTATTTTGTTGTTGTATGTGGATGATATTCTCATAGCAATCAACAATGTCGAGGATGTAATGAAGGTGAAGACTGAACTCAATAAGGAGTTCGATATGAAGGATCTCGGAGCAACATCTAGGATTCTTGGGATTGACATCCGAAGAGACAGAAAACAGTCGAAATTATGCTTATCTCAAGAGACATACCTACGAATGATTCTCGACAAGTTTGGTATATCGGATTCAAAGTCTGTTGTGACTCCGACAAACTCTCAATTCAAGTTGAGTACAGATCAGTGTCCCAGTACTGAGGTCGAAAGAGCTTATATGAATAGCATCCCATATGCAGGTTCTTTGATGTATGTTATGGTCTTGTAAGAAGGTACATGGAAAATCCTAGAAAGGCTCACTAGCAAACATTGAAGTGGATTCTAAGGTACATAAATGGGTCTCTGAATAGAGTCCTGATTTATGGTGGAGCATGTGGTGAAAATAGTAAAGTAGAAATCGAAGGGTATGTCGACTCTGATTATGCCAGTTGTATGGATTCCAGAAAATATATTTATGAATATATGTTCACTATGTATGGCACAACAATCAGTTGTAAAACAACACTTCAGAAGGTTGTTGCCTTATCAACCACTGAAGCAGAATATATCACCTTCATTGAAGTTGTGAAAGAAGTATTGTGGCTTGAAGGTTTTGCTAAGGAACTAAAACTTCAAGGTCGAGTTATCACTGTTAAATGTGATAGTCAAAGTGCTATACACCAGTCGAAGAATTCAGCCTATTATGAGCGAACCAAACACATCGATGTGAGGCTGCATTTCGTCAGAGGGGTAATCGAGCATGGAGAAGTCCAAGTGATGAAGGTTTCGACAGATCACAATGTTGCTGATGTGATCACCAAGACATTATCAAGTTGCAAGTTTTTCCATTGTATGCAGTTGATAAAGCTGCATGAAGAAAGCTAATTTGTTCCCTTGATGTTATAGAGTTTGTTCCAAGGTGGAGATTTGTGAGATATTTGATCGAACTCTAGTATGGTCGAATGGTAGCTTCTTGGTTCGACAATTCGACAAGACCTTAGCATGCCGTCGAAGTCTGTTCACATGTTGTAGTTGAAGTATGCTATGATTGTTACATGTCGAATTGGGCCTGTTTGTTATGCCCAATTGTTTAAGTTAGATTGTTCTCTAAGTTAACTTGTGTAATGAGTCTGTTTGTAAAAACCTATTAGTTTAATATGTTAGTTTTCTTATAAATAACGTACTAGTCTTTCATTATTGCATAATGACAATCCTAATTAGGATGAGAGAGGTTATTTGTTATTTTGTAACGCTTATAATCTTGTTTCAAAGAGAAAGTAAAGAATAATATTTTATAATCAATTTCATTGTATTCTTATTACCTTCTTCTTTTTCTATCCATGTGGGTTTCTTAACGATCAAGAAGCCAATTATACTTTGTAATTCCGACATCGTTTTTCATAACAAATACACAATAATTGGATGAGGATTGATGATAATTCTATCTCTGTTATTCTCTGAATATTCCCCCTGATTTCCCTTTTCTCTTGCAATTGTCTTGTACCTCTCTTAGGTTTTTCACACTGAAAGACTGAGAGTTGATTTTCATCGAATAAAGTACAATTTATTTCACCTTATATTGTTGAATTTAAATTTAATCATTACAATCACAGAGTTAAGAATTGCAGATAGCTCAAATAACTAGCTATGATGATGCTTGGCATTCGCACTATAAGAATGATATCATAAGCAAATGCATTATTTTATACAAAAGTTAAAGTTTCTATATATGAACCACTATTAGTATTTTATCATGTCCATCTAACTCTTTTAATCAAATATTGTATAATAGTATTAAGATTTTAGTAGATTTCAATCAAATCTGAGAATTGTTCATATAATTTTTCTAAGCACTATGAACTATGAAGTACTAAATTCATAAATTTGTTGAAGGGGTTTATGATATTTCTTTGAATGTACTGCAAATTTATTCATTTCATTTAATATATAATTAAGTTCTGACGATGATGAACATTTTTGGAAGAAAGGGTAATGGTCTCATTAGCAGCTACCTGAAACTTGCATTTCAGTGGAGGATAAGCCTTGACAACATGAAACACTAACACTTGAATACACAACAATATAGATTAAACTCTGAAGGTGGCTTCCCAATTTCATTTTTAAGCATTCTATGTATCTAATAACTAAGATGAACCTTGATGTCTGTTATTTTTTTTGTAACAATGGATTTTTTGTGAGGTATAAGGTGGATGATGTAGAAATGATTTGGCAGGTTTGTCTTACCTTACTTCCCCCACCACATGATATTCATAGCCGACCTAAACTATGACACGATTCCTTAGCTGACAAGTTATTTCTAGTATCTCACCTAAACACAATTTCATGTCAGTCACACATGTGTTGATTGCAAACACTGATAGCCAAATGGGAATGTATAGTGCTCTATAACTATATGTTATGTTGTATAGAAGTATAGTAATATTAATATCTCTTTACTTTTTGTTACATTATCAAAAGATAAGTTAAACAAGGTTGACATCACAAAGTCAAAAATAAAATCAGAAAAGCCTCATTCCAGCTCACATTGCTTTATTAATCACTTTCTTTAGAGC
The DNA here is from genome assembly GCF_024323335.1 of Lathyrus oleraceus. Classification (NCBI taxonomy): domain Eukaryota; kingdom Viridiplantae; phylum Streptophyta; class Magnoliopsida; order Fabales; family Fabaceae; genus Lathyrus; species Lathyrus oleraceus. Next base: position 508,301,108 of record NC_066584.1, on the reverse strand, counting down.
CAACCTTTGAACAAACCTTGTTTTATCATCAATCATGTGGATCTGTCCAATAGAACCAAACTATTAGTATCATTTAACTCCACCCATTTTCTAGAAATATGTCCTCATAAATGCATCGACATAAAAGCTAACACAAAACCTTCCATTTTATATAATGTTTTTCTTTTCTGTAAACAACTAAACATGCAATCCTCAACTTTTGAATTATTTTCCTTTACTCTTCATGATGATTCCTAGCTGACTCATCCTCCAAAAGCTAAACAGTCACCTTATTTTCTTTTAACCATATATATACCCCTTTACAATACAAGCATTCATCTACCAAAATTTACAAGAGCTTTTCAATACTTCTCACAAGCTAGTCCTTTTCAAAACACCATCCTCAAAGGCAAGAAACTCAAACAAAAATGAAGACCTCATTTCTTCATGAGCTACTTAATGGAATTTCCATCTCCTCAACTTATCCGACTGGGAAGTCGTCAAAGAGATACTTGCTTGATTCTTCTGGCATATACAACAAATCCATCACAAAATCAAAGCAAGGTATAAACACACCTATATTGATAAAACAGAACTATATTTCAAGAATGCTTCTTTCAAATTTAATTTCATTTATCACGGTCATTTTTATATTTTCAGGGAAATTCAATTATGTTCTAACAAAGATAAACATATTTGGAAGAAAGGGGGATGGTTTTGCACATGACGTCGGAGAGCATGGTATGTAACCTTAGAAACTGCAAATATTCTGTCATGATTATTAAATTACTAAGCCTAGAGTAGTTTCAAATTTGGAAATATTGGAAAATAGAATAAAGCTTCGTTAACTGATTGCTTGGAACTGTTTACGTATAATTTGTTGAATAAACTTTAATGTTAGAGTTAATGGCTTTTTTAATAATAAGTTAGTGGAGAGAATTGGAAGGTCAATAGACAGTGGGCAAATTAATAGAATTTACCAGTTATTATAACTCCTAGAATAGCTAAAGTTTCTTTGTATGTATAAAGTCCAAAATTGCATTCTAATAATATACAGAAGTTTATAAAAGAATCGTTTCTTCTGTCATAATTGCAGTGAGACTTGGACCAAAGATAACAGATACGGTAAAAGGGAAATTACGGTTGGGAGCAAGAATTCTTCAGGTTGGTGGAGTAGAGAAAGTGTTTAAGCAACTTTTTAGTGTTAGAGACAAAGAGAAGCTATTGAAAGCATCGCATTGCTACTTATCAACCACATCAGGTCCTATAGCTGGCCTTCTCTTCATATCAACTCACAAAGTTGCGTTTTGTAGTGACAAATCCATCAAGACCACTTCTCCCAAAGGAGAATTAATTAGAGTCCAATATAAGGTCACTTTCTTACTTTTTGTCATACTTTCATGTCAATGCTCTCAATTTCGTTTACCTTTTCTTCACACTTTGTTAGTATGTAACCTTAATTTGTTTACTACTTCAGGTCTGTATTCCACATGAAAAGATAGAGCATGTCAACCAAAGTCAAAATGTGATGAAACCTTCGGAAAAGTATATAGAAATAGTCACTGTGGATGGTTTTGACTTCTGGTTTATGGGTTTCTTTAATTACCGGAAAGCACTAAGATATCTCCAGCAGGCCATTTCTGGATCTCAGAGGGAAAGTTTGTAGAAATGAAATGAAATTGTTAATAGTTGTGCTTCATCAATTGCTCTCTGAAGTTGCAGAGGTTTCAAAAGTGTACAAATATTCTACATGATTTTGTTAATAGAAAAAGATATCTGTTTATTAAACTTTTGGCTCCATGTTCTAACAGGCAAAGTTGGTACACTCAATTGTTAATACTTTGGGTTAAATCTTCAACTACATTCAATATCATCTGTTAGTTACTTTTGTATGAACCATGTTAAGTGTTAAATTATATAGATTAAGGATAGCTACTAAAATGTGATGTGCTAATTTGAATTAGCATTTCTGTTTCTTCTGTATTAAGTTATCAGCTAATTTATTGTAAATGACTTACTGAAAAGGGTTTCTCTTCATATGTATTAAAGTTAAGGTTGGATGATAAGTAATACCAGCAGAACGGGATCCTTTATGATATACTACATCAGTTTACAACATGAACAAACACTTGAATATACAATATTATACGTATATAATATTAATTTAAAGGAAATAAAATTTAAATTGAATTAGATAATTTGGATTAAAATCAAAACCCATTTAAAACACTTGAATATACAATATTATACGTATATACTACATCAGTTTTTCATTAGGATTGCTTGCATCCTTTTTATTTGTAATCATGTACAAAATGATGTTGCAGAGGTTTCAAAAGTGTACTAATATGTTACATAATTGGTTTTAGAAAAGTTAGTCGTTTCTTGAATTTGGGGCACATTTCTGTTAAAATATGCAATGATATTCAATATCAGATGACAAAAACTAATTTCATTATTATTTGTTTAATCAAACATATCTTCACACACAATTAGGGATTGAAGTGTTGTTTGAAAGCAAATAGGTATGATGTTCTTGAGAGTGGAAAATTGTACTCAAAATAGACCTCTCTCTATGGATCAACGGGTACCTTTTCCTAATATGAATGCACCAAATGGTCTCTTGCATCAACAACTTTATCAACAATGTGTTGATAGCCAAGTTTGCATATGAGTTGATATGAATGAACCAAGTGCATCAGTTATCAATGCTCAATCTTGAGTGAGATGTTTTGTCCTCGAAGCATATCTCCAATTACAGCTGTCATTTCATTGCTTTCTGTATATCACCGCTTGAGAAGTTGCCTGTTCTAGATATTTATAAGTCTTAGGATATTTCGATATGCCCATAAGCCAGAAATCAAAATTGTCAACTGTAACTATATTTATGTACTTCTGTCTTGGCTTCTCAACATTTTCACTTCGCCTCACACTCTTTATCTTCTTCACTGGAATAGAAACCTGTACATATATATACCTTTTAGAATCTCAACAAAATGTTGGAATATGAAAACTGAGAGCAATGAATAGGTTTGTTCACGACTTACCTTATAGCGTATCCTACACATTTGTCCTTTCTGATTAAACACTTTTATTGATCTCTCGCTGCAAAAGGCAACCTTTTCAGTGGAGATGAAGAGGAGACCAGCTAGAGGGCCAGATGTTGTCGACAGATAACAGTGGCAAACTTTCAACAACCTCTCCCCCTCAATCACACTAAAATATTGCATGAACACTTTCTCCACTCCGCCCATTTGAAGAATTTGAGCCCCTAAGCTCAACTTCCTTTTAATAGTTTCCGTTATGTTTGTCCTTAGTGTCCCTGAAATTTCAGAATTACTATCGCCCTTCCTGCTGCGCTTTTTCTGGTTACAACTTGCTCTACCTGAGACATTGAAGCACTCTATATTAGTAAAACCATCAATACTTAATGAAATTAGATTCGATAATAGTGATTCGTCTGTAAAGGGAAAGAAAGTCTTACATATGCTTTGATGTTTGGATGGATATTGAGATTGATGAGAGGCAGAATCAAGTAAGTATCTGTTATTTGACTTTTGAAACTGGTCATACATGATTGGAGTTCCAACAATTAGCTCGTGAAGAAATGAGGTCTGCATGTTGAATGATTAATAAGGTTGTGTTTTGTTGAAAGAAGAATTGTCGGGTAAGGAAGCTATGATCACTTGTTTAGATCAGTCCCTTTGTATTGTTAAGAGGTAGTATTTAAAGGGATGAAAAGTAGGAAGTAAATTTTAAGCCTTGTGTGTGATGACTCAACCATGATCTTGGTGATGTAATAAAGACACTACTGGCATGGGAACTTGAAGGGATTTATTTAAGATAGTATTTTGACATCATGGATTGTTTGGTTGCTTTTAGGAAAAAATGATAAAGAAGAAAGATATAAATTAGCTTTTAAAAAAAGAACTTAAAGGGTTTATTTTTAGAGGCTTAGAGAAAGGTTTGTATATCTTGAGGAGCAAGATTTCATGGTTTTCATCAGCAGCAGAAACTTTATGAGTTGGCATTGTAACTTTGTGATGCTAGACTTATGTAAAATTCTATTGCAGTAAGGTAGGTATTTAAAACTAAAATGAAGGCCATGTGTAGTAAGTTAACGTGTCTAAGAGACATAAACTAGTTATTTTGTGAATGATGTGGTAATGATTTGGCAATTCCTTTTTTTAAGAAACAGTGACACGTACATAGACAAACATCAGTGGCAAATATGAAACACCGACACATACACTAACATCAAATACAACACTGATACGTTGAAGTAAGTATTAATTTTAAAGTGATTGAATATAATCACATACTCGCATATTTCATGTTGTGTGACATTAGACACATCATCAATGTTAAATGTCGGTGCTACATAGGTCAACTGCCTCACACATCGTCAGTAACCGGCCTGAGACCAGATTTTAGTTTCCATTCCATTTCTAGTTTATGTCAAACACAATTTCATGTTCCATAACTTTATTCCTTACCAGACCATAGCCCTGTCGACAAACTTACTTCATGATATATACTTTGTTTGCTAGAACTAGAAATGTAAGGCCTCTAAAAAGACGGTCCATTAGGAAAATACTATAGTCAGTTTAGATGCACATGCAAATAATTTGGTGATTCACTTTTCCAAAAACATGGTTGCCATATCTTAAAATACAATGTTTGTAGTTCTCCCATTTTCTTCATATTAAAGTCATTCCAAATTAAGCAACATTAAAGTGCTATATACGCTATTCTGCTTTTGACTCATAAACTACCACTTGTGTTTAGTTATAAGTTAATTGTGTACTTGAAGTAATTATTATCCATGTAATCCTGACATTTTCTTATAACTTTCACAAAATTTGAATTTTATTGCAGTGAAAATTAAGTTGGGCAGTGAGTGAATTGGTAACAAACAGTATAATTATATGACTATGTTATATAGAATATACTATGGTATAATTATGTGTGTCTGTCACCATATCTCTTTACTTTTTGTTACCTTATCAAAAGAAAAGTTAAAGAAGGGTGACATCACATAGTTAAGAATTGCAGATAGCTCAAATAACTAGCTTTGGTGATTCATTTGTACATAATAAGATAATCAAATGCCATTATTTTATAAGCATTATTGTACACAAAGTTAAGAATCACGTATTCATGTAATAAGTCCTATCATATGCATGCTGTTTGTTCTAGCCCGTTGTGTGGTATCTGCTAGTGATGTTTTAGTTGAGCTTGATTCCAGGGTATCACTCATAGGTGGCCTCGGGGCTTCTGTATGCAACCAATTTGTTGCTAACTTCTTTGTTTAACAAAAAAAAGATTTTGGAGCTCTTTTTTAATACCACTTGACTTCACTCTACAAAGTTCCATGTTTAATAGGGTCAAGTTATAAATCAGGTCATGTATATGTTCGAAAACATAAACAATAGGCCTCACTCCTCTTTCCGACGCTGATCCGCCACTTTATCCGTTACTTGATTCGGTACTTGACCCGCCACTTGATCCGGTATTTGTTGAACCACGTCTTTCTAGTTGAATATCGCAAGCACCTGATAGATATTCATCAGGTATGGTTCCTTACATACTACTCCGAGTGCCTCACTTTCTAGCATATCTATTCCTACTTGTTACTAACAAGCTGTTAAAGATGTGCGCTGGATAAAAGCAATGAATGAGGAGTTTTAGGCTCTTCAAGAGAATTTCACATGGAATATTGTATCTTGTCCTACTAATATAAAATCCATTGACTGCAAATTGGTGTATTCAGTGAAATCGAATTCTGATGTGTCCCTCAATCGTTTCAAGGCTTGATTGACTGCTTTAAAAAACAAATAGGAATACGTAATTGATTATGATGAGACATTTGCACCGGTTGTCAAAATGACAATTGTTCGCAATCTACTTTCTATAGTTGCTTCTAATGGATAGTGTCTTTATCAAATAAATGTGAAGAATGTTTTTTTTCATGATGACTTAACTTGAAGATATTTATATGACTCTCCCTCGAGGTTTATCCTCTTCATCTAAGGGCATGTTCAAACTTAACTGTTCCTTATACGGTTTGAAACAGGCGCCTAGGGAATGCTATGAGAATTTTTTTCTCTACTCTATTTGAGTTCTCCTTTACCCAAAATCAGTATGTTTCCTCTCTATTTATTTATAGTACAAGTGTGGGTATTGTTCTACTCCCTTTATATGTTGATGATATGGTTATCACTGGTTCTGATCTTGCTTCCATTTAGCGACTTAAACATCAGTTATAAGCCTCACTTCATATGAAAGATCTTGGCAACTTGCATTATTTTTGTTAAGAGTACCATATCAGACAATATAAGAAATCACAACACACACATTATAGGGCTTTTCAGGTTGCAATTTGACTTACGTTAAGGTAGGATATATTTAGGAAAGTAGGGTTAAACCTTTGAAGTTAGGTTCCTAGTTCTCCTACATCCATCGTACCTTTTTGTTAGTACTAGAGATTTGTGATTCTTCTAACAATGTCATTCTTTTTCTTTTGTCATTCATTCATTTTGTTTTTGAAGTGTCTTTTTTCCGCTTCTTTTTCACAACAAAATTTAAAATTATGGATCATATCTTCTAGTACCCCAACCTCAAACTTAAATGTTGCTCACTTTCAATAGCAACCCCAAACTTAATCTTTTTCATTTACTTACGAATGAACTTTCTACTTAACTCCAAAAAAATGGTGGAAAGAAAATATCTTTCAAGTACATGGCTAAGAATTTAAGGCTAAGTCACCGAAAGAAAGGTTTAGGTTCAAACTGTTTAGAAAAAAGATATTCCTATTACTACAGGGTGGTTTACAAAGACTTAAAGTTATTAACAAAAAAATTGCCTCAGTGTGTGTTGATCAAACTTGATAACTTAATCAAAAATAAATCAAACTAGATAAAAGAATAATGCATGGATACACTCAAAAAGAAAGAAAAATGTTCAATGGAAGTATTTGGTTCAAAACTTAACAGATGAGATATTTGTAGGTTGAGTACAAGTCTGTTGATTCTTTTTTCATCCTTTGACTTCAAGTTGCTAATTTGATGATCAAGTCTCTTTTGGATCATCTGCTCAATGCTAAAGTTAGAACTTGTAATTCAGTAAAAACATAAACAACTACAAACTTGTTTATTAAAGGCAATTAAGATCTTCTTGGAAACTTATGCTAGAGTAGCTACTTCCTCTTGCTATGGTTCTTGAATGGAAATAAAATAAATTTTGCAAAATAAAAATTGATTTAAAATTGATGGGTTGCCTCCCATCCAACGTTTATATTACATCAATAACTTGATACTCAATGCTCAAAACACATCAGGCGCAAGGGATACCTTCACGACGGTGAAAAATCCTTTTTTTCATTATCTTGTGACCTTCACTACCTTTCTCTTTCAATTGATAGCATAACTCAAGATCCTCCACAAACGGTATCCATTTATATGCATGAAACACCACATTCTCCTTATTAAACTTCAAAATTAACTCACCGGTCTCCACATCTAGTTTAGCCTTCACGGTTGTCAAAAATAAGCGTCAGAGAATCACCAACCCTTTAGAATCATTTTTCATGCCAATCACCACAAAATATGCAAGGAAGGTCAATCCATCAACATGAACTAGAACATATTGTACAACACCAAACGAACGAGTTACAGATGAGTCGACTAAAGTTAGTGTCATGTTGCTCGATACAATCTCGCATATCTCTAATTCCTTGAATTTTCTCAGCAGCATAACATTGAAGCTCGATCCTAAGTCACATAAAGCATGTGAGATTTTCATCCCCCCAATGATGCAAGAAATGTTAAACTCTCCTAGATCATTCATCTTTGGTGGAACTTCCGACAGTTTTCTCACCTCTTCTTTTTCAGCCATGTTGATTTGTTCTATAGTCAACCTCTACTTTCCTCCTTTAAGTAGTGTGTGCATAAACTTAGAAAACTTGTGAATTAATTCTAAATTTCATGAAAAGAAAGACTTACCTGAAGTTATTTCAACATATCTTTAAATTTCTCAAACATTCCTGCCTCATCCTCTTGTACCAGTTTTTTCTTAATGATGGTATATGAAAGTTTTATATAATCTGGTAAAGGTGGATTTGGTTCATTCAGAATTTGATCATTTGTCCTCTTTCAAGGATAATTTTTATCAATGAACTAATTAAGGGTGACTCCTCTTTTTTCTTCGTCACCTTGATTTATATTCTCCTCCTTTTCACTTTCACCTTTCTTTCCCTTAATTTTGTTCTCTTGAGCTTTTTCTATTTCCTCCTTTATAGTAACCAACCCCAAATCCACTTCCACAACTTTGCAAGTTTCACTCTTAGGATTATCAATGGTGTTCCCGGTAAATCTTCCACTTGAGCTAGACAAAGGTGATATTTGTCTAGATAATTGATCAATCTGAGTCTCCAAATTTTTGATTGACGCATCATGGTTTCTAGCCAAAATTTCACGGTTCCTATTTAACGGCTCCAAACTAATCTGAGTGACCTTGATGAAATTTTGTAAAGTCTCTTTCAAATGTGAAGGCTTCTTTTGGAAGTTGGAAGCTTGTTGGTTTTGTTGCATAGCTTGGTTATCACTTTGGTTTTGGTTGTTGCTCCAACGAAAATTCGGATGATCCTTCCATCCCGGATTGTAGGTATTGGAATAGGGGTTATTTTTCTGAAAATTTGCAAATTGGGCCTCTTCACTTACTCCTTTAAACAAACACCTTTCGTTTTCATGTCCTCCTCCATAAAAGTCACACTTAAGTGATTGTACCTGTCTCATGTTAGCTTTATTTAAGCAGCCTTCAGCTAACTGCTTATTTAACAATTAAATTTGAGCTAATAATGCAGTATGAGTATCAACAGTTAACATACTTTTGAGTGTGCCACTACTTTCGAGCTTAACTGACCTTTCACTTTTAGAATGATACTCATTCATGCACATCTTTTCAATGAGGTTCTTTACCTGTGGTTTAGTCATTTGTCTAATCGTGCCTCCCGCTAAAGCATCTAGCAACATACGTGTTTGACTCTTGAGGCCTTTAATGCAATTTTGCATCTGCTCCATATTATTCATATTATGATGCATATGCGTAGCAGTAACTTGAATCTCTTCCAAGTGTCATATAGTGACTCAATGTCTTGTTGCTCGAAATTGACAATCTCAGATCTCCTCTCAGTAAACTGGTTATTGGTGAAAAACCTTTTCAAGAACTTATCTTCTAGCTCCTTTCATGTTCGAATGGTTCCATTTGGAAGGCATAGTAATCAATCTTTTTCCCTTCCAATGAGTGAGAAGCCATAAAATTGTAACTTTACCTGATAGCATTCTCGTTGAACGGATTGTCTCTTAGACCCGAAAGCACAAAATTCTTAATATTAAGGTTAGCAGGGTCTGCTTGTACAAACCCTCTAGAAAATTGTCCTTCATCAGTCTGTTTGCAATAGTCCCCCATGGTGAGGGGTTGTAGTGCTGCCATGTTTTCCTCCTCTTTCGAATCCAAAGAAAATATTGATGAATCTCCTTCAGCCACACTCGCTTCTCTAGTTGCTTTTCTTAGAGCACGTGCAATTCTTTCAATTTCCGGATCAAATGGTAATAAGGATGATCTTGAACTATGCATAGACAAACAAAGAATACCTCAGTAGCACTATGATAAACAAGAAAATAAAACAAAAATAAAAAAATTGAAATTAAGAAAAATAAAATATGTTGCACAAAGCGTTGCCCTGTTGCAATCAACAGTCCCAGATAACGGAGCCAAAAACTTAATGACTTCTCGACAAGTGTATCGATAGTGTCGTAGTAATAAAAGATCGAATCCACATGGACTGTGTTCGAACAAGCCAACAATTGTGCAACGTAAAGGAAAAACAATAAATGAAGGGGTTTAGGTTTTTAGACGGAAAACAAATTACGAGTTTGAAACGAAAGTAATTAAGACGGTTATGTTGTGTATTAGAATCTCCTTATCCTCTCTTGTTGATGTATGATGCCTTATATGAATAATCTTATCCTTATAACCTCACGACGAATTAACAAAACCGTTATAGCCGACCCCTTATGAAGTAATTCACTAACCACTACTCGGAGCTTTCTATCCCTAGTCCGTCATTGTAAGCAGGGTTAGGCGATGTACATAACGTTAATTCAATATGCCACTACTCGGGGTCTCCTCTCCCTATTCAACCAGCTTAAGTAGAACAGTTGCCCTAAGTCCAACACATAGGCTAATGGTCAGTAATCCCTATGCGTCCAAAATCAGATTAACAAAGTATCTTAAATGAAAATCATTAAGATTAAAAAACAACTAAATAAAATTATAATTCAAAGGATTCATACAAAGTCAACCAACATATAATGCCAACAAGATTGAATAAGGTTCATCATCACACAACCTAACCTAGTGAAGCTTAGCTACTCATAGTTAAAATTACAATGCCAATTGAATATGAATTTCCTTGAAGGATTGACCTCCAATGACTTCCAATGCTCTCAAAATCATCCTTTAATTGTAAAATCGTGCTCCCAATGTTAAATTTCGTAATCCTTGTGAAAGTATAAAATTTCCCCTCTTAAAGGTGTCAGAATGGACTAGAACGCGTCAGAAAAAGGCCCAAAAAATTGACCATCGCATGCATGATACCCTGCATCGCGTGTGCGATGAAGCTTTTAATGCCTTATCGCGTGCACGATGCTGCGTGATGGTGGATGTGATTATTTCAGAAGTTTCATTCTTTTTTGCTCCTTTTCACTCAAAATTTCAATAAGTCCACAATTTGCACACTTAGTTATTTTTCCCTTTCTTTGGTCATTCCATCTCATATTTGCTCGACTTTCACTTGTTTTGCTTTGATTCTTCGACTAAATACATGCAATGACAGACTGTTATCAAGCATTGTGGCTTGAAGGTTTTGCTAAGGAGCTGGAACTTCAAGGTCGAGTTACCACTCTTAAATGTGATAGTCAAAGTGCAATACACTTGTCGAAGATTTCAACCTATCATTAGCGAACCAAGTACATCGATGTGAGGGTGCATTTTGTTAAAGAGATAATCGAGCGTGGAGAAATCCAAGTGCTGAAGGTTTTGACTGAAGACAATGATGTATATATGATCACTAAGATATTGTCAAGCTGCAAGTTTTTCCACTGTATGCAGTTGATAAAGCTGCATGAAGAAAACTAATTTGTTCCCTTAATGTTTGTAGAGTTTGTTCCAAGATGGAGATTTGTGAGAATTTGGATCGAACTCTAATATCGACAAAGATAGCTTGGTATTTTGACAGGAGTTGTGCATGTTGTAGTCGAAGTTTGTTCAAGCATGTTGTCGAAATTTGTTAACTGGTATTTTAAGTTAGTATGTCGAATTGGGTCATGTGTTACGTCCAATTGTTTAAGTTTGTCTATTACTCAAGTTAGCTTATAAGTCTATAAATATGCTAATTCCCTCAGGTTGTTGATAGATATTAGTTGTTGATATTCACTTGTAATCTTTAATTTTTATTGAGAAACTGAATAGTAAAACAATTATAACTAATTCTGATTTTTTTCTTTTTTCCTCTTCTCTCTCTTTTGTAAAACTTAATAGAGTTTCTTGTGTTTGTATAAAAAACTCAATCTGTATCTCATATTTTACTTTATTCTTGACGACATTAATTTAAAATAAAAACAATTAAATTTTTTTGTTTTAAATATTGTTTAATGTGTCATTCATCATTAAGTTGAAAGGTTAAATTTCTGATGCGGACAAACATTATTTAGCCGTGGACGGTCAACTTATAAACATTATTCATCTTTATCAGTTGGCACGTTAGCTTTTTCATGCCAGACCAACCTCAAAGTTGTATTATAAAAATAAGAAATTAAATAAAAATAAAGAGACCATTTGCAATTAAATAAAAAGATATCCATAATTTATCAAATCCTTAATGCTTTTGTTTTAAGATAAGATTTGCTGTCTCTATTATTAGATAGACATATGTTGATGATCTATGTAAAAGAACAACAGAAATAAAAACTACTGCATAGTTTTTGCCACCCTTTATTCATATCATTTAACACTTAACATGGTTAATAGAAAACTAAGTAATAGATGAGATCAACAAAACTCTTTAATTATGTATGGACTGAAACTTTAAAAAACAAGTAGCTTTTTATATTAACAATATAATGTAAGATATTTGTATATATTTGGAACCTCTGCAACTTCAAAAAATAATTGATGAAGCAGTACGGATAAACTATTTGATTATTTCTACAACTTTTCTCTTTGAGATTCATAGAGAGCCTGTTGGAGATATCTTAAAGCTTTCTGGTAATTAAAAAAACCCATAAACCAGAAGTCGAAACCATCTACAGTGACTATTTCTATGTACTTTTCTGAAGGTTTCTTCCTATTTTGACTTTGGTTGACATGCTCTATCTTTTCATGCGGAATAGAGACCTGAAATAGTAAGCAAATTAAGGTTAAGGTTATATACTAGCAAAGTGTGAAGAAAAGATAAAAGAAGTTGGAGCATTAACATGGACATTACAAAAAGTAAGAATATCACCTTATAGTGAACTCTAATGAATTCTCCTTTTGGGGAAGCGATCTTGATGGATTTCTCACTGCAAAAAGCAACTTTGTGAGTTGATATGAAGAGGAGGCCAGCTATAGGACCTGATGTGGTTGATAAGTAGCACTGTGATGCTTTCAACAGTTTCTCTCCATCTGTAACACTAAAAAGTTGCATAAACACTTTCTCTACTCCGCCAACCCGAAGAATTCTTGTTCCCAGCCTCAGTTTCCCTTTTACAGTATCTGTCATCTTAGTCAGAACTGAATTTAATTTACCTGTCAAAAAGAAAAAGGAGCATGATCAATAAAATAAAATTTGATTGATGATATACATATTTGGTAATGAATATGTGTCCTACCTTTGTTTGATTTAGTGATAGAGTTGCAGTATTTGCCAGAAGAATCGGGCAAGTATCTCTTTGAGGACTTCCCAGCCGGATAAGTTGAGCTGATAGAGATCCCATTAAGTAGCTCATGAAGAAATGAAGTATTCATTTTAGTGTTATATCTTGTTCTTGCCTTTGAGGATTTTGTTTGTAGGTTGTAAAAAATGTTGAAGAGGTGTAGGAATTTGGTTGATGAATGAATGTATTCTAAATGAGTATATATATATATATATATATATATATATGGTTAAAAGAAAACAAGGTGACTTTTGAGGTTTTGGAGGATGAGTCAGCTAGGGATCATCATGAAGACTAAAGGAAAAAAAAAGAAATAAAAAAGTTGAAGATTGCATGTTTAGTTGTCTACAGAAAAGAAGTTAATTTCTTTTAGAAATGGTAATAAAATGGAGTGATGAAAGGTTTCTGAGCTGGAATAAAGGCTTTGTGATGCTATACATTCAGGTAAAAAGGAAAAAGAAGTTGAATATTTAGGTGAAAAGAAAATAGCCAAATCATTCCTACATCATCCCAATGCCCCCACATGGAAAATGAAACATTTACCAAATAAGTGATTGAGGCCTAATAACTTTTTCAACAATTGGACAGTTATGCTTATTAAAAGAATGGGACTTACTTCTCTTATCTTATCATGTGCAGATGAATCATCAAAGTTAGCTACCACTCTTAATTTTGTGATGTCACCCTTCTTTAACTTCTCTTTTTGATAAGCTCACATACATTTCCATCTGCCTGTCATTGTTTGCAAACAACACACTGCCAACTTAATTTTCACTGTAATCAATATATATATATATATATATATATATATATATATATATATATATATCATAAAGTGAGCTTGCTGACAGGCCTATATTATGGTAAGGGATAAGGTTATGGAACATAAAATTGTGTTTGGTAGAAACTAGAAATGGATTGGAAACTGAATTTGTTGACAGCTGACCTATGTAGCATTGACATTTCATATTGAAAGCATATTATATTACAGAGTCTATGGTTATATTCAATCACTTTTATATGCTTAAAGTATTCAGCATTTGTGTAAGTGCTTCGTTGCACATGCCTTTCAAGAGAAATTACCATTTTATCTTTTTTCCTACGTTACCTCAAGAGAAATTAGAAAGGTTACCATATCAGAAAGTTAGAATACACATAAGCGTGGCAATGCACTACGAAATGTTGTTCCACCTCTGGATGCATAAGCCTTTTTTTAAGCCTCTAAAAATAAATCCATTCAATGATTTCTTTTCAGAACTTTTGAAAAAGCTTATTGGGATATTTCTGTACCATCTTTTTCAAAAGGCTACTAAACACACCATGATGTCAAAATATTATCTTGAATAAAAGTACATCAAGTTTCCATGACAGTAGTGTCTTTCTTACATCACCCAAGATCTTGGTTGAGTCATCCCACAAGATTCACTTCCTAATCTCAACCCCTTTAAATAATACATTCCTTAGATTGAAAGGGACTGATCAAGTCAAGTTAGCAATCTAGCAGATAATTCCTCTATCAACAAAACACAAACTTTAATATTAATGGTGAAGAGTCTCACATCGGATAACATGTGCTTATAAGTGAGGGCGTCAACATCTCCAAGGATCATCGCAATGCTTTGTTTTAATTAAACAATCGGATTCCCCTTGTCCGTGCAATCTCGAGGTTACGGATCCATTTTGCAACGACACACATGTTTATGAAAAGAGAGTCATAGTTCAGTCAAATACCTGCAAAAGAAATTAGATAGTATCATAGTTAAAAAGCCAACTATTAAAACTCTGCTGATGCATCCTTACAAAAGTATTTCCTTCTTTACTTATTATTCCCATTTTCCCAAAACAGTGCAGTTCTCCAAAAGGTTGGCCGACAACATGTCATATACATACCATGGAATCTTGCTCCGCAAGATACATAAGCCTCTAAAAGTAAACCCTTTTAAGTTTTTTTATGAAAACGCTAACTATTATCTTTCTTCTTTACCTTCTTTATCTTGAATAAAGTCCTTCTAGTTGCCAAACAAGATCATGGTTGAGTCATCACAGAAAAGGCTAAAAATTCACTTCCTACTCTTCATCCCTTTAAATACTACCACCTTAAAATACAAAGGGACTGATCTAAACAAGTGAGCCTAGCTTCCTTCAAATCTACTAGCTATCCCTTTCAACATGCATACCTCACTTCTTCAAGAGCTAGTTGTTGAAAGTTTGCCATTGTTATCTGTCGACCACATTCTGAAGCAGAAAAATCTTGCAGACTTTCGGCTTTTCCCCCAAGATTGACTAGTGAACACATATATGCACATGGTTCAGATGCAGACATGGTGATCAACATAGTGCTGGTAAATTTGTGGATGCAAGAGATCGAAGGATGGTAGCAAAAAAGATAGTGACAATAAAAAAGAAAGATTGAAGAAAAGTATTGGAAGTTTAAATTTCAAGCACGATTACTTAACAGGTTAATTACGTCATCTCTATATGTGGGGAATAGTACACCATGGATCCTGATCCTCTAAAGAAGCTACTACTCTATTTCTCTCTATTACATTCCATTCTCTCGAATTAGTCTCTAAACTTAGTTAATTTAACAATGGTGACACCATCTTTCTAGCTTTCTATGATTTTTCTATCATGAAGTTACTGGCATAATGGTAGAATAGACAAATAAAAGAGGGATGCTCACAAGTTAATAAAAGAACATGAATCTAATCCTAATAATCCTCAACCGCTATATTCCTAATAATCATGTCTATAGATTAAGTAATTATTTATAATAAATTCCAATAATAATATTTCTATATGTAACAATCTAATATATTTTTATAACGTTGAAACTATTTTTAAAGTTGTCAAAAAGTTACCGTGGAAAGCCCCTTCACGATGATATTTGTCGAGAAGGAACATGTAATACGCACACCTGACGGTTATCATTAATTTGTAATATTTAATGATAAATACGATTGACAATCGAAGTATTTGGGAGTTGAAAAGACAAGTGCATTTTGTCCTCTCTTTTTCCTCTCAAAAGTTTTGTTTATGAAATTTGTGAGGCGGATATAAACTCGTTTATTTAGAGTGTTTTGAATTGATGACAAGTATTGAGCCATAAATTAAGTACGGCCAACAACCCAAGTACTTGAGAAATGGAGTGCACAATTATGTACACCCTATCTTTTTCATCCAGTTTATTACAAAAATATTTTGAAAATGATTTGATGTTGGATCAAGTGTTTGGGGTTTGAATTGCGTGAATTAAATGGAAGAGGTATTTGATGTTGGATCAAGCACATGTGTTGCATTCAATTAAAATTGATTTGAAAAAATACTTGACGTTGAATCAAGTTTATTTTTGTTCTTTTGGAAAATATTCTTTTTAGATCGTTTTGATTATTTCTTGGTTAATGAGTGATGAAAACAATAAAATGAAAAATGCAAAAAGTGTTACATGTTCATGGGAGTGGGATACATTTTGTCAAAATGGGGATAATCATACACCATACAAAAATTAAACCAAGCACATGAGAATCAATCAAATACCAAGAAGAAATCAAGAAACATTCACAAGTATACGAACGCGTCAGAGTAATATAAAAGATTGTCGAATCCACAAAGACCAAATGTCAATCTATCGTTATCTATTGTTACGGTGTTTATCTAAGGTAATCGAAATAGGGTTTTTAAGAGTGCACAATGAAAAATAAAGTATTAATTTAAATTCAATTAATAAAGACAGGTTCGAATGTAATTCACATAATCAATTAATAATCCAAGTAGTTGTTAATAGAATTACTTCTGGGCAGTATTTCCTACTTTGAAAAGAACCAATTTAACGGGAACTGTCACTTTCGCGTATTCAGAATCGAGTTGTACTCCATAATCAAACACTCTTATTGTCACTTATAAAAAGGCGCGCATTGCGTTAGAATTGTAAACCTATTTTTAAGAAATATAGTGTCTTGACTAAGTTGAAAATTATTTTGACCTGGATTTCTTAACCAAAAGAGGTTCTCACGAACCAGACTCTAAACTTATAAACGCGTCCGAAATTAGTTTTAAAATCACTTTTCTTTTTAAGTTAAAGACTCCTAATGAACTAAACAAAGCGATTTCGCTGTATTTGAAATAGTTAAAAACAACTAAGTTTAAATAGACGTCGGACGACTTTCGATCTTACCCAATGGAAATTAAGTGCGGGAAAACTTAAGTTGAAAGTCAAAATAGCCCTTAAGTGTTTCTACGAACAATAGTACGGATTATCGGTTCAATTACGATACTTACATTCTAACCTTTATAGGTTTAGCCAAACATGATAAAGTAAAAATGCATTTTAATTTTTATCATAAAAATGGATAAATAAAAGACTTTTAAAATAAAAAGGTAATAAGTGTGAGTGCAGGAAAGTAAATAAAAGTAGTGCGAGTGCGGAAAATAAGTTAAAGTAATGCGGGTGCAGGAAAGTAAATAAAAGTAGTGCGGTGCAAGAAATAAAGGAAAGTAGTGCGAGTGCGGGAAAGTAAACAAAGTAAGGTGTGAGTGCAGGAAAGTAAACAAAATAAAGGCAGTGCGGGAAAATAAAGTAGAAGAAGGTAAAGCAATAAAACTTGCTCCAATCGGAGGATCGAATAAAGTGCGTAACAGAAATGAAAATGGCGGCAGGATTAAACTTCCTTCCAAAGTGCTCCAAACTCGATTACACAGTGTGGCAACACTCCGATGTGAAACGATTATCACTTTTACACAATACTGATATATGCCTAGTTGTAACTAAGTTTGGATCAAGAAACAAATGAAATCAAGGTCCTATTTATAGGCAAGAAGGAGACATGGAAATTACTAGGATGCCCCTAAGTTTGAAAATGGGCGGGAACCATTTTGTTCTTGTGGCGCCCGCCACAGGAGGAAATTGCAGCGCCCAAGTGGAGATCGTGGGAGGCGTGACAGTTTAGGAAAGGTTGAAACTGGGACACGTCATGGCTGGACCCATGGCGCCCGCCACAGTGGGAGCCACAAGTGTAAAATGCTGATTTTATGGCTTTTTAGCTCATTTTCACTCCTTTTCTCGATCAGGGCTCCAATTAGACTGAAAACCTGAAAACAAAGAAAAACATAGTAATAAAATAACAAAATAACAATAAAACAATTAAAATACATGCGAAATCGAAGTCGAAAATACGGTGAATTTCAATGTCATCATATAATGGGGCAGTTTGGGTAGCTCTGTTAGGGAAAGTTAACACAATTAGATTTCTAAGTGTAAGGGTGGTTAGAAGTTAACAATATGTTAACTTATATTAAGTTAGTTGTTAGGTGTTTGAATTAGTTAATTAAAATGTGTTAATTATGTTACTGAAAGTTAGTTGGAGTTAGTTGTTAACTTGAAATCAATTTGGCCTACTTAAGTGTTACTAATTTAAAGATGGTTAATGAATGTTATGAAATATATGTTAATTGAACCTTATTAGTGTGATAATGCTCAAACTTGAACGTGAATTGTTGAGCTACTACGGGAACTAAAATGTGATTGAATGAGAATGTTAATTAAGAGTTGAATGCTCATGGCCCTGTGTTAGCTCGAATTCAAAATCAATTAGCAGTGTTGTTAGAGTTTGGGTTAGTTAGTGAAACTGGTTGTTAATAGAATTAGGATGAATGAGGACATATATTGAAATGATATAGGTTATGTGGAATGTTCTCAAGTCAGGAAGTTTGGTCTATTGAAAGTTAGTAGTAGCTGGCATGAATGTCAGTTAATTATTGTTTGAATTGGTGTTATTAAAATGTGAATGTTAGTACTGATGAGAAATTGAATTGTTAATGCATTTTTCTGCTGTATTGTAAATATTTTGAGTGAGTGTGAATTGTGCTGCTATTAGTTATAATTGGAAATGGAAGTTAATAACTGCTAAATGACCTTGCTAATTGGCTGGTACATAACTAGGTTTAGAAGTGAACTGTTAGAATTTGAAAAAGCCAGTTAGGGTTAGAAATTATATGTTAAGTTAGTTTGGATCAACTTTGGACAGTTAGCCATGTTGGGAAGTATTAGTAATTAGTTATGGATTTGATAATTAGGGAAGAAAGTAAGGCATGGTGTTAGAATTAGTCGGTGAATATTGAAGTTAATCATGACTAAGAATATGAGAGGAAAAAGTCATGCTCAGTTGCTATTGATTGCTCTATTCGCAAGTGCACGACTCGCGTCAGAGTAATATAAAAGAATATCGATCCCACCGAGACCAAATCGTCAATCTATATCGATTACTATTGTTACGATTTTTATCTAAGGCGGTACAAAAGAGATATTGATGTCGCAAAATAACAGTAAATAAAGGAAATAATAAATATAGTGCAGATAAAGACAGATTTGAATGTATTTCACGTCAGTTAAACGATGTTTCGATTGTGTAAATAGAACTACTTATGGGACAATATTTTATGCTCTTGAAAAGAATCCATTTAACAGGAACTGTCGTTTTCGCGTATTCAGAACCGAGTTTACCCTTAAATTAAGGCCTTTTATTGTCACTTATAAAAAGTGCGCAGAACGCTAAAGTAGTAAACTTATTTTTAAGAAATAAGACTCGTAAACTTAATTGAAAAGTGATTTTGATTTGGAAAGTTTACTCAATGAGTTTCCTGATTTTAAATCTATTAACGCGTCCGAAAACAGTTTCAAAAATCCTTTTTCCTTAAAGTGATAAAAATTCCTAGTTAACTAAGTCAGGGTGCTTTCGCACTCCTTGAGTAGTTAAAACTAACCAAGTTTGTTTCAGAAAATTCGAATTAAAAATCAAAACAGCCTTTAAAGCATTTCTACAGATTCAATATGTGAAACATCTCTTTAACCGCGATCCTTACATTCTAACCTTTGAAAGATTTAGCCAGGCATGGTAATACAAACAAACACAACGATATTGATCATTCTAAAAAGTTGTTTTAGAATATAAGGTGTAAAGAACAAGTAAAGCGTGTAAAATAATTAAAACGAGCAATAAAGATAATGACGAGAAATTTAAATAAAGTAAAGACAATGACAGGAATTAAATAAAGTAAAACATGGCAAGAAATTAAATAAAGTAAAGTATGGCAAGAAATTAAATAAAGTAAAGCATGACAAGTAAAATAAATAAAAGCGATTAAATTAGAACCTGCTCCAAACGGAGACTTTAAATCTTGTACAAGGAAAATAAACCTTTGACTTTGAAGATAAAGACGATAGCAAAATCAAAGTGCTCTAACTCAATTACACTACGGTGCGATAACCCCTCGATATGACAGATTATCGCTTTTATAGATGATAATATAGTCTTAGTGTTGTAAACTAAGTTGCATGATTTGGAAATGAACTAGAACGACCTATTTATAGAGGAATTCAGCAGCTTGCAAAGACCATGATGCCCTTCAACTTCTCCTTAGTGGGAACGTGAAATACAAAGGTGGCGCCCGCCGCCCCTTCATGGCGTCCCCCATGTGTGTGAATGAGAAAGTTCATGGGATCGTGGCGGTTACCTCCTGGTTGAGGGCTGATGTGTCATGGCTTCTCCTATAGCGGCCGCCATGCATAACGCCATGTGTACAATATTTGCCGAAAAACCCTAATTTTTGGTCTTTTTGCTTCGTTTCTTCTAAAAAGGTCTTGAAAGAGCTAAATATCTGAAAACAACATAAAAGAGAGCATAACACATGCAAAATGGTATGAAAGACCTAATAAACATGTGAAATCCAAGTCAAAAACATGGTGTGATTCAGTGTGATCAGCTATGCAGGCCGCTTATTGGTGTTGGCATTGCTAATGATATTTGTGATAGCTTGAACTTGGTTTAGGTCGATGTGGTTGTATGCTTTGTTTTATGGTATGAGAGTTAGGAGTTTAATGATAATGTTAGCTTAATTTGCTTGATCTGATCTGAGCCGAACTGTTATACTAATTGTTGCATGAACTGAACATAACTATTTGTATACATGGAAATTTGATTTAAGTATGTGTGAATTGTGTTTGAATATGGATGAATTTAGGTTAATTTGGAAACATTAGTTGAACTTGGTATGTTGTTATGCTATGGTATGAATTCTAATTGTCATGGCTATATATGGTTTATGTGTGTCTAATATGGTATGTTGGCTTGTTTGACGTAGGGTTAAAGCATGCTTGGCTTAGGAAAGGTTGGATTAAAGGCTTAATCAAAGTATGAAGGCTTTGGTAAGAATAAAAAATTATGAAGAACAAGAATGGGGATAGCTTAGGAATGAAGGAACGGTAGGGATTAGGGTTAAGACTAGTGGTTGACTTTGGTCAACTGGTTGACCAAAAAGTCAATAGTTGATCAAAGTCAATTGTAGGTCAAAATTTATACCTTTTGTTTAAAGTTTGTAATTTAGGTTTTTTTTGTAATGTAATGGGATTTGATGATTTTTGTAATG
The DNA here is from genome assembly GCF_024323335.1 of Lathyrus oleraceus. Lineage (NCBI taxonomy): Eukaryota > Viridiplantae > Streptophyta > Magnoliopsida > Fabales > Fabaceae > Lathyrus > Lathyrus oleraceus. The sequence goes on along the minus strand of NC_066584.1, from coordinate 508,279,731 downwards.
GAAATGGATCCTTGATTTGTGTACTATGTGACTTGTTTTCCAAGTCAAGTTCTTTCCCTCCAAAACTTAAATTTTGAAAGTTTGATATTGAATATTGATCTTGAATGTGAATTTGAATGAATTATGATCTTGCACTGCCATATCTTGAATCCAACCAAACATCCAATGAACTTGTGTATGTTAAAGCCCATTTGTAAGTAACAATCAATTACAATCCACTCCTGGTATAACCCATAAGGATCAAAGCCATAAACCAAATATTAGAATTTCCAAGATGAGCATCCCAAGTCTAGTGCCACACAGATTCCCAATGCTTGATTCATGATAACACGAAATTATATCACATTTTAAGACTTAACTTAATTAGATTATATTATCATTTACTTTAATTTATCCCATTTTATCAGATATTATGCAGTATTTCTTTTCTATTTACATCAGGTACCCATTTTGAAGCAAAAGTGAAAAAGGGAAGAAAAGGAGGTGTAAAAAGCAATAAAAAGGAAACAAATAACCAAGACCAAGCCCAGCCCAAAAGAAAGCGCACGTTGCCCCTGTGACGGGCGTCACAAGGAGTTTGACGAGCGTCACACTAAAAGCACTCCTGTGACGAGCGTCACACATGGTGTGACGAACGTCACACCAGTCCTCTATATTTTTGGCGCAAGGAACTCAACTGACCACGTTGAAGCCTACTTCCACGCACGCTTAACCCTCGGAACGAGACCACGCACACGGAAACCCTTGAAAAGTAGTTACACCAGCAGCTGTATAAATAGCAGCTAATTGGGAACTTTCAACAAGACAGTTTTTGCACGCTCAGTTTTGCGGAAGCTCTGCCAAATTTATTTTTCACGCCTTTGCTTATTTTTCTTCCTTTCCAACATTGTTCATTTTATTTATTTCTTTTGCAAGTTTTACTTTCTCTTTTCCCCTTGCAATTTATCTTCCCCGTTTTTAGCTTTTAGATATTTTTCGCGTAGTAGTTTCTACACCGGAAACTACTGTGCAACTTTATACCGGATTTAACCTTACGTTATATTCCAGTTTTATTTCCTTGATTTAATTTACTGTTTAATTGAAGAATCCAAGAACAAATCCTACCGGCTTGTGGTGGAGTGTTCAAGACCATTGTATTACGCATTCAGGTTCTTTAATCGTTATTTAATTTTTAATGTTTTATTCTATTGTTTATTCATATTGCCTGCCTGGAATGAGTCTGTTTATGCATGATATAAATTCTTATTTATTTAGCATGTCTGGCTAATTTGCCTAGGTATCGGTATGTAAAGTAAGCAGAAAAAGGGGTCGAGACTGAGTCGGTCTATCTAAACTTAAAATTAGAATCAATCTTTTTACGGTCTCAACTTACAGGTTTAATAACAAGATTTTTTACAAAAAGTAAAGAACATAAAGAAGTTAAAACCAACAGAGCGAGAGTTTGAGGTTTTGACTGGACAGTGTGAGTTAGGCATTAATTCTAGATCAGGGCGAGAGCAAGTTTTAGAGTCAATTAAATTCTGACCTTTTCCAAAAAGTATTTTTAAAGATCGAATGTGAGGACGAGAGTTAAGCATTTGGATTTAATCATATAACCTAAGTCAACAGAGCGAGAGTTTGAGATAAGGGTGTTTAAAACGGTCAGTATTTTCTTAAAAAGAGTTTCTGCAACTTTATTGCTTTCAAAATATGGTTTTTGACTTAATTATAAGTGACAGCAACATTAATATAAAATCATGGTTTATTCAACAGAGCGAGAGTTTGAGATAAAACCTTTAACTAATAAAGTTAACTGAAACGATTTATTTTAAAAACCTGGAAACCGACAAAGACTTGATTCCCTAGTTTTGACGAACTACATACCGATATCCGTTTTATTGATATTTAATCTAGATATTAGTTTAGCTCTTAGTTTTTCCCCCAAACAATCAAACATTTTCACCTTAGATTTACGTAGTAACTTTAGATAACGGTATATCGATTCATAAGTCCCTGTGGGATCGATATCTTTTAAAACTACGCGATAGAACTGTGCACTTGCAGTTTGTATCCCATTCTAGACTCACACAGTCGAGCGATCAATTCACAAGTACCTTTGAATCAATGATATTTAAGAATGCAATTGTGCATGAATGACCTATATGACTATAAGTATGCAGATGAAGTGATGATCATGAGCCAGATGAAATTGAAAAAAAAGTAGGGCGATCTTTGGAGTATGATAAATGTTGGTCCAACAAATCAATGCTTACCTGAAAACTATTACGAAGTGAAGAAGTTGGTGTCTAAGTTGGGATTGGAGGTTGAGAAAATTGATTGTTGTGTGAATGGATGCTTATTATACTATAAAGAAGATAACACTTTAACTCAGTGTAGAGTTTGTGAAGCCGCTAGGTATGTTCCTCGAAAGAGTGGAATGGGAAAATACAAAGATGTGGTAGTGAAAAGAATATTTTATTTTCCAATCATTCCTAGGTTACAAAGACTTTATGTTTCAAAGGAATCTGCAGCTCAAATGAGATGACATCGTGAGAAAACAAGCAATCCAAATGTTTTGTGTCACCCATCTGATGGAAAACATGGAAACACTTTGATGAAAGTTTATCTTGATTATGCTAGTGACCCAAAAAATATAAGATTGGGTCTATATACTGATGTGTTTACACCTTACATTCAAGCCTCTTGTTCTCCGTATTCATGTTGGCTGATAATAGTCACACCATACAATCTCCCTCCCAAAATGTGCATGACCAAACCATACATGTTTTTCACTTGTCTTGTACCTGGACCGTACAACCTAAAAGTTAAAATAGATGTCTACTTGCAACCTTTGATTGATGATTTGATGCGCTGGTGGAGAGATGACATTGTGACATATGCTATCTCTATGAAGCATAACTTTTTTCATGAGGGCGCATTTAATATAGACAATTAATGATTTTCCAGCATATGGTATGTTATCTGGATGGGGGACACAAGATACATTAGCATGCCCTTATTGCATGGATAATACAAACGCTTTCATCTTACGATATGGGGGAAAAAGTTCTTGGTTCGATTGTCATCATCGATTTTTACCAATGGATCATCCTTTAAAAAAATTAAAAAGAGATTTACAAAATACAAGATTAAGAAAAAAAGACCACCTTACATGTTTACAGGTCATGATCTTTAGGAAGTTGTTCGTGATTTTCCAAAAGTCACAGATAGTGACTGAGCCACCAAATTTCCACGATTTGGGAAACAACATAATTGGATTATATGAAGTATATATTGGGATCTTCCATACTTGAAGGAAAACTTGTTAAGGCACAACCTTGACGTGATGCATATAAAGAAGAATGTATTTGATAATGTGTTTAACGCTATCATGAATGATCCTGCAAAAACAAAGGACAATGAGAAGGCAAGATTGGATTTACCTCTTAACAATTTACGTGGGGATTTAGAGTTGCGTCCTCTACCTAATAGAAATATGGCTAGATTATGATGTCGTTCAGGACCGACGCTAACCCATTGAAGACAATATTTAAGTGTCACTATAAATCGATGCTACATAAAACATACCGTCGATTATAGTCGACTCCACCAATTTAAAATGACTATATTATAACGTTGGTTTTTGAATTTTAGCACCAAGCTAGCGTTCTTTAAATTCATCACTTAAGGTAGCGACAACTCAACATTACACTTTGCTTCCACCTTTACGGTGTTCGCCTCGACACCGACGCTTGGTCGTCGCTAACACCCTTTAGCATCGGTTTTGAGCCATTTAGAGAGGACTCACTACGCCAAAAACTGGAATAGACAGCGCACCTTAGAGGGCGCTTTATTATAAAAGCGCTCTCTAAAGTGAAGCGAAAAAATAAGGAGCAATAGACAGCGCACTTTAGAGGGCGCTTTTGTAATAAAGCGCCCTCTAAGGTGAAGCGAAAAAATAAGGAGGAGATAGAGGGACAACAATACATGGCGCTTTTTAGAAAGCGCCCTCTAAGGTTACCCTTAGAGGACGCTTTTAATAAAGCGCTGTTATAAGTCCATGTGCATTTCCAGCTTATAAAGCGCTTCTGGAAAGCCTTAGAGAGCGCTTCCATAAGCTCCCTCTTAGGCCCCCTTTAGAGGGCGCTTTTTTTCCACAAGCGCCCTCTAAGGTCCCCTTTAGTAAACATTAAAATTATAACATACTGCGCGTTTTGTTATTTCACTCTCTGTTATTTTCGTTCTTTTTCACGTTAGGGTTCTAAGGCGTTCTCCTTCCACCTCTGTTAGATCTACGACGTTTCCTCCTTCTACCAATCAAAGGTACACGATGCATACATTATTACTTGCACTATTGCTTTGTTTTAGCTTTGCCCCATTTCAGTTTTATGTTATTGTTGTCTATGCTACGTTTGTTTCGACCTGTAAAGTTTCAATATTCATAGTCATTTAAATAGTTTGGGTTTATTAGGCAATTGACGGTTGGTTTTTAGTGACCATGATAGCGCATGCAATGGGACTACATTACCCAGTAGTTAGGGTTATACGACCTATGAACATCTGATTTTGTGTCAACACCAATATCATTAGAAACCTAGGTCCGAATGTGTTTGAATTCTTCATTAACAGCCAACCAGTACATAGCGTAGCTAGTAACTTAAGAAGTTTAGGTATGGATGTTATTTGATAGAGTAAATGGAGACATGAATGCCCTGCACAGAGTATCTTTTGAAATTGGTTTCTCTTCTGAAATTGTTTTTTGTTTATTCTAATTAGTAATGGATAATACATGGATGTCTTCCAATCGATTGTCGAGAGAGTACGAGAATGGGGTATCAGAATTCGTTAAGTTTGCCGTTGCGCACGCCGAAGACCCCAGTAGAATGATATGTCCTTGCTTGGGTTGTTGTTATGGGAAACGGGTTGACGCAGTTCAGTTGACATTGCATCTAATGAGGCATGGAATTGATCGAAGTTATACATGTTGGAATTTGCATGGTGAGAAAAGTAACGAGAATGTTGAACCGGGGGATAGTACGACCTATGCCTCAAACTATAGTGGCGCAGATACATACGATTGTGATCGAGTTGAAGAGATTGCAGAAGCACTTGAAGGAGATCTTAAGGATTGTCCCAAAATGTTTGAGAGGTTGGTAAGTGATGCAGAGAAACCTTTGTATGATGGTTGCACTAAATTCACAAGATTGTCTGCGGTATTAAAGTTGTACAACTTAAAGGCGGGCAATGGATGGTCGGATAAAAGTTTCACAGAGTTATTATCCCTTTTAAAAGATATGCTTCCTGAGGATAATGTTCTTCCCAATCGAACATATGAGACCAAGAAGATGTTGTGCTCTATTGGCATGAGCTATGATAAGATACATGCATGTCCAAACGATTGCGTTTTGTTTCGAAATGAGTATGCATCGTTAAATGAGTGTCCTAAATGTGGTGTCTCGCGATATAAGAGCAAGTTGTCTCCAGCAAAAGTCTTGTGGTATTTTCCTGTTATTCCGAGATTTAGACGCATGTTTCGTAGTGAAACCGATTCAAGACACTTGACCTGGCATGCAGATGAAAGAATTATAGATGGAAAGTATCGACATCCGACAGATTCACCACAGTGGTTGAAAATTGATAATGATTATCCTGAATTTGGAGAAGAATCAAGAAACCTTCGCTTGGCATTATCTACTGATGGAATGAACCCACACGGTATCCAGAGTATCTCACATAGTACATGGCCTGTGATTATTAGGATTTATAACCTACCTCCATGGCTATGTATGAAGCGTAAGTACATGATGTTGTCTATGTTGATTTCTGGACCTAAACAACCAGGGAATGACATAGACGTGTACTTGAAGCCCTTAATCGAAGATTTAAAGATTTTGTGGGAGACCGGTGTGGAGGTTTATGATGGATATAGGAAAGAAAGTTTCAACTTGAGGGCGATGTTGTTTGGCACAATTAATGATTTTCCAGCATACGGAAATCTATCAGGGTATAGCATAAAAGGTCAATGTGCGTGTCCTATTTGTGAAGATAAAACAGATTGGAAGCGCTTGGAGTTTGGTCAGAAGAATGTCTTTCTCGGTCATCGGAGATTCTTAAATTCAAATCATCACTACCGTGGATGGAGAAAGGCGTTCAATGGAGAGACAGAACAAGGCAGAGCTCCACCTATATTGGCGGGTGATCAAATTTTTGAAAAGGTGAAAGATTTGGATACTCAGTTTGGCAAGCCTTTTGCCCAGACACTTGTCAAAAGTGGGTGGAAGAAGAGGTCAGTTTTTTTTGAATTGCCGTATTGGAAGTCCTTGTATGTGAGATATTTTCTTGATGTTATGCATATTAAAAAAAATGTATTTGAAAGTGTTATTGGCACGTTACTCAATATACAAGGAAAGTCTAAGGATGGCCTTAAGGCAAGAAAGGACTTGATAGCGATGGGAATAAGAACTGAATTAGGACCCTTGAAGAAAGGAAAACGAACATATCTACCGCCTGCTGCTTATACTCTATCTAGAAAGGAGAAAAAAACATTGTGTAAGTTTCTAAGTGAAGTTAAAGTTCCAGAAGGGTACTCTTCAAATATTAGAAGACTTGTGTCTATGAAAGACCTCAAGTTAAAGAGTTTAAAGACCCATGATTGCCATGTTATAATGGAACATTTTCTCCCAATAGGTATACGTTCTATTCTTCCAGAAAAAGTAAGAAGCTCTATAACTAAGTTGTGTTCTTTCTTCAAGTCAATTTGCAGTAAGGTGATCAATCTTGCGATCTTACCAATGTTGCAAAAAGAAATCGTTATTACTTTGTGTGAGCTTGAAATGTTTTTTCCTCCATCATTTTTTGACATAATGGTACATCTAGTTGTTCATCTTGTGAAAGAGACACAATTGTGTGGACCAGCTTATATGAGATGGATGTACCCTGTTGAACGTTATATGAAAATATTAAAAGGATACGTGAAGAACCGAAGTCGACCAGAAGGTTGTATGGTTGAAAGATACATTGTTGAAGAAGCGATTGAGTTTTGTACTGAATATTTGTCTAATGTTCAGTCAATCGGACTCCCCAAGTCTCAGCTTGTCGAAAAGAAAGAAGGAAAAAATCTAATTGGAAATAAATTTGTGGTAGTATCAAGGGTCGAACGGGATCAAGTGCATTTGTATGTTCTGCACAATGAGAATGAGGTTGAGCCGTATGTTGAAATTCACAAGGATGTTCTCCGAGGTTTAAATCCCAATAGAAATGAAAATTGGATAGTACGAGAGCACAATCGATGTTTTATACCTTGGTTTAAGGATCATATTTATTCAAAGTATTATTCAGATCCCGCTTCAATAACAGAAAGGTTGAGATGCTTAGCATATGGTCCAAGTTTCCATGTTTTTTCTTATAGCGCATACGCGATTAATGGATACACATTTTATACCAAAGAACAAGATGATAAAAGTACTATGCAGAATAGTGGTGTCACCGTGGTAGCTGAAGCAATGCACATATCAAGTGTGAAGGACTTAAACCCCAAATTTGCAAATCTGTCGTATTTTGGTGTTATCGAGCGCATTTGGGTGTTTGATTATGAGAAGTTTCAGATTCCTATATTTGGTTGCAAGTGGGTTGAAAATAATAACGACATTCGAATGGATAAGTCAGGATTTTTGCAAGTGGATCTTAATAGGGTGGGATACAAAGATGAGTCTTTTATTCTAGTCTCTCAAGCTAGACAAGTGTTCTATGTCAATGATCCGAAAAGTACGAAATGGTCTATAGTTCTTTTTTCCAACAAAGTAATTGATGAAAACACTGGAGATCAAGGTGATATTGATGTTGAGATTGAATCGTTTACCAGAAATGATCAAGATGAGAATATTATATCAAATGATTCATATATTAGAAATGATCATAATGAGGGTATTTGGATCAATCCAACCGTCCGTGTTGTTAAGAGACATGTAGAACATATTCCAACCAAGAAAAGAAAGAGAACTTAGTGAAAAAGGTACAGGTCAAATGATTTTAATTGTTTTCTTTATTACAGGTAAAATGACTTTTATGATTTTAATTGTTTTTACATTTGTCATCTGATTTTAATTGTTTTCTTTATTACAGGTAAAATGAATATTATGAAGTCAATCATTCGTGCAAGGGGCAAGGGATACTTGAAAGTATCAATTGATATTTGTTTAGATGGAGATGTTCCATTGTCGTCAAGCCTCATTCGCGTAGATGATGATGATGCTGGATATTTGAAAGTATCCCTCTACGACAATGGAACATGTCCATCTAAACAAATATCAATTATATCTTCAAAAGATAAGGGACCAAAAATATAAGGGGATTACGCAGCAAATCGAGTCAGTTGCATAAAAAAAAAAGGTATAAACACAATTATATGATATTTATGCATAGAAAATGTTAATTCTTGATCTTATACATCACCTAACTAATTTTATGATATTTTAGGTTCATGCTATTGATATTGAACAAAAAGAGGTTGTTGCTAAGAAGACTGCTGCTAGTAAAAAAAACATACATCTCAGAGATGCTTTTGCTACTTAGTTTTATTTCTTTTTAGAGGGCGCTTTCCAGTAAAAGCGCCCTCTAAACCCTTAAATGTTTCCACTTTAGAGGGCGCTTTCCAGTAAAAGCGCCCTCTAAACCCTTAAATGTTTCCACTTTAGAGGACGCTTTCCAGTAAAAGCGCCCTCTAAACCCTTAAAAGTTTCCACTTTAGAGGGCGCTTTCCAGTAAAAGCGTCCTCTAAACCCTTAAATGTTTCCACTTTAGAGGGCGCTTTCTTGAAAAAGCGCCCTCTAAAGTGGCCCTTAAAGGGCTTAAAGAGCCACTTTAGACAGCGCTTTCACCAGGAAAAAAAGCGCTGTCTTTACCTATGTCAGCGCCAGATTAGAGGGCGCTTTAAAGCGCTGTTATAGGCCAAAAAAAGCGCCCTCTTTTCCCTTATTTGGCGTAGTGACTTTTGACCGACGCTAAAACACAGTTTTCTTGTAGTGCGGAACCATCTAAAGATCATATATACCAAAGTGAAGCAACTACCTCACAAGTCACAAAAAAGATGAGAGGACGACTCAATAGCCACTAAACAGAAAGATCAAATGACACCCTTCGAAACCAGTGAAATTCCTCTTTTAAGTAAGGTCTCTCTAGTAAGAATTCAAACAGAAAAGAGAAAAGTCACCCCGACACTAATAAGACTAACTTATATATATATATATATATATATATATATATATATATATATATATACACCCGAGACCAATAAATGAATAATAATCAAATTAAAAAAAGGCGATTTGAAAATAAGTACAACCATAATTAATTAAATACTCCTTCTATTCTCTTTTATAAGAAACTTTTGACTTTTAGGTAATTTATTGAATAGTTGATGTATCTAATTTATATATCCTCTAAATACATCATTTACATAGTAAACTGAAGAGTCAAAATTTACTTATAAAACATAATGGAGGGAGTACATAATAGATAAAAAGATTATCCATATGTTATTTGTAGGTACTGAAAATTCAGTATGACAATCAATGCTGCTATAAAATCTGCCTAAAGTGCATATCCATATGTTATATTTCTTGAGTAAAGATGGATGTCGATTATCTATGTTAAAGAAGAAAGCTTCTGAATCCCTTTGTTTGAGTACCAATACAAATTCAAGCAGAAAAAAAATAAAATATCATAAATAGGCAAACCTTGTTAGCTAAGAAACCCTGTTATATAAATGTTATGCATGCGTAAGTTTGTGAAGATTGAGTTTAAAACATCATGGAACCAATAGTTTAAGAAACAACTAGCTTTTCATATTAATAAAATGATGTAAAATATGAATTTGTACACTGTCATTTCATTTCTACAACTTTTTCTCGTCAGATTGAGAGATAGCCTGTTTAAGACATCTTAAAGCTTTCTGGTAATTAAAAAATCCCATAAACCAGAAGTCGAAACCATCCACGGTGACTATTTCTATATACTTCTCTGAAGGTAAATAAAGGAAATAATAAATATAGTGAAGATAGAGACAGGTTTGAATGTATTTCACGTCAGTTAAACAATGTTTCGATTGTCTAAATAGAACTATTTATGGGGCAATATGTTTTACTCTTGAAAAGAATCCATTTAACAAGAACTGTCGCTTTCGCGTATCCAGAACCAAGTTTACCCTTAAATTAAGGCCTTTTATTGTCACTTATAAAAGGTGCGTAGAACGCTAAAGTAGTAAACTTATTTTTAAGAAATAATACTCGTAAACTTAGTTGAAAAGTGATTTTGATTTGGAAAGTTTATCCAAGGAGTTTCCTGATTTTAAATCTATCAACACGTCCGAAAACAGTTTCAAAAATCGTTTTTCCTTAAAGTGATAAAAATTCCTAGTTAACTATGTCAGGGTGCTTTCGCACTCCTTGAGTAGTTAAAACTAACCAAGTTTGTTTCAGAAAACTCGAATTAAAAATCAAAACAGCCTTTAAAGCATTTCTACAGATTCAATATGTGAAACATCTCTTTAACCGCGATCCTTACATTCTAACCTTTGAAAGATTTAGCCAGACATGGTAATACAAACAAACACAACGATATTGATCATGATAAAAAGTTGTTTTAGAATATAAGGTGTAAAGAACAAGTAAAGCATGTAAAATAATTAAAACGAGCAATAAAGATAATGACGAGAAATTTAAATAAAGTAAAGACAATTACAGGAATTAAATAAAGTAAAACATGGCAAAAAATTAAATAAAGTAAAGCATAGCAAGAAATTAAATAAAGTAAAGCATGACAAGTAAAATAAATAAAAGCGATTAAATTAGAACCTGCTCCAAACGGAGACTTTAAATCTTGTACAAGGAAAATAAACCTTTGACTTTGAAGATAAAGACGATAGCAAAATCAAAGTGCTCCAACTCAATTACACTACGGTGCGATAACCCCTCGATATGATAGATTACCGCTTTTACAGATGATAATATAGTCTTAGTGTTGTAAACTAAGTTGGATGATTTGGAAATGAACTAGAACGACCTATTTATAGAGGAATTCAGCAACTTGCAAAGACCATGATGCCCTTCAACTTCTCCTTAGTGGGAACGTGAAATACAAAGGTGGCGCCCGCCGCCCCATCATGTCGTCCCCCATGTGTGTGAATGAGAAAGTTCATGGGATCGTGGCGGTTACCTCCTGGTTGAGGGCTGATGTGTCATGGCTTCTCCTATAGCGGCCGCCATGCATAACGCCATGTGTACAATATTTGCCGAAAAACCCTAATATTTGGTCTTTTTGCTTCGTTTCTTCTAAAAAGGTCTTGAAAGAGCTAAATATATGAAAACAACATAAAAGAGAGCATAATACAAGCAAAATGGTATGAAAGACCTAATAAACATGTGAAATCCAAGTCAAAAACATGGTGTGATTCAGTGTGATCAGCTATGCAGGCCGCTTATTGGTGTTGGCATTGCTAATGATATTTGTGATAGCTTGAACTTGGTTTAAGTCGATGTGGTTGTATGCTTTGTTTTATGGTATGAGAGTTAGGAGTTTAATGATAATGTTAGCTTAATTTGCTTGATCTGATCTGAGCCGAACTGTTATACTAATTGTTGCATGAACTGAACATAACTATTTGTATACATGGAAATTTGATTTAAGTATGTGTGAATTGTGTTTGAATATGGATGAATTTAGGTTAATTTGGAAACATTAGTTGAACTTGGTATGTTGTTATGCTATGGTATGAATTCTAATTGTCATGGCTATATATGGTTTATGTGTGTCTAATATGGTATGTTGGCTTGTTTGACGTAGGGTTAAAGCATGCTTGGCTTAGGAAAGGTTGGATTAAAGGCTTAATCAAAGTATGAAGGCTTTGGTAAGAATAAAAAATTATGAAGAACAAGAATGGGGATAGCTTAGGAATGAAGGAACGGTAGGGATTATGGTTAAGACTAGTGGTTGACTTTAGTCAACTGGTTGACCAAAAAGTCAATAGTTGATCAAAGTCAATTGTAGGTCAAAATTTGTACCTTTTGTTTAAAGTTTGTAATTTAGGTTTTTTTTGTAATGTAATGGGATTTGATGATTTTTGTAATGGAAATGGATCCTTGATTTGTGTACTATGTGACTTGAATATTGATCTTGAATGTGAATTTGAATGAATTATGATCTTGCACTGCCATATCTTGAATCCAACCAAACATCCAATGAACTTGTGTATGTTAAAGCCCATTTGTAAGTAACAATCAATTACAATCCACTCCTGGTATAACCCATAAGGATCAAAGCCATAAACCAAATATTAGAATTTCCAAGATGAGCATCCCAAGTCTAGTGCCACACAGATTCCCAATGCTTGATTCACAAGTACCTTTGAATCAATGATATTTAAGAATGCAATTGTGAATGAATGACCTATATGACTATAAGTATGCAGATGAAGTGATGATCATGAGCCAGATGAAATTGTAAAAATAGTAGGGCGATCTTTGGAGTATGACAAATGTTGGTCCAACAAATCAATGCTTACCTGAAAACTATTACGAAGTGAAGAAGTTGGTGTCTAAGTTGGGATTGGAGGTTGAGAAAATTGATTGTTGTGTGAATGGATGCTTATTATACTATAAAGAAGATAACACTTTAACTCAGTGTAGAGTTTGTGAAGCCGCTAGGTATGTTCCTCGAAAGAGTGGAATGGGAAAATACAAAGATGTGGTAGTGAAAAGAATATTTTATTTTCCAATCATTCCTAGGTTACAAAGACTTTATGCTTCAAAGGAATCTGCAGCTCAAATGAGATGACATCGTGAGAAAACAAGCAATCCAAATGTTTTGCGTCACCCATCTGATGGAAAAACATGGAAACACTTTGATGAAAGTTTATCTTGATTATGCTAGTGACCCAAAAAATATAAGATTGGGTCTATATACTGATGTGTTTACACCTTACATTCAAGCCTCTTGTTCTCCGTATTCATGTTGGCTGATAATAGTCACACCATACAATCTCCCTCCCAAAATGTGCATGACCAAACCATACATGTTTTTCACTTGTCTTGTACCTGGACCGTACAACCTAAAAGTTAAAATAGATGTCTACTTGCAACCTTTGATTGATGATTTGATGCGCTGGTGGAGAGATGACATTGTGACATATGCTATCTCTATGAAGCATAATTTTTTTCATGAGGGCGCATTTAATATAGACAATTAATGATTTTCCAGCATATGGTATGTTATCTGGATGGGGGACACAAGATACATTAGCATGCCCTTATTGCATGGATAATACAAACGCTTTCATCTTACGATATGGGGGAAAAAGTTCTTGGTTCGATTGTCATCATCGATTTTTACCAATGGATCATCCTTTTAAAAAAATTAAAAAGAGATTTACAAAAAACAAGATTAAGAAAAAAAGACCACCTTACATGTTTACAGGTCATGATCTTTAGGAAGTTGTTCGTGATTTTCCAAAAGTCACAGATAGTGACTGAGCCACCAAATTTCCACGATTTGGGAAACAACATAATTGGATTATATGAAGTATATATTGGGATCTTCCATACTTGAAGGAAAACTTGTTAAGGCACAACCTTGACGTGATGCATATAAAGAAGAATGTATTTGATAATGTGTTTAACACTATCATGAATGATCCTGCAAAAACAAAGGACAATGAGAAGGCAAGATTGGATTTACCTCTTAACAATTTACGTGGGGATTTAGAGTTGGGTCCTCTACCTAATAGAAATATGGCTAGATTATGATGTCGTTCAGAACCGACGCTAACCCATTGAAGACAATATTTAAGTGTCACTATAAATCGATGCTACATAAAACATACCGTCGATTATAGTCGACTCCACCAATTTAAAATGACTATATTATAACGTTGGTTTTTGAATTTTAGCACCAAGCTAGCGTTCTTTAAATTCGTCACTTAAGGTAGCGACAACTCAACATTACACTTTGCTTCCACCTTTACGGTGTTCGCCCCGACACCGACGCTAGGTCGTCGCTAACACCCTTTAGCATCGGTTTTGAGCCATTTAGAGAGGACTTTTGACCGACGCTAAAATACAGTTTTCTTGTAGTGCGGAACCATCTAAAGATCATATATACCAAAGTGAAGCAACTACCTCACAAGTCACAAAAAAGATGAGAGGACGACTCAATAGCCACTAAACAGAAAGATCAAATGACACCCTTCGACACCAGTGAAATTCCTCTTTTAAGTAAGGTCTCTCTAGTAAGAATTCAAACAGAAAAGAGAAAAGTCACCCCGACACTAATAAGACTAACTTTTATATATATATATATATATATATATATATATATATATATATATATATATATATATATATATATATATATATATATATATATATATATCCGAGACCAATAAATGAATAATAATCAAATTAAAAAAAGGTGATTTGAAAATAAGTACAACCATAATTAATTAAATACTCCTTCTATTCTCTTTTATAAGAAACTTTTGACTTTTAGGTTTATTGAATAGTTGATGTATCTAATTTATATATCGTCTAAATACATTATTTACATAGTAAACTAAAGAGTCAAAATTTACTTATAAAACATAATGGAGGGAGTACATAATAGATAAAAAGATTATCCATATGTTATTTGTAGGTACTGAAAATTCAGTATGACAATCAATGCTGCTATAAAATCTGCCTACAGTGCATATCCATATGTTATATTTCTTGAGTAAAGATGGATGTCGATTATCTATGTTAAAGAAGAAAGCTTCTGAATCCCTTTGTTTGAGTACCAATACAAATTCAAGCAGAAAAAAAATAAAATATCATAAATAGGCAAACCTTGTTAGCTAAGAAACCCTGTTATATAAATGTTATGCATGCGTAATTTTGTGAAGATTGAGTTTAAAACATCATGGAACCAATAGTTTAAGAAACAACTAGCTTATCATATTAATAAAATGATGTAAAATATGAATTTGTACACTTTCATTTCATTTCTACAACTTTTTCTCGTCAGATTGAGAGATGGCCTGTTGAAGACATCTTAAAGCTTTCTGGTAATTAAAAAATCCCATAAACCAGAAGTCGAAACCATCCACGGTGACTATTTCTATATATTTCTCTGAAGGTTTTTTCATATTTCGACTTTGGTTGACATGCTCTATCTTTTCATGTGGAATAGAAACCTGAAATAGAAAACAGATTAAGAATACATATTTGCAAAATGTGAAGAAAATATAAAAGAATTTGAGAACTGATCTCTTGAAAAAAAGATAAATATGAAAATGACCTTATATTGGACTCTAATAAATTCTCCTTTTGGAGAAGTGATCTTGATGGATTTCTCACTGCAAAAAGCAAGTTTGTGAGTTGATATGAAGAGAAGGCCAGCTATAGGACCTGACGTGGTTGATAAGTAACACTGTGATGCTTTCAACAGTTTCTCTCCATCTGTAACACTAAAGAGTTGCATAAACACTTTCTCTACTCCGCCTACCCGAAGAATTCTTGCTCCCAACCTCAATTTTCCTTTTACAGTATCTGTGATTTTTGGCGCCAGTTTCACTGTAGGTTACAACAACAGTTTTAAGCCATCGGTTACAGTTTCATTCTATTATGGAATCATGCCAAATTATTCATTATATGTACTTTGGAAGCAATGACATAATATCAACGACAAAGATCTTGTTGCATGCTTTGAAACATAGCAAAAGTGAAAAGTTGAAAATAATTCATCTAAGATTACATACCATGCTCTCGGATGCCGTGTGCAAAACCATCGGTTTTTCTTCCAAACTTAGTCAAAACTGAATTTAATTTACAGAAACATGTAAAATCGACCATGATCAATAAAATTAAATTTGAAGCAACTAAAAGCTGAAATTCTGATGTGTGTATAAGTTCAAAGGATTTTTATGGATAGTAGTTAATTGAAGAACAAAATAAGTGGTAGTTAATGGGTCATTGGCAGAATAGAGTAGACAGCACATGTGTGACAGACATAGGCATAGGCAGAATAAAATTTAGACTAGATTAGAATCATTGTATTCTAAGAGATGCCTTAATTTGAAGAAATTGGAAGGACCACAAACATTGTGCATCCATATTGCCAATTGTATTTTGCAAATGGACCATGTTTTTATTGAGGTTTTGCATTGCTAGTTCTACAACTGACAGTTCATCATGAAGCCATATCGAAAAAAAGGGAAAAAAAGTTTAATAATTAGTGTGCTTATCAAGGATTCGAATCCTTGTGCCTACGTATCCTCATAGTACAATGAGGAAATCAGAGCTCCGTAGTTCGTGGAACTAAGGATGACAAAGAAAGAAAAAGTTGATTAAATTGTCAAAAGGCGAAGAAAATTGCTTGAATAAAGAGTGTGGAACTAACCAATAGATGGTAATTAGCCAAAAAGAGTAAATGAATGTGGCATTAATCAATGGATGATGATTAGCCAAAAAAGCAAAGGAGTGTGACATTAACCAATAGTGGTGATTTGCCTAAAAGAGAAGGAGAAAGTGAAATTTGAATCAAAGAGTGTGGCGTTAACCAATAGATGGTATGGCCAAAGAGAAAATATAGGGTGTTTGCCTAAGCACGAGAGGACTGATAAGACAAACATGAAATAAGAAAAGGTATTTGGTTCAAAGAGTGTGGCGTTAACCAATATATGGTATGGCCAATACAAGGATTGTAGGATTTTGCTAGAGTCTGTAATTCTTTAGGGCAACATAAAAGAAAAGGAGTTTGCCAGAGTTTGTAACTCCATTGGAAAGAAGTACAGATTACCAGAGTCTGTAACTCTACAAGGTAATGCCTGAATGCTTACTAGAGTCTGTAACTCCACAAGGCAGGACGAAAGATTGGCAGAGTCTATAACTCTATAGGGTAGAAAGAAAGATTGTCAAAGTTTGTAACTCTACAGGGCAAAAATGGAAAGATTACAAGAGTCGGTAACTCTATAAGGCAAGATGAAAAGTTGCAAAAGTCTTTAACTCTATAAGGAAAAAAGAATGATTGCCAGAGTCTGTAACTCTATAAGGAAAAAATAATGATTGTTAGAGTCTGTAACTCTACAAGGCAAGAAGAATGATTGATTCAGAGATGGTGTTTAACCATAAGGTGATTAGCCCAAAGAATGTATGGATATCAAAGAATATTGTTGCGTCTGATCCAAAGAGAAGGTGTATTGTTGATGAAGATTGTTGAAGTAGACTTGATAATTGTTTTATTCGAATTATATTAAAGTCTATGAACGAAGGTGAGTACTTTCAGTAACTGTGGCCTACGCCCCGTACTCGAATTGCACTAAAGTAAAAAACAAGGATAAGAATGATCCCTCTCATCATTCTTCATTTCTTAAGACTCGTGGAGTGTAATCGTCATCATAACTAACAAGTGTTGAAGAAGGACCTTTGTTGTGCTTGAATAGTAGTCCAGTTTCTAGTCTGTCTGTAATGTTTTGTCTGACTTGTATGGATTTGAGTGAAGTCTTGAGTTGTTTGTCTTGAAATATCCAATGCAGCTCCAACACAAGGGACTAGTCTTATCATGCGATCAAGAGACTTTTGATCACTTGACTAGACTGCCGAAATAATAAGCACAAATCAAAGGATTTAGTTAATCAAAGAAGATTTTGATTAACTTAATCACTTAGGATGAAATTAGTTGAAAATCAGGCGTATGGATTTCTAAGCCTAAAACATGAAGGAAAATCAAGTAAAATCAAGCTTCTAATTCTAAGATAACCTAGAATCTAAGTGAACGTGTGGTGTTATGGAGACGTATCTCCGGATTCACCCCAGAACAAATACGGAGTTACATCTCCAGAGTAGATTTTGATAAAAATGGGACGACTGACTGAAATACGAGGACTAATGTGATTTTAGGTGCGTCCGGGGATACATCTTCAGACACAGGAAGAACATCCTCGGGTTTTCAGAGGTGTGGGGAACTCCCTATGTGGTGGGATGAGTATTTCCCAAAATAATGTCTTTTCAAAACATAGTGCCTCAACTAATCTCACTAGATCCTCAAGATACTTTTTTTTCCTTAAAACTATCGGGTGTACAATGTTATACCACCAAGGGGTCCATAAGCCATCAATTGGTTTTAGATTTCAAAATTATAGGAGGTTAAAAATCCTCTGTAATTGAAAAAAAAACTTCGGATTTTGAAATCCAGACAAATTTTTAACTTCAATTTTATGCATATTTGTGTCTGAGTTTGGTATGGTGTGTTTGAGTGCGTCCGAATATCAGTTTTCATTAGTTGTTAAATCAGATTTAAAAATCCGGATATGTTTTTTTGTGTATTTCAGAGAGAGCTTATTGTGTATTAAGTGCGTCCAAATTTTAAAATCCAAATTTTATAATTATTTTTGAAATTTCGTTAGGGTGTGTGAGTAACTCATTGGTGTAATGAACCATCCACTTAATTTTATCTTTTCTTTCTTCTTTTGGGCCACTATATTTTTGTTCGAATACTCCTTTTACTCAAATAAGATTTTGTCTTGGCATCCTTCCTAGGGGTGTAATCGGTTCGGTTTGGACCGGTTTTTAATCAAAAAATTGTCAGAACTAATGATATCTTCATCGGTTTGGTTTGGTTCGATTTTAGTATTTTTAAAAATGGAACCAAACCAAACTAACCGGTTTGGTTTGGTTGATCAATTTACATTTTTTTACAAACATTATATTCATATGTGTATTTTCTACTATCATGTTTTTTGGTGTATTTTATTTTATGTTATTATTTGTTTCAAATAATACATTTCATATAATATATCTCATGCTCTACTTTTCAAAGAACTTACAAGTTGTTCTTAATCCAAACGAAACATTGAATACATAAGTTGACACTTCGCATGAGAAGATTAGGAATGAATTTGAAAGCTTAACAAATAAAACACAACAATAATAACAAAATGTTTTAATACACATAAATTAACATGTTTCACACCTCAAACACACATCAAAACTATTTTGTAACAAGACTGAAATAAAATTCATTGAAAAAGAAGAAGAAACAAAAATTATAAAAACAAAAGGAGTTTGAACACAAATAATCCAACTGTAACCTATAAGAATGACAGTTGCGAGACAAACATTGATGACCGACGGTCAAAGAAGTTGTTTGGTGAGAGAAAGTTTTTAAGGCTTTTATGTTTTCTATTTTTTATGTTTGGAGTTTCATTTTGGTTGTATGTTTTGTTGAAAGAAAGAAAGTGTAAACAAAGATGGAGAAGAGTTTGACCATACAAAAAACCTCCAACGATTACTAGATTTTTCTCATAACCTTGAAAAATATCGTAGTGTTAATTTTCAATAGTTGGGATTTTTTGACACTTTTTTAGGGTTGTGATTGCACTGACAATTTTGTGTGGTCCATATTAATTCCAAACTTGTATAAATATGCATGATATGATGTTAAAAAATATCTCATAATATCTCAATATTGGTATCTCGCTTTTTTGTATTTCAATGGAGTGAAACCTCTAGTTGATTTTAGGCTCACATAGGACATCTCTCTTGTTGTTCTGAAATTTAAATTGGATAATCTTGTGTACCATATTAACAACAGAAAAGTTTCTAAGATCGTCTATTGTTCGCCTTCAATCGAGAATGAAGGGAAGATTAGGTTTAGTAAGTTTGAGATGAAGACGGATGAAGATATAAAAGTCATGTGAAACACATATAATCAATGGGAAATAAAGGGTTTGATCGAGGTGGATGCGACAATTTCTAGATATGTCGATGATATTATCAAGATGTTGAAACATCTTGAATCATCTAGTATTGTTGAAATTTTATCCATGTTATTTTCTTGTTAAGCTATGTTATGCAATGTAATGTTAATTTTCTTCTATTGAAATATTAAGACAATATAAGATAAGATGTCAATAATATACAAATAATGTGAGCAACATCAAAAAATAAATAAACTAATAAAATCTACACATGTCCACCACGGGAAATGTGTGTTATCTACGATGCCAAAGCATACATCTCACCATCTGGGTTTGCCAAACCCATGAGTTTATCTTAAAGAAGTTCTATCCTCTTTAGTCGTTGCTAGTCAGTCATATCTGACGGTGGCGGTGGAGGCGGTTGCATGTCATTTATAGGTCCTTCGTCATGAAAAGATCCATCATCGATAGTAGGTTGAGCATGTGGGATGATGCAAGGGTGTGATACTATATCATATCATCCTAAGTAACCATCCTCACACTTCCCAGGGAACCACAACTCCATTGCATTATCTCTAATAGCAATGGCACTGCTGGCAATGTTAGACATAAAGCATATATCAATGCCCTTAGATGGAACAACAGGAACTAGTAGAGGGATACTTGAACATACCCAAACTAGCATAAACACCTCTTAGACAAATATCTAGCCACTAAACTCTCACATAACATATAGCTCAAAGACAAGGCAGTGTAATCAAAGTTCCAATGCACTTTATGCTCTACGTAAGGTGTCCATATGACCATTATGGTTAGACCATCAATCCTTTGCTAGTACTACATCCTGGATGTGAGCCCTTCATCTGGTGGCTCGTGGGGAGTCAGTGATATGAACACAAACACGCCTGTCACAAATGGACGGCAAATGCTCGTATATCCAACATTGCAAAAGAAGAAGAAATTACATGTACAAAATTTCTTGGTAAAAATAGAACTAAATAAATAAAATATAACAAATATTCTTACCTGAAATAGACTCATATAATCAGCAAGATGCCTTATCTTAAAGACAATCTCATCTGAAGCAGAAGCTCTTCTATCAAGGCAATTATGATAGATTGGAAACCTTTTTTGATCACGTGAAGACTTAAGGAAAAATCTCTTCTTTGATTCCCGAGCCTCAATGAATCATTCTTCTTACAGAAAGGTGTTTCCTTAATGTGTCTAATTAAGTATAAATGTTAACCAACCTTTTGGTGAAAGTCTCCAACGTCTCTTTCTATATTCTCTTTAAAAGGAGCTACATACCTAAGAAGAATACTACCACACTTCAATGCACCACAAGACTCTGAACTTGACAATCAAAGAAAAGCTACTTTATCAATATTGTTAGACTTAGAACATCTTAAACATTGTGAATATTTTAGAAGTTATTTAGTCTTAAAGTATATCTAAGCTGTATTTTATTTACACCTCTGATTGTATATTGTCACACCCCAATTTTGACCCTGAATCGCTGATTCAATACATTCATCATAGCTATTGCATGTCTACATAGCATACCATGCATTCCGTACCGCATAGCGCCTAAAATATCAGTCGAAATAATTTTTTCGGATCTACAGGCAATCTAGTTGAATCAATTATCAAATGTGTGTCAAAATAGCGGGCGAAAAAGTTTCAAAATCAAGCTTGCAAACATCAGTCTCTTAAATCTACGTTTCACGTAGTTTAATCTGTTGTGCTCGATTTATTTTTCAGCTAATTCTTCGGCCACTTTTTGATCAGCTCAAGCCTGCTTAACCGGTCAAAATTTATTTCAAAGTTGGCTCAAATGCTGTATTTTTTCGAAAAGTTTATTTCACACTGATCATCTTGGTACATTCATTTTAATTTTTTGAATGTTTTTTGCGATCAATTATTATTTATTTTGAGCCCTTTTATTTTTGTTTTTTTATCAAAATTTCGAAAAATAAATAGGATTAATCCTCTTGTTGTTTTAATTTTATCTTATTTATTTTAATTCATCTGATTTTATTACATTTAGTTATTTCTAAACCCTTTTTAATTCATAAAACATCTTATGGGCATTATTGGCATTTGTAAAAAATAAAAACCCTAATTGGTACACTATATAAGTATGGATTTACTCATGAAGAAAAGGGAGGGTGAATCCTAAGCGGCCTCCTTCACTCCCTCACGAAACCCTCACTCTCTCTCCACCACTCATTTCCCAAATCCAACCTCACTCCAGCTACCCTCACTCACATTCTCTTCTCTCTGAAGAAAGTAAAAAAAATAAAAAAAACCCACCGTGAATCTCTTCTTCCTCACCATTTTCCGCCGCGCGTCACCACCACCATAACCTTCATCTTCTTCATCGCGCCACCACCCAAACCCCTCTCCTTCAAACCGCTGTCACACAGACAACCACACCACCGTCCTTCTTACACCGCCGTCACCTTCTCCGATTCACCTTCCTCCGCCCAAAACCTTCAAGTCCGCTGTCACCTCTTACTCTTCTATCCTCGTCGTTCACTCTTTCTCCATCGTCACTCTTCATCTCCACTCACAAACGCCACCAATACTCCCTCCGTCCGCGAAAGCGTTCGCCGCTCTGCCCATACAACTGTCCACCGTCTTCATCGCTCAAAACCCCTCTCTCTGCTCACACTCAAACACTTAATCCTCTTCTTCCAACAAGCACAACCAACCACCACGAAAAACACACTCAGAATCTTTGGGTTTGCGAAAACGATGAAATGGTTCACCGTGCCGTTCGTAGGTTCCTGGACTCTTCAAGATCTTCTACGAGATCCTCGTTAACGCACCCGAAAACAAAGGAAGAGATCCGTCTATGGATTCGTTGAAGGTTACGATGGATCCGGAAGCGAACGCGGTTTCTGCTTACAACAACAGCGACGGTGTTCCGGTTGAGATTCGTCAGGAGAAGGAGGACGACGAAGGAGAACAAGCTCAAAGGAGGAGAAACACGGGAAACCTATGTTGGTGTTTCACATGTTTTAATACTTTCGACTTGTTTGTTGCTGTTGTCCTAGGTTACTGCTGTAGAAGTGCAATTGAATTTTCAATTAACGTTGCTAAATTTATACATATTACTTTGAAGTGATTATTTTATTAGCCACATCTTGAAAGTTTCAGTATGTTGATTGCCAAATCTGAAACTACATGGGTTAAGTTAGAGTCAACTGCTGCAGTTAAATCAACTCTGTTGTTAAGCATATGCATATGACGTCTTTAATCATTTCGATTCAATTATGCATTCTTGTTAAGATCTGGTTATTGGATTCATAGCAATATAATGAGTTTGATTTGTAAATAGCAAACTGCTGCCATGATCTGGTTCATATGTTGTTGGTTCACTTGTTTGGTTTGATGACTGCAGTGTGCTAATGTGCTTGAGACAGGTTTTAAAGGTTTGGATTGATGCAAGTTGGACCTTACAAGTTTGGTTTGAGTTTAGAACATGTTTGTTGTAGGTTCATAGGTTGCATCAGTTCTGCAACCAGTTCCTTGTTCTGGTTTAGTAAGTTGACTTGGTGTTGAGTTGTGGTGATGTCGTTAATTTGCACTTCTATCATGTTAATCCTATGTTAAGTTGTTGTACCAAGCATTGGTTAGTGAATGCTGGTTAATTAGATGATGCAAATGTTAATTGGGATTGTTAGATTTATTGAATAGGACTGTTAGATTAACATGCTGATTGAGATGCCTAATGGTGATTTTACTGAAAAATCCAACCTTTTAAACCATTCCAATTTATAAAAAAATTCAATTAGGTTATTTAATTCATATAACTAATTATTAATCGCCAAGATGAGTAATTAAGATCATTGTTTCATTTTGATCATAAATTAAATTATTTTTTCAATTTTAATTTATTTTAAAATTCAATTCATTTTAAAACCATTTCAATTTCAATTTAAATCATGTCTAAATTCAATTCATTTTAAAACCATTTCAATTTCAATTTAAATCATGTCTAAATTCAATTCATTTTAAAACCATTTCAATTTCAATTTAAATCATGTCTAAATTCAATTCATTTTAAACCATTCCAATTTCAATTTAAATCTTGTCTCAATTTATTTGAATTAAACCTTGATCAGGTACCCATTGACCTCTCTTAAACCAAGTGCAATATTCAATTGTCTTTTTTCTATTTGTTTTATTTTTTATAATAGGCTAGTTATTTATATCTTTTATAATTTCTTAGCATAACTTACAAAAATCTTTTCTTAAACAAACTCGAAAGAAAAGGACCGTTGGAATCTAGCATTCCAGTGTAACCCTTGAACAATTGAGTCCAAAAGAACATGTCTCGTTCTTATTGAATTTTCATTTTCCGTTAAACCATTTCAATTTCGACTTCAAATAATTTTCAACCAAGTCAAACCGTCTCAAATCATTTATGTGAATCCATCCTCGATCACATATTGAGAGATATTTCTTAAAATCAAATACAATATCCAAACTTTTTTCTAAATAAACACGAAAGAAGAGGACCATTCGAATCTTGCATTCCAGTGGGAACCCTCGAATGATCAGTCCTGAGCCTCACGTTTTGGATTAATCGTTCATTCTTTTCTTTCGTTCTTAAAACACTTAATAATTAACTTGGACAAAATAAGGGTCGTTGGGATCAAGCATTCTGGCGTAACCCTTTGAATATTTGATTCTCATCAAGTGTTCGTTGTCCATTAATTAATTTTCTTCAATAATTCGAATAAAAAAGGACAATTGGAATCTAGCATTCCGGTGGAACCCTGAATTTTGATCTTAGGGCTTATGCCTCATTCTCAAATATCCGTCTTTCAAACTCAAAAAAAATACTTAATTCCTACCTTAACACTTTTTCAATAAAGGTGGAAATGGAACATGGTGTATACCGTGCACTCCTGAGATTAAGATTCAAGGTGGATGCCTTGCCTATCTTAGCTCTCGCCATCGACTAAAATTGTCAATGCGGTTTCTTCAAACCCTTTCTCAATCAAACCTCAAGACACTTAATCCTTATTAAACATTTTTGCAATAAAATGGAAATGGAACATGGTGTATACCGTGCACTCCTGAGACTAGGATTCGAGATGGATATCTCGCTCATCCAAGTTCTCGCCATTACTCAAAATAAATCCAACCGATCAAACTCTTTTCTCGCCGCCGTGCGACTAAAAAAACCTTTTTCATAAACGAAAGATATATTATCTTAAGGTGATGCAAAACAATGTTTCGGCCACGATCGTTGAGTCGAGATAAGTGACGTTTTTCTGAATGTTGATTTATAAATCCATTCGATGTGTGGTATACGTCCGCTCCTCATCTATTTTGGGTAAAACAATGTTTTCGTCGATTAATACAATATAGCTTTCGCTAAAATCGACCAACAAACAAACATTTTTCTACCCAGAACTACGTAAGCCTTGATTTCTCTATTGAGATACGTAGGAGCAGAATTTGTAAATCTTGTCAGACCCATTAATAAAAAACTTAGGTCTAGTCCTTCGTTAAAAATCCAAAAACATCTTCTCTTTCCTTTTGATTCTATTTATTCTCTCCCTCATAATAACTTAAGAAGACTAACATAAGCTAACATTCAAAACGAAACTAACTAAACGGTTCCCGTTGAAAACAACGAACGTGAGGGGTGCTAATACCTTCCCCTTGCGTAACCGACTCCCGAACCCTGATTTGGTTGCGACGACCAATAATCATTGTCGTTTTGTCTTGGGTTTTATCGATATTTCCCCTTTCCTTTTTAGGAATAAATAAAGTTCGGTGGCGACTCTGTTCAGTCCATCATTGCGAGCGTGCGATCGCGCCTCGCTTAAAGTCGTATCCCCATTTTTCGAGGTGCGACATATATCAAGTGTAAATTATTATCTAAATATATAGTTTGTTATAGAGTCAGAGGTGTCTTACTTTAGTGCTTGATCATTTGATGTCTTTAGCTTGTGTGCTAGAGCAAGACCAGTGTGGTTGAGCTAGGAAGTCTTGAGCTTGTGGGATTGAGCAAGGAAGTATCAAACTTGTGTGTTTGAGCAAGGAAGTCTTATATTTGTGTGTGTAAGTAAAACAAATTATTGCTTGAGTGTTTGAGCAGTTGTAATCAAAGTTGGTTATAGTGAGAATACCTTAGAAGTACAAGGGGACTTGACTACTCTCAAGTTGTTAGAGAAACTAGAATAAACTGCTTGTATTTTATGCTTTTACTTTACTTTCTTTTGAACTATTCCACTGCTATCATTTGTTTACATCTGAGTCATATTCTATTTCAGAATATGATAAAGATACACAAGAGTTCAGACTATGACTCACTCTGATTCAAGCTCTAAACTGAAGGTTCAAACTCTGATTAAATTCAATCTGAAGTTAACCAAGTCTTTCTAAGTCATACTCAGAACTAAGTGTTCAGAATCTATTTGAAAGTCATCATAAGCAGAAGCTCTCAAGGCTTAAAAGAAGAAAAAGTCAACACAATTCAACCCCCCTTCTTGTGGTTTTCTCACCTTCATAATGGACCGTCAACTATGGTCAGCGAATAGTCCACCAACGGAATCAGACCGATATCAGCAACAATCTTTCTGACCTCGTCAAGCATATGAGCATTTGAAGATTTCTTTAACTTCTCCCTATTGGTGGGCACCTTCAACGAAAGGTGGTACTGTAACAATTAAAGTATAAACCATAAGTTATTTTCAACTAATCAATAATAAATAAATAAGACTTAAAATAAAATATTTATACCTCTCCCTGCCATAGCCTGAATGCCACATGATTGACATGCGTGGTGAGCAAGTTAAGGTTATAGGCCCTCTAGGAAAGCCCCAGTTTGTGTACAGATACGTCTCTGTATCAGCCTGAGCCTCAACATGAATCTATGTATCCTCCTGATCTGTTATTTCTACATGGTCAACAACAACAACATCAGACTCTACATCAAAATCTTTGTCTCGTCCAACCCTACCTCCTTTACATTGAAGAGTACATAGTGCACGTGATTGCTTACTCAAACTTCTCCTATGAGAACTGGTGGAGACTACTCTACCCGCCCATATATGTGAATCCTCGACGTCATCTACCCCTGCACGAGAGTTCTTTGTAGTTGCTCTCTCAGCTCTGTCAGTCCATCTATAAGAAATTGTGTCGTCTTTTTTTTCTGATCCTCATTACCAAAAAAATAAAGAAATATGAACTACCTGATTTTTTTAAAATTTTAGAAATAAACATGACTTTGCTGGAATTTTTGAAAAATCCTATTACCAACAATTTCTTCTATCGAAATTTTTGAAAAATATGGTATACCTTTTTATTGGACATTGCAAAAATGCAGGTGATTTTACTTTCAAAAACTCTATTAAAATTACATGTAAATTATGGATTTTTACCGAATATTTTGAAAATGTCAAAAATTTATGTTTTTTCTAAAAATGTGGTATACATGTTAAATATTTGATAAAAAATCAAAATATTAACATAACAAAAGACTTGGTAAAAAGTCGTTAGAAAGCTCGAAAAATTCGGTAAATTGCACAAATTTTGTAAAAGTGATTTTTTTAAAATAACCATCCTTTTCAAATTAAATACTAAAATCACATATTTTTCAAATTAATTACCGAAATAACCACATTTGATTACTTATGCATCAGTTGAACTGACGAATGTAATTGGCAATGAACTGAGGCGCCCCACGCATTGGCGCATGCATGCATTACAAATGAGCATATGCGTCAATGCCCTTGGCGCATGCATGCATTAGCACATGCATACACTACATCAGTGTATGCACCAATGCATGTGGTGCATGGACTTTCCTTTTTTTTTAATTTTTAATTTTGTCCTTTATATTTATACTTAATTAAATTAAATATTTAAATTAAAATTTATATTATATTATAAAGTAAAAATACATAAAATTGACAAGAAAATCAATGATCCGCCCGATTGAAACGCCTTTCTGTTCCACATTCAGGCATGTTAGCTTGTCTTCGAGGTCTCCCACGATTTCTCTGAGGTGTTTGGGGTCTTTGAGTGCCGACATGATGCAATTGTGGCTAGTCTGAAGGTCTGGTGGAAGGTCCAGTGGTATTTGATAGATTTGTCATCATTTGTCCCCAATAGCCTGGGAGTTGTCGCCAACGGCGCTTCCGTAATTGAGTTCGGTTCCATGTTGTCATAGTTGGGTCGTTGTAGTTGGGTCGTTGTAGTTAGGTGGATTGTGGACGGTGTGGTTTCCCGAATTGGGACATTGAATCATTTTGGAAACAAAGTAATGATTCCTCTGGTGTACTAAAGTCAAACAATGGTTGAGTGTTGTGTCGCTGAGATGTTTGGGTGTTCATTGGTGGATGACTACGATGGCATGACGCTGAATCGTATGAATCATCTAGGCTATAGATTGTTGTGGTGACTGTGTATGGTTGTTGGTGGTTAAGGTTTGATTCCTGATTTTGAGTTTGGGTGTGGCATGAATTAGTTGCGATGTTGGGTGTTTGGTGGTTGAGCGTATATGGTAGGGTGATGGTGTGAGGTTGGTCGTTGGGTTTGGGTGGGTTGACATTGTTCTTGAACGAGGTCAAAATGGTTACGACGAACAAAATGGCTAGATTATGTAGTTCATGTCGTTAGTCTGGTCATAATCGTACTAACTGTCTCAATGTTGGAACAAGCACAACACGATAATTTTAATTGTGACTCTTTTGCTTTATATTAAAAACAACATTCATTTCATATGATTACTTTGTGAGAAAATATCATCACAAACAAATACAATGCATACAACACATATGCAACACTTAAACAACGACACATTAAACTATAACAAATAAAATACCATCACTAACAAATACAACACATAAACAACATAACTATGCGATTACAACAACATAACTATTTGATTACAACCATCAAAACAATTTTGTAATTAGTATACATCATCATGTAAACGTCTTTGTCAGTTATATCCACTCATACACGAACTTCTCCATTTTAGTTGAACGGGGTATCAAGCCATTAAATTCTATTGATCATTTCACACTCTGCAACTTCTCCATGTAAACGTTTTTATATTCTAAAGTCAGATCTTTATCGGAGGATGCACTGCTGAAAAGATTAAATCGACATTTCTCTTGTGAATATATGAATATTCAGACATTTTAAAGAAAAGAAAATTCAAGGAGATTGAAGAAAAATGGAAGAAAAATGGAAAGAGGGTAAGAAATTGTGTGAAAAATTATGGGAAATACGCTATGTATTTATAGAACACACATGCATGCACCATTGTCTTAGGCGCGCACACACACATGGTACATGCATGCGCCAATACATGTAGCGCACACTCACATGCCTACATGCATACGCCAATGCATGTGGCGTCAAGACATGCATGCGTCAAGGGCATTGGCGCCTATGCTCATTAGCAATGCATGCATGCATCAATGGGTTGGGCGCCACAATTCATTGTCAATTAGATGCGTCAGTTCAACTGACTCATAAGTAATCAAATGTGCTTATTTCGGTAATTAATTTGAAAAATAGATTATTTAAGTATTTAAATTGAAAAAAATAATTATTTAAAAAAAAATCTTTCAAGATATGATTTCTCATAAACTTAGTTACTATTAATTTTTTTTGAATCAATCTTCTTGTCTCGGGTCCTATCACAATGTACCTATAATTTTGTATATTCAAGTGGTTGTTCATGTTGTAAACTGATGTAGTATATCATAAAGAATCCCGTTCTGCTGGTATTACTTATCATCCAACCTTAACTTTAATACATATGAAGAGAAACCCTTTTCAGTAAGTCATTTACAATAAATTAGCTGATAACTTAATACAGAAGAAACATAAATGCTAATTCAAATTAGCACATCACATTTTAGTAGTTATCCTTAATCTATATAATTTAACACTTAACATGGTTCATACAAAAGTAACTAACAGATGATATTGAATGTAGTTGAAGATTTAACCCAAAGTATTAACAATTGAGTGTACCAACTTTGCCTGTTAGAACATGGAGCCAAAAGTTTAATAAACAGATATCTTTTTCTATTAACAAAATCATGTAGAATATTTGTACACTTTTGAAACCTCTGCAACTTCAAAGAGCAATTGATGAAGCACAAGTATTAACAAATTCACTTCATTTCTACACACTTTCCCTCTGAGATCCAGAAATGGCCTGCTGGAGATATCTTAGTGCTTTCCGGTAATTAAAGAAACCCATAAACCAGAAGTCAAAACCATCCACAGTGACTATTTCTATATACTTTTCGGAAGGTTTCATCACATTTTGACTTTGGTTGACATGCTCTATCTTTTCATGTGGAATACAGACCTGAAGTAGTAAACAAATTAAGGTTATATACTTACAAAGTGTGAAGAAAAGGTAAACGAAATTGAGAGCATTGACATGAAAGTATGACAAAGAGTAAGAAAGTGACCTTATATTGGACTCTAATTATATCTCCTTTGGGAGAAGTGGTCTTGATGGATTTGTCACTACAAAACGCAACTTTGTGAGTGGATATGAAGAGAAGGCCAGCTATAGGACCTGATGTGGTTGATAAGTAGCAATGCGATGCTTTCAATAGCTTCTCTTCATCTTTAACACTAAAAAGTTGCTTAAACACTTTCTCTACTCCACCAACCTGAAGAATTCTTGCTCCTAACCTTAATTTCCCTTTTACTGTATCTGTTATCTTTGGTCCAAGTCTCACTGCAATTATACGTAAACAGTTTCAAGCAATTAGTTAATGAAGCTTTATTCTATTTTCCAATATTTCCAAATTTGAAACTACTCTAGGCTTAGTAATTTTATAATCATGACAGAATATTTGCAGTTTCTAAGGTTACATACCATGCTCTCCGACGTCATGTGCAAAACCGTCCCCCTTTCTTCCAAATATGTTTATCTTTGTTAGAACATAATTGAATTTCCCTGAAAATATAAAAATGACAGTGATAAATGAAATTAAATTTGAAAGAAGCATTCTTGAAATATAGTTCTGTTTTATCAATATAGGTGTGTTTATACCTTGCTTTGAGTTTGTGATGGATTTGTTGTATATGCCAGAAGAATCAAGCAAGTATCTCTTTGACGGATAAGTTGAGGAGATGGAAATTCCATGAAGTAGCTCATGAAGAAATGAGGTCTTCATTTTTGTTTGATGTTTCTTGCCTTTGAGGATGGTGTTTTGAACTAGCTTGTGAGTTGTGAGAAGTATTGAAAAGCTCTTGTAAATTTTGGTAGATGAATGCTTGTATTGTAAAGGGGTATTTATATGGTTAAAAGAAAATAAGGTGACTGTTTAGCTTTTGGAGGATGAGTGAGCTAGGAATCATCATGAAGAGTAAAGGAAAATAATTCAAAAGTTGAGGATTGCATGTTTAGTTGTTTACAGAAAAGAAAAACATTATATAAAATGGAAGGATTTGGGTTAGCTTTTATGTCGATGCATTTATGAGGACATATTTCTAGAAAATGGGTGGAGTTAAATAATACTAATAGTTTGGTTCTATTGGACAGATCCACATGATTGATGATAAAACAAGGTTTGTTCAAAGGTTGGCTCTAAAGAAAGTGATTAATAAAGCAATGTGAGCTGGAATGAGGCTTTTCTGATTTTATTTTTGACTTTGTGATGTCAACCTTGTTTAACTTATCTTTTGATAATGTAACAAAAAGTAAAGAGATATTAATAATATACTTATACATATACAACATAACATATAGTTATAGAGCACTATACATTCCCATTTGGCTATCAGTGTTTGCAATCAACACATGTGTGACTGACATGAAATTGTGTTTAGGTGAGATACTAGAAATAACTTGTCACCTAAGGAATTGTGTCATATATTTAGGTCGGCTATGAATATCATGTGGTGGGGGCAGTAAGGTAAGACAAACCTTTTAGTTTGAGAAAAATTGAATGCCAAATCATTTCTACATCATTCATCTTATACCTCACAAAAAATCAAATTGTTAAAAAAAAAATAACAATTCATCTTAGTTATTGTTGGAATTCAATTCAAGATTTTGAGTAATTTCGAATCAGTTTTGATGAACAAGATTCAATCGTACTGATCGAATTTTTTCTTTTTCTTCACTCTTCACTCGAATAAATCAACCAACCTTAATTGTAAGATTGTATCGCTGCACAATTGTGATGAAAAATAAGAAAAGAAGATTGAATTGAGAAGAAAAGAGTTAAGGTTTATCAAGAGAAGGAAGAAGATGAATTTTCTGCAGAGTTCCTCTATGCTCACAAACCGTGATTCTTTATTCTTTTGCAACTGCAAATTCAAGTGTTTTACAATAATAGGGGTTACTCTCTATTTATAGATTTTGCTTGTTTGCTCCCTAAGTAAAATCCAAAAATAAAAGCCTAAAATACTTAATTCTGCCAACAATACAAAATTACGTTTAAAATCAAATCCATGTCGAGGCTAACAACTCGACACTTCGACACTTACACAAATTTGACACAAAGCATTTCGACGACAACCGACTCTGTAGAAAATACTGCTTTGACATAAAGAATTACAATTCAACACACCACATAATCCATTATGTCTAAGCTATCTATATTCATCATAGACCCTTAACTTCTTGAACACTTCGACCTGCACTCCTTTCGTCAGGATATGTGCAGTCCGATTCTCAGTTCTGCAGTATTCCAAGTTCAGCTTCGCTTCTGCCACTTGCTCTCGAAGATAATTGAACCTCATTTGGATGTGCTTTCTTCGACCATGCGCTATTGGATTCTTCGTCAGATTGATAGAAGACATGTTATCGATCTTCATGGTAATTGCTCCATGATTCTTCCCTATAATCTCTTCGACCAGATTCATCATCGACGTATCTTGGCATGCACAAAGAGAAGCAGCTATGTATTCTGCTTCACATGATGGTAGTGCCACTACTGGTTCCTTTCTTGAACTCCAAGCAACCGGTGCACCACCTAGCATAAACATGTAGGCTGTAACAATCCAATTTTAGTATTTATTTCTTATATTATTATTATTATATTTTATTTTATTTATTAAGAGTGTTAATTAATTAATTGGTTGTTAGATAGTATAATAATTGATTATATTAATTAATTTGGTGTGTTAATTAATTATTTAGTTGATATGAGATATAATGAATAATTGAATTAATTAATTTGGTGTGCATATTGAGTTGGTTTAATTTATTTGAATTAAATAGAGATATTATAATACTAGGTATTATTGGGCCTAATAATTGAATTAGAGGTATCATTCTTTAAGCCCAAATATACTAATATAAATAGTAAGAGGTGAGGAGAGTGAAGAGTAGGATTATTTTGATCATTTGACGGCGACAGAGAAAGAAAAGAGAGGAGAAGAGGGGAAGAACAAGAGAGAAGCTAAGGTTTCCAGAAAATTGAAGAGGTAAGGGGGCAAATCCTTATTATTATGGGTTAGTATGATTAGGTCAATGGGTAGAAATAGGTTTACGTTGAAATCTCTAAATTTCATGGTTTTGGCATTGTTAGGTTTGATGAGTATTCTCGATTTGTGGTGATTTAATTGTGTTAAAACCGAAAATTCACTTTATATACTTAGAGTATTGTATGAGTTATAATTTTCTGAGCGTTTGACTTTTTACGGAATCGAAATCGGAGGTCCGAAAATCCTCCAACGATGAAAAACGCAGAAAACTCTGCATTCTGTTTTTGTGTTAACCGGTTACCCACCGAGCGTTAACCGGTTACTTGCTTAAAAATCTGCGCAGGAAATTGATTTTGTTTTTGTGTTAACCGGTTACCCACCAAGCATTAACCGGTTACTTGCTTGAAAATCTGCATAGGAAATTGATTCTGTTTTATGTTAACCGGTTACCCACCGAGCGTTAACCGATTACTTGCCTGTTTTGTGTTAACCGGTTACCCACCGAGCGTTAACCGGTTACCACTGTTGAAAAATGAAACATTGAGATTTTAAAAGTTGTATTCATTTTGAAATGCAATCTAATTGTGCGTAGTTAATAATTAGCCTATATTTGTGAATGATATATTGTTATGAATGTGTATATGTACCATTGGTGGATTAATTCATATAGTTGAATTATGATTATATGTGGAATGATTAAGATGGTAGAGATGATCTTAATTACATATATTATTGGTATGCGTACATTCATTCATGGCATGGTCGGCTTCATGGTGGAAGCGGTGAAACTGTGGGTTCACATAGACGTTGATCCTTAATTGGAAATAGGCGTAGCAGACGTTGATCCTTAATTGGAAATAGACGTAGTGGCTTGGATTCTAGATATTGAATCGGAAAGCGGTGAAACTGTGGGTTCACATAGACGTTGATCCTTAATTGGAAATAGGCGTAGCAGACGTTGATCTTTAATTGGAAATAGACGTAGTGGCTTGGATTCTAGATATTGAATCGGAAAGCGGTGAAACTGTGGGTTCACCTAGACGTTGATCCTTAATTGGAAATAGGCGTATCAGACGTTAATCCTTAATTGGAAATAGACGTAGTGGCTTTGATCTTGTCCGGATCGGAAGCGTGGCTTGGATTCTAGATATTGAATCGGAAAGCGGTGAAACGTTGGGTTCACATTGCGGTACCACATGCATAGAGTCACATGTCTTGCATTGAGTCACATTAGAGTTATGTGACAATTGAGTGTATGCATTGTTGTGATTGTGATGTGTGTATGAGATATGGTAATTGAATTTGGTGATGTTTGGATACATAACTTGGCAAAATATGTGAGTATGTGATTGTAAGACCCCAATTTTGACCCTAAGATCCGTCATGGCATCATAACATTGCATTTGCATTGCCTCAAGGATCATAAGCATCTTGGTTCCCTTTGCCTTTGGGTGGGACCTCT
Organism: Lathyrus oleraceus; assembly: GCF_024323335.1. NCBI lineage: Eukaryota > Viridiplantae > Streptophyta > Magnoliopsida > Fabales > Fabaceae > Lathyrus > Lathyrus oleraceus. Next base: position 508,245,124 of record NC_066584.1, on the reverse strand, counting down.
TGTGAGTGGTTTGAGGTCATCAAGCATGTTTGAATTGTATATCATTGCTTTTCTTATGTTGTTTACTAACCAAAAGCACAAAAATATGTCACTAACATCTTTTGTTTGTAGCTTGAGCAATCACAAGGTCAAAAGCTTCAAGGAGATCATTGGTACAAAGATATGGTCAAGAGAAGAGGAAAGCAAGCATGGTAATGGCTCCCAAAGCTCTCATCCATCATATATGCCTCCCTAGCATCTCAATTCATCATTTTTGATCAAAGCAAGTCAAAGGGTTTGAGGTTTGTCCCCAAAGAAACCCTAATTCATCTGTGCACCATAATGCCTTGCTCTTGAAGCAACCTCAGCCCATGATCAAATACAATCAAGGGAAGTTCTTTAATTCATCATTTCATGCATATTTTAACTTATTTGAGTATCCTCAATCATCAATTCACCAAGATATGAGTTGTGGACTTGAGAAGTTGATCAGTCAATTCATCTGACTATTTTGAAATGCACTGAGACCTAACTTTTTATGTGTTGGTCAAATGGAGATGATCCCAAAGGAAAACATGATCTTAAGGATAATATGAACAACTTTCATGTTCATCAAAAATTGATTTGAAGCTTGGAAGGTCATCTCCCATTCCAAGACATTATAGGTCATTTTGACTGAAACCCTAATTTTGGGTCAACTTCCCAAGGACATAACTCATTCATTTTTTATGATTTTGAGGTGGGATCAAAAATCATTGGAACGCTTAATATGTCTACTTAAAATGTTATGTTGAACAAAATTTCAAAATCTCAAAGGAAGTACATGTGATAATGCAAGACATTATAGGTCCTTTTGGACCAAATGCATTAAAAGGCAAAAAAGTCCAACTTCAAGTGCTCATAACTCTTTCATAAAAAATCCAAATGATTCTAAATTTAAGTCCATTTTGATTGTCTTGAAGAGATATACAACTTTGATGTTGGAGGTTTTTTCATTTGAGGCTTGCATCATCAAAACATAAAGGCTTGAACGTTGGCCAAATTTAGAAACTTTGCCTTTACATGTTTTGCACCTTGCACTTTAAACTCAAAATTCACCAATTTCCACACTTCAAATGGATTTTTTCCCAACATAACAATTGTTCCTCACATCAAAACCTTTCCAACCATTACTCACATGTTCATGTTTGGATTTGGCAAATAGCATTTTCGAAGAGGGGAAGTTTTTGGTTCAATTATGCATAACACATCAAAACTCCATGCACAAGCCATTTCACTCCAAACTACGCATCCAAAGCATCTCACATTCATTTCAGATTGCAGTTGGCATTGAATTTGGGCCTTTTGCATGATCATGCAAGCCCATGCAATGAATATCCAATTCCATGCACACTGATTGAATCACACTTGCCTTGCCATTCCATCTATAAATAAGAGCTTCACTCCATTCAAATTTGATCCATGAATCAACCTAAAATGCTGCTGAACTGAAAACCTAACCTCTCACCAAAGGAGCTATTTCACTTTTCTTCAATTTTTTTCAGATCTAAAATTCAACTACATCTGGTTGAATCTTTGGATCTAAAGCTCCTAGACCTCTCTCTCATACTCCATTGATCTTCTGTTTGGCCAAAGGAAGCAAGGGAGCAAGCTCAAATCTCCAGAATTCAAGGTTGTTCTTCAACTGGTTTTTTCTTCAAATCTTACAAATTATTGATCTATTTGTTTGGATTTTGTGTTGGCTGAAGTCCTCTTCATAGAGGCAGTCGTTTTGTATGCTCAATTATTGAAATCCATGAAGTTCACTTGAACATCACAGAATTTCCATCTCTGATTTCTCTCAATATATAGATCTAGAGTGGAATTGAGTGGTACAGGGATGATGTACATCATCCCAGATTTCCAACGATGTATGGATTGTGTATTTTGGTTAAGCTTTTGAAACCTGCAAATGTCACCGGAATCTTCATGCTCACCGGAGAAGAAGGTGGCTCCGGTGGCCGTCCCTTTGCCAGATGCATTGTGGACCATTGGATCTGATCTCCAGCTTATATCCCAACCCTTGGATCTTTTGACTTTTAATAATGCCATGTGTAGCGCATTGACTTGGACCTATGGTGGAAGCGCGCTTCTGGAGCGTATGATCTGCCAGCTCAATTAATGAGCTCAGATCTAACGCTCCTGGTTTTTTTGAATTTCTTATTTTCTGATTTTATTTCTTTTATTTCCATTATTTTCAAAAATTCATGTCTTCTTCATTTTAAATCCAAAAATTATGGGACCAATTGCATTCTTCTCCAAATAATTTCAAGTTTCTAATTTTGATTTTTAATATTTTTTATTTTGTCATTTGGTATTTTTTGTGAATTTTTTCTTTCCTGGTCATTTTTAATTCATTTTAAATACTTTTTGATATTTAAAAAATACAAAAATATTTTTCCAACCTATTTGAATGATGATGAATCTATGAAAAATATTCTCATCAATTTTTTAATTGATTTGAGATTTATTTGAGATTTTAGTTCAATTAGGTTATTTTTGTTCATTTTTAATTGATTAAAAATAGTTTCTGACTTTTAAAAATGCTGAAATTTTTTGTCAAACTTTGTTTGACCTTATTGAACTTAGGATAAATCACTTGGACCTTTCAAGGTTGATTTGAAGTGATTTTGAAGTTTGACCTTTCTTTTATTTTTTAATTCAAATTTAGTTTAATATTAAAAATGCCAAAGATATTTTGCTTATTGTTTGACCTCCAATCTTCATCTCATTTCTGATTTCTCATTGTTTGACTTTGACTTTCAATGTCATTTGGTCAACACACATGGATTGGTACATTTCATTTCACCTTATGCACTTTATTCTTTCCATTTTCCTTTTCCATTATTCATCTCTTTCTTCTTATTCTTTTTCTTTTTCTTTTTGATCAATGAGTTGAAGGTTGATAAGTTAGCATTGATTATGGAGACTTAATCTTCCTTGATCCAAATCTAATTCATCTTGATCAATTGATCAAGTGAATGGCTTTGCATTAAGGATAGGTTGTTTCCTAAATCATGCAAAGGACTTAAACCAATACAAGATCAATTCTCTTTTTCTTTTGGCATGGCAAGTTGTTGGAACTTGGTTCACTAATCAAGACTTCTAACTTGTGTTGTTGCCTACATTATTATTGACCGGCCTCAGATAGTTGTGACTTCTACATAAGTCCAATTACGATTGCTTAACATAGCGCTAAATTTGCTTTATGGCACACTAACTATTAACCACTAACCATTAACATTTACTTTTTGCACTTTACTCTTATGCAATTTATCATTCTTGTACATATTATTCATTTGTTTTTTTCTTTGCTCACTTGAGCACATGTTTATGTTAATGCCATTTGCCTTTTGCTCACTTGAGCATATAATTGTGTTAATATCTTTTGTGCTTGTGTTTTATTTGTTTGATTGTGAACCAAATGCAAAGAATTGGAAAAAATGGACTTAGACTTTAGGACTTTCCCTATGCAAATTTGGAGTCAAATAGCAACTAGGCATTGAGCCTTTAGAGTGCTATAAAAGTCAAAAAGCAACTAGGCATTGGGCCTTTAGAATGCTTAATCTTGAAGATGAACATTGAAAGGACCATATTATAAACTCCCTCTTGTCCATTCTTTGATTGTATTATAGAACCTTTTGATGTGTGTTTTCTTGTGCTAGGAGTTCCAACTTGAGCTTAATTGGGGAACCATTGCCATGAGCTTCTAAGAGAGAGAGACAGATCCAAGATACATTGAGGAGTCTTTCCAAGAGTTCATTTGACTGTTGATTGCTTGAGTTTATGCTTTGTGTGATTGCTTATTCCAAAGGATGGGAGCTACTTGGATCATCAATATGATCTCAAGAGAGGAACTCCATTTGTGGTTTTGTTTCTTATCCCTCACCTTTTTGCATTACTTAGGACCTTAGCCCTTCTTCTTCTTCTCTCCACTCTAACCCAAGCCAAACTTTTGTGCAAACATCTAACACTTGTTTTCAAACATTAGAAACCTAAGCCTTATGCTTTTGATTTTCAAACCTTCTTTTCTTAATACTTATTTTCAATTGAATCTTTAAGTCAACTTTGACCATTTTGTATATACTTCTAATTGGTAAATATAATCCATTCAAATGTCTTTTTGTGGTTTCAATGGCCTCTTTTCTAATCAAACTTTTTCATAACCTTTAGCTATTAGGTTTGAGTTATCCTTGAGGTAGATGTAATACTCACCTATATCCTTAGTGATGGACAATGAGTCTTCCATGCTTATTATAGGGTTAACCCCTCACTAGCATGTTAAAGTTATCCTCACATGGTGGATTTGTGGTTTTAGGTTGAGTTTTCTCCCTTGGATAACAAAAGACCTTAAGGCTTTTGGACCAATCAATTCACCAACTCATTTTGAAATTTTTACCCCGAACTACGAGGTTTTGATCCTAATCTTTTTTAAGATGGTACGTAGGCAATGGGTTCATCCATCCAAACACAAAATGTAAATAACTTGTATATTCTCTTCTCATCTCTTCAATCATGTTTGCACAAACAAATTTTTCACAAAACAACAACCTTACCACAAGTATGAAAAGGGCTCCCTAGGAGTACCTAGGATGTTTTGGGTCCCTAACACCTTCCCATTGCATAACCAACCCCCTTACCCAGATCTTTGATTCTCTTTTACTAGTTTTTGATTCGATAAAACTTTTAGGTTTTTGTTCGCTTTCTAACCATTCCTTTGGATAAATAGAAGTGCGGTGGCGACTCGACTTGTATGATTTACCTTGGATTTAGTCAATATCTCTAATGGTAACGAATACCCCGCTACAGAAAAGTGGCGACTCTGCTGGGGAACTCCTTTGCCCAGTGGGTTTTGCCTATTTTTCATACTTGTTATATTGTATTGTATTGTTTTGTGACATATTTTTGTGCAATTTGGGATTACTGTATTGTATGTAATGATTGATTTGCTTGATATTAATTCCTTGTATGCTTGGTGATCTTTGTGAGATGAGTTCTATACCCGGACTCGAGTGCACTTAGGATAGGAGAATGGCATAGTCTTGTTGACTTGTGTGGAGTTATTCCTTAGCACTCCTTAGCATTCATCCTTGAGTATGATTGTTGCATTCATGCATTCATGCACCCATTTGCATCCATATCATCAATAATGAAGGAAATTTTCAAGGAACTTAAGAGGTCTATTTGCAAATTTTCAGACATGGAAAGACAAAGAAGGAACACCAAGAAGTACAGTTTCAGACAACCCGATTTGAAAGAGTTAAGGAATCTGACATCCTATGTATTAGATCCTCTGGGTTTCAAGGCTCGTTTTAGGAAGCTTCTTCCTCTTCTGACTACTCAGGTGGACGAAGGATTGATGAGTGTATTGGTGCAGTTTTATGACCCCTTGTACCGTTGCTTCACGTTTCCGGATTTCCAGCTTTTTCCTACACTTGAGGAGTATGCCTACCTTGTGGGTATACCTATTCTAGACCAGTTGCCGTTCAGTGGCTTGGAGAGCATTCCTACTTCTCAAGAGATAGCTGACATGTTGCATATAGATGAATCTCTGGTCGGTGCTCATATGACTACCAAATGTGGAATTCAAGGTCTCCCCTCTGAGTTCCTCGTTGCTCAAGCTACTGTATATGGGAAGGCCATGAGTGAGGACGCCTTTGAAGCCATATTTGTACTTCTCATCTATGGGTTAGTGTTATTCCCCAACATCAACAAGTTTGTGGATGTGAACGCTATTAGGATTTTCTCTACTCTTAATCCCGTTCCGACTCTGTTGGGTGACACTTATTTCTCTTTGCATATGAGGAATGCAAAGGGTGGTGGTGCCGTTGTGTGCTATTTTCCTCTGTTGTATAAGTGGTTTATTTCTCACTTACCGTAGACGGTCACCTTCAAGGAGAACAAAAGATGTCTACGGTGGTCCACGAGACTCATGTATCTCACTAATGATGATATCTCTTGGTAAAACCATGTGTATGATGGTGTGCAGATTATCGACTCTTGTAGTGAATTCTCCAATGTACCTCTTCTTGGTACATGTGGTGGGATTAACTACAACCCTGTTTTGGCACGTCGTCAGCTTGGGTTCCCCCTAAAGGATAAACCTAATAACATTCTGTTAGAGGGTGTGTTCTTTCAGGAGGGTAAAGATCCCCAAAACTTGAAGGGCACAATGGTCCGCGCTTGGCGCAAGATTCATAGGAAAGGAAGGAAAGAGTTGGGTCCTAAGAATTGTGTTGCTATGGAGCCTTACACTGCTTGGGTTAGGAAGAGAGCGTCTGAGTATCTCATGCCTTACGAGTATCCAAGACCTACACCTTTGGTTATGGCTGGACCTTCAACCCTCCCTGACCAAGGAGTAGAGGAGTTGAGAGATGAAGACCGATCACGTGCTTGGATCCGTGAAAGAGAGGAGTTGCTTCAGCAGATCAAGGAGAAGGATGCTTTGATAGAGTTCCTCGAACATCAGATTATTGATGATCCTGATGATGCATGGACTTCTCTACTTCCTCAGTCTTCCAGGTTTTGGAAAAGGAAGTACGACCGACTCGCCAAGGAGAAGGCAGATATGGAGGCAGCCTACGAGAGGGAGGTGAAGAGACTTCGTGCATCCTATCTTCATGTGTCCCGAGCTTTAGATGATTGTTTCTAGGGATCCATAGGATGATTATTTTCCTTTTCTCTTGTATATGGTTACCAATGTTGTATTTCTTTGGTGTAAAATATTTCCCATATATTATGTTTCCATATAAAAGTGTTTAAAATTTCCAAAAATTTGCAAATAGAACCCTAAAGCTCCTTTGAAATAAAATAAACAAATCATGTGCACAAGCATTGCATGCATCATGTGCATAAGCAGGTTTTGTTCCCGGCTTCTTGTCCTGTGGTCTAACTCTGTGTTCTTCATTTATTTTGAAGACAAGCTAACTCACTGGTACTACACCAGAGCCAACATTTCAAGACTGATAGATCATTTGGAACAAGAGAACCGCGAACTGAAAGAGGAAGTGGCCAGGTTAAGTGCCTTGATGGAGTCATTCATGGATGCCCAGAGCCAGTCTTCTCCGACACCTTCAACTCCTCCCCAGAGGACAGTCTCCTATGAGATTGTCTCCTCGACTGTGCCCGCAGCCAGTGCACACTTTGCTCCAACGGCCATGCCAGCCGGATTCCCGTGGGGGATGCCTCCCAATTTCATGCCCGAGGGTCCTGCTCCCACCTTTGCTTCTATGCCGGCATCTAGCCCGGTCCTTGCTGTTCCTCCTCCTGTCGTGCATACTCTGCCTAGAGTAGACGACACCATCTATCATTCTGAGCCGTCTGAGGGCCCAGATGTCTATGAAAAGATGGACACTATGAATAATCAATTTCTTGAGCTTCTCAAGGAATTGAAAACTCTCAGAGGAAAGGATCTTTTCGGCAAGTCTGCTGCCGAACTCTGCTTGGTTCCTAATGTGAAGATACCTGTGAAATTCAAGGTCCCTGACTTTGAAAAATACAAGGGAAATACTTGCCCTCTCAGCCACCTGGTCATGTATGCCAGGAAAATGTCGACTCAGACCGACAATTACCAACTGCTCATCCACTACTTTCAGGATAGTTTGTCCTGTGCTGCTCTGCGTTGATACATGGGTTTAGACAGTGCGAACATCCGATCCTTCAACGATCTTGGCAAGGCCTTCATCAAGCAATATAAGTACAATGTGGATATGGCTCCCAATAGGGATCAATTGAGAGCCATGTCCCAGAAGGACAAAGAAACATTCAAAGAATACGCCCAGAGGTGGCGAGAGGTAGCAGCACAGATCGTGCCCCCGCTAGAAGAGAAAGAGATGACTAAGATCTTTTTGAAGACCTTGAGTTCTTTTTATTATGAGCGGATGATTGCTAGCGCTCCTTCTGACTTCACCGAGATGGTGAATATGGGGATGCGTCTAGAAGAAGGGGTTAGAGAAGGACGTCTAACAAGAGAAGAAGGTTTTTCTGCCAAACGCTATGGGGCGTTTGCAAAAAAGAAAGATGGAGAGGCACATGCTGTGACCTCCCATATGAAACCAAGAAGACCCTCTGTAAGGAGGAAGACCGTGCGTCCCGCCGGTAACCAGCACCAGGTGGCTCATATAGCACCTGTCTTCAGAGATAATCAGCAGTACCAGCAACATAACAACAATCAGCAACCACATCCGCAATATCAACATCAACAGCACCGTCCGCAACAGCAGGCCTACCAGCCTCGAAACAGTAATCAAACCAGCACAAGTTACGAGAGGAAAAGGGTCACCTTCGATCCTATTCCGATGACGTGTGCAGAGTTATATCCCTCTTTGATAGAGAGGAAGTTGATTACTCCGCGAGACCCACCGGCTATACCTACTAACCCCCAGTGGTGGTATAAGCCCGAATTACACTGTGTTTACCATTCTGGTGCTCCCGGCCACGACGTGGAGAATTGCTACCTTTTGAAGACCAAAGTCGAAGACCTTGTGAGGTGTGGCATTCTGTGTTTCGAGGACGTAGGTCCTAACGTGAAGAAGAACCCATTGCCCGAGCATGGGAAATCTATCAACATGGTCCAGGGTTGCCCTGGCAAGTACAAAGTCAAATACGTCAGTCATATTCGACAATCTCTTGTCGAAATGCATCGTTTGCTATGTGATTATAGTCATTATGAGCATGACCATGATGGATGCCGAGTCTGTTCTGTTAATCAAAGAGGTTGTCGCCAGGTGCGCAAAGATGTTCAAGAAATGCTGGATGAAGGAGTTATTGAGATCCTTCAAAACAGAAATATTGACGAAGATGCTGATGAGGTCAATGTAACTTCTCCAGTATTCCGGATCCCCGAGCCTGTTATCATCAAGTATGATGGTAGCAAGCAGAAGGTTTCTCCCGCATTAACCATTAAGCCAGCCGGACCAGTACCGTACTCTTCTGAGAAGGCAGTCCCCTATCGCTACAATGTTGTAGCAGTGGAAAATGGGAAAGAGGTGTCCTTGCCTTCTTCATCTGTTGTAAATATTGCTGATGTTAGCAGTTTGACCCGTAGTGGTTGTGTATTTTCAGCACCTTCAAAGCCTCAAGCTAATGCTGATTTTGTTGAGCGCCCGATTGGGAATGCTGTGAGCACCCCGAATCCGGCACTTGTTGTTAAGCCCTCCTCTACATTGAGAACTCCTGCTTCTGTTGGCCCAAGAGGCAATATGAAAGAAGACTGCGATGAGATGCTGAAGCTCATCAAAAGGAGCGAATACAATGTTGTAGACCAGCTTCTACAAACGCCATCCAAAATATTTGTGCTATCATTGCTTTTGAATTCAGAACCACACCGAGAGGCTCTACAGAAGGTGTTGGATGTGGCATATGTGGATCACGATGTCACGATAGAACAATTCGATAGCATTGTTGCAAACATTACTGCTTGTAACAACTTGAGTTTTTGTGACTCTGATCTCCCCGAGGAGGGAAGAGACTATAACTTGGCATTGCATATATCTGTGGGTTGCGAAGACGACGCCATGTCCAATGTGCTGGTGGACACTGGGTCATCGTTGAATGTATTGCCGAAAACCACTCTCTCGAAGTTGTCATATCAGGGGCCTCTCATGAGGCAGAGTGGAGTAGTTGTGAAGGCTTTCGATGGGTCTCGTAAAACTGTGATTGGGGAAGTTGATCTCCCAGTCAAGATCGGACCAAGTGATTTCCAGATTACCTTCCAGGTTATGGACATTCACCCATCGTATAGCTGTCTCCTAGGCAGACCATGGATTCACGAGGCAGGCGCCGTGACATCCACCCTACACCAGAAACTGAAGTTTGTAAAGAATAAGAAGCTGGTGGTGGTAGGGGGAGAAAAGGCTCTCCTGGTTAGCCATTTGTCTTCCTTCTCATATATAGATGTTGAGGATGAAGTTGGAACTCCTTTCCAAGCTTTATCTATTGCTGAACCTATTGAGAAGAGAACTCCTTCATTTGCTTCCTACAAAGATGCAAAGTTGGCCATTAAGCGTGGTGCAACTGCTGGATTAGGGAAAATGATTGAGCTAGAAGACAATAAGTCCCGGGCTGGCATAGGTTATTCATCTGGGGTTTCTAATACGCAAGGGCTATTCAAGAGTGGAGGTTTCATCCACACCGGTCAAGACGAGGAGGCTGCTGCCATCTTGGAAGAGGACGAAGAGGATTCTGACAACTTCGTCATCCCTATGGGGATCTGCAATAATTGGGTCGCTGTGGATATTCCAACAGTTATCCATAAGTCAAAGTAATGTTCATTGTGTTTAAAAACCCTTCTCCCGTGCCAAAAGGAGGAGTGATGACATTGTTGGCGCATAAATACAATGATATTTTCATTCAATAGATTCATGTTAAATGTTTGTTTTTCCAATTATTTTCCCTTTTCGCTTTTGCATGAAATTGGTGATCACATAAAACCTCAAAAATAAGAATAAAATCAGTCTTTTCATCTGCATAATGATTTGCCTTGTTTGAATTCTAAAGCTTTCCATATCCAAAATCATTATGCAGGTTGATCAAACCCATTGAACATAATGACCCAACACCATCTCCCAACTTTGAATTCCTTGTATTTGAGGCGGAAGAAGATGACGTTGAAGAAATTCCAGACGAGATTACCCGTCTGCTTGAGCATGAAGAGAAGATCATTCAGCCACATCTCGAGAATCTGGAAACAGTCAACTTGGGGTCTGAAGATTGTGTGCGTGAAGTGAAGATTGGGGCACTCTTGGAAGGATCTGTTAAGAAGGGGTTGATCGAATTGTTACGAGAATACGTCGATGTCTTTGCCTGGTCATATGAAGACATGCCTAGTCTAGATACAGATATTGTGCAACATTTCCTACCTTTGAAACCTGAGTGCGTGCCCGTGAAGCAGAAGCTCAGAAGAACTCATCCTGATATGGCAATGAAGATCAAGGAGGAAGTTCATAAGCAAATTGATACGGGGTTTCTGGTAACTTCTACATATCCTCAATGGGTGGCCAATATTGTGCCCGTGCCTAAGAAAGATGGAAAAGTCCGGATGTGCGTGGACTATAGAGACTTGAATAAAGCTAGTCCGAAAGATGATTTCCCTCTACTACACATTGATATGTTGGTAGATAATACAGCTAAATTCAATGTTTTCTCATTTATGGATGGATTTTCCGGATATAATCAGATTAAGATGGCAGCCGAGGATATGGAGAAGACAACATTCATCACAACTTAGGGAACATTCTATTATCGAGTGATGCCTTTCGGTTTGAAGAACGCCGGAGCCACGTATCAACGAGCTATGACCACCTTGTTTTATGATATGATGCACAAAGAAATCGAGGTATATGTTGATGATATAATTGCTAAGTCAAGAACGGAGGTTGAACATGTAGAGCACCTGTTGAAGCTTTTTCAGCGTTTGAGGAAGTATAAGCTTCGTCTGAATCCCAACAAGTGTATATTTGGAGTCTGTTCCGGCAAGTTATTGGGCTTTATTGTCAGTGAAAGAGGTATTGAAGTTGATCCTGCAAAGGTCAAAGCAATACAAGAGATGCCTGCGCCCAAAACTGAGAAGCAAGTCCGAGGTTTTCTTGGCCGCTTGAATTATATTTCCACCTGTAGTAGAAGGTGTAAACGTGTGTTTAGGAGAAGAAAAATCAATGAAGGGTTAGGGTTTGGGATGCTCATGCAAAAAGGCAGTCCTTGACGAAGGAACCGCGCTACCTGTGGGGATACGAACACATACAAAACAAACATGCATAAAGTAAATGTGCCAACAAGGCAATCAGAATAAATCTCCCAAATGGTATCCCACAAGCAAAGTGGAATATCCAGCGAGCTATCCCTGCAAAAGTCATGTGAGCCTTCACAAAAACTCAACAAAAGGGTTAGTGAAACAAGATAAGGATTAGGAGAAAACATGCTATGACAAACGTAAGTCAGATTAGAGCAAAACAGTATGGTTTTTCATGGATAACAGTATGGTTTCAGAAACCTCAAACTCTGTGGCATACACTTCAGAAATTAAACGATTAAGCATTCAAGGCATTATTTATACATTCATACATAATATTGAACCCGTGGGCAAAAACCTAATGAAATTCATCCATCATACCTCAAACATTCAGAGTATTCAACTTCAAACCACAAAGGTAATGGGATTAAGGGCAAACCTGATTGGAGAGATCGGTTGAAATCAAATGGCACGGCTGGATTTGCAAACCAATGTTAGGGTTTGCTTGAGCTGAAAGTGTGTGAGTCAGAATGAACCTTTCAGAGTTGCCTGGAGGTTGCTCTGAACTCTGTTAGCTCTTCTCTCACTATCTTTTTCCCCAAGGTTCTTCTCTCACTATCTTTTTCCCAGACATGGTGATAGGAATAGAATGGCCTTTTGTTTCACTGAAACTCTGAATTTATAACTTGATTTTTGTGGACCTGTGGGCTCAAATGAGAGAGGTCCAAGTCCAAGATTTTTTCTTTTATTTATTTATTTATTTATTTTCAAAACACGTGGGCTTCGCCTAGCGAGCATGACAGCTTATGAACAAACCTTTGCTCCTTCAAGATTAACGTTTTGACTGACGAATAGACCCCTGTTGGAAGTAACTCAAGTCTTTCCCTTGTGTTGACTGATCATCTAAATAGAGCCCACAAAGTGTCCTGGATGATGTTCAAGCTTCTTGGATCCGATTCCGATTGCCATGATGAAATGCAAATGCTAAATGACCTAAAAATGAATGCCTGCATGAGGTGTAAAGCGTATGCTTCCAGGAAAAATGAAGGGTAAATTTTGGGGTATTACAAGTTGCCACAAAGGAAAAGAATTCAAAGAGACTGAAAGTCCGCAGGAGTATGATGCATTCCATAAGGGAAACTCACTGGGGGAGACAAAGACTCTGGGGATAAAAAGTTATGTGTAGGCCAGGCTACGAATTTAAAACTGCTGGGGAACTTGAGGGATTTCATGAAAATAAATCAATGGAAGGACTTAGCCGGGGAAAGAAAAAAGAAATCTGCCGGGGAAATGGGTAGATCAAAACAAAGCTCAAATACTCAACCTAAGCAGGAAAAGGTGATGCCCTGAGGAAATACAGACTCAAACTCAATTGGGGAAGAAATGATCTTCAACACAAGAGGAACAGAAGTATATTATTCACCACCGGTTACTGGGTAAACATACGTTAGGGTTAGGGTAAACATATCAAGGATGACTCGCTAAGGAAAGAACCAAATCAAATAGAATTTACAACTACCGGTTACTGGACAAAAGACCACAAAGAAAGAGAATATTTGTCACCGGCTAAGGTGAACATATCAAGGATAGACTCAAAGGGAAGAATATCCGTCATCGATTAAGATGAACAAATCAAGGATAGACTCACCTGGGGACATTAGGAAGAATATTCGTTACCGGTTAGGGAAAACATATCAAGGATAAACTGCCTGAAAAAGTAGGAATTATATCTATCAGCTACGGGATAGAATACCGGAAAGAGAATATCCGTCATCGGTTAAGATGAAAATATCAAAGATAGACTCCGATGGGAGAAATAGGAATTACATCTATCAGTTACTGGATAGAATACCGAAAAGAGAATATCTGTCACCGGTTAGGATAAACATATCAAGGATAAACTCTGCAAAGTGGAGATGGAATTAAAGTAAACAAGTTAAATAGTATGAATAATGGCAAATGAATGAAGACTTGAATTTAAAGTGCAAACGATAAATGACTTGAAATTAAAAATTAGTCAAATGTTAGTTGATCAAAATCTAGTATTGCTTTTGCTTTTTGTTGTTTAAGTCATTGTTTAGAGAACACTCAACCCACTATTCACAAGCATGGATCCTTTAACCAAGACATCTTCCAAAGGAAGGATAAACGGCCAAGTTTTCACACAATACCATGAAAGGGGGGAGACTTACAATCTCACTTACTAAAATGATATGCCTTTTTGTGTCAAAATTTAGCGCTATATTTAGCAATCGTAATTGGACTTATGTATAAGTCACAACTATTTAAGGTCGGGCAATAGAAATTTTAGTGTTAATGCATGTTAGAGATATGGTATTATGAACCATACTCCTAAAACATATCACACTTAAAAGAAAATGGCAAAAGGGTGGACCTAATCTCATCCATACTTATGTTAATTTTCAATCAACTAGCCTTAGGATATAGAGATATCATAGGTCAAAGAAATGGATGGGGATAGAATGGGATTTAGATGAAGAGGGAGGGAAAATGAAATCAACAAAAATTGGTCAAAGGAGGACTTTTATCAAATTAAAATCATTCATTCATTTTGGGAGATGAAATGTACATTTCATCAATCCCCTAAATTCAATGATTTTAATCCAACAAAGTCAAATCAACCTTGACCAAGGTCCAACAACAATAGTCAAACTCAATAAGTCAATAAAAATAGTTCAACACAATTTATTTGCAAATTAAAGAATTAAAAATCAATTAAAAAGGCATTAAATTAAATTATGGTTGGTAAAAATCCTAAAACCTCATCAAAACACCAAATAATTGGCCATGAGATTTATCATAGGTCAAACAAGGTCAAAGGACCTTGGAGAAAAAATTTCAATATTTTTGGAAACTTAAAAGTATTTTTAAATAATTAAAAATATGCACAAAAACAATTAAATCATGAAAAATATTAATATTGATCCAAAAAATAATTTTAATTTAGAAAATGAAATAGGAATTTATTTGAAATTTTTTGGTGAAAGTCCCGTATTTTTTGGATCAATATTAAAATTAATATGAATTAATGAAAATAAAACAATTAACCTAAAAATTAGAAAATGCAAAAATACGTGGACCACTTGATCTCCCTCATTAATTGAGGTGGCAGATCAAGTGGCTCCCAGCGCGCGTTCCATGGTGGACTAGAGTTAATGCGCTGCCTAAGTGGTAATTGAAATCAACGCTCAAGATTAGAACAAAATAGATGGATCCTTTGGCCTGAGACATGCCAACGCACTACAGGAGCTAGAGCTCCGGTCTTTTTCTCCGGTGGACCTCACCGGACTGGTCCAACCTCAACCATCACCAAAATGAAAAAGGAAGACATGAATTCAAAGTAAAAATGCTCAAGAGCTCGAATTTGGCCTCAATTTTACCTAACTCCAAGTATATTGAAAGATACAGGGAGTTGAATTTTGAGGATCGTGATCTGAGTTGCTTCGATCTGACCTCTAAACAACTCAATCTTGTTGCCTACTTTGGTAGGACTTCAGACAACCAAAAATCAACAAGAATTATGGAGAATTGAGTGAGAATCGAAGAGATGGAAAATTCAGAAATTCACCTTCACTGCAGGTTCAGATGGACATGATCTTGCTTTGAATTGTGCTTGGCCTTGCTCTGGATGCTTGATGGAGTAGAAATGGATCAAGAAAGAAGGAAGACTCTTTGAGATTTGAATCTCAAAACGGTGGAGATTCAAACTCGATTTTCAATGAAAATCTTCAAGGTTATCCTTTAAATGTGAGGGTTTAGGGTTGGAGATTCAAAGATGGCGCGCAAGGGTCCTCCATTCAGAGTGAAAGAGCTTCTATTTATAGCCAAGGCATTGTTATTTGCACACTTGTTTCAAGCTTTCAAAAATAGTAAAAATGCTTTGCATGGATGCATGGGTGTGTGATAGGCCCATGTAATGATGCATTCAGGTCCAATATCATGTGCAAGCAATGCTGAAGTCATGTTAACAAGCCATGCATTTGTGTATGGAAAGTGGAAGTTCAAATATGCCAAATGGTCATCCAACTTTAAGCCATGCGCAAGTTACTCATAATTTGTCCAAATGGGATGAATTTGGACTTTTTGGAAAGTTTAGATCAAGAGGAACAACTTTCATGTATAACACTTTTTCATTTTAAGCTTGGATCATGATGAATTTTGAGGTCGAAGTTTGGAAAATTAAACATATAAAAAAAAATTCTAAGATCAAGCCATATGTTCACTTCTTCCACCTTGAGTAATATTTTTATGGCCTTCAAATGAGAAATGTTACTTCTTCAAAGTTGTAGATATCTAAAAGTCCTTCAAATTGGTCACAAATTTGACCTCATTTTGATTTAGCATGAAGGAGTTATGCATTTTAGAAGTTGAGGAAAATCACTTGTTCAATGGTATTGGCCCAAAATGACCTATAATGTCTCCCCATATCACATGCATTTAAAAGTTGAATTTGCTCTCCATCTAAACATAAAGGTGTAAGTAGACATATTGAATTTTATTGTGCAACTTGAATAGGTTTCATCTCATAAAAATTGAGCAAGTTATGGTCTTGGTAAGTTGACCTCCAAATTAAGGTTTAGACAAAATGACCTATAATCTTTCACCATAAGAAATGACTTTCCGAGCAAAACTAGCTCTTGACCTCAACATGGAAGTTGTTTGGAAAGTCATTTAGAGTAACTTTTTTCTTGGAATAATTTTAATATGACAAAAATTTCAGAAGATAGGGTCTAGGGAACCCCAGTTTTGATCAGTTGAATTCCTCTGGTCAACCACCATGAACCAATTTGCTAGCTTGATATTCTCTTGACTTTTGGGGCTCATGGAGGATCATATATGCATAAGATGATGAAATTTGAAGTACCCCTTGAAATATTTGATCAATTTGTGAATAAGCTTGTTAAAGAAGTCACATAAGATACCCAGATGAATTAGGGTTTCCAAGGCAAACCAACTCCAAACTCTTGATGATGTATTGATCAAAATAACATGTGAAGATAATGTGGATTCATATATGATACTCAGATCCATAGTAAACCACTTCTCGATTGAGCTCATTGCAATGAGGGGCTTAAATCCTAGATATGAACTTGATAGAGCATATGTGAGCATGTGCACTACCTACAAAAGAGATAAACTATATAATGACATATTTTTGGTATTTTGGTTAGTAAATGATAAAAAAACAAAGTATGATACAATCACATGGTGCTTGGTGATCTCTTCCAATGCAAACCCAATGAATGAGGGGTAAGGAGAATGCCAAGGTGTGATCCCAATGCTAATGTATATGATGAGAATAGCATGAGGGATCTTAGGGTCAAAATTGGGGTCCTACAACTACCCCTATTTAAGGACGTTCTAGTTGAGGAGATGAAGGTTAAAATCTTCGCATCGACTCAGTAGAATGGACTTAAATAACAACATATAGAAACAAATTTTGATCCCTAAGAGACCTTATGGATGCATATAATATGAATGTTAAAATAATCTTTATGGGGGGAAAGTTGCCACAAAGGAAAAGAATTCAAAGAGACTGAAAGTCCGCAGGAGCATAATGCATTCCATAAGGGAAACTCACTGGGGGAGACAAAGACTCTGGGGATAAAAAGTTATGTGTAGGCCAGGCTACGAATTTAAAATTGCTGGGGGACTCGAGGGATTCCATGAAAATAAATCAATGGAAGGACTCAGCCGGGAAAAGAAAAAAACCTCTGCCGGGGAAATGGGTAGATCAAAACAAAGCTCAAATACTCAACCTAAGTAGGAAAAGGTGATTCCCTGAGGAAATACACACTCAAACTCAACTGGGGAAGAAATGATCTTCAACACAAGAGGAACAGAAGTATATTATTCACCACCGGTTACTAGGTAAGGAGATAACAAAATCGGTCAAAGAGGACATCCGTTACGGGTTAGGGTAAACATATCAAGGATGACTCGCTAAGGAAAGAACCAAATCAAATAGGATTTACAACTACCGGTTACTGGACAAAAGACCATAAAGAAAGAGAATATTCGTCGCCTGCTAAGGTGAACATATCAAGGATAGACTCAAAGGGAAGAATATCTGTCATCGATTAAGATGAACAAATTAAGGATAGACTCACCTGGGGACATTAGGAAGAATATTCGTTACCGGTTAGGGAAAACATATCAAGGATAAACTGCCTGAAAAAGTTGGAATTATATCTATTGGCTACGGGATAGAATACCAGAAAGAGAATATCCATCATCGATTAAGATGAACATATCAAGGATAGACTCCGAGGGGAGAAATAGGAAATACATCTATCAGTTACTGGATAGAATACAGAAAATAGAATATCTGTCACCGGTTAGGATAAACATATCAAGGATAAACTCTGCAAAGGGAAACAGGATTTACAACTACCGATTACTGGGTAGAAGACCGTAAAAAGAAGTAAATTTGTCATCGGTTAGGATGAACATATCAAGGATTAACTCTCTAGGGAACAAAATAGGGATTACCACTACCTTTTTACTGGGTAGAATAGCAAAACGAGAATATCCGTCATCGGTTAGGATGAACATATCAAGGATAAACTCAAAGCAGGGGAAGAAAATATCTGCCATCGGTTAGGATGAACATATCAAGGATAAACTTCCTAGGGAAATGTAAAAAATGAATTTGCTGGGGAGTAAAGGGTTACTTTTGCCGGGTATTGGGCAAAAAGTAAAAATCTACAAAAATTGAGAAGAATATTACCAGTTATTGGGTAATAGACTCTCAAGGGGTCTAGAAGCATCTATCTAGGTAAGATCTAGAAAGAAACAGTCAATCAAAGACTCAACCCAATGAGGATATAACTCAAGGGGAATGGTTCCATCCAGATAATCAACTGAGGAGGAAACTAAAATAATAATCATCCCCGAGGAAGTATCTCAGTGGGGAATGAGAAAGGTTAAATTCTTTCTGCTTAATAGGCTGACACTCTATAATTGAAAGAGGACAGATAAACCAAATCTGCGTGGGGAAAAGTATACCACCGTAGTAGAGGATCGGAGAAATAATGAAAAACAAAGTGTATTAGTAATGCAATAATGAAATGAATGTATATGTATATGTACATATGATGATTATGCTGACAAAATGATCACAAAGATTACAAGTGTCACTGGTCTGAATCATCGATACAATTGTCCGCCAATCCACAAAGGGAGGAAACAACTGCTGGAGAGAACAAGGTGAAAAAGGAATGCACAAGAATCATCCACCTCAAAGGGGTCAACCCAGGCTGAGGAGAGAGGAGAGGATCTGCTGAGGAAACTGCAACATCAACTCTACGGGGAATTTTAGGTCAACAACATATTAAATGGGAGACAACCCTACAAGGGACAACTACAACACTGCTCAAAATCAGGGCTAACAGAGGTTAGGGAAAACTCTGATGGCGACTTGCGGGGGGAATAAAATTCTTCCGAACTATGCGAACCGCTGTTAGGACGCGCCTACAACTCACGGGAGGCAAATACAAACTTAGCTAGGGAAACCAACGAAACTCAGCTGCTGAAATGCTGCGGGAATGTTGTTGGGGAAGAAATAAGGATCATACCAACCGTTTGGGGAAAAACCAACAATTCTTCGCATTGAGGGCTTACCGTTTTTCAAACCGCTGTTGATATTCCTTAATGAAATCTATTGTTTTTTTAAAAGTATTTGCATTTATTATTTAAGAAAACATGCTTTTTATTTTAAAATTTTAATTTCAAAAATTATCACAATAAAATTTAATTCTATTTAGCTGAATAAATAAGAGTGGAAATAATTGGATAAAAAACTCAACTTTATTTAATAGAATGGTAGTCTGTAAATGACAAGACTCCATATATCTTTAAAAGTTGGAAAATGGTAATTTACATGGAAAAGGACTACATTGAATACAATGATCACTAATCCTTCTACCGCCTTCAATATCCGTTGTGCTCTTAGCTTTGGTTGAAGATGAATCAGAACCAAGCATTGTGCTCAAGAAAGTCTTCAAGACTGAAGATTAACCAGCTTGCAATTACTTGCCATGATCCCTATTTTTTGCATAAATTTCCCCAAAGTGGGGTACCAAATTTATCAGGATAATTTTTCTTTTTTATGTCTCTAATTTTTGCCTGGATCTCCCTTTCAGGTTTCAATCCACCGAGACGCTCATTTTTGCCTAAGCCGCCCTTTCGGGTTTTCAACTTAGCGAGTTGTTCTTTTCTTTTTAGGCAAAGTATTTCTTGACTGCATCAACATTCACAGGACGAGTGAACTCTTCACCATCCATAGTTGTAAGAACCAAAGCACCGCCTGAAAAGGCTCTCTTCACAACATATGAGCCTTCATAATTAGGAGTCCATTTGCCCCTAGAATCTGGTTTGAAAGATAGAATCTTCTTGAGCACAAGATCACCTTCTTTGAACACACGAGGTCTAACCTTCTTATCAAAAGCTTTCTTCATTCTCTACTGATATAACTGACCATGACACATGGCAGTTAACCTATTCTCTTCAATCAAATTCAATTGGTCATACCTGGTCTGACACCATTCAGCCTCAGTCAACTTGGCTTCCATCGGCACACACAATGATAGGATCTCAACCTCTACGGGGAGCACAACTTCCATGCCATAAACAAGTGAGAAAGGGGTTTCCCCTGTCGAAGTGTGGATGGACGTAAGATACCCATGCAAAGCAAATGGGAGCATCTCATTCCAATCCTTGTACGTCACAACCATCTTCTGAATGATTTTCTTGACGTTCTTGTTTGCAGCTTCAACAACCTCATTCATCTTAGGTTTATAGGGAGAAGAATTATGGTGTGCAATCTTGAAGTATTTGCAAAGGGCTTCCACCATATTGTTATTCAAGTTCGATCCATTATCAGAAATGATCTTACTTGGCACACCATACTGGCATATAATCTGATTCTCGATAAACCTCACAATAACTTGCTTGGTTACATTCACATACGATGTCGCTTCAACCCACTTTGTGAAGTAGTCAATAGCCACCAAAATGAAACGATGTCCGTTCGAGGCTTTAGGCTCAATCATGCCAATCATATGAATTCCCCACATGGAGAAGGGCTATGGGGAGGAAATGATGTTCAACAGTGTCGGAGGAACATGAATCTTATCTGCATATATTTGACACTTGTGGCATTTCTTCACAAACTTGTAATAGTCAGATTCCATTGTCAGCCAATAGTAACCTGCCCGCAACATCTTCTTTGCCATAGCATTTCCATTGGAATGAGTACCAAAGGAACCTTCATGGACTTCAGTCATTAATAAGTCTGCTTCGTGTCTATCCACGCATCTGAGCAGAACCATATCGAAGTTTCTCTTGTAAAACACATCACCATTTAGGTAGAAATTGCTGGATAATCTCCTCAAAAGCTTCTTATCTTTCAAAAAAGTCCCAGACGGGTTAATCTGACTTTGGAGGAAACACTTAATATGAAAATACCACGGCTTCTCATCCTTGACTTCTTCAACAGCAAACACATGAGTCGGCCTATCAAGATGCATCACAGTCAAATTGGGAACTTCATTCCAATATTTCACCATAATCATTGAAGCCAACGTTGCAAGAGCATCTGCCATCCAGTTTTCATCTCGAGCGATATGATGAAACTCAACCTTTGTAAAGAAAGTTGAAATCCTCCTCGCATAATTTCTATATGGTATCAAACCGGGTTGATTCGTCTCCCATTCACCTTTGATTTGATTCACAACCAAAGCTGAATCTCTATAGACGTCTAAATACTTGATTCTGAGATCAATGGCCTCTTCAAGCCCCATAATGCAAGCTTCATACTCAACCATATTGTTTGTACACTTGAAAGTTAATCTAGATGTAAATGGAAAATGAGTTCCTTGAGGAGTAATAATCACTGCCTCAATGCCATTACCATACTGATTAACAACTCCATCAAATACCATGCCCCAACGGGAACCAGGTTCTGGCCCTTATTCAAGCAATGGTTCATCACAATCTTTCATTTTCAAGTACAAAATCTTTTTGTTAGCAAAATCATACTGCATTAACTGGTAATCTTCAATCGGTTGGTGAGCCAAATGGTCAGCCAAGACACTACCTTTGATTGCTTTCTAAGATCGATATTCGATATCATACTCTGATGACAACATCTACCAACGGGCAATCCTCCCAGTTAAAGCAGGCTTCTAAAAAATATACTTGATTGGATCCATTTTGGATATTAACCAAGTGGTATGATTCAACATATACTAACGCAGACGCTTAGCAGCCCAAGCCAATGTGTAACAAGTCTTCTCAAGCGTAGAATACTGAGTCTCGCAATTGGTGAACTTCTTACTAAGGTAGTAAATAGCATATTCTTTCTTTCCAGTTTCATCTTGCAGACCAAGAACACAACCCATACTCTCTTCAAGCACAGTCAAACACATGAATAAAGGTCTTCCTTCAACAGGTGGAGACAGAATCAGAGGCTCAAGCAAATACTCTTTGATACTGTCAGAATCTTTCTGGAAATCTTCGGTCCAATCACAAGACTGATCTTTCCGAAGAAGCTTGAATATAGGCGCACATGTGCCAGTCATACGCGAAATGAATCTTGAAATATAATTCAAGCGACCGAGAAAACATATGACTTGCTTCTCAGTTTTAGGCGCATGCATCTCTCGTATCGCTTTGACCTTGGCAGGATCAACTTCAATACCCTTCTCGCGGACGATAAAGCCCAACAACTTACCAGAACGAACACCATATGTACGCTTATTGGGATTCAAGCGGAGTTTGTAATTCCTCAAGCACTGGAACAACTTCAATAAATGCTCAACATGTTCTTCTTCATTATTGGATTTAGCAATCATATCGTCAACATAGACTTCAATCTCTTTATGCATCATATCATGAAAAAGAGTAGTCATTTCTCTCTGGTAAGTTGCACCAGCATTCTTTAAATCGAAACGCATCACTCTATAATAGAATGTTCCCCAAGGTGTAATGAATGTGGTCTTCTCAATATCTTCGGGTGCCATCTTGATCTGATTATAACCAGAAAATCCGTCCATAAACGAAAAGACTTTGAACTTAGCTGTATTGTCTACCAACATATCAATGTGTGGTAGAGGGAAATTATCTTTCGGACTAGCTTTGTTCAAATCTCTATAATCAACGCACATACGGACCTTTCCATCCTTCTTTGGAACAGGCACAATATTGGCCACCCACTGCGGATACTCAGCAGTAACAAGGAAACCAACATCGATCTGTTTTTGCACTTCTTCTTTGATCTTCACTGCCATGTCAGGATGAGTTCTTCTCAATTTTTGCTTGACTGGCAGGCATTCTGGCTTCAATAAAAATCTATGCTCCACAATCTCAGAATCCAAACCAGGCATGTCTTGATAGGACCAAGCAGACACATCTGAATACTCTCGAAGAAGATCAATCAACCCCTTCTTAACCTCTAGACATAGTCGAGACCCAATCTTGACTTCCTTTACATCATCTTCGGAACCCAAGTTGACTAACTCAATCTGCTCTTCGAATGGCTAAATGGCTTTTTCCTCGTGCTCAAGTAGACGAGACAATTCATCATATACTTCCTCATCACATTCTTCCTTAGCCTCAAACACAGGGAATTCAAAGTTCGGAGAAGGGGTGGGATCATTGTATTCAATGGTTTTAGAAACCAACCTGCATAATGATTTGATATTTTGATTTTAGAGAAGTGAATCGTGACTAAATATTATGCAGATGGACAATTTATTATTTATTTAATCATATTTTTTGTGATTACCATTTTCAGAAAAGCAAAAAGTAAAAATAAAACATCATAGATGTGGATGAATAGAATTGCATTTTATTAATGATCAAATTGAAAGACGCCTGACAATGTTCACTACTCCCTTAGGCATAGGATAAGGATTTTCATAAATAATAAAACAATTACTTAGAGCGATGATCAATAAAAGGAACATCGACAACGATCCAATTGTTGCAAGCTTTTCCATGCGTCACAAAATTGGTGGAGTCTTCATCTTCATCCCCCTCGATCACGGCTGTCGCGACCTGAAAAATGGAATGCGAAAAAAAACAACCGGCGAAGAAAGACAGGAGAGACGCCACCGTGCGTTATTTATCCCAAAGGAGGTAAAGAAAACGCTCGAAGTAAACCTGGAAAAAGGAAAGGACAAGACAGGGTCTCGCAACCAAATCTTGGGTTCGGGAGTCGATTATGCAAAGGGAAGGTATTAGCACCCCTACGCATCCGTAGTACTCTACGGGATCCACTTTTGTAGTTCTTGTCTAAAGGGTGTGGGTTTATCTAATGTGTTATTTACTAAAAAAAGGGGTCAAAAGAAAATGACTCGAACGGATGTCGCATCCACTGCATATGTATCTCATCTGAATATGAGAATCAGAGTCTTCGTAGCTCGGCTACCTAGGGGTTAAGGATAATTGTGCTCGCTAAGACATCGCGTGAAATCAAATGGCACGGCTGGATTTGCAAACCAATGTTAGGGTTTGCTTGAGCTGAAAGTGTGTGAGTCAGAATGAACCTTTCAGAGTTGCCTGGAGGTTGCTGCAGATTAATTCTCACTCTCTCTGTCTAGGTTTCTCTCCAGGTTTTGTCCGGGGTTTTGTTCCAAGGAAACCTCAGAGTGTTTTACTTCTCTTCCTTTTTCTGTCTATTCTCCCTCTTTTATAACCTAATTTTCATGGCTTTGTGGGCTCAAATGAGAGAGGTCCAAGTCCAAGATTTTTCTATTATATTTTATTTATTTATTTAATTTTTTTTTTTGTTTTTTGCGTTTTTTATTTCTGTTTTTTTTTTGCATAACACGTGAGCTTCGCCTAGCGAGCATGACAGCTCATGAACAAATCTTTGCTCCTTCAAGATTAACGTTTTGACTGACGAATAGACCCCTGTTGGAAGTAACTCAAGTCTTTCCCTTGTGTTGACTGATCATCTAAATAGAACCCACAAAGTGTCCTGTATGATGTTCAAGCTTCTTGGAGCTAATCCCGATTGACATGATGAAATGCAATGTATCTAATGTTAAATGACCTAAAATGAATGCGTGAATAAGAAGGGCAAATTTTAGGGTGTTACAGCTGCCCCTATTCAGTCATCAGCTAACCCGAGCAGGATGAAAGCGAACAACTTATCAGACAAACAGGGTGAGCTGTGATTGAATACCAAAGACAGACCAAAAATTTACGCTCCGAGAACACCACAAAAATGCTGAAATACACCGCGCTGCTTATTTCTCTTCCAATCCTCTGGCTGAATCTAAATCAGTCTTCTGACTTAATCTGGAGTTTGGATTCTCTGGCTAAATCTATACTCAATTTAGTCCTCTGGTTGGATTTTAATTTTGATCCTCGGGCTGGATACGGTTTCAATCTTCTGGCTAGATCTTCTTCGATCTTCTGGCTAAATCTTCTTCGATCTTCTGGCTAGATCTCCTTTGTTTCGATTTACTGGCTGAATCTATTTTCTTTGATTCTCTGACTGAATCTACTTCGATCTTCTGGCTAGATCTGAATTGTTTCGATTCTCTGGCTGAATCTATTTCCAGTCTTCGGGTTAGACCTGACTTCGATCTTCTGGCTAGATCTTCTTTGATCTTCTGGCTAGATCTGAATTGTTTCGATTCTCTGGCAGAATCTATTTCGATCTTCTGGCTAGATCTGAATTGTTTTGATTCTCTGGCTGAATCTATTTTCTTTGATTCTCTGGCTGAATCTATATATTTTTCGGTCTTCGGGCTAGACCTGACTTTGATCTTCTGGCTAGATCTGGATTGTTTTGATGATAAATTCCCATCATCAGGATCTCGCATCTGGGGCATGCGCTGGTTGACCCTCTTTCGAAATCTACAGTCTTCATGTTAGATATGCAGCTTCGAGAATATCCCATTTTTGGGCTTCGTACATATTCTTCAGGTTAGAACATGTTATAACGACTCTTCGATTAGACTTTGTTTTTTAAATGAGATCCCCGGGCTGGATCCTCTTGTAGGTTGATTTTCTGTTGAGCTGTCAATCTATTCCTCCAGCTGGCTTGCTGGGGAAATAATGCTCGTAGTCGACTCTCTGGCTAAATCTTCGAAATGACCCTCAGGCTGGATCTCTGGAAAACGATTCTCAGGCTGAATCTTCGAAATGACCCTCATGCTGGGTCACACACACACTTGATCCTCTGGCCGAATCTCATGACTCTGGTTGTAAAGCAATTCTTCAGTCTGCTTTGAAGGACCTGTTTATCAGCTTATGTGTATGTTTGATATGCATGCAAATGCAAATGCAAATGTTATGCATGGTGCAAAAGAAAAAAAGAAATTTGCTTGGGGAAGCAACTCTGGCAGGGAGCGGATCGCTGTATCAATCCTTGAATGCTCTGTGGGGAACGATCCGTCTGCCGAGACCGGGGAGCCACCGAAAATAAATCGGCCTTTTTTGAAATGTTGACCTTGCTGGGGAAAGTATCAACTATGGAAACTTTGCTTGGCGAGGCTCTGCGAGGAGAGTCTGTGAGGAAAGTACTTCCTGGGGAAATATCGTAGGAATCAACCTTTGCTGGGGATATGAACTTGCTAATCGTCCTCAGGCTGGGGATTAAAACAAATCTGTTAAAAAAAATAATATGCTAGGGACGAGATGAACACTGGGAACACCACCCTCTTGTCTGTTGGGTATGCGACTACTCCGATGTTGCTGGGAAGATACAGTCTGGCACTGTCGACTCCGCTGGGGATATACAGTTTGGATACTGTCAACTCTACTGGGGATATACAGTCTGGATACTATCAACTCTACTAGGGAACCTGCTTTGCAGAGGAGAGGCTTTATCAACCGCTTGGGGGTGAGGATTCATGACTTGGCATCCGGTTCCTGTGACCTGTAACAAAAAAATACACGTATGCCCCGGGGAATTAATCGGTTTGAATTCACCGTCCGCGATTAAGCACATTCAAAGCACATTCAAAGCAATTTTGACTGTTTTCCTGCGCAAGTCATCTGCAAAAGCCACCATTACATTCAGATGCAATATGTTTCCTCAAGAATTCAAACATCTTTTGCAAACAAACTGATAAATGAAAAGTAAAGAGGCTTTTTAACTGAATTATTCGACTTTTGTTGGTTGAAAAATTTGTGCCAGGAATAGGTGAGTACATCAGGAAGCTGATCCCTGGAAAGAGGCGATCGCTATAAATTGAACAAGAGAAACTATCCTAATGGCAATGTCGAAACGGGGTCCCACCGAGTTTCGACTCTGCTATGGCTCGTATGTCCACAGGACGCTCTACTCATCTTGCTTTCTGAAGTGGGTGATTAGTCGATCTTTTACCTTCGAAGATTGTCGGATTAAATGAAACGGTGATATAACACGGATGAACTCAGATCGCAGTTATTCGCTTATTCCCTAACTTTTGCTTGGACCGCCCTTTTGGGTTTTCAATCCACCGGGATACCCTTTTTTGCCTGAGCCGCCCTTTCGGGTTTTCGACTCACCGGGTGTACATTTTTTTTTATATCGCTAATTTTTGCCCGAACCTCTTCATTCTTTTTTTGGTTCGTCGGGATGCCCCTTTTTTGCCTGGACTGTTCTTTTTACTGTCCAGCGAGTCTATTTTTTGCGAAGTATTTTTTAACTGCGTCTGAGTTGACAGGGGACGGGAAGTCTTCGCCATCCATGGTTGTTAGCATCAGAGCTCCGCCAGAGAAAACTCTTTTAACCACGTATGGACCCTCGTTGTTCGGTGTCCATTTGCCCCTGTGATATGTGTTGGGAGGAAGAATTCTTTTGAGTACCAATTCACCGACTCGATACTCCCGAGGGCGCACTTTCTGATCAAATGCCCTCTTCATGCGTCTCTGATATAGTTGGCCATGGCATATAGCTGCTAGTCTCTTTTCCTTAACTAGGCTCAGCTGATTGTATCGAGAACGGACCCATTCTGCTTCGTCCGACTTCATTGTTGATGCAGGGAAAAGTTATTCTGGTACAAAATGGCATATGAACCCCCTCCGGTGTGATCAACACTGCACCAACTCCGCGACCATTGACGTTGACCGCCCCATCAAACATCATAATCCATTTGGATTCAGGGTCAGGCCCCTCCTCCGGGAGTGGTTCCTCGCAATCTTTCGATTTGAGAAACATGATGTCCTTATCAAGAAAGTCGAACCTCATAGGTTGGTAATCATCAATCGGTTGCTCGGCAAGATAGTCTGACAAGACACTTCCTTTGATGGCTTTTTGTGAAGTGTATTGGATGTCATACTCTGTCAGCATCATTTGCCACCTAGCAACCCTTCCGGTAAACGCTGGCTTTTCAAAAATGTACTTGACTTGATCCATCTTTGATATTAATAGAGTCGTGTGAGTCAACATATACTGTCTTAGTCGGCGAGCAGCCCTTGCCCAAGCGCATCAAGTTTTCTCGAGCAGTGAGTATCTTTGTTCACAGTCGGTAAACTTTTTGCTAATGTAGTATATTGCATGCTCTTTTCGACCTGACTCGTCATGCTGACCGAGCACACAACCCATTGACCTTTCTAACACAGTCAAGTACATGATCAACGGTCTTTTCCTCTCGGCCTGTAGACTGGCCCCGATCTTGATCTCTTTCTTGTCGTCTTCTGTACCAATGTTGATGGTCTCAACCACCTCCTGATAAGGTGTGATAGCTCGGTCCTCCTGTTTCAACAACCTGGCTAACTCCTCAGGAAATTCACAATCTTCCTCAACCCCTTCTTCGGCTTGATAGATAGGATTCTCGAAGTCATACTTGGCCATAGCAGTGTCGTTAGCAGTGAGATCCGGGTGATCAGTTTTACGAGGTGTTTTTTGGAAAGAAAAACGAAAAACAAACATGAAAAAGAAACATTGCCGTTTTTGTAAAAGTAAAAATAATTGAAAGAAAGAGAACACAAAATTGTTTGCAAAAGCTGTCCTTTATTGATGATGAAAATAATTGCGAAATGTAACTAAATGGATGACCCTACAGATGAGCCATTACACCTTGGTCAAAGTGTAAGACTTTGTTATGCATGTGATAAAAGGAAAACAATAAAAATTACTCCTTCAGTAGAGTAAACCAGACGACTTTTTCAGACGACCAATTGTCGAGCTTTTCTCCTGGGACACACGGGTGAATCCAGCTATCTAAGTCACAGTCACTGTCAGCCTTGTCTTCATCTGCAGCATTGACGGTGTGGGGAGAAACCAAACCCCCGCTGGAGAAAGTACCGGCTTCATTCTTCTGAGACCCCGGAGTATACCCCAATCCAAACTTGTCTTCTTTTATGATTGGCTCCACAAATTTTCCCCAGCCTTGGGCATTACCAGCCTTAACCACTTCAACAACTTGCTTGTATGAAGAGATAGAAGTCCCGACCTTCTCAGACTCAGGTGAAAAGACAGTTTCGGGCGCGACCTCACTGATGTTTATGGCTTCGAAGCCCTGACACAGCATCTCATGCATCTCACCATCCATCTCCACATACTTAAATGTAGACACGTGGCTAACAAAAATATCCTCTTCACCATAGACGGTGACGATCTGACCTTCTAGTCCATATTTGAGCTTCTGGTGGAGAGTAGAAGTAACAACATCGGCAGCATGAATCCAGGGTCGACCTAGCAGATAGCTATAGGCAGGCTGGATATCCATCACATAAAAGGTACTCTTGAATACCTGCGGTCCAATCTTAACTGGCAACTCAACTTCGCCATAAACAGCTCGCTTAGAGCCATCAAAAGCCCTTACAACTAAATTACTCGGCCTCAGGGTGGCGTCATCGCAATCCAACTTCGTTAAGGCTTTCTTTGGGAGAACATTCAGAGAAGAACCTGTATCAACCAAAACATGGGAAAGCACCGTCCCTTTGCATTCCATTGTGATATGCAACGCTTTGTTGTGATTCCTGCCCTTAGATGTTAGGTCATAATCGGTGAAACCTAGCGCATGGCTAGTGTGTACATTCGAGACTACCGACTCCAACTGGTTTACAGTTATCTCTGGTGGAACATAGGCCATATTCAGTACTTTCAACAAGGATGCTCTGTGTGCCTCAGAGCACATCAATAGTGAGAGAATGAAGATCTTTGAGGGTGTCTGATTTAGCTGGTCGACTACCTTGTAGTCACTTTTCTTGATAATCCTCATAAACTCATCCACTTCCTTCTCGAATGCGGTCTTAGGAGGAGCTTCCTCAGTAGTAACCTCTTCGGTGGATACCTGTTTTCCTTTAGCCTTGGCAGCTGCCTCAGCTTCAGCATTCGTGCGCAATGTTGATGGTGCAAATAGGCGTCCACTGCGAGTGAAGCCACCAATTCCTCCAACATTGTCTACAACGGAGCTACCAATGTCAATGTCTTCTTCGTTTACTTTCTGCCCCTGGAAGTAGATATCAGCCCCATAATGCCACAGGATAGCACTGTCTTTCTCATACGGAACAGGTCCTGGTACCGTGATGGTGACCGGACTAACCAAAGTCGGTTGAGGGTTGTCAGAGTAAATTGGTGATGGACTTTCTGGGAAATATACTGTTGTCGGAGCGGGTCTCTCGGGAACATATATTTCTTCAGGAGTGAAATAAAACGTTATTGTCGACACATCATTCTTCACTGGACGAGTCTGATCGAACTGAAGACAACCTTCATCTATCAATTGCTGAATACCCCTTCTCAAACTATCACATCCGTTCTCGGCGTCTTGACAATTTCTGCACTCTTCCCCACAGCCCGGGAAAATCCATCCTTTCAAGAGTCGGTCTTTGACCACCGATAGCGAAGTCTTCACTTTAGTCACATCAGAAACCAAATTCAAAGTTTCCCCACTATCAACAACATTAATCCTCTTCCCCTCGTGAGCTGGCATCGGGTTTTAGATAACATTAGGCACCGGGGAAAAATTGATGGCCTGGGCATCTCTCAAATCTTGTACCTTTAGCTGGAGAGCCTTGCAATTATCTGTAGTATGGCCAGGTGCGTTGGAGTGAAAAGCACATCTGGCGTTGACATCATAACCTCTAGGCAGATTGTTGGGATCGACCGGTGGGGCCAGAGTTCTCAACGTAACCAGATTCATGTCAATCAGCTTGAGAAGTAATACAGAATAAGGCATTGGGATTGGCTCAATGACCCGGTCCGCCTGCCTTGGACGTTGTTGATAGGGTCTCTGCTGACCCGGATTACCTCCTTGTTGTTGATTGTTGTACCTGAGTTGTTGTTGCGTATGATACTGCGGTTGAGGAACAGGTGTTGGAATAGTGACTGCGGCCACTTTATCTTGATAATAATTAGGGCATCCTCTGCCCCTGCCTCTGCCGACATATACAACGCTCGTCTCACCTTCTCTTCTTCACTGACCGTTACCAGCAAACGGTTTCTTGGGAACTGATGAATTGGAAGTACTGTTGTCTTGAATTCGGCCCATCTTCAACAGACTCTCGATCCTTTCTCCAGCAATCACTATCTCTGCAAAGCTTATTGACGGGCAAGCAGCCAATCTCTCGATATAATTGCCTTAAAGAGTGTTCATGAACATGTCCGCCATCTCCCTTTCAGACATAGGGGGTTGGATGGATGCAGCAATCTGTCTCCAACGCTGAGCATATTCTCTAAAGGTTTCCTTGGCAGTCTGAGACATTCCTTGCAACAAGGTCCGATTTGGAGCCATGTCCAAGTTGTATTGATATTGCTTGACAAAAGCCTCTGCCAAGTCTTTCCAGCTCTTGATGGTAGTACGAGACAAATGAGAATACCATTCACGAGAAGCTCCAGTTAAACTGTCTTCAAAATAGTACATCCACAGCTTTTCATCTTCAATGTGAGCTCCCAACCTTCCCAGATAAGATTGGAGATGAGTGCGTGGGCAAGAAGCCCCATTGTATTTCTCAAAAGTAGGGGGTTTGAACTTGTGAGGGATCCTTACTCCCTGAACCAGACCAAGATTGGTGACATCAAAACCTAAGGAATTTTGAGACTCCAAAGATTTGAGCTTCTCAGCAAGCTCATCCATACGGCGAGTGGTCTCGAGGGCCTCGTCGTGCAAAGAAAATTGATCATACTGACAATCTTCAGTAACGGGGCGCCCGTTAATCCGAATCCCTTGATTCACATTGTACCTTCCGCCAATACCATTCCCAACATTTCCCGTGTTGCCAACATTACCTGGGTTTCCATCAACATTTGCGTTACCCGCGTTTCCAGTGTTCACAGGGTTATCAGCGATCCCAGGGTTACCAGGGTTACCAGGGTTCCCCTCAGCACTTGGTATTTCCACCTCTGGATCGGGCCTCGGTTGCTCAACCAATTCCTTCAGCTTCGCCTGGCCTTCTGCCATACCAGACATCAATGTCATGAACTGATCCATCCTTTCACGCATATCAGCCAGTTCTTTCTGTATCTGGTCCATTGCTAGTCGTGGACGGTTTTCCTTTGTTGGGTACCTATGAACTCGCTTGGGACCAATAACTGCCTGCAACAGGGAACAAACATTAGACACTGCGGTGACACCTGCAAAACAAACAAGGGTTAGTATGCATGGTATGCGATGCACTGCTTATTCGATTTTAAGGCCCCCCCTTAAAAAGGGAATACCCTGCAAATGAATAAGCATGAGATATTGGATGCAAATATGCGAATGATGTTATGCAATACAATGGCATGTCAATCAGGATGGCTGGATCCGCTTGAACATCTGTCAGGTTGCACTGCCTGGAGAGAAATTAAGAGGATCAAGCAAAGCACACCAAACAAAGGTCATGGGATGGATCATGTTATCCTTAATATCAACCATCCATTTTGGTGGATTATGGTTTACACCTTATCAAGACCCAAGTTTCATTGATATTAAGGATACATGAACGGATCAACCATGAATCAAGGGTTTGTTACAAGTCACGAGCATGGAGTTTAGGTTAAGAACCACCCAAAGGGAGTGTACTAAGGTTCAAACCTGCCAAACATGTTCTACAAAAGGTTCCCATAGTCATAATCCCATCTTTCGGATATTATCGGAGGAACGACTACTCGTATTCCAAAAATATTCTCAAGAGAGACTCTTATGAGTGTAGTATCGCGTAACAATCGTATCAAATCTTACACTTGAACGACTTTCGCACTACGTCCTACGAATAGGCCAAGATGGGTTTGGTAAACTAAGGTCCTTGGCTTCTAAGGTCTATATTGGAAAAAGTAATGTCTAACCACAACTTACTTGTGTGACATTATTGATCCAACATGACCTCCACCAAGTGAATGGGCTTGCAAGTCAACTTGCTAAGGAATAACTCCACACAAGTCAACAAGACTATGCCATTCTCCTATCCTAAGTGCACTCAAGTTCGGGTATAGACCTCATCTCACAAACAGAACCAGCAGATACGGCAGTCATATGTACACAATGCAATAAAGCAGGTAAATGCTGAAAGATAAATAACTATACAAAAGAATAAACACCCAATAAACAAACAACCTACAAAAGCTAGGAGGGACTCGCTTAGGGAAACCGGGTCCCCAGCAGAGTCGCCAGCTGTCGCAACCTGAAAAATGGAATGCGAAAAAAAACAACCGGCGAAGAAAGACAGGAGAGTCGCCACCGTGCGTTATTTATCCCAAAGGAGGGAAAGGAAATGCTCGAAGTAAACCTGGAAAAAGGAAAGGACAAGACAGGGTCTCGCAACCAAATCTTGGGTTCGGGAGTCGATTATGCGAAGGGAAGGTATTAGCACCCCTACGCATCCGTAGTAATCTACGGGATCCACTTTTGTAGTTCTTGTCTAAAGGGTCTGGGTTTATCTAATGTGTTATTTACTAAAAAAAGGGTCAAAAGAAAATGACTCGCACGGATGTCGCATCCACTGCATACGTATCTCATCTGAATATGAGAATCAGAGTCTTCGTAGCTCGGTTACCTAGGGGTTAAGGGTAATTGTGCTCGCTAAGACATCGCGTCTTATGCCTACGTATCTCATCTGGAATGAGAATCAGAGCAAGTCGTAGTTCGGCTAACTACGGGGTTATGGATTGGGTTTTGGACGAACGACGTTACTACGCAATCTACCGGATGCTCGACCTTTGGAGACTTACTCGCCTGTAGTAGAAGGAGTTAACGTGTTCTTAGGAGAAGAAAAATCAATGAGTTGGTAGGGTTAGGGATGCTCATGCAAAAAGGCAGTCCTTGACGAAGGAACCTGTAAAAAAAATAAACACACAAAAACATTGCCTCCTATCGAGGTCTTCCAGCTAGGAAAGCAATAAAATGCGGGAAAAATGTAAAAGTATCACGCGGATAAAGATTTGAAGTAACAGCAATTAGAGGAATGGGAAACCCAGGGATCCTTCCAAGCT
Organism: Lathyrus oleraceus; assembly: GCF_024323335.1. Taxonomy (NCBI): domain Eukaryota; kingdom Viridiplantae; phylum Streptophyta; class Magnoliopsida; order Fabales; family Fabaceae; genus Lathyrus; species Lathyrus oleraceus. The sequence continues at coordinate 508,210,997 of NC_066584.1, read as the reverse complement.
AAACACCATCAAAGAAAGTGAGTCAGTACAGGTAATCGGAATAAACCTCCAGGTGGTATCCCACAAATAAAGTGGAACACCAGGCAAGCTATCCCTGCAAGAGTATGTGAGCCCTCACAAAAACTCAACAAACAGGTTAGAGAAACAAAATAGGGTAACCAAGAGTTGCCCCCAAATCAAAATGTAACCACATGAATCATGCCATTAAAATTCACAAAAAGCAACCAAGGGTAGGAGGCCTAAACCTCTTGTCAAACACATGCATCAAAAGGGTATCAAATTCACCCATAATACCTCATACATTTAGAGCATTCAAATTAAAGGCATAAAGATGATGGATATAGGGCAAACCTGATTGGAGAGATCGGTTGAAATCAAATGGCACGGCTAGATTTGCAAACCAATGTTAGGGTTTGCTTGAGCTGAAAGTGTGTGAGTCAGAATGAACCTTTCAGAGTTGCCTGGAGGTTGCTGCAGATTAATTCTCACTCTCTCTGTCTAGGTTTCTCTCCAGGTTTTGTCTAGGGTTTTGTTCCAAGGAAACCTCAGAGTGTTTTGCTTCTCTTCCTTTTTCTGTCTATTCTCCCTCTTTTATAACCTGATTTTCATGGCTTTGTGGGCTCAAATGAGAGAGGTCCAAGTCCAAGATTTTTCTATTATATTTTATTTATTTATTTATTTATTTATTTATTTAATTTTTTTTTCTTTTTTTTTTTTGCATAACACGTGGGCTTCGCCTAGCGAGCATGACAGCTCATGAACAAACCTTTGCTCCTTCAAGATTAACGTTTTGACTGACGAATAGACCCCTGTTGGAAGTAACTCAAGTCTTTCCCTTGTGTTGACTGATCATCTAAATAGAACCCACAAAGTGTCTTGTATGATGTTCAAGCTTCTTGGAGCTAATCCCGATTGACATGATGAAATGCAATGTATCTAATGTTAAATGACCTAAAAATGAATGCGTGAATAAGAAGGGCAAATTTTGGGGTGTTACAACGGCAGCTAAGTGTTGTTCATTACCAAGAATGAACCCTCCGTTACGGAAACTGGGTCGCACATCTTCAACCTTAATCACAGAAGATCCTTGTTGGAAACCCAAACTAGCTCTGCTCCTGTTCTCGGTGACCTCTACCATCTGGCCCCATTGATCAGAATTACCGTCTTCAACGATCTTCTGCGCGTCTTTAAAGGAGGACATGGGTGCCCCAACTTTCTTTTCTTCTGGAATAGGTAGAGCTTGGAACGGAGTTCCAATCTCATCCTCAGCTTCAACATACAAGAAAGACAACAGATGACTCACCAACAACGCTTTCTCTCCACCCACGATGACGAGTTTCCCATTCTTCACGAATCTCAATTTCTAATGCAGAAAGGATGTAATATCTCCCGTCTCATGTATCCATGGCCTTCCTCACAAACAGCTATAGGCCGGATGGATATCCATTACCTAAAAAGTAACTTGGAAATCACTCAGACCTATCTTCACTGGAAGGTCCACCTCACCAATAAAGGTCTTGCGAGAACCATCAAAAGCTTTGACGATCACGCCACTATATCTCATAAGAGCGCCTTGATAGGATAATCTAGAAAGAGTTGATTTGGGGAGTACATTCAAAGAAGAGCTGGTATCAACCAAAACATTTGACAACGGATCCTCCTTACAATTCATCGATATCTGTAATGCTAGGTTATGATTCCTTCCTTCCTCAGGAAGTTCCTCATCACAAAAGCTCAAGTTGTTGCAGGAAGTGATGTTAGCCACAATATGATCAAACTGATCTACTGTCACATCATGCTCTACATAAGCTTGTTCTAATACTCTTTGCAATGCTTCTCTATGCGCTTCAGAGTTCTTGAGCAGAGACAACGCTGAAATTTTGGGAGGAGTTTGGAGAAACTACTCCACCACATTAAACTCTCTCTTCTTGATTAAACGGAGTACCTCATCATCATCATTAGGCTTCAAACTGCTGGATTCACCAGACTGACATCTTGGAGCACTAACCGGATCTACTGCAGGCACTTCAACCTTCTTATTGACAGATACATCTTCTACACTCTTTGGGAACACAGGCCCAAAAACACGACTGCTATGGGTCACTTTCGTCACATCAACAATGCTCACAACAGAACTGGTCGTAGGCAATGAGACCTCTTGGCCATTCTCCAACATGGTAGAATTGTACTAATATGGAACAACTCTATCGGATGCGTACGAGAATGGACCCGCCAACCGTATTACCAACGGCGATATCGATCTATTGTGGACATTGTTATTGTTGCTGCTATCAAACTGGATTACCTCTCTCTCGGGTGTCTTGAACACATGAACTATTACATTCACATCGTCACCTAAGTGACGGGACTGAAAAATATGGATCATACTTTCATCCATCAACCTCTGGATGTCTCTCTTCACGATTACACAACCTCGGGGGTTAACACTACAAATTGCACAACCATCATGGTCATGCTCACAATCACTCACCATACAAATATCGTTGTGCATCATCATCAAGGACCTTCTAATGAAATGGACATCATATACCTTGAACTCTCTAGGACAGTCGTCCACCATATTGACAGAAGGGTTACCATGAGTGGGTAATGGGTTAGCTTTAACATTAGGTGCACGGTCCTCAAAGGACACCATCCCACTTTTGACCAACTTCTGGACTTCATACTTCAAAGGGTAACAATTCTCAATATCATGACCAAGAACTCCTTGGTGAAAGGCACAGTGAAGCTCTGGCTTGTACCACCATGGAAGTGGTTCTGGAATCTGTGGAGGATTTCTTGGTTGTAGAAGGTTCTTAATAACCAGAGATGGATACAATTCAACATAAGACATAGGAATAGGGTAAAAAGATACCTTTTTCCTCTCGAAATTCTGTTGTTGTTGATTATTGTTGTTGTTGTTGTAGTAGTTGTTTGTTCATTGTTGTGGCTATTGAACTGGCATAGGTTGATTGTTGGAAAATACTGGAATAACAGATGATACTTGATGATGGTGTTGATGGGGTTGCAGACTTCTTCTGACATGAGGCCTCCTCTGCCTCCTAACTGATACCGCATTGACTTTAGCTTCCTTCTTCTTAGCAAAACTGTTACCATACTTCTTGCTTGATGATGCCTCTTCTTTAGACAACCGTCCCTCACAGACACCTTCTTCTAATCTCATCCCCATATTTACCATTTTGGTAAAGTCACTAGGGGCACTAGAAATCATTCGCTCATAGTAAAATGAGCTCAGGGTCTTGAGAAAAATCTTGGTCATCTCCTTTTCTTCCAAAGGAGGGGTAATCTGAGCGACTAGCTCTCTCTATCTCTGGGCATACTCTTTGAATGTCTCTTTGTCCTTCTAAGACATTGACCGAAGCTGGTCCCGATCAGGCGCCATATCCACATTATACTTGTACTATTTCACAAAGGCCTCACCTAAATCATTGAACGTGCAGACACTCACACTATCCAAACCCATGTACCACCTCAAAGCGGCACCAGTCACACTGTCTTGGAAATAATGAATCAGTAACTGATCATTATCAGTTTGCGTCGACATATTTCTAGCATATATGACGAGATGACTGAGCGGACAAGTATTCCCTTTATACTTTTCAAAGTCAGGTACTTTGAACTTCATCAGGATCTTAACATTGGGAACCAAGCAAAGTTCCACAACACTCTTACCAAATAAATCCTTTCCCCTCAAGGTCTTCCACTCCTATCGCAACTCAAGGAATTAGTCTTTCATTTCATCCATCTTCTCATAAACATCTGGACCCTCAGACGGCTTAGAATGGTAGATGGTATCCTTAACACGAGGCAGGGTATGAACAACCGGTGGCAGCACATACATCACCGGGCTAGATGTCGGCATGAAAGCAAAAGTAGGCCCAAAACCTTCGGGCACAAAGTTGGGCGGCAGTCCCCACGGGAATCCGGCAGGCATAGCGGGAGCGAACTGAGCGGTAGGCACGGTTGAAGAAATAACCTCTAATATGAGAGTCCTCTGAGAAGGAGGAGTTGCGGGAGTTGGAGAAGATTGACAGCTAGAACTGACTCCATCATGGCAGTCAGGCGGGAGATCTCGTCCTTCAGCTCTCGGTTCTCTTGCTCTAAGTTTTCCATGATTCTCAAATGATTGGCGCAGGTATTGTATCGATGAGTCAGCTTGGCTGAAGCACAGAAGAATAACCAATGAGACATCTGGCGGACGAAAAACTTGCTATGCAAATGATGCATGGAATGTAATGCTTTGATTGTTTTTATTTTCAAGGAACATACCATTTTATTTGAAAATATATAATAATAACAATTTTAACGATTTGACTAACCATAAAATCTCTTTTATTTATATAATTGGAAGGATTACATTGGGTACAATCTCAAAAACCAAAATACAAAAATATAAGAGAAAAGGAAACTAGTCATGCTAAGGATCCCCTAACAATAATATTAGACGATCTGGCTGTAGGCGCGTACTTCCTTTGGATGCATCAAATCTCGGACTCAAAAGAAGTCTTCATCTGAGCCTTCTCAAGGACAAGCTGGTCAACAATCTTCTTCCAAGCACCAGAAGGCTGAGGCATACTAGAGGAAGATGAAACCTTTGGCTGTCTCTGTCTCTTCATTACTCGGTCTTCAAGAAGCTCAATAAGTGAATCTTTATCCTTAGACTCAAGATGTAACTCCTCATGCTTTTTTCTCTAAGCATGGAATCGCTCTTTCCAAATATCCTTCTCTTGCTTCATCTTGGCGAGTGCGTCTTCTAACTCCTCTACATCTTGGTTAGGGAGAGTTAATGGCTCACCCACGACCATAGACATAGGTCTTTCACAAGCATAAGGCATTTTTAACTCCAAAGCTCTCTTCTTCACCCAAAGAGTGTAAGCTTACAAAGCTACACAGTTGCACGGACCAAGCTCGGATCTTCCTTTCCTATGCACGTTATGCCAAGCATGCACCATTTTCTGCTTCAAAATTTAGGGATCTTTACCCTCTTGATAGAAAAGACCTTATAGCTGAGTTTTATTAGGTTTGTCTCTCAAGGGGAACGCAAGTTGACGATGGGCCAAAGCAGGGTTGTAGTTGATTCCTCCTTGTGTACCAATGAGAGGCACATTAGAGAATTCACCATAATTGTCAGTAATATCCAAGCTACCCATTGAAGAGTCATACCAAACTATATCATCATTAGTGAGAGACATAAGTCTCTGAGACCACCTTAGACATTGTTTGTTTTCCACAAAAGCAGGCGTCTGAGGCAAGTGCGAAATAAACCAATTGTACAGAAGAGGAACACAACACACAATAGTCCACCACCTTTAAAATTCCTTAGATGCAAAGATAAGTACATATCACCCAACAAAGTAGGCACATGATTCCCAATCAAGAAAATTCTAATGGCATTAACATCAACAAAACCGTCAATGTTAGGGAACAAAGCCAACCCATAGACGAGCAACATAAAGATAGCTTCAAAAGCGTTTACACTATCGGCTTGAGCAAAGGTAGTAGCTTCCTTGATCAGGAACTCAGAAGTCAACCCAAACATTCCTCCTTTCTTCGCACAATGAGTCTCAATCTCAGATTTCTTCAAGTGAAGAGCTTCAGTTGTGATATGAGATCTGGGAATCTCTTCCAATCCACTAAAAGGCATTTTGTTAGAAATGGGTATTCCCAATAGATGGGCATACTCCTCCAACGTAGGCACAGGCTGATAATCAGGAAAAGTGAAGCAATGGTAGAGAGGGTCATAAAACTGAACCAACACACTCTAGAGTCCTTCAACCAAATCAGCAGATAATATAGATAGAAGCTTCCCATGATGTTGTTTGAAGTCCAAAGGATATAATACAAAGGATGATAGCTTTCTTAACTCTTTCAAGTCTGGACATCTGAAACTGTACTTCTTAGTGTTCCTTCATCCATAATCCATGGTCTGGAAATATTTGCAAATAAAACCTCAGTTCCTTGAAGCTATTTCTTTGGTGTGATGAATGTTATGATACGCATGAATGCGTGAATGCAACAATCATAAGTAAGGGATCACACACAAGACAAACAAAGGTCAAGGTATGAATTAAGTCATTGATATTAACAAGACTTGATTGGATCGACCAAGAATCAAGGGTTTTTTGTGAGTCACGGGCATGGAGTCAGGTTAAGAACCATCCCAAAGGAGTGTACTAAGGATAAAACCTGTAGATCATGTTCTAAAAAAGTTCCCAGAGTCTTAATTCCATCTATCAAATATTACATGTTAGGATGACTGACTCATCAACCTATAATATTCTCAAGAGAAACTCGTGTGAGTGTAGTATCGTGTAACAACTGTTATCAAGTCTACACCTGAACAGTCTCCACACTACGTCCTAAATAGGCCAAGATGGGTTAAATATTCTATGGCCCTCAGCTTCTCGGACTCCAAATCAGAGAAAGTAATGCCTAACCACAAATAAATTGTGTGACATCAATAGCTCTAAAATAGTCTCCACTGAGTAGATGGGTCTCAAGCCAACTTGTTAAGGACTACTCCACACAAGTCGAACATGACTATACCATCCTCCTATCTTAATTGCACTCAAGTTCGGGTTAGAACTTATCTCACCAATCAGAGATCGCCAAGCACAAAAAGCAGATTATATCATACAGAAAAATATACATACATCAAATATACAATTATATACACATAAAAAGTAGGCTAAACCCACTAGAGACTACTCTCTAGCAGAGTCGCCACTTAATTTCTGTACCGATAAATTCATGACCATCAAGCTATGGATAAACTTAACATCAATTAAACCAGAGTCGCCACCGGGCTTTTATTGTTTCCAAGGGAAAAGGGAAAAGTATGAACAAAACCCAAAGATAAGAAGTTTTCAAATCAAAACTAATAACATGCCAAATATTACAGGTAAGGAGGTTGGTTACACAGAGGGAAAGTGTTAGCACCCAAAGTGTCATAGGTACTCCTAGGGAGCCCTTTTTTGTGCGTACATGTGTTTTGATATAAAATGATATTTGCAATAAATAGAGTGTGGGGATGAGAAAAGAATTCATGAATTATATTTTTGTATTTGACAAGACCTTCAGACTTGTGCCTACGTACCAATATAAAATGAGAGATCAAAACCTTGTAGTTTGTAGTAACAATTTCAAAGTGAGTGCATTGCTTTTAAAAAAAGTTTAAATTTAAAAGAGGCACAAAATTCCTAAAAAGGTTTGAATGAGTGTTAGTTCTTTTTGTCTTTTGAAATTTTAAGTCAAGTATGGTTAAGTTCATTTACAAGTTTGATTAAGAAAATAGTTTGAAAATACAATGGCATAAGGCCAAAGTTTCTAATTTGCAACAAGGTCTAAGTTTAGAAATCACAAGCAAAGAAGATTTTGAAAGGGGGGAGAGATTTTGAAATTAAAGAAGTGGAAAGAGATAAAGAGACTTGATCGGTCACCATTTCCATTGAATTCCCGCCGCTAATCCGACATATTTTCATCACCTTGGTAAGATTTATGTTTGTTTTTAGTTGCATTTGAGTCAATTATCATGTTTTGTTGGTTTGGTATTGCATTGCATTCGATTAAGAGTTTATGTCAAAAAAAGATCTCGTTTATGCTTTGTTTGGTAGTGTCATTGTTCCAGGTTTAAAAGCAAGAATGGTGAAGTTCTGGACACTCTGAAGGACGAAAATATGAAAGAACAACAGAACAACATGGCCACCCGTGTGCCACCACACGACCGTGTTGTTGATCAAGCAGAGCAGAGATGAAGCAGAAAACAGAAATCAACACGGCCACCCGTGTGCCACCACACGACCGTGTTGATTAAAACAGTGCATTAACACGGGCACCCATGTGTAGGGACACGGCCCGTGTTGTTTCCACTGTAACGTATGCTGAAATTAATTAATACTGAAGAACAACACGGCCACCCGTGTGCCACCACACGGCCGTGTTGATTCAACGCAGCTTGGAAAACCTAATTTTTGCTGTTTAACCCGATTATGCTCATTAAGGGTAGTCTGGACCTTTAGCTTGGAAGAGAGTCATCTGAAGCTATAAGAAGGCTTGGAAGAGAAAGAAGAAGGGACCTTTTGACAGACGAACGAAAGCATTACGGTGGAAGAGATAGCGAATACGACGGATTCGAAGACGGCGAGATTCAAGGGTAGCCACCATTGAAGATCAAACTCTCCTAATTCTTTGTAATGTTTAATCTTTCCTTTATGAATTCTTTAAGTACTATGAGAGGCTAAACCCCCTGATGCTAGGGGGTGGTCCTGATGTTATCGTATGCTATGAATGTGAACCAATGATTCCTTGATTACTATGTTATGTATTTCAATTCAATTGTGTGATGTTATTATGTTTTTGTATCGGACAAATACGAATTAATCTATGACTTCCAATAACAGGATTGTGATTGGTAGGGTTTTCACACAATTGGGTTTATGAATGCATCATCTAGGACTAGAACCTTTCATAAATCACCGTAAACCTTGATATTTTGTATGATTAAAACCAATGATTAATTGAATGGACATTTGAGTAAGAATTGGTAGTTTAATAGTTTCTTCCTTAAGGACTTAAGTAAGAACATTCTGAGGTTAGGAGATTGAATGTATCATATGTATTAAGGAAATCGGGACTAATTCATAATCGGTTAACTCAACTACCCACCCTAGCATCTTTTATCTTAATCAATTATTTTTACTACTTTCGTGTTACTATTCTAAATTCCAAAACAACACAACCATTATCTTTTTGTTCTGATAGAATCGAATTAAAGTAAGTAATTCCTACACAATCCTTGAGATCGATACTGGGAAATAAACTCCTTATTACTACATCGGTAAAAATAGTACACTTGCTATTTTTTCCGATCAAGTTTTTGGCGCCGTTGCCGGGGATTGCCAAAATACCTATTTTAATTTTTATTCTATTGAAATTTTGTTGCTCGTCAACCAAAATTTTATCTGTGACAATTTTGTTATTCAATTCTAATCTTTGTCTAACTTGTTTATGCAAGGTAAGGCCTCAACGGATTTTCCTTTTGACGCAGATCCAGAAAGAACTCTTCGCGCTAGACTCAGACAAGCTAAGAGAAAAAAAACTGGAATTAGCAGAGAAAGCGGAGGAAGAAGTTGTTTCAGTGCACTCAGAGAATCCAGATTCAGACACGGAAACAGTTCCTGAAATAATGGCTGCTAATCCACCACCACCAGAGAGACTCCTCGGTGACTATGGGGGAACCAACACCCCGAGTGGTCGTATGACAATCGTCAACCAACCAGTTACTGTGGAACAATTGCAGCTGCATCCCAGCACCATTAATCAACTCGAAAGAAGGTCCTTCTCTGGAAGAGTGAATGAAGATGCCAACAAGCATCTGCAAAGATTTTTAACCATGAGTACAACACTGAAAATGCCAGGACATAGCGAAGAAGCAGTCCGACTTCGTATGTTCCCATTCACTTTAGCAGATGAGGCTGAAGAGTGGTTCTATTCGTTACCTGCTGGTAGTATCACTACATGGGAGCACATGGAAACAGCATTCTTGCAGGAGTATTTTCCCGCATCTGTGTCATTGCGGAAAAGATATGAGATCCTAAACTTCAAACAGAAGGAGGGTGAGTCACTAGGAGATGCCTACAAACGATTCAAGAGGATCCTAGTGGCTTGTCCTACTCACAACATGGATGAAACTGAACAAATGCAAATGTTTGTCAATGGTCTTCGAATTCAAACAAGACAAATCCTGGATTCAGCAGCTGGTGGCTCAGCCAACTTTGCAACAGCCACCGGTATGAAGAAGATAATTGAAGTTATTGCCTCGAACGAGCATTTAGAGTTATATGACAGGGTATCAAGCAAATCGGCAGTCATCGACTTGAAGCTTGAAACAAATAAACAGGTGAAAATTGAAGAAGCTGTTGCTGTAGAGGTAGAGAAAAGGTTGAAAGCACTAAACATAGGTGCTCAGAAAGTGGCTCAAGTGCAACAGGCACCGAGTGAAGTGTGTGACATTTGCAATGGACCATACAATATTGTTCATTGTTTTGCAACACCGCAACAGATTGAAGATATAAAATTTTTGAAGCAGAACAATCCCTATTCAAACACATACAATCCGGGGTGGAAAAATCATCCCAACTTTGCATGGAAAGATCAAAGAGGGAACGTGCAACAGCCGGCACAGGGCCAATATCAAAATCAATATCAGCAGCCGCAACAACAGGTACCTAAGAAAGCAGATTGGGAGATCGCAATTGAAAAGATGGCAGCTCATAACATCCAATTCCAAGAGGAAACTCGAAATAATCAGAAGAACACCACAACATCAATAAAAAATCTTGAAATTCAGATGGGTCAAATTGCCCAACAGTTAGCTTCAAATTCCCATGCACCTGGCACGCTTCCTAGTGGGACAATCGTTAATCCCCGTGATCAAAGTCACATTAAAGCTGTGGTCACCAGAAAAGGAAAGGCTAAGGAACCACAATTTGACGAACAGGTTGAAGAAGAGGGATTGTTGGAAGTTGACTTGGAGATTGGAGAAGAGCCAAAGCAGACTGAAGAAGTGGTAGTCGAGCCGACAAGCCAGCAAGAGAAACAAAAACCAGAGATCATTCTTCCTTTTCCGACAAGAATAAAGAAGAAAGATCTCCATGAATTTTTTTTTGAGAAATTCTTAGAATTATTCAAGAAGCTCGAGATCAACATACCTTTTGCCGAAGCTCTGGAACAGATGCCGATCTACGCCAAATTCATGAAAGACATCATATCAAAGAAAAGGTCGATCAACAGCGAACCAGTCATTCTAAATGAAACTTGTAGTGCAATTTTGAAGGGCCTAAAAATTCCGATGAAGAAAAAAGATAGAGGTGCAGTCACTATTCCTTGTAGCATTGGAGATAGATCCTTCAAGAAAGCACTGATCGATTTGGGAGCAAGTGTGAGTCTAATGCCCCTCTCAATTTACAAAAAACTTGGGTTAGGGGAGGTGCAGGATACCCGCATGACACTGCAGTTTGCGGATCATTCTATGAAGAGACCATATGGTATAGCAACAAATGTCTTGGTGAAGATTGATAAATTTGTATTTCCGGTTGATTTTGTGATACTTGAGATGCCGGAAGATGAGGAGATTCCTCTCATACTGGGAAGACCTTTCCTAGAAACTGGAAGATGCATGATAGACATTGAAGAAGGTACCATGACCCTCAAATTTTATGATGAAAAGCTCAAAATTGATGTGAGGGATACTATGAAATTCAAAGAGGACGAAGGGGCGAGTAAAAGTATTGAAGTGTTAGATACAGTTTTTGCTCAATCTATGCATATTACAACACCCAGGCTTCCTTTGGAGAGAGTTTTGAGTTTATCTATTGTGGAGGATACTGAAGGAATTGATGAGGAAGAATCCGAAGTGGTAGCAATGTTAAAGGAACAACCGTCTTGGGTTCGTTCCCGACCGCAACGTTGGGAGGAGCTTCGACCTAAAACATCTTCAGAATCAAAACAGGATATAAAAAAGGGGATAGAGTTGAAACAATTACCGGAACATCTCAAATATGTATTTCTTGACAAGGAGGAAAAATGTCCAGCAATCATCAATTCAGGTTTGAGAGAGACACAAGAAGGAGAGTTGATCAAAGTCTTAAAAAAATACAAAGGTGCTATTGGGTGGGCGATGGACGATTTGAAAAGAATCAGCCCGACAATGTGTATGCACAAGATTTTAATGGAGGATGATCAGAAACCGGTCGTCCAACCTCAAAGAAGACTGAATCCAGCTATGAAAGAAGTTGTTCGTAAGGAGGTCGTGAAACTTTTAGATGCGGGGTTAATTTACCCAATATCTGACAGTTCATGGGTGAGCCCAGTTCACGTGGTACCAAAGAAGGGAGGGACAACTGTGATCAAAAATGAAAAAAATGAGTTGATCCCCACCCGTACTGTTACAGGATGGCGAGTTTGCATAGACTATAGAAGACTGAACACTGCTACAAGGAAGGACCACTTTCCTTTACCTTTTATCGATCAGATGTTGGAAAGATTGGCAGGTCACGAATTCTACTGTTTTCTGGATGGATACTCAGGGTACAACCAAATTACGGTGGCACCTGAGGATCAAGAAAAAACAGCATTCACATGCCCATACGGAATCTTTGCTTATAGAAGAATGCCATTTGGGTTATGCAACGCACCTGCAACATTTCAGAGGTGCATGACATCCATATTTTCCGATATGCTGGAAAAGCACATGGAAGTGTTTATGGATGATTTTTCGGTTTTTGGATCTTCCTTCGAAAATTGTTTGTATAATCTGTCACTTGTGTTGGAGAGGTGTCAACAAACCAATCTAATTCTGAATTGGGAAAAGTGTCACTTCATGGTGAGAGAAGGGATCGTACTAGGTCATAAAATTTCCCATAAAGGGATAGAAGTTGACAAGGCAAAAGTGGAAGTAATCGCCAATCTCCCTCATCCGGTGAATGAGAAAGGTATACGGAGTTTCTTGGGACATGCAGGATTCTATCGGCGGTTCATCAAAGATTTCTCCAAGATCGCAAAACCTTTGACTAGCCTGCTTGTGATGGATACTCCGTTTCTGTTTGACAAGAAGTGTAACGAAGCCTTCGAGACTCTGAAAAATAAATTGGTGTCTGCTCATATAGTGATCTCGCCTGATTGGTCGCTACACTTTGAGATAATGTGTGATGCGAGCGATATAGCAGTAGGGGTTGTCTTGGGGCAAAGAAAAGACAAACGCCTCCACGTCATCTACTATGCTAGCCATGTGTTGAATCCAACCCAGATGAATTATGCAACCACAGAGAAGGAGTTACTGGCTGTGGTTTATGCCTTTGACAAATTTCGGCAATACTTGTTGGGAACAAAGGTTATTGTTTATACTGACCATGCTGCGTTGAAATATCTTTTTTCTAAACAGGACTCGAAGCCAAGGCTGCTCCGATGGACTCGCTAGGCGAGCGTCCAGCGAGAGCCCAGCGAAAAGCTCCAGTATTTTACAGTGGCAAACATCACCACACTCGCTAGGCGAGCTTCCAGCGAGGTGTGTGGCGAACACGTCCAGACTTGGTGAAAAGCGCAGCCAGCACTCACTCGCTAGGCGAGCCTTTAGCGAGCTCCCAGCGAGCATTCCAGTAGCAAAACCTCTCAAGCTCGCTGGAGCGAAGGTTGAAGCGTGACCTTCGCCTAGCGAAGGTTTTGTTCGCTAAGCGAACATGACAGTCTGGCAATGGTTGTTTCTCTGGGCGCAGGTGCCTCAGGTGCCTCATTTAGGGGCTCGCTAGGCAAGCCATTCTGCTCGCCTAGCGAGCATGACAGCTCAGTAGCAGCTCTATAAGTAGCAAGGGCTACTTTTTGAGAGCCATACCTTACTTTCCATACTTTTGTACTTTTTTTAGATATTTTCCAGCATTGCTCTAAGGATCTTTTGTGACCTAGAAACCATTTCTCTTCATCTCTTAACAATCTTTCACAAAAAGAAGGTGGATTCCCATCCAATCTCGATTATTCGACTCGGATGTTGATCAACCTTCTTCCGAAACTTGTTGAACAAGATACCATGAAAATGAGTAGCTAAGTCCTTCATTTTTGCAAGGTTAGATGTAGATGATCATTAGCTTTGTGTGTAAATGTAAGGATCTTCATTTGTAAACTCTTTAATGGTGAATATATGGTGAAAACTTTGTTCTTATTGAAAACTCTTTGTGTTGGTTTATGATCGAGAGATGTTTACCAACTCTTAACCTAGGTTTTCATCCAATCTTGTTTGTTAGCTAGAGATAGTAATGAATGATTTTGTTCGCCATAAGGTTGAACCAAAAAGTTGTCATTTTGATAGATTGTGTTAGAGATAAACAATGGATCAAAATGGGAAAACTCACAATGTGTGTTAGAGATAAACACATTGGGAGGACTTTGTGAAATAGTTTATCATCTAAAGGAGTTTATAAATTTTGTTGATCAAACATATACATGCAAAGTGATCGTTGAACCCTAACTTTGGCAATATTTCTCAAATATTTAAACCAAACCTTTTACCGCATTTTATTACACTTTTATGCAAGATACCGTGACAAACACCAAAACCCCATTGTTACCTTAAGCTAAGAATTGAAACAACTATCGAAAGGCGGTGATATCTCACAATCCCTGTGGAGACGATAACAAAAACCCGACACTTAAAATTACATTCAACAAAATGGCGCCGTTGCCGGGGATTGTGAATTGATATTGCGAGCATCGCAATAGTTGTTTAAGTTCTAGCTTTCAAATTTTTGACTTGTGCTTGTAATTTGTTTGGTTTAGTGTGCAGCTTACGTTTTATGCGAGGGCAAATCCCTGTGGACGAACTTCTTTTTGATCCCGAGATCGAGAGAACCGCAAGGAGGCTTAATAGCAAAACGAGACGAAGAAGGCAACAGGCTAGACAACGTCAAGAACAAGGAGAAATTTCTTCTACCACACATCCACCACCGTTCATACCTACCATGGAACCACCACCACCGCCCATTTCCACTCCATGCATAAACAGTCCAAGAAACACTGCTCAGTTTGCCAACCACACGGGAAGGCAAGCTGAGATGAAAACGGGAACTCTCAATTTATTATATGGAAGTCCATTCACGGGAATGGACCATGAAGATCCCTTTGCTTTCCTCACAAAATTTTATGAGATAGCATTGGCGGCCGGAGTGGATCAGGCTCAGGAGCTACCGTTATTCAGAAGATTATTTCCCCACGCTTTGCTCGGCAAAGCAAAAGATTGGTACTTAGATCAAACACCGGCCGTTATGACTGACTGGAACGTGTTAGAAGAGAAGTTCATCGAAAGATTCTTCTCCCATAACCGGTTCATGGAATCCAAGACGACCATCTCAGTGTTTGCACAAGGAATCAATGAATCCTTAAATGAAGCGTGGGAAAGATTCAAATCCATGATTCGGAAATGTAAAGGGCATGGATTTGATGAATTGACTCAAATCCATATTTTCAAAAATGGACTTCAACCAAATTGCAAGACGTTGTTGGATGCTACCTCGGGTGGCTCTTTATTGTCTAAAAGTGCCGAAGAAGCTACAAATATCATAAATCGAATGGCTCTAAATGATCTTCAGAGTCAAAGTAGAGGCAACTCTTTGAAGAAGCCGGGAGTGCTTGAACTTGGGACGAACGATGCCATCCTTGCCCAAAACAAGCTCATCTCATAACAAGTGGAACTCTTAACGCAGCAAATAAAAAAGTTGAGAGAACCTTCTAAAGCTAAACAAATAGCTTGTTGTGAGCTTTGCAAAGGTGAGCATGACACCGGATTCTGTCCACCTCCGAGGTTCGAAGACGTAAACTACATGGCAAACCAAAGGGACTACCAACCGAGACAACAATAACAACAACCTTATCAACCACACCCTCAAAATCAACAACAACATTTCCAAGGGAACCAATGGTTCCAACCTAGGAGTAACTATTACCATAACCAAGGTTATGGAGGTGGTTCTTCTAGCCGTCAAAATCCTCCCCAAAATCCTTATCAACCTCAACAACCGCCGGTCGTAACTTCTAAGTTGGAAGAGACATTGACACAATTCATGCAAATGTCAATGGCTAACCAAAAGAGCAATGACGCAGCCATAAAAAATCTCGAGACTCAAGTTGGGCAACTTGCTAAGCAACTCGCGGAACAACAACCCGGTCCTTCCTTTTCGGCAAACACGCAAATAAATCCTAAGGAACATTGTAAAGCGATCATGACGAGAAGTGGGAGGGAGTTGATCAGTGAGAATAAGAAAAGAGATGAGAAAGAAAATGAGGAGGAAATATTGGAGGAAAATGTTGATGGTGAAGTGGGGGAGTGGAGTGAGGAGGAAGAAGTTGAAAAGAACGAAAAGAATGGTGAAGTTGAAAAGAAAAAAAGTGTGGAAATTGAGAAAAATAAAAGTGATGAAATAAAGGGGGAGGAAGTGAAAAAGCCTAGATGGAGGAGTTCTAGAGTTGCAAAGGGAAAGGAGGTAGTGAGCACTACTCCAATCCAAAACCTTCCTTATCCTCATGCCCCGTCCAAAAGGGAGAATGAACGGCATTACGCCCGGTTCATGGATATTTTTAAACAACTACAAATCAACATTCCGTTTGCCGAAGCCTTGGAGCAAATGCCCAAGTATGCCAAATTCATGAAGGACATACTTACAAAAAAACGGAGGTATACGGAACCGGAGACCATCGTCCTAGATGCGAGCTGTAGTGCCATTATTCAAAGGACGCTTCCAAAAAAGAGGTTGATCCGGGAAGAGTTACTTTGCCAGTTAAAATTGGTGATATCTATGTCGGGAAAGGACTAATTGACTTGGGGTCAAGCATTAATCTTATACCTTTGTCTATTATAAAGAGGCTTGGAAACATTGAAATTAAGTCCATCCGAATGACGTTGCAATTGGCAGATAAGTCAACTACCTATCCTCATGGCGTAGCCCAAGATGTTTTGGTTAAAGTCGACAAATTTTTTTTCCCGGTCGATTTTATTGTTATTGATATGGAAGAAGATGATGATGCTCCGCTCATCTTGGGCCGACCGTTCATGAAAACCGCGCGAATGATGATAGACGTTGATGACGGTTTGATGAAGGTGAGAGTCCAAAATGAGGAAGTTACATTCGATCTATTCGAAGCAATGAAGCATTCAAAAGATAGAAATGATAGCTTTCGCATCGATGTGATCGAAGAGGCAATTTTGGAGGTTTTTAAGCATATTCATGAGATATCTCCTATGGAGTTAGCTCTTGACGACTCATTGGAAGTTTTCACAGCTGAAGAAGAGCAAGCTCTGGAGGAATGCTTAAGGGAACTTGATGGTTTAGACGAACTACAACCGTGGGAAGTTGAGGAGGAAGACTTGAAGAAGGAGGTTAATGACGAAAAAGCGCCTATTGAATTGAAAATATTACCTTCTACTTTGAAGTATGTATTCCTAGATGAGACCGAAGCAAAGCCGGTCATCATAAGCAACCTTTTGTCAAATGATGAAGAAGCCCGCTTGATCAATGTGCTAAAAAAAATCAAGAAGCCATGGGTTGGACTCTTTCCGATCTAAAAGGAATTAGCTCTTCCTATTGCATGCACAAGATCTTGATGGAAGAGAATTTTAAGCCGGTAGCTCAACCACAACGCCGCTTAAATCCTACCATGAAGGAGGTTGTAAGAAAAGAAGTTGTAAAGTTGTTGGATGCGGGAATGATTTACCCGATTTCGGATAGTCCATGGGTTAGTCCCGTGCATGTTGTTCCGAAGAAAGGTGGAATTACCGTGATCCGAAATGACAAGGATGAATTGATCCCTACTAAAGTTGCAACGGGGTGGCGAATGTGTATTGATTATCGGCGGTTGAATACCGCAACTCGAAAGGATCATTTTCCACTCTCGTTCATGGATCAAATGCTCGAAAGACTCTCGGGGCAAAAATACTATTGTTTCTTGGATGGCTATTCCGGGTATAACCAAATTGCGGTTGACCCGGCCGATCATGAAAAGACGGCTTTCACATGTCCGTTTGGAGTTTTCGCATACCGAAAAATGCCCTTTGGGTTGTGCAATGCACCGACGACTTTCCAAAGATGTGTGCAAGCCATTTTTGCGGACCTTATTGAGAAAACAATGGAAGTCTTCATGGATGACTTCTCGGTATTTGGTGGGTCCTTTAGTCTATGCTTGGCAAACTTGAAAACGGTGCTTGAAAGATGTGTGAAGACCAATCTTGTGCTTAATTGGGAGAAGTGTCACTTCATGGTGACCGAGGGGATAGTGCTTGGCCATAAAGTCTCTTCAAGAGGGCTTGAAGTTGATCGTGCTAAGGTTGAAGTGATTGAAAAGTTACCTCCTCCGGTGAATGTGAAGGGAATCCGAAGCTTTTTGGGGCACGCCGGGTTCTATCGGCGCTTTATCAAAGACTTCTCAAAGGTGGCTAAGCCTTTGAGTAATTTGCTAGCTAAGGACCAGGTATTTCTCTTAACCGATGAATGTTTGCAAGCTTTTGAAACTTTGAAAGAAAAATTGGTTACCGCTCCAATTATAGTCGCTCCAAATTGGAATTTAAATTTTGAGCTAATGTGTGATGCAAGCGACTATGCAATCGGAGCGGTACTTGGCCAAAGAAAAGAGAAAAATTTTCATGCGATACATTACGCAAGTAAAGTTCTTAATGAGGCTCAAATTAACTATGCCACAACTGAAAAAGAATTACTTGCGATAGTGTATGCGATTGAAAAGTTTAGATCTTATCTTATAGGGTCTAAAGTCGTAGTGTATACCGACCACGCGACGATTAAATATTTGCTCACCAAACCGGATTCGAAGCAAAGGCTTATCCGTTGGATCCTCTTGTTGCAAGAATTTGATGTTGAAATCAAAGACAAGAAAGGATCGGAAAATTTGGTGGCGGATCATTTATCCCGCTTAGTGAATGTGGAGGTTACCGCGTCAGAGACGGAAATCCGGGAAGAATTTCCTGATGAAAAACTGTTCAAAGTTCAAGTTAGGCCGTGGTTTGCAGACTTTGCGAACCACAAGGCTAGTGGTTTTGTGCCTCCCGACCTAACTTCGAACCAAAAAAGGAAGTTTCTTTCGGATGCCAAGTATTACGTATGGGATGACCCGTACTTGTTTAAGTTGGGTAGTGATAACCTTTTAAGGAGATGCGTTACTGGCGATGAAGCGCAGAGCATCCTTTGGCATTGTCACAACTCGCCTTACGGAGGACACTATAATGGGGTAAGAACGGCCACTAAAATCCTTCAGTCAGGATTTTATTGGCCCACTATTTTCAAAGACGCACATACCCATGCGCAAAGTTGTGATAGTTGCCAGAGAAGCGGTGGGATTGGTAAGAGAGACGAGATGCCTCTCCAAAACATCCAAGAGGTCGAAGTATTTGATTGTTGGGGCATTGATTTTGTAGGACCATTCCCACCCTCTTATGGTAACGAGTATATGCTTGTCGCAGTTGATTACGTTTCTAAGTGGGTTGAGGCGATTGCCTCACCTCGGGCGGATGCGAAAACGGTGATAAATTTTTTGAAGAAAAACATATTTTCCCGTTTCGGAACCCCCCGAGTGTTGATAAGTGACGGAGGGTCACACTTTTGTAATGCACCGTTGGAAAGCATTTTAAAACATTATGGTGTATCACATAGAGTGGCAACTCCGTATCACCCACAGGCTAATGGGCAAGCTGAGGTCTCTAATCGTGAGATTAAGAGAATCCTCGAAAAAACTGTGTCAAATTCGAAAAAAGAGTGGTCACAAAAATTGGATGAAGCGTTATGGGCATACGGTACCGCCTTTAAAGCTCCAATTGGCCTAACTCCTTTTCAATTGGTGTTTGGTAAAACTTGCCATTTGCCGGTTGAATTGGAGCACAAAGCCTTGTGGGCTCTGAAATTTTTAAATTTTGAAAATGATTTGGCCGGTGAGAAAAGGAAGGTGCAACTGCTTGAGTTGGAAGAGATGCGCAATGCCGCATACCACTCAAGCTGGTTGTACAAAGAGAAGGTAAAAAAATACCATGACAAAAAGCTCCGAAAGAAAGAATTTGTGCCGGGACAGTTGGTCCTCTTGTTCAATTCCAGGTTGAAGTTATTCCCCGGAAAGTTGAAATCAAAATGGTCCGGGCCATTTCGGGTCAAAGAAGTTAAGGAGTACGGAGCTATTGTCATTGAGGACCTGGAAAAGAAGGACAGTTGGACCGTTAATGGCCAACGTTTGAAGGTTTATCTCGGCGGTCATGTGGATCGCGAGAGCTGTGCTATCCCTTTGGATGCTCCTCTGTGAGCATCACATCGTCGAGCTTAGCCGACGTTAAACAAGCGCTTGTTGGGAGGCACCCCAACATTGTAAGTATTTACAGTTTTTCTGTTCTGTTGTAGTGGGATTCCAATTGTTAAAACCTTGCTGAAATGTACCTGGAATGCTGTCTTTGAAAAGGCAAATGCTGTCATGCTTGCTTGATGCTCGCTAGGCGAAGCAGTAGCGAGCAGATCCGCTAGTTGCTCGCTAGGCGAAGCAGCAGCGAGCGCTGCGTGACAACACTAATTGAATCTCAGCAGGCCATGTATTTTGGGCCCAAACAAAATTTCTTTTTAACAACTTTGCTCTCACGAACACTCAAGCACTCTATCACTTTTTCATCTCACTCAAACTTTAAACCCTAACATTGCATCCGTTACCTCTTGTGAATTTCAAACTCAACCGATCTCAAATCAGGTTTGCCCCTTCTTCATTACTTTCTGTTTCTTTCTGTTTCCAAAATTGCTTGAAATTTCTGAACATGAGACATTTAGGATGAAGTTGTGGTGTGGGAAACTTTAGGTTTTGCATGTGGGAATTTTAGGTTTTGCATGTGGATTTGTAATTACATATAGCGTAGAACGATTCTTTTCTTGATAGATCCTTTTGTTCTGAAATTGACACCATGAGAACTTGGGTTTTGGGAAAATTTCACTGAAAATACTGCAGAACCCAAAAACCCGTAAGGTTCGCTAGCAACTCGCTATGCGAACCAGTAGCGAGCAATCGCTGCCACTTCGCTAGGCGAAGCAGCAGCGAGCATGGCAGTAGTTTGAATTATGTGTTGCTTTCTAATCTGTTTTTGTGTTGTGTTGCTTCCTCTTTATGTTTTGCAGATGGAATCCAGATCCAGAGCTTCGAAGAAGAGAAAGGGAGGGAACACTTCCCGTCCCGTAACAATACAATTTGACACCGACAAATTTGTCGGGCCGAAGCAAGCCGCAAGATACGTTGCTTTGGAGAAGCGAAAAATTCTACCGGAAAAGAGATTCATCATCAACCCTGAAGGCACGAACCGAACATTCGTCGGGGTGATTGACACCAAAAAGTGGGATCGGTTAATTTCCCCCCTGGAGCATTACGATATCGCAACGGTGCGTGAGTTCTCTGCGAACGCACTTCCGGATGATGACGAGCCATTTACATGGACATCTAGAGTGTCCGGTCGTCCTGTTGCTTTTGATCGGGATGCTATTAACCGCGTCCTTGGTGAACCGCTCCAACTAGGAGCCGAGGAGAGAGACACCTACCACACAGAATTAAGGCTTCACCGGGATACGGATGCAATTTCTGCTGCCCTGCTTTTGAGAGGGAAATCAGTTGAGCTGAACCCATTTGGGGTTCCCATGAGATACCATAGGGAGGACATGACTCCCTTGGCTCAACTGATCCTGTTGTTGGTTCTTACAAACATCAAACCTAAGTCCCACACTTCTACCGTGTTGATCCCAGTGGCACACTTGGTACACTGTATCCTCACTAACGTCCAGATCGATGTGGCGAGGATTATTGCTTTGGAATTAAAGTCCGTGATTGAAAGCGGGCTGAAGGCGGGGGCACGAGTGAATTGTCCCCTGGATTTCCCTTACCTAATCATGAGTTTGTGCATGCAAGCGAGGGTGAGACTACCCTCTAGGGGTCAAGTAAAGATCCCGCCACCCATTGATGACCGTTACATGGCCAAGTATTGCAGGGCAAAGAATGTTAGAGGTAGTTCAGCTGCTGAGGGTACCCGGGCTTCTGATGGTCCTGGTACTTCTACTCTCGGACCCGATCCTTACCAGCAGGCTGTCTGCAATTACAACTGGGACTGGATGGCGGCAACTCAGCGTGCCATGCTCGATATGCACGATTCTATACAGCTGTTACAGCTGCAGGGACGTGACCCCACCGATGATCACTCATTGATGACGCGTGAGCAGTTTCTGCTTAACGCTAACTGGCCTGTGGACAGGCCCGTGTTTGGAGAGGGGGCGGGTGCTGGTGCGTTTCTGGTGCTGCTGATGGAGATGATGATGATGAGGCTACCGGTTCTGAGGCCGGTACTGATGAGGGTTATGAGTCCGTGGAGGGCTAAGTTATTTTATTTTTCATGATATGTTTTATTTCTATTGTATTTTCAGAATTATATATTTTGATTTTGGCTATGTACTTTTGGGGTGTTTTGTTCCCCCATGAACAATTTTAAATTTTGAAGTTAATATTATTATTTACGTTTTAAATTTTGTTTGTTTTAATAAATTTTTGGTTGGTTGAGTGGCAAACCTTCTAGATTGGTTGCTCCTCAAAGAAGTATCCAATGAAGGTGCATCCGAGCTTGGATGGCAATGATAAAAATAAACAAGTGAACAAGGCTAAGGTACATGGTTACCTCCGGCTAGAATTTTAGAATGCACTAAGAACTTTACTCTTTTTTGTAATTGAGTATTGTCTTTTTGCAACATAATTGAATGAATGTTTCATCTAGGACTTAAAACCACAAATTGTGAGGAAACCTCCATTTTACACTTAAATGCTGGATTCTAATAAGCTTTGTTGATTCATTTGATTCATGCTTTGTCTTTTATTATTGTGAATATGTGGAAGCAATTAGAAATGATCAAGGCACTTGTTTTCTATCGAGCACAACCAGTTCCAAATACAACTTACCTGTGAGCAGAGAGAGTATTCGTTAACCCCTTTGAGCTTAAACAGTTGAATCTTAGCTTGAAATAAAGCGAGATTTCAAAAATCTTTTTCTTGAAACCCAGAAAATTTTGATAATTGTTCTTTTGCCGTAAAAAGTCAAGAGCATTCACTTAGGGTGAGTAAGAAATAAGTTGGGGAGAACGAAAATGAGAATCGGTAAGTGCCACAACTCTTGAAAAATCGAGCAAACATAAAAAATTATATATATATATATATATATATATATATATATATATATATATATATAAAAAAAAGAGAAACATCTGTTTTGTAAATATGATGTGAAAAAAAAAATAATATAGAGAAAATAAAAATGAATGCTTGCTTGGAAGAAAAATAGTGAAAAACAAAAATTGAGTTGTGAAATAAGAGTTGTGAAGGTTTCAAATGAGAAATAAATGGAACGAAGTTGAGTTGTGTGAATAATGTACAGTGAATGTCTCTTTTGCATCGGCAATTTTGTTTTCAATGGCCTTAGAAATGACCCTTGTTTGTTAACCTAACCAAGCTTCAACCGAAAAGCCCTTAGTGATCTTCGTGCTTCCACATTACCATTTATAATTGTTAGACATTGTATGAATTGAATTGATTTCTTCATTGTTTGTTAGAGAGTGAGATTATTCCCGCGGTTGCAAACGCGTAATTTCTTCAATCCTTATTCGAAGAGGAGAGATAGGGTGATTCATTCAAGATAGTATTGTTGTAGATAGATACATATTTCGCATTGCTACTAAGTCTTAGTTCTTGTGTATTATTTTATTCGAACCGTTGGAAATTTGTATCTGCTGATTCGCTTGTGTTTGAGCCGTTTTATCCAACTTCGGAGAAACCTTTCTCTTAAAGCAAATCCTCTTGTCCTTCAAGAGGCATACTTTGCTTGAGGACAAGCAAGAATCTAGTTGGGGAGAGTTGTTAGATACCCAAAAGTGCTTATTTGAGCTATCAAATATGGGTATCTTTCACTCCATTTCATTGCTAAAGTGTTCGAAACCACCTTTGTTTTAGATGAAATGCAATACAATGATAAACGATCTTGGTACCTTTGATTTGTGTGTTATTGTGCAGGAAGTAGGCATGAAATAATAGAAAATGAAGACACGAGAAATTTGGCAAAGGGATCAAATAAAACAAGCATTCATCAGCTTGCTCGCTAGGCGAGCGCTGTGGCGAAGGACTCGCTAGGCGAGCGTCCAGCGAGAGCCCAGCGAAAAGCTCCAATATTTTACAGTGGCAAACATCACCACACTCGCTAGGCGAGCTTCCAGCGAGGTGTGTGGCGAACACGTCCAGACTTGGTGAAAAGCGCAGCCAACACTCACTCGCTAGGCGAGCCTTTAGCGAGCTCCCAGCGAGCATTCCAGTAGCAAAACCTCTCAAGCTCGCTGGAGCGAAGGTTGAAGCGTGACCTTCGCCTAGCGAAGGTTTTGTTCGCTAAGCGAACATGACAGTCTGGCAATGGTTGTTTCTCTGGGCGCAGGTGCCTCAGGTGCCTCATTTAGGGGCTCGCTAGACGAGCCATTCTGCTCGCCTAGCGAGCATGACAGCTCAATAGCAGCTCTATAAGTAGCAAGAGCTACTTTTTGAGAGCCATACCTTACTTTCCATACTTTTGTACTTTTTTTAGATATTTTCCAGCATTGCTCTAAGGATCTTTTGTGACCTAGAAACCATTTCTCTTCATCTCTTAATAATCTTTCACAAAAAGAAGGTGGATTCCCATCCAATCTCGATTATTCGACTCGGATGTTGATCAACCTTCTTCCGAAACTTGTTGAACAAGCTACCATGAAAATGAGTAGCTAAGTCCTTCATTTTGTCAAGGTTAGATGTAGACGATCATTAGCTTTGTGTGTAAATGTAAGGATCTTCATTTGTAAACTCTTTAATGGTGAATATATGGTGAAAACTTTGTTCTTATTGAAAACTCTTTGTGTTGGTTTATGATCGAGAGATGTTTACCAACTCTTAACCTAGGTTTTCATCCAATCTTGTTTGTTAGCTAGAGATAGTAATGAATGATTTTGTTGCCATAAGGTTGAACCAAAAAGTTGTCATTTTGATAGATTGTGTTAGAGATAAACAATGGATCAAAATGGGAAAACTCACAATGTGTGTTAGAGATAAACACATTGGGAGGACTTTGTGAAATAGTTTATCATCTAAAGGAGTTTATAAATTTTGTTGATCAAACATATACATGCAAAGTGATTGTCGAACCCTAACTTTGGCAATATTTCTCAAATATTCAAACCAAAACTTTTACCGCATTTTATTACACTTTTATGCAAGATACCGTGACAAACACCAAAACCCCATTGTTACCTTAAGCTAAGAATTGAAACAACTGTCGAAAGGCGGTGATATCTCACAATCCCTGTGGAGACGATAACAAAAACCCGACACTTAAAATTACATTCAACAGGCGTACCGGACCGCTTTCAAAACACCAATTGGCATGTCTCCGTATCAGTTGATTTATGGTAAGGCTTGTCATCTTCCTTTGGAATTGGAGCACAAAGCCTTTTGGGCATCCAAGTTCTTAAATTGTGATCTTGCAAAAGCCGGTAAATCCCGAATTCTTCAACTACATGAGTTAGAAGAATTTCGTAATCAGGCATATGAGAATGCAAAGATGTACAAGGAGCAAACACGGAGGTGGTATGATCAGGGAATCATCAGGAAAGATTTCTGGGAAGGACAACTGGTTTTGTTTTTCAATTCGCGGCTCAAGTTGTTTCCTCGGAAATTAAAGTCCAGATGGTCCGGGCCATTTGTCGTGCATAAGGTTTTTCCACACGGAGCAATAGAGATTAAGAACCAAGACAATGGAGATATCTTCAAGGTGAATGGTCAGAGGCTGAAGCCATATTACAGAGGCCAACAACCGGGTTTGATTGACCAGATGCGCCTCGCCTAATGAGGTGGGCAACCGTCGAGCCATGCGACGTTAAACGAAGCGCTTCGTGGGAGGCAACCCACGTGTTCGATGGCTAACTTATTTTGTTTTTTCGTTTCTCTTCTGTATGAGTGTGACATGTTGTTGCAGGTAAGGAGAAAGGATACCATAATCATACTAGCATCGCAGTGACAGAATGCCAGACCAAAGAAGCATTTCCGAATTCAGAAAATGTGAAAAACAGGGGCATCAACACGGCCACCCGTGTGCTGACACACGACCGTGTTGATTAAAACAGAAAATTAACACGGTTGCCCGTGTGCAGGAACACGGCCGTGTTAATTAAAACAATAAGTTTACACGGACACCCGTGTACTGTCACACGGCCGTGTTAATTAAAACAGAAAATTCACACGGGTGCCCGTGTGCAGGAACACGGCCGTGTTGTTTGTAACGGGTAAATTTTTCAAAATTTTGGATTTTGGGTATTTTAAGTAATGGGCCCCACTTGCTATTATCTCTCTTCCTCACCACTCAATCTCACTTTTTCTGATTTTGGCAACCTCTCTCTCCCACTTCCTCCATTGTTGCCCTAGCCTCCATCAAGCTAAGCTTCAATTTTCTCCTAGCTCCACTCACTTTCACATCCACTCACCTTCACAAAAAGTGTTTCCCTCGCCGTCCTCTACACAGTGACGGTTGCAGTTTTCACTAACCTTTTCGTTGGATTTTTGGAGATATTTTTGTCAGGTACATTATGCCTCCAAAGCGTGCAAGCAAGGAGAAGGAGGTAGCTGTCGCGGCGGGATTTTTCACGAGATTAAGTATTGATTGAACTTAACCCGTTTGAAAAATATTTTAAATGCAAGAGTCGCCACCGTATTTTATTTTATCCAAAAAGAGGAAGGGAAAAATAACGATAAATCCCTTTAGAGTTACGGGTTCGGGGGTTGGTTATGCAAAGGGAAGGTATTAGCACCCTCTACATCTGTGGTACTCCACAGGAACCTTTTTGCTTATGTTTATGTGAATGCTTTGCTTTTTTCGCTTTGATCGTTTGATTGGGGAGATGAGAAAAGAACTTGATTTTTTATTGCTTTTGGACTCGATAAAGTCGTAGACTTCATGCCTACGTATCTCCAAGGCGCAATGGAGAAATCAGAATCCACGTAGTTCTCCCAAAAGAAAAGGGGAAAGTCTGTTTTGTTGATTTTAGATTGGCGTGTCTTGCCATCTCTTGCTCGACCTAGGCGGGAGGCTTCGAGACTGACACGTCCTTTTGAAAATGTTTTTAAACTGAAAAGCCAAAGCTGGCAAAAGATTTGAATGAGCCTAAACCCTGAAACAATACATAAATGGGCTCATTATAAGGAAGCCCAAGAGTAAGCTTGTGAGTGTGTGAAAAGGGTTTCTTAAACGGCGACCGTTGGAATCGCATCGGGTTTCTCTTTTTTGGATTTTTCGATTTTTTAACATAAAACGTGAACAATACGATTAAACACACAATACAGAATATAAAAAATGCGAGAAAGTAAATTATTACAACACAGTTAGCTATGAATAGTTAGTATTACGAATAGTTAGTGGAGTTAATCGAGCTGAAACTTGTGTGAAGAGGATGAACTTCTGATCGTCCAAATGATCGACCGAAAGCTGGAAACCGTCACCGATGCAGTGCTGGCTGCCTTCGTGAGTACCTGACTTCAACGTCGCTTTTGATCGGTGAAACGACGCCGGAATGAAATGAACCTTGGATATTTGTGACCTGGACTCAACGAACTTCAAAGATATGAAATCGGTTTTGTGTTTCGGTGAATAATCGGGACGATTTTGGGTTACCGAAAATGAAGAAGTGAAATACGCTAACCTTTTGGAAAAATATTTCTTTTCAATTCTCTGTTTCTCTCACCATACGTTTTTTTCTTACTGATCCACTTCTCCTCTTTTTTTCTTACTAACCACATCTATATATATCTTTAGATTACTTAAACAATAAGAAACCTAAAAATATCTAACATAAATTAATAATATATATTTAGATTACTTAAACAATAAGAAACCTAAAAAATATCTAACATAAATTAATAATATATATTTAGATTACTTAAACAATAAGAAACCTAAAAAATATCTAACATAAATTAATAATATATATTTAGATTACTTAAACAATAAGAAACCTAAAAAATATCTAACATAAATTAATAATATATATTTATATATTATATAATAATAATAATAATAATAATAATAAACTAATATAATATTAATCCTAATTAAATAAACTAATTAACAACTAAACACAATTAATATTAAGCACAAATAATATTAAACGGCACACGATTAAAATACGATAAAATCGAGCGACACGAACGCGATAAAAACGATGACAATTTGTACAGCAAAACAGACAAATTGATAAAACCAATAAACCAGTAAACCGGTAAACCAGTAAAATCAACAACACGACTCAAACAGACTCGATTAAATCACACGGCACAACACGTAATTAAATAAACAACCCTAGGCAATAATAAAATCAACATGACATCACGAAAACGCTGACAAACACAATCACAAATAATCGGACAATACGAAAACTCTAATATATTCGAAATACAGTCAAAATACCGACAAACAAACAATTAAAAAAACGCACAAAACCTAATCGAAGCGATGCCACGCACAAAAGAGGTAAGCGAGATAAATACGAGGCAACGATATCGGCCAGGTTTTGCTAAAACAACGAAATACAACACGGTAAGCAACGAAAACACACAAAACCTAATCAAACCAGTTGTCATGCGAAGTTTAAGAAATTGAGATGAATACGAGACAACGAGATTAATCAGGATATGGTCAACAAAGCCAAAGTCAAATTTTGGGGTGCGACAGATTCCCCTATTTAATTAACTTAGGCCAGATAGCCGGAGGCTATCGAATGGCGTAAGGTAATTAAATATGACAAACGCCACAAAATTTGACCGCAAATGCATGTATACATGATGCAAAAGACAGACAGACACAGAGACACAGGAGTGCAAACTCTACTGGGGAAGGACATACACCGACTCAATGCATGAAGGTAAACACTGAGAATACTTAGCTGGGGAAGATTCACTACCTATTCATAGATGGAAAAATAGGAGGAAAAGAGATATCGACTCAATGTTGACGATACATCACTATCTCATAGATGAAAGTGGGAAAAGATCAATATAACAAGAGTACTGATGTGACAGTACATTACCAACTCAAAGATGGAGGTAACAGAAAAGATGAATACCAACTCAAGGATGAAGGTATAACAAGGGCATAATAAGAATCGAACTGCGTTAACTCATGGTTGACAGCTCACTACCCACTCATTGATGAGGTAAACAGGACATGCCAACTCAAAGTTGAAGGCAAGCTTCAAAAGATTGATAATAACACTGCTAGGGAAATCAAATTCCAACTCATTGATGATGGTGTAGATGAAGAATCAGATCTAAGGATCATTGTGCAGACTTACAGTTGAATGCGCACTACCAACTCATTGATGAGGTAGACAGAGAAATGCCGACTCAAAGTTGAAGGCAACCACCGATTCATTGACAAAGGTGTTTAAAAGAATTTAGAACATATTCTCCTGGAGATGTTTATCATTACCGACTCAAAGATGACGGTGGAAGGACAAAATGTACCTAACTCATAGATGAAGGTACTCCATCAACTCAAAGACGAAGATGGAATCAGAAGTTATCTGTGCAGACTCAAAGATGAAAGCACACTATCAGTTCAACAAGGATCAAACATACCCTACTCATAGATGAAGGTACTCCATCAACTCAAAGACGAAGATGGAATCACAGGAAAATGTGCGAACTCAAAGATGAATGCATATTACCAGCTCAAAGTTGCAGGTACTTCATCAACTCAAAGACGAAGGTGGAATCAAAAGGAATCTGTGCTAAACTCAAAGACGAAAGCACGCTACCAGCTCAAAGTTGCAGGTAGAACCATGGAACTTTCTGTGAGGATGTTATCAACTCATAGATGGAGATAGTAATTAATTTATCCGAGGGATAACAAAGGTTACCACTCATGGATGTAGGTAACTCAAGTTTGTAACGGGTACCAACTCAAAGGTGAAGGTATAAAGGACTTGGACACAATATCTGTCATGTCTGTTTTACTGAATGAGAGTCACAAAGACTATATTGTTGCCTTCTTTTACTGGCAATTTCTGAGCTTTATCTGGAGACACGAGGTTCAAACTAGGATAGAACTGGAATGAAACGGTCAAACAAGACTTCAACTGAAGAGGAATGAACTCATCAGGATTTACAACTGAAACAACCATCTTCCACGAGGCATAGATCTCTTGTGGGGAACATGACCAATAAAAGGTATTTTGCTGCTTATGAGGATACTCTATATGGAGAGATTGACTCAACCCACAATATAAACAAGGAAACAAGGTGCATATGAATGCAAGCATGATATGTCATAGATATGCATGAATATTTAGTAATGAATGCATGATGGACAGACAAAACTAGGAATAACTAAAAATGTTAACAGCTGCATAAGGACTTGCTGGAGATTTGCACTGAGACTCGCTAGGGAGTAGTACAAAGATTTGCTGGGGAATTGGTACAAGAGCACCATATCCAGGTTTCTTTAAAAGTCCGTCTCTGCTGAGGATTCCGTAGAAGAATGGAGATGCCTTCTACTTTAAAAATGCAGGAGATTCCCTGTGGTTCTTGAATTTGTGAGGTATATGAGGATTGGACCTTTCTGAGGACTCCGTTGGGGATACAAGGTGTTATCCTCTGGAAATAAGATGATATTGTAAGAGAAGTCCTGCAATTCTTGAATTTGCTGATAATGCAGAAGGGATTATTCTTCTGGAAGACTCCGCTGGGGATAAAGTCCGCTGGGGATAGGTGGTA
This sequence comes from Lathyrus oleraceus, assembly GCF_024323335.1. NCBI lineage: Eukaryota > Viridiplantae > Streptophyta > Magnoliopsida > Fabales > Fabaceae > Lathyrus > Lathyrus oleraceus. The sequence continues at coordinate 508,180,604 of NC_066584.1, read as the reverse complement.
TCTTTCCAGGGAATAAGAATATAGGGGAAATCTATCCTTGATTTTTTTGCTTTAATTATCATGGAGACTTTCTGTATCTGAAGACTCTGCAGGGGATTATGGTGTCTGATATCTGGTTACGAGATCTTTCCTCTAGGAGACTCTGCCGGGGAACAGTGATGTCTGACCTTTGAATATAAATGAGAATTCAGGAGAAATTCTGCAATTCTTGAATTTGCTTAAAATGCATAACACACTCTTCTTTTACTACAAAACATTACTGAGGAGGAGACATATCCTTCTATTGAATGGACAGAGAACAACAGGAGATTCCCTGTAGTTTCTGAATATCAACTTTCTTCACTCGCTGAGGGATGGAGACCTCTGTATTACTCCTGCTCAGGGAAATCAAATCTTCCTTCTCATCCTCTGCTGGGGACATTGCTGATCCCGCCTTAATAAATTACTGGGGAAATACCTGTAGTAATCCCATAGGCCAAATCTGTAACTTAAAACCTGGATCAAAGTCTTCATGATCAATTAACCGGGGAGTCTTCATGCCCCAAGTGAAGGGAACAATCTTCTTGAAATATTTCTTGCATGATCTCTTGAGGAAAACTAGGAAGCAAAACTGGGGATATCCAGAATCACAACCTCTGCTGGAGAAATATTACTGCCAAGACACCTGTGGAGATCTTTTCATCATATACATATGAGGATAGTAACATGAACATGTCTAGTTGGAATCACATGATTTCAGAATTACTGGGACCACATGTCTCAATCCTTTTATTGATGTCCACAAATCAAAATAAATAATCTTTATATTTTTCAAAAACTGTTTTTAATTCAAAACTTTTGTTTCAAAACATATCTGTCAAAGTAAAAGAACTTTCGTAAATTGAAATGAAAATTAAGAGTGCCAAGAAATATAGAAAGGCTCAAATTGATTTGATAGGATGGTAATCAGCCAACAGCGTGATTCCATAGATCTTTACAAATTGGAAAATGGTAATTTCATGGAAAAAGGGTACGTTGAACTACAATGACATCATTCTCTCTTCCACTTTTGACCTGTATTGCAGCCTTGAGAAAGTTGGAGAACTGTTGAAAATATTCTGATACTTCAATGATCTTATCTCTGTTATGCAGTTACTTGCCTGAAATCCCTAACTTTTGCCTAGATTGCTCTTTCGGGTTTTCAATCTACCGGGATAATATTCTCTTTGTTTTTTTATGTCTCTAATTTCTGCTTGGACCGCCCTTTCAGGTTTTCGTCCACCGAGACGCTTATTTTTGCCTAAGCCGCCCTTTCGGGTTTTCATGTTTGTAAGAATTAAAGCACCGCCTGAGAAGGCTTTCTTGACAACATAGGGTCCTTCATAGTTAGGAGTCCACTTGCCCCTAGAATCATTGTGAAATAGTATCATCTTCTTGAGCACAAGGTCACCCTCTTTGAATTCTCTCGGCTTAACCTTCCTATCAAATGCCTGCTTCATTCTCTTTTGATATAACTGTCCATGGCACAAGGCAGTCATTCTTTTTTCTTCAATCAAATTCAACTGATCGTATCTGCTTTGACACCATTCAGCCTCTGACAACTGAGTTTCCATTAGTATCCTCATTGATGGAATTTCAACCTCTATCGGTAACACAACTTCCATACCGTATATAAGTGAAAATGGGGTTGCCCCAGTTGAAGTACGGACTGATGTTCTATATCCGTGTAGTGCAAAAGGCAGCATTTCATGCCAATCTTTGTAGGTAACAACCATCTTTTGAATGATCTTCTTGATATTCTTATTTGCAGCTTCAACTGCCCCAGTCATCTTGGGACGGTAAGGAGAAGAGTTATGATGCTCGATCCTGAAACTTTCACATAATTCATCCATCATTTTGTTGTTCAGATTGGAGCCATTGTCAGTGATGATCTTGTTTGGAATGCCATATCGGCAAATGAGATTATTTTTGATGAATCTGACCACCACTTGCTTTGTCACCTTTGCATATGAAGCTGCTTCCACCCATTTGGTGAAGTAATCAATTGCCACGAGAATGAAACGGTGTCCGTTGGAAGCTTTGGGTTCAATCATACCGATCATGTCAATGCCCCACATTGAGAATGGCCAAGGAGCAGAAATCACATTCAAAAAGGTTGGTGGTACATGAACCTTATCAGCGTAGATCTGACATTTGTGACACTTCTTTACAAATTTGCAGCAATCTGATTCCATGGTCAACCAGTAGTAACCAGCTCTCAACATCTTTCTTGACATAGAGTGGCCGTTTGCATGAGTACCAAAGGACCCTTCGTGAACTTCTTTCATCAACATTTCTGCTTCCTTTTTGTCAACACATCTGAGTAAGACCATGTCATAATTCCTCTTATAGAGCACATTCTGATTAAGGAAGAAACTGCCTGACAATCTTCTCAAAGTCTTTTTATCTTTTTTTGTTGCTCCAAGAGGATACTCCTGAGTCTGAAGGAAATGCTTGATATCGTGGTACCATGGTTTATCATCAAAACTGGCCTCAGCTGTAAACACATGTGCTGGTCTATCAAGTCGCTTGATCACAATTCTGGGTACTTCGTTTGGAAAACCCACTTGATACATTGAAGACAACGTAGCTAGAGCATCCTCCATATGATTCTCATCCCGAGGAATGTGATGCAATTCAACCTTGGTGAAGAAAGTCAACAATCTTCTTGCATAGTCTTTGTATGGGATCAAGCCAGGGTGGCGTGTTTCCCATTCTCCTTTGATCTGATTGATAACTAACGCTGAGTCACCATAAAAACAGTAAGATTTTTGATGCGGAGGTCAATGGCTTCTTCAAGACCCATGATACAGGCTTCATATTCAGCAATGTTGTTTGTACATTCAAAGCAAATTCTTGCCGTGAAAGGAATATGAGAACCTCCTGGAGTGATAATGACTGCACCTACTCCATGTCCATAAACGTTGGAAGCTCCATCAAATACTAAACCCCATTGAGAATCTGGTTCAGGTCCTTCTTCAGGAAGTGGCTCTTTACAATCTCTGGATTTTAGGAACATGACATCTTCATCAGGAAACTCATCCTCATTATCATCGTGATCTTCAACGGGTTGGTGAGCAAGGTACTCAGCTAACACACTGCTCTTGATAGCTTTCTGGGTATGATACTCAATGTCGTATTCTGATAACAGCATCTGCCATCTGGCAATCTTACCAGTGAGTGCAGGCTTCTCAAAAATGTACTTGATTGGATCCATTTTGGATATCAACCAAGTTGTGTGACTTAACATATACTGCCTCAATCTCTTAGCAGCCCAAGCCAATGCACAACATGTCTTCTCGAGTAAGGAGTATCGTGATTCACAGTCAGTAAATTTCTTTCTTAAGTAGTAAATGGCATGCTGTTTCTTTCCAGTTTCGTCTTGTTGACCCAGAATACAGCCCATAGAATTCTCAAGCACTGTCAAATACATAACCAACGGTCTTCCAGCAACAGGTGGTAACAAGATAGGAGGCTCCATGAGGTACTCTTTGATATTGTCAAATGCTTTCTGACAATCCTCTGTCCAAACACAATTCTGACTCTTTCTCAGCAATTTGAAGATAGGTTCACAAGTGGCAGTCATGTGAGAAATAAACCGGGATATGTAATTCAATCGTCCTAGAAAACCTCTCACTTGCCTTTCGGTTTTTTGTGCGGGCATCTCTTGGATAGCTTTTACTTTATCTGGATCAATCTTCAATGCCTTTTTGGCCGACAATGAAGCCCAAGAGTTTACCTGACCTGACGCCAAATGTGCATTTGTTCGGATTGAGGCGAAGACGGAACTTCCTCAATCGTTGAAACAGCTTCAATAGATCCACTAAGTGACCTTCTTCTGAACGAGACTTCGCGATCATGTCATCCACATAAACCTCAATCTCTTTGTGCATCATGTCGTGAAAGAGCGTTGTCATGGCTCGCTGGTAAGTAGCACCTGCGTTCTTCAACCCAAACGGCATCACTTGATAACAGAATGTTCCCCATGGTGTTATGAATGTAGTTTTTTCCATGTCTTCGGGAGCCATTTTGATCTGGTTATACCCGGAGAATCCGTCCATGAAGGAGAATATGTCAAACTTTGTTGTATTGTCTACCAACATGTCAATGTGAGGCAGGGGGAAATCATCCTTTGGGCTTGCTCTATTTAAGTCACGATAGTCGACACACATTCGTACCTTCCCGTCCTTCTTAGGAACTGGCACAATATTTGCTATCCACTCTGGATACACTGAAGTGGCAAGAAAACCAGCATCTATTTGCTTCAGAACTTCTTTTTTAATTTTGACGGCCATATCTGGATGTGTTCTTCTTAATTTCTGTTTGACCGGTGGACATTCTGGCTTCAAAGGTAGCTTGTGCTCTACGATGTTAGTGTCGAGACCAGGCATATCTTGATAAGACCAAGCAAACACATCTACATACTCTTTCAACAGGCTGATCAGTTGCTCCTTGACCTGTGGGGTTAACAATGCTCCAATTTTGACTTCTTTCACATTTTCTTCCGAACCTAAGTTGGCTGTTTCCAAAGGCTCCTTGTATGGCTGAATAGTGTCTTCTTCATTTTCAAGCTGGCGGGCGACCTCTTCTGGAATCTCATCCCACTCTTCCTCTTCAGCTTCGAATACAGAATGTTCAAAGTTGGGAGAGGGCATGATGTCATTATGTTCAACAGGTTTAAGTAACCTTGTACAAACAATTGTTTTTAGAGGACTGACCATGCCATGCAAAAATGTGTTCTTTTTAAGGTTTTTTTGTGTTACCATTTTCCGAAAAAGCTGAAAAGATAAAAGGACACAAGTGTATAGGAACACAAAAGATCTTTTTCATGGATAGTACGTTTTTGACAAAAGTGCCCATTTTACAAAATTAATGCTTCGCGCTTTGGGCTAAAGCGGAAGGTTTTTGAAAACTGAAAAGCTTAATTACTTTGATATGTGGACACAATGTGGGATGTCAACTGCGGTCCAGTTCTTCATAACTACTCCAGTCGCCATTCTGTCTTTCCCTCGAAGAGCTTTTATCTCTTTTTGTAATTCCGCAAACTGATCCTGGAATTCATCCATTCTATCATTGAGACCAGGATCCTCACTTGGGGTAGGGCCGTGATAGACAGGTTCTCCTAGGTGAGGAGTATAGTGAACAACGGAAGGCACATTAGTGAAGACAGGAGCATTTGGTGGAATGAACTCTTGTTGATATCTATCTTGATTAAGATCCCTGGGTATTTCCCAAGGACGGGATGCTGTGATGGTAACAGAAGTGACTGGGACAGCGTTGATTTCTGAAGCGATGACTGTAGTGACGGGTGCTGCTGTTGTCTGATTCTGAATTTTGAGGTTGATTCTGTGCCGAAGTTTGTCCTGAATTATGAACTTGAGCCCTAGCCTGGGCTTCCTCTGCTTGTAGACGGGCGGTTAACATTTGGTTGCGCATCTCTGCTGCCTGTGCTTGCGCCTGGATCTGTGCATCTTGTGCTTCGGCAACCTGAGCTTGTGCTGTTTGAAGTTGAGCAGCTTGGGCTGCTTGGTTTGCTATCAATGTCTCGACCATAGCAGAAAGGCGGTCAACCTGAGCTTTCAATTCTCGGTTCTCGTTATCTGTTATCTCCATTCTTCTTTTGTAGTTGGCTCTTGTGTTGTAATTATGCGTCAGCTTGAAATGGATCTTGCTGGCGGGAAGCAACTGTTAGAAGACTGGACCAAGACAGACAACCCGTATGCACGTGATGCATGGATATGCAAAATGATTGATTTTCCAAGGAACTCTAAGTGAAGGAAAAGATAGAATTGCAAACATTTTTGATAACAAAACAAAGTTATCAACCCAAAATACAACCAAGAAAACCATTTAAGGACATGTGTCATCAGGACGAGCATAAACAAGTAGGAGTTGTCCTTCAAGTCTCTCAATTCTTTCTTCATAGGCCTTCTGCATAAAAGCTTTCTCCTTCACCAAACTGTCTACAAGACCTTTCCATGCACCTGAGGACTGTGGAATCTGGGAGTAATCTGTTGTGCCTAAGGAAAATAAATCCTCTTGCACCCTTGGACGTTTACCTGCACGATCTTCTCCACTCTGCTCCTTTAACTGTCTCTGAAGTTCTTCATTTTCCATTTCGAGCACCTGGGCCTTATCCTTCCAAGCGTCTCTCTCTTTCTTGACCCTCTCCAAGGTGGCTTGGAGTTCTTCTTTGTCATCTAGCGGAAGGTAGGGGGTCTTCAACGGAGCGGGTTTGATAGGATCATGATGTGGGTATGGCATTTCCAACTGTATAGCTCTGGCTCTGATCCACTGGAGGTACGGCTCATAGGAGGTACAATCTTTCTTACCCAATTCAAGTCTCCCTTTGCGACAAACACGATGCCAAGCTCTCACTACTCTCTCTTTCATGGTAGGGTCCTCCTCGTTATCCCTCAAGAAAATACCTTCTAAAAGAATGTTAGGAGGCTTGTCCTTCATAGGGTAACCGAGTTGTCTCCTAGCAAGTACTGGATTATAAGAAATGATTCCCTTTGTGCCCATGAGGGGCACATTGGGGAACTCCCCGCAACTATCAATGATCTTCACATCGTCTAAAACTCTACTATACCATGCAATATCTGACTGGATAAGAGACATAATCCTCTGTGACCACTGAAGTCCTGACTTGCGATCCCAAAAAGTAGCTGACTTAGGAAGATGAGAGAAAAACCATTTGTAGAGTAACGGTATACAGCAGACTATGGTTCCTCCTCCTTTCAAAGTACGGTAATGGATGGAATGATAGGTGTCTCTGAGCAAAGTTGGAACAGGATTACCACTTAGGAAGATGCGTATAGCATATGAATCCACAAAACCTTCAATATTAGGAAATAGTAACAAACCGTAGATCAACAAGGCGAACAGATGCTCCACAATAATATCACAACCTTGACTGGCAAAATAAGAAACCTTCCCCATTAAGAACTTGGCAGTGAAACCTGGAAGTCCTCCTTTGGTGGTGAAGTTATTCTTGAATTCTGACTTCTTCATGTACAACACTTTTGCAAGAGAACTGTGCTCGGGTAACTTTTCTGAACCAGAGAAAGGTACTGTATCAGCAACTGGGATGTGAAGCAATTGGGCATACTCTTCCAATGTAGGCATGAGTTGATAGTCTGGGAATGTGAAACAGTGATAGACTGGATCATAGAACTGTACTAATGTCTGCAATAACCCTTCTTCCATCCTAAGTGTCAATAAAGATATAAGTGCCCCATATCTGTCTCTGAAACCAATAGGATCTGCGATCGAAGAAACCAGTTTCTTTAGTTCATCTATCTTTGGATTGATGAGATTGTACTTTTTCACACATCTCCGTCCAAAATCCATGTTTCCTGCAATATTTGCAATCCTCACTTTAAGTTCCTTGGAAAAAGGTTGAAATGATGGGGATGAATGCATGTCATGCATGAATGCAACAAACACAAACATGGTCAAACAATACAAGGCTCAAAGTTCATCACCAGCATGGAGTTTAGGACAAAGCCCCAAGATAAGTTCTAAGGTTCACCTGCCAAACGGGTTCTAAAAGTTCCCAAGGTTATGGATCCTTCTTCGGATAATACCGGGTTAAGCAACTGCTCACTTTCCAATATTATTCTCAAAAGAATCTCGCTTGAGTGTGATATCGCGTATCAACCAAACCAGACTTTTGGTCCGAAGTGGTCACCGCATCACATCCTAAGTAAGGCCAAGATGGGGTAAAGGTAAACTAAGGTCCTTGGCTTCGCGGGCCCGTCGAAAGCAACAATGCCTCACAAATGACTTGTTTAGCACTATCACCCTCAAAGAGGCCTCCACCAAGCGGACAAAGGCTCAAGTCAACTCGGTAAGGATTGTCTCCTATCAAGTCAACCTGAATTATCATCCATCCTATCTCAAATGTGCCCCAAATCCGGGTATAGGATTTATCACAAGTATCCCCCAAAACCCAAAATAACAAACATTACAAACAATACAATTTAGCAAATATTCACAAAGCAAACATATAAACAAGCAAAGATAGGCTAAACCCTCAAATAAGTTTAATCATAATTCCCCAGCAGAGTCGCCTTTCTGTCGCGGCGGGATTTTTCACGAGATTAAGTATTGATTGAACTTAACCCGTTTGAAAAATATTTTAAATGCAAGAGTCGCCACCGTCTTTTATTTTATCCAAAAAGAGGAAGGGAAAAATAACGATAAATCCCTTTAGAGTTACGGGTTCGGGGGTTGGTTATGCAAAGGGAAGGTATTAGCACCCTCTACATCTGTGGTACTCCACAGGAACCTTTTTGCTTATGTTTATGTGAATGCTTTGCTTTTTTCGCTTTGATCGTTTGATTGGGGAGATGAGAAAAGAACTTGATTTTTTATTGCTTTTGGACTCGATAAAGTTGTAGACTTCATGCCTACGTATCTCCAAGGCGCAATGGAGAAATCAGAATCCACGTAGTTCTCCCAAAAGAAAAGGGGAAAGTCTGTTTTGTTGATTTTAGATTGGCGTGTCTTGCCATCTCTTGCTCGACCTAGGCGGGAGGCTTCGAGACTGACACGTCATTTTGAAAATGTTTTTAAACTGAAAAGCCAAAGCTGGCAAAAGATTTGAATGAGCCTAAACCCTGAAACAATACATAAATGGGCTCATTATAAGGAAGCCCAAGAGTAAGCTTGTGAGTGTGTGAAAAGGGTTTCTTAAACGGCGACCGTTGGAATCGCATCGGGTTTCTCTTTTTTGGATTTTTCGATTTTTTAACATAAAACGTGAACAATACGATTAAACACACAATACAGAATATAAAAAATGCGAGAAAGTAAATTATTACAACACAGTTAGCTATGAATAGTTAGTATTATGAATAGTTAGTGGAATTAATCGAGCTGAAACTTGTGTGAAGAGGATGAACTTCTGATCGTCCAAATGATCGACCGAAAGCTGGAAACCGTCACCGACGCAGTGCTGGCTGCCTTCGTGAGTACCTGACTTCAACGTCGCTTTTGATCGGTGAAACGACGCCGGAATGAAATGAACCTTGGATATTTGTGACCTGGACTCAACGAACTTCAAAGATATGAAATCGGTTTTGTGTTTCGGTGAATAATCGGGACGATTTTGGGTTACCGAAAATGAAGAACAAGTGAAATACGGTAACCTTTTGGAAAAATATTTCTTTTCAATTCTCTGTTTCTCTCACCACACGTTTTTTTCTTACTGATCCACTTCTCCTCTTTTTTTCTTACTAACCACATCTATATATATATATTTAGATTACTTAAACAATAAGAAACCTAAAAATATCTAACATAAATTAATAATATATATTTAGATTACTTAAACAATAAGAAACCTAAAAAATATCTAACATAAATTAATAATATATATTTAGATTACTTAAACAATAAGAAACCTAAAAAATATCTAACATAAATTAATAATATATATTTAGATTACTTAAACAATAAGAAACCTAAAAAATATCCAACATAAATTAATAATATATATTTATATATTATATAATAATAATAATAAACTAATATAATATTAATCCTAATTAAATAAACTAATTAACAACTAAACACAATTAATATTAAGCACAAATAATATTAAACGGCACACAATTAAAATACGATAAAATCGAGCGACACGAACGCGATAAAAACGATGACAATTTGCACAGCAAAACAGACAAATTGATAAAACCAATAAACCAGTAAATCGGTAAACAAGTAAAATCAACAACACGACTCAAACAGACTCGATTAAATCACACGGCACAACACGTAATTAAATAAATAACCCTAGGCAATAATAAAATCAACATGACATCACGAAAACGCTGACAAACACAATCACAAATAATCGGACAATACGAAAACTCTAATATATTCGAAATACAGTCAAAATACCGACAAACAAACAATTAAAAAAACGCACAAAACCTAATCGAAGCGATGCCACGCACAAAAGAGGTAAGCGAGATAAATACGAGGCAACGATATCGGCCAGGTTTTGCTAAAACAACGAAATACAACGCGGTAAGCAACGAAAACACACAAAACCTAATCAAACCAGTTGTTATGCGAAGTTTAAGAAATTGAGATGAATACGAGACAACGAGATTAATCAGGATATGGTCAACAAAGCCAAAGTCAAATTTTGGGGTGCGACAGTAGCCACGTCGTCTCGACCGAAGCAACGGGTTAGACGCTCGACAAACAATCATGGCATTTTGTTTGACCAACAGGAGCATCAAGAGAGGTATGTCATTCTAGCCAAACGTAAGTTTATCCCAACCAGATACATGTGTGATGCCACCCTGGATGAGTTAGGTTTGAAAGAAGAGGTGCACCGCATGTTCCACACCATTGGTATGTTGGAATACATGCAATTTGAGGCACCGACCTTCGCTCGGATAACCCTTGAATTTTTTAGTACGGTTGAGTTCAAGATGCGGAGAAGGTGGACAGGGTCGGAGTTAGAGTTTTATGGGCAAATTACTTTCCGGCTGTTTGATGAAGATCATGAGTTATCGGTTGCGGAACTGGGGAGTATTCGGAAACTCCCGGTATCTGGACCCGGATCCCCACCAGACACTTTTTCTGCTGTTGATTTCTGGCAAGCTATTACAGGTAAAACTGGGTATAACCCCAGCTCGGGAAAGGCTTCTGGAATTCACAACCCGTGCTTTAGGTATGCACAAAAAGGGTTAGCATACACCCTATTCGGACGGGGTGATAGTACTGGGGTTGCGGCAAAGAGAGAATTATATTTTCTGTATTGCATGGCTCACAATGAGCGAATCAATGCAGCAGCTTTCGCCGCCAATCATCTGAAACAGGTTGGCCATGCAACTACTGGGGATATTTCTGTAGGTGGGATGATCACGCAGATTGCGGGCCATTTCGGGTATGATCAACTGCTGATGGAAGAGACTGCAGTAATGGGCAAGAATAGGATTGACATGCACACGCTAGTCAATCAACAAATGATAGCCATCACGCCGACTCATTACGCGCTGATGATTCACAATGTGGAAGTGCTCGCACTTCCGGCACCCGGGTCCATTGGCATTGCCAATGCTGCTAATTGGTTATACACAGGTTCAGCCCAGGCGGTAGGGGAAGATGAACAGTTTGACCATGAGCTTTCAGGTGAGAACATGGAAGAAGATGAGACCCACGGTATGCCGCCCCCACATGATTCGAGCCTACCGGGTGAAGGCTCCTCTTTTATGTCGCAGGATCAGTGGGGTTGGATCCAGACGGAGATGGTAACCCTCCGTACCGAGCAGACCAGGCAAGGTGCGGAACTTGATAGACAGAGTGTGGAACTGTTCCGGCAAGGGACAGTCATGGATGATATGCAGGCCATGATGCAACGTCTGATGTTGCATTTCCCGCACGATCCTCCGCCTCCTCAACAGTGAGCACTGTAAGTCCCCTTCGTGTTTGAATTTAAACATTGAGGTCAATGTTTAGTTCAAGTGTGGGGGGGTTTTTCTCCTTTCATGTTTTATTTCCTTTTAATTTGTTTTGTTTTTATTTTGTTTTTGTTATGTTATCATTATATTAGTATGGTTGTTTGTTTTGTTTGTTTTCGGTTCTTTTGGACCTACTGTGTGTACAGGGTGATGAGAAACGGTTGGACGAGCCCGGGGTCAATGGTAGTGGATGAATGACACCCCTCAAACTAAGGCTGATAAGGCACCCCGGAAGTTGATGCAACCTCGAGAAAAGAAGTCGGACACATTTTGGGGACACCGGACCAAGAAAGCGGTATGGAAAGACCAAGTCAGGAAAGAACCACATAACACGAAGAGACTTCAGAGCTAGCAAGCTAACCAACATGGTGAGATCACAAAAAGCCAAACACGAAATATCAACATGAGAGTTCAGCCAGGTATGACTTTATCACTCTGATTTTGCGTATGTTCTGTTGACACGTCACAGCATGACAACACACACTGAGGCAAGTTGTTTGTTTAGCCAGAGCCTTTCTAGCCATCCCTATATGTATGTTTCCCTTCGTAAACCCCGTTGAGCCTTAACCATTTTGTTCATTGTAAACCCCATGTTAACGTTTAAGCATTATTCATCATAAACCCCCTGTTAACTTTTAATCATCCATTTCCTTTTGTGTCATAACTCGGTATGATTGTGTGAATTGCAAGATGTGCAATAAAACTAAGTTTGGGGTGGAAATCTTGAAAGAGAAGGCAAGTGCATAAGATGAGATCATACAAAAAGAAAAACAGTATGTATTTTCTTTAAAAGAAAATAAGAGAAAAAAAAAGAAAAAGAAAAGAAACACAAAAGAGAAAAATGCACTTGCTGAGACCTTAGACTCTAACAGATATAAAATGCTCGGAAAATGTGAGTAGAAAAAAAGTCAAAAGAAGTTTTACCCCAGAGTATACGTGATGCACGAAAAAAAAAAAAAAAAAGTACACAACATGACTACCGAGTTCAAAAACCCTTGTTATCCAATTTTTTTGTTTATCCCACCGTACCCAAGCCCCGTTACAACCTAAAAAGACCTCAAAAAGTATGTGGAATCTGCTGTGGTAGTGACATTAGAATGTATTCAAAGTTAAGAGTCTGATATTGGATACTGTGCTGTGAGTGTACACACCTAACCCTGAGAGATATTGTGAGTGTGTGAAAAGCTTGCAGGTGAAGAGGTTTCGGATGTGGAAATGTGGTAAATTGCCTGACTCGGAGAGACCTGAAACTCGATTGGAAAGGAAGAACACAAATGGTGAAAGACTAGGTTGCATTGTGGAAAACGAATTCGGGGATGACCTTTGTTTGGACTCAATACATCACTTGAGGACAAGCAATGAGACAAGTTTGGGGTTGTGATCGGTCACCATTTCCATTGAATTCCCGCCGCTAATCCGACATATTTTCATCACCTTGGTAAGATTTATGTTTGTTTTTAGTTGCATTTGAGTCAATTATCATGTTTTGTTGGTTTGGTATTGCATTGCATTCGATTAAGAGTTTATGTCAAAAAAAGATCTCGTTTATGCTTTGTTTGGTAGTGTCATTGTTCCAAGTTTAAAAGGAAGAATGGTGAAGTTCTGGACACTCTGAAGGACGAAAATATGAAAGAACAGCAGAACAACACGGCCACCCGTGTGCCACCACACGGCCGTGTTGTTGATCAAGCAGAAAACAGAAATCAACACGGCCACCCGTGTGCCACCACACGGCCGTGTTGATTAATACAGTGCATTAACACGGGCACCCGTGTGTAGGGACACGACCCGTGTTGTTGCCACTGTAACATATGCTGAAATTAATTAATATTGAAGAACAACACGGCCACCCGTGTGCCACCACACGGCCGTGTTGATTCAACGCAACTTGGAAAACCTAATTTTTGCTGTTTAACCCGATTATGCTCATTAAGGGTAGTTTGTGTAAGAACAAAAATTGTTCTACAACAGATTCCTTGATTTTGATGATAACAAAGGATGAAACCAAAAATGGCACCCTAACGAAAAGTTTCTAAGTGTGCAGGATTCTAAAGAAAGAAGGAAGAAATCTGATGATGTCATCAGATACAGAACCAGATCAGATACAAATTATCAAATGATCAGAAGCATCTGAAGTGGAAACACGTTCAAGAAAGTCTAACTCTGAGCAATACATCAGAAGCATCTGAACAAGAATACGCTCTAGAAGTTCTGACTCTGAACAACGATTGTCTAACTCCAGAAACTCTCAGCGCTATCTGAAGAAATCCATCAGAACTCAAAAGAGATCTACATCAGAAGCAAGATTCCAAGATTCTCAGATACTTGAAGACTCTGAGCATGGTATTGCTAATCATGAAAGAGTAACGTTAAAGTCAAGTAAAGATTTGCAAATGGTTTTCCTAATTAAGAAAGAGACGTTAATCTCCAATTTCAATAAAGAAGATACTACTTGTGGTAAGTAGTCACTTCAAGGAGAGAAAGTTATCCTGCAGAAGCTATTTAAGTGATGGCGTAAATTCATTTTAATATCCACCAGTTTCAATTACTACCTCACTTCTATATATAAAGGACTGCAAATCAACATTCAGTGATATACAAGTATTAGTAAGCCAACAAGCCAAAAATATACTGAAACATCAACGCTCAAGAAAAACACTCTTGCTCTCTAAAGATCTTCACGAAGCTTTTGCTTATAACGTGAAAAACTCTTGTTCTTAATACTGTAATATTTGCTTTCTTAGAAGCATTCTAGATTACATAAATCTTTCATCTATTTGTTTGTTGATTTCCTCAAGTGACTCTGTGTAGTCTGTATACTTGAGAGGACTAAGAGATTTTTCTCTTAGACGTTGTTTGTAATCTTTCAAGATTAGTGGATTAAGTCCTTGTTGAAGGCGAAATCACCTTGGCCGGGTGGACTGGAGTAGCTTTGTGTTATAAGCGAACCAGTATAAAATCATTGTGTAGTTTTCATTTTGAAAAAGCGCTTATTTTTCCAAACAATTCAAACCCCCCCCCCCCTTTCTTGTTTTTCTCACCTTCAATTGGTATCAGAGCACCGGCTCTGTTATTGATTTTCTAATCAAACACTTAACAGTGTAGAGAGATCCAGTACGAGAAAAACCATGGCCCACTCAAATGAAAGAGATAGTTACAATGCTAAGCCTCCTGTTTTTGATGGAGAGAAATTTGATTACTGGAAAGATAGAATCGAAAGTTTCTTTCTTGGTTATGACGCTGACCTCTGGGACATTGTCACAGATGGATACACACCTCCAGTCTCAGAAAATGGAGCTGAAGTTCCCAGAAATAAGATGTCAGAAGATCAGAAACGTATCTTCAAAAATCACCACAAGGCCAGAACAATACTTCTAAATGCTATATCATACAACGAATATGAAAAGATCACCAACAGAGAGACAGCCAAAGATATACTTGACTCTCTGAAGATGACTCATGAAGGAAACTCCCAAGTCAAAGAGACGAAGGCTCTGGCGCTTATCCAGAAATATGAAGCCTTCAAAATGGAAGATGACGAAGCTATAGAGGCTATGTTTTCTAGATTCCAAACTCTTATTGCAGGTCTCAAGGTGCTAGACAAAGGATACACAACTGCAGATCATGTTAAGAAGATAGTCAGAAGTCTGCCGAAGAAATGGAGACCTATGGTTACTGCTCTGAAGCTGTCAAAGGATCTGAACAATATCAGCCTTGAAGAACTTGTCAGTTCTCTCAGAAGCCATGAGATAGAACTAGAGGAAGATGAGCCTCAGAAAAGGAACAAGTCCGTAGCGCTAAAGTCCAGATCTGAAAGACGGAAACCTGACAGAACCAAAGCTCTCCAGGCAGAAACTGAAGACACTGACGACTCTGAACCAGAAGACTCTGATGATGAAGAAGAGTTGTCCCTACTAACCAGAAGAGTTAAGCAACTCTGGAAAAAGAGGAACAACAACTTCAGAAGGCCAAGACCCAGAGGGGATCGATCTGAATCAATTTCAAAAGGTAAATCTAACAAAGATATTACCTGTTATGAATGTAAAGAAACAGGTCATTACAGAAATGAATGCCCCAAGCTAAAGAAAGACAACCCTAGAAAAGAAAGCTTCAAGAAGAATACCTTCAAGACAAAGAAAGGACTGATGGCTACCTGGGATGATAGTGAATCTGGATCATCAGAATCTGACTCTGATGAACAGGCCAATGTGGCACTTATGGCTACCACATCCAGGAGTAGCTCAGATGAAGAATCTGAAGAGGTATTTTCTGAACTTTCTCGATCTGATCTAGAATCTTGTTTGTCAGAAACTCTTAGCTCATATCAGAAATTAAAACAAAAGTTTAAAAACATTAAAGGTTGTCTTAAAGCAAAATTTGAAGAATGTAGTGAACTTGAGATGACAATTCTAGCACGAGAAGATACAATCAGATCTTTAACACTAGAAAGAGATGGAACAAAAAAAAAAGCTTAGAATTAGAAGAAGCGTTGTCTCAAGCACCACAAACTTCAAATAAAATAATTTATAAATACGAAGAAGCCTTTCAAGAATTTCTGAAAAATGGGATAGATAGGAGTATTATGGCATCCATGATTTATGGAGTTAGTCAGAACAATAAAAAGGGAATTGGGTATGATTCTAAGGAAGATAAAACTTCTACCAGTAACCAACTTAAGTCTCCCTTTTCATATCATTACACACACACACAAGAACAAAAATTTAAAAATGCTAGAAAACCCAAAGCTATAAGAAACTCTGGGAAAACTAATCTGAAAGGACCCAAGAGATTCTGGGTACCAAAAGATAAGATTGTGTATGTTGCAAATATCCTATGCAGCAAAGTTCAGACACCAGTCATGGTACCTGGACTCTGGATGCTCGCGACACATGACGGGAAGAAAGTCTATGTTCCAAAGCCTGGAACTTAAAGATGCTGGATTCGTAGGTTTTAGAGGAGATCAGAAAGGAAGGATCAGAGGCTCCGGAACTATTGGTAATGGTACTCTTCCCTCTATATCTGATGTCCTTTATGTAGAAGGATTAATGCATAACTTGTTATCCATAAGTCAATTAAGTGATAACGGTTATGATGTAATCTTCAATCAAAAAACATGTAAAGCCATTAATCAGAACGATGGCTCTGTCCTTTTCACAGGCAAGAGGAAAAACAACATTTACAAAATAAATCTTTCTGATCTAAAAGATCAAAATGTTAAATGTCTAATGTCAGTTCACGAAGAGCAATGGGTATGGCATAGACGCTTGGGCCACATTAGCATGAGGAAACTTTCTCAGCTAACTAAACTCGAGTTAGTCAGAGGCCTACCTAAACTGAAGTTTTCTTCAGATGCTCTGTGTGAAGCTTGTCAGAAAGGAAAATTTTCAAAAACATCTTTTAAAAAGAAAAATGTTGTTTCTACCTCTAAGCCTCTGGAACTTCTTCACATTGACTTATTTGGTCCTGTGAAAACAGCATCAGTTAATGGAAAGAAGTATGGACTAGTCATTGTTGATGATTACAGTCGCTGGACATGGGTAAAATTCCTAAAGCACAAGAGTGAGTCTCACTCTGTATTCACCAGTTTCTGTTCCAAAGTGCAAAAAGAATTTGACTCTAAAATTATTAGAGTCAAAAGTGATCATGGTGGAGAATTTGAAAACAAAGATTTTGAAGAATTATTTGATTCTAATGGAATATCCCATGATTTCTCCTGCCCTAGAACTCCACAACAAAATGGAGTTGTAGAGAGGAAGAATAGGACACTCCAAGAGATGGCCAGAACCATGATCAATGAAACTAATGTAGCAAAGCACTTTTGGGCAGAAGCTGTAAATACAGCGTGTTACATTCAGAATAGAATCTCTATAAGACCTATTCTAGAAAAGACTCCCTATGAACTGTGTAAAGGAAGAAAACCAAACATTTCATATTTTCATCCTTTTGGATGTTCTTGCTTTATATTAAATACTAAAGAACATCTGAACAAGTTTGATTCCAAAGCACAGAAAGGTATTGTGTTAGGATACTCAGAACGCTCTAAAGGCTACAGAGTATACAACACAGAAATCAAAATTGTGGAAGAATCAATTCATGTCAGATTTGATGATAAGCTTGACCCTGAAAAGTCAAAGCTAGTTGAAAAGTTTGCAGATTTGGAAATCACTCTTGTAGAATCTGATAAAACTCCAGAAGCAACTGTCACTCAGAACTCTGAAGAAATAAAATCTCCAGAAATCCCAAAGAAAGTCAAAAGTCGTATCAATGTATCTGAAGATTTGATTCTGGGAAACAAGGACGAACCTGTCAGAACCAGATCTACCTTCAGGACTTCTGAAGATACTCCTATGGGACTAGTGTCTCTGATTGAGCCTACGTCTGGTGATGAAGCACTTCAGGATAACGACTGGGTGGCAGCTATGCAAGAAGAATTGGATCAATTCTCAAAGAATGATGTCTGGGATCTCGTTCCTAAACCCAGAGGCACTCATGTCATTGGAACCAGATGGGTTTTCAGAAACAAGCTGAACGAGAAAGGAGAAGTTGTCAGAAACAAAGCTCGACTGGTAGCTCAAGGTTACAGTCAACAAGAAGGTATTGACTATAATGAAACCTTTGCTCCAGTCGCGAGGTTAGAATCTATTCGTCTTCTTGTATCTTTTGCTATTAATCACTCTATCAAATTATATCAAATGGATGTCAAGAGTGCATTTCTTAATGGTTATATTTCAGAAGAAGTGTATGTCAATCAACCTCCAGGTTTTGAAAATTCAAATTTTCCAGAACATGTTTTTAAACTTAAGAAATCCTTATATGGACTTAAACAAGCTCCCAGAGCTTGGTATGAACGTTTAAGCAGTTTTCTTCTAGAACAAAATTTTATCAGAGGAAAAGTTGATTCTACACTCTTTTGTAAAAACCTTAATAATGATCTCATGATATGCCAGATTTATGTTGATGATATTATTTTTGGTTCTGCTAATATCTCTGCTTGCCAAGAATTTTCTAAGTTAATGCAGGCAGAATTTGAGATGAGTTTAATGCAAGAACTAAAGTTCTTTTTGGGAATTCAAATTAATCAAACTCCAGAAGTCACGTACGTCCATCAAAGTAAATATATTAAAGACGTTCTGAAGAAGTTTGACATGACTGAATGCAACTCTGCAAAAACTCCCATGCACCCAACTTGCATTCTTGAAAAGGAAGAGGTAAGCAACAAGGTTTGTCAGAAGCTCTATCGAGGTATGATAGGCTCTCTTCTCTATCTGACTGCTACTCGTCCTGATATTCTCTTTAGTGTCTGTCTTTGTGCCAGATTCCAATCAGATCCTAGAGAATCTCATTTAACAGCAGTTAAGAGAATACTTAAGTATCTGAAAGGAACTCCTAACCTGGGCCTGATGTATGAGAAAACATCAGAGTATAGACTCTCGGGTTATTGTGATGCAGATTATGCAGGAGATAGAATAGAACGAAAAAGCACTTCTGGAAATTGCCAGCTTCTGGGAAACAATCTGATATCCTGGGCTAGCAAAAGACAATCAACAATTGCTCTATCAACAGCAGAAGCAGAATATATCTCAGCGTCACTGTGCACAACTCAGATGCTCTGGATGAAGCATCAGTTAGAAGATCTGTAAATCTTTGAGAGTAACATTCCTATCTTTTGTGATAATACTGCTGCTATTTATTTAAGTAAGAATCCCATTCTACATTCCAGAGCCAAACACATTGAAATAAAACATCATTTTATCAGAGACTATGTTCAGAAAGGGATAGTAACATTGAAGTTCATTGATACTGAACATCAATGGGCAGATATCTTTACTAAGCCTCTAGCTGAAGATAGATTTCTTTTTATCTTAGAACATCTGAACATTAAAAATTGCCCTGAGTGAAGTATGGCATCTGAAAATGTAAAATGAGACTCTGATAAAAACAAATGCACTTCTGCCTCTGACTCTGATACTTCTACCAGTTAAGAAGATATCTGAGTTAGAAATCTCCAGGAACAAACCCCTTGGTATTCCTGAAGATCAGATACATCAACACGTGGAGCTCTGAGCGTCTAACCTTAGAACTTATAGACAGCTGTCAAAAGAAATTCAAAAGGCAGACGTTTGAGTTCTCCTCGAGCAGTGTGTGTACTGTGGGATTAGACATTCATTAATTAGCTGTAATCATTTTTCCCCCCAAGCGTGCTTACTTGAGAGTTGTGCTAACGCAATTTAATGTGTCGTTTTGCATGTGTTTTACTTAGAGTATATAAACACTTTTCTCACATTTCACACACTTATCACTCTCACTCACTCTAAAACCCTAAACCTCTCTCAAGCATTCTCTGAAAGCTCTTCATCTTCATCAATCTTCTTCTTCTTCACCATGGACGCTCAACAACAACAAGTCTTTAACTTCTCTCAAGAAATGGAATCAAGCTCTACTGTTCAAACCTCAAGCATTCCAACACCAACGGTTACAGGCGTCACCATCACCCCTGTTTACAAAGAACCCCATGTTCTTGACCGTGAACGCCATATTAACCTTTCAACCCCTTTTGAAGGACTGGACGTGTTGTATGAATCGCTAGTTGATTTCGACAACTTGAAGAGAAATGGCGTTGATCTTACTGAAGAGCTTCGCAAACAAGGATGGGAAAACTACTTCCAAAGGCTTTATGGTCCTGTTTACCCTCTTCTCATCAAGGAGTTCTGGAGATTTGCAGATGCAGATGACCACTTCATCGTCTCCTATGTTCTGGGGGTAAAGATTGTTATTACTGAAGGATCAATTGCCTCCTTACTGAACATGGAGAGAGCTGGAGGAAAAAGGATTTACAACATCCCTCCTAGGTCAAAGCGCATTACTGATGTAATCAATCCAACAATCTTCAAACCCAACACTGAAGGAAATCCTTCAAAGAACAAAGAGCTGCATCAGAACCTCAGAGTGTGGCTGAAGATCATTCTGGGAACTATTCACCACCGTCCAGCCTCTAACTCCTCTGACTACATCAATGCAGACCAGAAATGCATTCTGTATTGCATTCAGAAGGGTGTGAAGATCTGCCTCCCTGCTCTCCTTTTCAGATATCTGAGAGATTCTGTCAGAGAAACCAGAAACAATATGAAGCCCAGATCCTACATTCCTCTGGGAAGATTGCTATCTGATGTCTTCATCAAAAATGGACTGGTAGATCATCTGGAAAAGACCAAACTGATGGATGATCTGGCAATAGATGTTGGGAAGCCTCTGAACGCCAGAAATCTCAAGAGTATGGGGATAATTAAGAAGATTCAAGTCAGACCCACTCTGGACACATCCTGGGATTGTTTGAAAGATCAGAGGAAGATGCCTCATGGCCTTGCCAGGTTCTTCAAGAATGAACCCAGAGATGCTGTTGCTATCTATCTTCAGCGTCTGCTGGATGATGGTGTTGACATCTCTGACTTCAGCCTCGACGACTGTCTTGATTCAGAAGAAGACTTCGTCAGATACAAGAGAGGTCTCTCTGAGAAGAAGGTAGCATCTCAGGCAAAGAAGGCAAGAATTGGAGAAGCTTCTGGAAGCAGATCTTCAGCTCCTCTGAAAAATTCTACTGGTATGTCTGTTCCTCCCATTACCTCTGTACCTCTGATGGTTTCCTCTACTCCTCCCTCCAATCCTCTCACAACACCATCCATCTTTACAACCTCTGAAATTCCACCTTCAACCACCAGAACTTCACAGCCTTCACCAGTTTTAAATATCGCCCGTACTTTCATACCTCCCTCTAAACCTGCACAAACCCACTAAAGCACTTCATCTTCATCATCCTCAGCACCAGACTCACCCCCTTATGTTTCTATCTCTTCTGACCCAGAATATTCTGACCCTGACTCCCCAACCATAGCTCAAATTTATGCTCAAAAATTCGCTTCACAACAACCAACAGAACCTGAAATAACTTCACCACCACAACCAACAACTACCCTTACTTCTGAAATCCAACCTTCTGGAGACCAACCCTCTGACCATCTCACTTCTGATATCAACCCACCAAACACCTCTGTTGCACCTGAATCTGAAACTGAAACTGAACCTTTAGATTTAAATCCTCTTTACGCTTCACCCCAAACATCTGAACCTCAACCTGAACCAGAAACTGAACCAGAACCTCTAACTCTAAATCTCAGCCCTCCAACATCTCCACCTCTTACCTCTGAACCTGACCTTTCTGTACCTACCCTTGAGGAATCCATCATGCTGGTAGCAGGGGCTTCAGTACAAAAGGTCAAGTCTCTGACCACTAACTCTGAAGTCAGTGATGATCCTGAATCTGTAAGGACACACTGGAACAGAGTCATTGGCTGGATGACCTCTGAGGCTTTTAGGCTGAAGAGTATCTCTGAACAAGTCAGAAATGGCTACATCAGAGATGCTGAGGCAAGACTCCAAGAGAGATTAGCCAGAGAAGCTGAAGCTAGAAGGCTAGAGGAAGAGAGATTGGCAAAGGAAGCTGAAGAAGAAGCAAGAAGACTGGAAGAAGAAGAAAAAGCTCGTCAAGCTGAAATCCTAAGGGAAAAGGAAGCTGAAGCTAAGGCTCTGGCGGATGCAGAAGCACAAGCTGCTGCTGAAGCTGAAGCTCAGCAGGCTCTGACTCTGGGGGAGTCCTCTTCTGTGATCCCTATGGTTCTTCAGACACTGAAAGAACTTAAGCAAGATCAGAATGAACTCCGGGCCAGAATGGACAAGCAAGATACTGTCAACGACAACATCCAGAACATGCTTGCAATGTTGCTTCAGAGAATGCCTCCGCCTCCGAACCCTTAGGCACTTAGGATTTATTTTGCTTGACTGTTGTTTTGTTTCTTTTTGCTTTTCTCTGAATCTGATGTTTTCTTGTTGCCTTTGTGCTCTTATCTGAATACAAGTTTTTCTCTTTACTTATTTTTTTTTACTATGTCTTTTTGATTCTGACAAAAAGGGGGAGAAGTCATTAATAGCTCTGATGAAAATATTGTCTAATACCTTAAACACTCTGCAACATATTTTTTTTTTTAAAATAAAATTATCTAACTTGGACTTAAGAAATTGCAGAAAGTTCAGAAACCTCATTGCTTGAAAGCTCTGGTAAGAACTTCTGAACTCCCTAGCACTAACTCAGGGGGAGCTTCTGTCTATCTGATCTAATATTATTCATGTTTCATCTGCTAATTAAGGTTGTTTTGTCATCATCAAAAAGGGGGAGATTGTAAGAACAAAAATTGTTCTACAACAGATTCCTTGATTTTGATGATAACAAAGGATGAAACCAAAAATGGCACCCTAACGAAAAGTTTCTAAGTGTGCAGGATTCTAAAGAAAGAAGGAAGAAATCTGATGATGTCATCAGATACAAAACCAGATCAGATACGAATTATCAAATGATCAGAAGCATCTGAAGTGGAAACACGTTCAAGAAAGTCTAACTCTGAGCAATACATCAGAAGCATCTGAACAAGAATACGCTCTAGAAGTTCTGACTCTGAACAACGATTGTCTAACTCCAGAAACTCTCAGCGCTATCTGAAGAAATCCATCAGAACTCAAAAGAGATCTACATCAGAAGCAAGATTCCAAGATTCTCAGATACTTGAAGACTCTGAGCATGGTATTGCTAATCATGAAAGAGTAACGTTAAAGTCAAGTAAAGATTTGCAAATGGTTTTCCTAATTAAGAAAGAGACGTTAATCTCCAATTTCAATAAAGAAGATACTACTTGTGGTAAGTAGTCACTTCAAGGAGAGAAAGTTATCCTGCAGAAGCTATTTAAGTGATGGCGTAAATTCATTTTAATATCCACCAGTTTCAATTACTACCTCACTTCTATATATAAAGGACTGCAAATCAACATTCAGTGATATACAAGTATTAGTAAGCCAACAAGCCAAAAATATACTGAAACATCAACGCTCAAGAAAAACACTCTTGCTCTCTAAAGATCTTCACGAAGCTTTTGCTTATAACGTGAAAAACTCTTGTTCTTAATACTGTAATATTTGCTTTCTTAGAAGCATTCTAGATTACATAAATCTTTCATCTATTTGTTTGTTGATTTCCTCAAGTGACTCTGTGTAGTCTGTATACTTGAGAGGACTAAGAGATTTTTCTCTTAGACGTTGTTTGTAATCTTTCAAGATTAGTGGATTAAGTCCTTGTTGAAGGCGAAATCACCTTGGCCGGGTGGACTGGAGTAGCTTTGTGTTATAAGCGAACCAGTATAAAATCATTGTGTAGTTTGCATTTTGAAAAAGTGCTTATTTTTCCAAACAATTCAAACCCCCCCTTTCTTGTTTTTCTCACCTTCAGTTTGGACCTTTAGCTTGGAAGAGAGTCATCTGAAGCTATAAAAAGGCTTGGAAGAGAAAGAAGAAGGGACCTTTTGACAGACGAACAAAAGCATTACAGTGGAAGAGATAGCGAATACGACGGATTCGAAGACGGCGAGATTCAAGGGTAGCCACCATTGAAGATCAAACTCTCTTAATTCTTTGTAATGTTTAATCTTTCCTTTATGAATTCTTTAAGTACTATGAGAGGCTAAACCCCCTGATGCTAGGGGGGTGGTCCTGATGTTATCGTATGCTATGAATGTGAACCAATGATTCCTTGATTACTATGTTATGTATTTCAATTCAATTGTGTGATGTTATTATGTTTTTGTATCGGACAAATACGAATTAATCTATGACTTCCAATAACAGGATTGTGATTGGTAGGGTTTTCACACAAATGGGTTTATGAATGCATCATCTAGGACTAGAACCTTTCATAAATCACCGTAAACCTTGATATTTTGTATGATTAAAACCAATGATTAATTGAATGGACATTTGAGTAAGAATTGGTAGTTTAATAGTTTCTTCCTTAAAGACTTAAGTAAGAACATTCTGAGGTTAGGAGATTGAATGTATCATATGTATTAAGGAAATCGGGACTAATTCATAACCGGTTAACTCAACTACTCACCCTAGCATCTTTTATCTTAATCAATTATTTTTACTACTTTCGTGTTACTATTCTAAATTCCAAAACAACACAACCATTATCTTTTTGTTCTGATAGAATCGAATTAAAGTAAGTAATTCCTACGCAATCCTTGAGATCGATACTGGGAAATAAACTCCTTATTACTACATCGGTAAAAATAGTACACTTGCTATTTTTTCCGATCAAGACTAATCCTAAGCAAAAAATTAAAAGTTAAGAGTTGAAAAGATCTGACCAATAGGATGCAATCCAATAGACAAGAATGTCATATAGAAACCCAAATTTCCCTTGGACTTTAGAATCAAGCAATATCAATACACACAATAGCAAGGTGAAGATCAAGGCATCAAATAAAGATAGACACATCCAAGCTTAGCAACTTCATGATCTTCTTCATAATCTTCCATGCACCAGATGACATACTCCTTGAATGGCTCAGAGATAGGCATTAGACACAGGTTCAAAGTAACAACTTCATAAAGACCATGTAGCAGATGAACTCAAAAAGGGGTCTCAATACTTGCATCAGATGAAAGTTTTCTTCACAAGCACTTGGTTTCAGAAAAGTTGGCATTGACCAAGTCCTTTTGCATATTGAATGTTGCCTAACTCTAAGTCCAATGTCTCAGATCAAATCCAACAGCCCACACACACATTTTTTTAGGGTTTTTGTTGTTATTATGTACATTAAGGTCAAAAGACCACACACACAAACAAAATACACAAACAAGTATATACAATCACAATATAATCACAAGATATGGCTCAAGTGAGCAAAGTGGAAATGCTATTAAAGTAAACAAGTTAAATGGTATGAATAATGGCAAATGAATAAAGACTTGAATTCTAAGTGCAAAAGATAAATGACTTGAAATTAAAAGTTAGTCAAATGTTAGTTGATTAAAAGTTAGTATTGTTTTTGCTTTTCTTTTGTTAAAGTCATTCTTTGGAGAACACTCAACCCACTATTCACAAGCATGGATCCTTGAACCAAGACATCTTCCAAAGGAAGGAAAAAATGCCAAGTTTCCACACAATACCATGAAAGGGGGGAGACTTACAATCTCACTTACTAGAATGTTATGCCTTTTTGTGTCAAAATTTAGAGCTATGTTAAGCAATCGTAATTGGACTTATGTAGAAGTCACAACTATTTGAGGTCGGACAATAGAAATTTTAGTGTTAATGCATATTAGAGATATGGTATTATGAACCATACTCCTAAAACATACCACACTTAAAAGAAAATGGTAAAAGGGTGGATCTAATCTCATCCATACTTATGTTAATTTTGCAATCAACTAGCCTTAGGATATAGAGATATCATAGGTCAAAAAAATGGATGGGGATAAAATGGGATTGAGATGAAGAGGGAGGGGAAATGAAATCAACACAAATTGGTCAAAGGAGGACTTTTATCAAATTAAAATCATTCATTCATTTTGGGAGATGAAATGTACATTTCATCAATCCCCTAAATCCAATGATTCCAACAAAGTCAAATCAACCTTGACCAAGGCCCAACAACAATAGTCAAACTCGATAAGCCAATAAAAAGAGCTCAACATAATTTATTTGCTAATTAAAGAATAAAAAATCAATTAAAAATGCATTAAATTAAATTATGGTTGGTCAAAATCCTAAAACCTCATCAAAACACCAAATAAATGGTCATGAGATTTATCATAGGTCAAACAAGATCAAAGGACCTTGGAGAATTTTTTTTAATATTTTTGGAAACTTAAAAGTATTTTAAACAATTAAAAATATGCATAAAAACAATTAAATATTGAAAAATATTAATATTGATCCAAAAAATAATTTTAATTCAGAAAATGAAAAAGGAATTTATTTGAATTTTTTTGGTGAAAGTCCCATATTTTTTGGATCAATATTAAAATTAATATGAATTAATGAAAATAAAGCAATTAACCTAAAAATCAGAAAATGCAAAAATACGTGGACCACTTGATCTCCCACATTAATTGAGGTGGCAGATCAAGTGGCTCCCAACGGGCGTTCCATGGTGGACTAGAGTCAATGTGCTGCACAAATGGTAATTGAAATCAACGCTCAGGATTAGAACAAAATAGATGGATCCTTTGGCCTGAGACATGCCAACGCACTGCCGGAGCTAGAGCTCCGATCTTTTTCTCCGGTGGACCTCACCGGACTGGTCCACCCTCAACCATCACCAAAATGAAAAAGTAGGACATGAATTCAAAGTAAAAATGCTCAAGAGCTCGAATTTGACCTTAATTTTACCTAACTCCAAGTATATTGAAAGATACAGGGAGTTGAATTTTGAGGATCATGATCTGTGTTGCTTCGATCTGACCTCTAAGCAACTCAATCTTGTTGCCTACTTTGGTAGGACTTCAGACAACAAAAAATCAACAAGAATTATGGAGAATTGAGTGAGAATTGAAGAGATGGAAAATTCAGAAATTCACCTTCACTGCAGGTTCAGATGGACTCGATCTTGCTTTGAATTGTGCTTGGCCTTGCTCTGGATGCTTGATGGAGTAGAAATGGATCAAGAAATAAGGAGGACTCTTGGATATTTGAATCTCAAAACGGTGGAGATTCAAACTCGATTTTTAATGAAAATCCTCAAGGTTATCCTTTGAATGTGAGGGTTTAGGGTTGGAGATTCAAAGATGGTCTGCAAGGATCCTCCATTCAGAGTGAAAGAGCTTCTATTTATAGCCAATGCATTGTTATTTGCACACTTGTTTCAAGCTTTCAAAAATAGTAAAAATTTCTTGCATGGATGCATGGGTGTGTGATAGGCCCATGTAATGATGCATTCAGGTTCAAAATCATGTGCAAGCAATGCTGAAGTCATGTTAACAAGCCATGCATTTGTGTATGGAAAGTGGAAGTTCAAATATGCCAAATGGTCATCCAACTTTAAGCCATGCGCAAGTCACTCATACTTTGTCCAAATAGGATGAATTTGAACTTTTTGGAAAGGTTAGATCAAGAGGAATAACTTTCATGTATAAAACTTTTTCATTTTAAGCTTGGATCATGATGAATTTTGAGGTGGAAGTTTGGAAAATCAAACATATAAAAAAAAATCTAATATCAAGCCATATGGTCACTTCTTCCACCTTGAGTGATTTTTTATGGGCTTCAAATGAGAAACATTCTATCATCAAAGTTGTAGCTATCTAAAAGTCTTTCAAATTGGTCACAAATTTGACCTCATTTTGATTTAGCATGAAGGAGTTATGCATTTTAGAAGTTGAGGAAAATCACTTGTTCAATGGTATTGGCCCAAAATGACCTATAATGTCTCCTCATATCACATGCATTTAAAAGTTGAATTTTCACTCCATCCAAACATAAACGTTTAAGTAGACATCTTGAATTTAATTGTGAAACTTGAATAACTTTCATCTTATAAAAATTGAGCAAGTTATGGTCTTGGGAAGTTGACCTCCAAATTAGGGTTTAGACAAAATGACCTATAATCTTTCACCATAGGAAATAACTTTTCAAGCAAAACTAGCTATTGACCTCAACATGAAAGCTGTTTGGAATGTCATTTAGAGTAAAGTTTCTCTTGGAATCATTTTTATATGACACAAATTGTAGGAGATATGGTCTAGGGAACCCCAGTTTTGATTAGTTGAATTCCTCTGGTCAACCACCATGGACCTACTTGCTATCTTGATATTCTCTTGACTTTTGGGGATCATGGAGGATCATATATGCATAATATGATGAAATTTGAAGTACCCCTTGAAATATTTGATCAATTTGTGAAGAAGCTTATTGAAGAAGTCACATAAGATACCCAGATGAATTAGGGTTTCCAAGGCAAACCAACTCCAAACTCTTGATGATTTCTTGATCAAAATAACATGTGAAGATCATGGGGATTCATATATGATACTTAGAGCCATAGTAAACCACTTATTGATTGAGCTCCTTGCAATGAGGGTCTTAAACCCTAGATATGAACTTGATAGAGCATAGGTGAGCATGTTCACTACCTACAAAAGAGCTAAACTATATAATGACATATTTTTGGTATTTTGGTTAATAAATGATAAAAAAAACAAAGTATGGTACAATCACATGGTGTTTGGTGATATCTCCCAATGCAAACCCAATGAATGAGGGGTAAGGAGGATGCCAAGGTGTGATCCCAATGCTAATGCATATGATGAGAATAGCATGAGGGATCTTAGGGTCAAAATTACGGTCTTACAGGTATGTGTCTCTTCTCTAATTCGACAAACCTCCTTCTTGCTGATTTTGACCAGTTAAATTGTTGTAGCTTCCTTTACCTTTGTTGTGGAGCCAATTCCCTTTTCCTTTCTTTTCTCTTGTTGATTGCGCCTATAAGCCACATCACTTTTCAACTTACCTGCAGCTCTTTTAGTCATTCTTTGTTCATGAGATTCAAGCGTCCCTTGAAGCTCTTCCTTTGTCAATGCTGACAAATATTTTGACTCTTCTATGGCTACTACCACGTGGTCGAACTTTGGAGCCAATGACCTCAAGATATTTGAAACAACTGATCTTGATGTCAACACTTCTCCACATACCTTGATTTGATTCACCAGTTTTGTAACCCTGGTGAAAAATTCAATTATGCTTTCATTGTCTTCCATCTGAAGCAATTCATAAGTTTTTTGTGAGTTTGTAACCTCACATCTTTCACCTTCTCTCCGCCTTCAAACGACTTTTCAAGAATTTTACATGCTTCTTTCGCTGATTCATATCACTAACATTTTCAAAATTACCAGAATCAACACATTGATGGATTATAAAAAGAGCATTATAATCTTTCTTCTTCAATTTTTTGTGTGTAACATTTTCTTCATCTGTCGCGTTTGTTGCAAGCGGTGTCACTCTCTCTTTCATAAGATCCAAAAGATCTTGATAGAAAAAGACAACATTCATCTACTTGCACCAATTCTTTGTAATTTTGATTCTTTAGAAATTGGAGACTCGCCAAAAAATATCCTTCGGATGATTCATCATGTTATGCTTCCAAGAATCGCTCAGCCAGTGCTCTAGATACCAGATGTTGGAATTAAATCCAAAACTTTGAATAATTCTGAATCAATCTTGATGAACAAGATTCAATCGCACCGATCGAATTTCCTCTTGTTATTCACTCTTCACTCGAGTGAATCAACCAACCTTGATTGCAAGATTGTATCGCTACACAATGGTGATAAAAAACAAGAAAAACAAGATTGAATTGAGAAGAAAAAAATTAGGGTTTATCGAGAGACGGAAGAAGATGGATTTTCTGCAAAGTTCGTCTCTACTCGCAAATTGTGATTTTTTATTTCTTTTCAATTGCAAATTCAAGTGTTTTGCAATAATAGGGGTTACCCCCTAAGCAAAGTCCAAAAACAAAAGCCTATAAAATATCTAATTCTGCCAACACTACAAAATTAGGTTTAAAACCAAATTCATGTCAAAACTAACTCCTCTATCGAAAAGCTTGAACACAAAAAAAAAATTACAATTCAACCGTTATTAGATACATAAAATGCTTAAAAATGAAATTGGGAAGCCACCTTCAGAGTTTAATCTATATTGTTGTGTATTTAGTGTTAGTGTTTCATGTTGTCAAGGCTTATCCTCCACTGAAATGCAAGTTTCAGGTAGCTGCTAATGAGACTATAGCTTGATTCCAATTGGAATATATATATATATATATATATATATATATATATATATTATTTTTATATATATATATATATATATATATATATATATATTATTTATCTTAATGGATTATTTATCATTTGCGAAATTACTGCGCTCTAAGCATTGTCGCTGGAAACAAGTAACAGACGAGATCAATCGTGTATGAAGATATGTTTGATTAAATAAATAATAATCAAATAGGTTTGTCATTTGATATTGAATATGATTGCAGATTTTAGCATAAATGTGTCCCAAGTTTTAGAAACGACTATATTTCCTAAAACCAGTTACGTAATCTTTTGATGTGGAATAGAGACCATTTACATGGACATTATGATAGAATAACAATATTACCTTATAGTGTACTTTAATCAATTCATCATTGGAAGAAGAGATTTTGATGGATTTCTCACTGCATAAAGCAAGTTTGTGAGTGGATATGAAGAGGATGCATGCTATAGGATCTGATGTTGTTGATAAGTAACACTGTGATGCTTTCAATAGCTTCTCTCCATCTTTAACACTGAAAAGTTGCACAAACACTTTCTCTACTCCACCAACCTAAAAAACTCTTGCTCCAAACCTCAGTTTCCCTTTAACCGTAACTGTTATCTTTGGTCCAAGTCTGCAGGTTACAATAACAGTTTCTAGCCATGAGTTACAACTTCTTTCTATTTCTGAATCATGAAAAAAGTGAAATTAGGCAACATACATATTTTGGAAAATTGAAGATTAGTTAGGCTTCTTGATTACATACCTTGTTCTTTATATCTTTCTCGACCTTTTGGCTAAGAGCAAGTGTAGTATAAGTGTAGTATCTGTGCTTATCAGTTTTACCACTGATAGTGGATCAATGGTCCACATGATATTAAATTTATTTCTTGAGGGAGGAATGCACACAGTAGCTTGCTGTTGAGCCTCTTGTGTGTCGCTCTTGCATTTGCACTATAACAATTGCTGGTGCACCCCACCTTGAAGGAAAAAAAACCTTGTTCTCTAACGTCGTGCAAAACCATTACCCTTTCTTCCAAAAATGTTCATCATCGTCAGAACTTAATTATAAACTAATGTACTATTTTCACTTGAGTTTCAATTGAATATAATTTCACAAGGTTGTGTCAATCCATAAACTGTTTTGTCTAGATATGAGCTGGCATAAGCTGTTTTAATTTGTAAAAAAAAGAAGATACCACATACAGCTATAACCTTGCATTATGAAGCTCGATTAAGATCTTTGCATTCTCGACCGCTATATGATAATGTTAGGTAGGAATTTCGACACCAGGTTAGATGTGATAAAATAAGGGAAGAGAATGCTCTTTGGAGTTATCTAGGATTTCAACGGAGAAGTTATTCGACAAGAATATGAAACTCAGAATGTCGAAATCTACCTTCTACAAAGGAAGATGAATGTGAAACTTAAGAAAAAGCTACTGAAAATATTGGCTAGGAGTAACCCCTAACAAATACTTAATTTAAAAATTTAAAAACTCTCTTCTTAACATTTACGAGGGGTTACCCCACAACTTTTATATTTACTAATTTGTTTTTTATTTTATTCGTTGCGAGGGAATAAACCTCAAGCGATTTATATATTTAGTAAATGCATTTTCACCTAGCAAATAGCTCTGACTACAGAAGCATTTTCTTGTAATGTTACTCCTCAAGATACATAAACCTTTCTCTAAAGGCAACCAAGAATCCATGATGTTAAATATGTCATCTTGAACAAAACACCTTCAAGTTGTCATGCCAGTAGTTTCTTTATTACATCAATAAGTGATTGATCCTAATAACTTTTTCAGCAATTGGTCAATAATGCTTATAAAAGAATGGCACTTGCTTATCTTATTATGTGCTCATGCATCATCAAAGCTAGTTATTGCAATTCTGAACTTACTGATGTCACCCTTCTTTAACTTCTCTTTTGATAACTTAACAAAAACTAAAAAGATATAGTGAAACATATAATTATACTATAGTATATTCTATATAACATTGCGTAACATAGTCATATAAATAAAACTATTTGCAACCAATTCATTCACTGCTCAACTTATAGGGCGTGACTCAGAAGGTTTGTTTTGTGTGTGTTAGAATGTATCCGGAGATGCATCTTCGAAAACTGGAGAGTATTTTAGTATTTTTGCGTGTTATGTAATATAAGGTGAATTAAGAAATTCTTTAAAACTATTTGCAACCAATTCATTCACCGGTGAACTTAATTTTAACTGCAATTAAATTCAGATTTTATGAATAGTGGTAGTTTATGGGTCAAAAGCAGAATAGTGTTTAATGTTGCTTAATTTGGAATGACCTTGATATGAAGAAAAAGGGAGGACCACAAACATTGTATTTTAGGATATGGCAACCATGTTTTTGGAAAAGTGAATGACTAAATTATTTCCATGTGTACCTACACTGACTATTCTGTTTTTAGAGGCCTTGCATTTCTAGTTGTACCAGACAAAGTATATATGATAAAGTAAGCTTGCTGAGAGTGCTATGGTTATGGAACATGAAATTGTGTTTGACAAATACTGGAAATGGACTTTTTTTTGTTTTAATTTCCAAAGGGTTGGCCGACACCATGAAATCTTGCTCCTCAAGATATACAAACCTTTCTCTAAGCCTCTAAAAATAAACCCTTTTAAGTTTTTTTTTTGAAAAGCTAATTTATATTTTTCCTCTTTATCATGTTTTCCTAAAAGCAACCAAACAATCCATGATGTCAAAATACTATCTTAAATAAAGTCCTTCAAGTTTCCATGTCAATAGTGTCTTTATTACATCACCAAGATCATGGTTGAGTCATCCCACAAAAGGCTCAAGATTCCCTTCTTACTTTTCATCCTTTTAAATACTACCTCTTAACAATACAAAGGGACTGATCTAACCAAGTGAGCCTAGTTTCCTTGCAATCTACTTGCTAAACACAAATCACAAGGAACTACAATTCAAGACACCACTTAATTCATTGTGTCTAAGCTATCTACAATCATCATAGCTCTTAGTCTTCTGAACACTTTGACCTGCACTCTCATCGTCATGATGTCTGCAATCTGATTCTCAGTTCTGCAGTATTCCACATTCATCTTCCCATCTACTATATGCTCTCGAAGATGATGGAACCTCATTTCGATGTGCTTGCTTCGACCATGTGCTATCGGATTCTTCGCCAGATTGATAACTGAGATGTTGTTGATCCTCATGGTAATTGCTCAATGACTCTTCGCTGTTATCTCTTCGACCAGATTCACCATCCATGTTGCTTGACATGCACAAAGAGAAGCAGTTATGTATTCTGCTTCGCATGACGATAATGCCACTACTGGCTCCTTTCTCAAACTCCAAGCAACTGATGCACCACCTAGCATAAACACATAGCCAGCTGTGGATTTTCGATCCTCAGCATCACTACACCAACTTGAGTCGGTGTATCCCCCTAATTTGCATTCTTTTCCTTCATCGGCTGCAGAAAACAAAATGCCATAGTCGAGAGTTTCTTTCAGATACCTTAGTATCCTCTTCGCCACTGCTATATGTGATACATTTGGCTTCTGCATGAACCTACTCACCATACCTACACTGTATGCTAAGTCAGACCATGTGTGACAAAGGTATCGAAGTGACCCAATAAGTCTTTTATATTGGGTTGGATCGACATTATCTGAATCTGAATCTTTCGACAGTTGTAATATGGGCTCAGCTGGAGTCGAAGCTGGGTTGCAATCTTGCATCTCAAATCTCTTGAGTATTTCTCCTGCATACATTCTTTGGTGCATCATCAAACCTCTACCACTCTTGTAGAATTTGATGCCAAGGAAATATGAAATGTCACCCAGATCTGACATTTCGAATTCCTTGTTGAGATCATCTTTGAAGTCTTCGATCTCCTTCTTGCAGCTATTTGTTATCAACAGGTCATCGACATAGAGACATAGTATAAGCAATTCACTCTTCCTTCTTCTTACATATACTCCATGTTCACTTACTCACTTCACAAATTCCTTCTCCCTTAGAAATCTATCTATCTTCTCGTTCCAAGCTCTTGGAGCTTGTTTAAGTCCGTACAGGGCTTTTGCAGCTTATACACTTTTCTTTCTTCGTCTTGTTTCACAAACCCAGCTGGTTGTGCAACATAAACTTCTTCTTCTAAGGGGCCATTAAGAAATGCACATTTCACATCCATCTGACACATCTGTCAGTTGTTCATGTTTGCTAGACCAACAACCAACCTGATTCTTT
Organism: Lathyrus oleraceus; assembly: GCF_024323335.1. Classification (NCBI taxonomy): domain Eukaryota; kingdom Viridiplantae; phylum Streptophyta; class Magnoliopsida; order Fabales; family Fabaceae; genus Lathyrus; species Lathyrus oleraceus. The sequence continues at coordinate 508,146,164 of NC_066584.1, read as the reverse complement.
CGATCCTAGCAACAAGTGCAAAAACTTCATTGAAGTCGATTCCTTCTTTCTGAAGAAATCCTTTCGCCACAAGCCTCGCCTTGTGTTGAGTCACTTCTCCTCTAGGATTCAACTTCACCTTGTATACCCACTTAACATCGATTGCCTTCTTGTCTTGGGGCAATTCGACAAGTGACTAAGTGTTGTTGACTTCGATTGACTTTAGTTCTTCATCCATTGCTTTCACCCACTTCGAATCTTTCAATGCCTCAACTGTATTGACTGGTTCAACATCTGCGTAGAAAGCATAGTGTACCAGCTCACCTTCTTCATTGACCACATCATCTGATGTAACCACACATTCTTGCAACCTTGTAGGCATGTGTCTTGTTCTCTGAGGTCTTCTTGGGCCTGCTTCACCTCTGACTTCTTCCTGTTGAACCTCTCTTTCGACTTCACTAGCTGGTTCATCATAAAAGATTCACATTGAATCTTTCTTGACATTTTCAATCCAATCTCACTCCTTAAGCTCATCTATGATCACATCCCTGCTGATCACTGCTTGCTTATTCATTGGGTCGAACAACTTGTATCCTTCAGTCAATGATATCCTATCAGGATCATCTGACTCGACTTGTCATCAAGTTTTCTTCTCAACTGATCTATCACATGTATATGTGTTATAGATCCAAACACCCTCAAATGACTCAAGCTAGGCTTGACACCAGACCAACATTCTTCTGGCGTGATTCCTTCTAGCTTCTTCGTCGGACATCTGTTCAGGATATATGTCGCAGTCGACAAAGCTTCTCCCCATAATTCTTTGGGTAGATGCTTGCCATTTGTTAGATGTGTATTTCGTGTCGGGTTTTTGTTATCGTATCCACAGGGATTGTAAGATATCACCGTCGTTCGATGGTTGTATTAATCTTAGCTCAATGTAACAATAGGGTTTTGGTTTTAATCAAGTTATCTTGCATAAAAAGTAATAAGTTGCGGTAAAAGTTATGGTTTGATTAAATGAGAAATATTGTCAAAGTTAGGTTTCAATGATCACTTTGCATGTATTTGCTCGGTCAACAATCTTATAAACTCCTTTAGATGATAAATAATTTCACAAAGTCCTCTCAATATGTTTCTCTCGAACACATATTGTGAGTTTTGCCATTTTGATCCATTGTTTCTCTCGAACACAATCTATCAAAATGACAACTTTTTGGTTCAACCTTATGGTGAACAAAATCATTCGTTACTATCTCTAGCTAACAAACAAGTTTGGATGAAAACCTAGGTCAAGAGTCGGTAAACATCTCTCGATCATAAACCAACACAAAGAGTTTTAAATAGAAACAAAGTTTTCATCATATATTTACCGTTAAAGAGTTTACATATGAGGATCCTTACATTTACACACAAAGCTAGTAATCACCTACATCTAACCTTGACAAATGGATGACTTAGCTACTCATTTTCATGGTAGCTTGGTCGGCAAGTAAGGAAAGAAGGTTGATCAACATCCAAGTCGGATAATCGAAGTTGGATGGGAATCCACCTTCTTTTTGTAGAAGATGGTTCTAAGATGAAGAGAAAATGAAAACTAGGGCATAAAGATCCCAAGAACAATGCTGCAAAAATATCTAGAAGAAAGTACAAAAGTGGAAAAAGTTGGTAAAAATGAGGTATGGTGCTCAAAAGTGGCACCTGCTACTTATAGACCACTGCTGGGCTGTCAAGTTCGCTAGGCGAGCAGAATGGTTCGCCTAGCGAGGGTCTAAAATGGGCACAAAAAGGCCCCTGCGCCCAGAGAAAACAGGGCCTGCTGAACTGTCATGTTCGCCTAGCGAACATACCTTCGCCTAGCGAAGGACATGCTTCAACCTTCGCCCCAGCGAGGTTGAGAGGTTTTGCTACTGGAATGCTCGCTGGGGACTCGCTAGAGCTTCGCCTAGCGAGTGAGTGCTGGCTGCGTTTTTCACCAAAACAGAACGAACTCGCTACCACCTTCGCCTTCAGCTCGCCTAGAGAATTAATTTGACAATTTACTGGAACTTTTCGCCAGGAACTCGCCTAGCGAACCAATGCTTCGCCACAGCCTCGCCTAGCGAGCAGGCTGATGAAATGCTTGTATTCTTTGGTTCCTTTGCCAATTTTCTTGTGTCTTTATTTTTAATTAGTTCATGTCTTTCCTGCACAATAACACACAAATCAAAGGCACCAAGCTTGTTTATCAATGTAATGCATTCCATGTAAAACAAATGTGGTTTTGACAGTTTTAGCAAGGAAAAAGAGTGAAAGATGCCCACATATGATAGCTCTAATAAGCACTTTTGGGCATCTAACAACTCTCCCCAACTAGATTCTTGCTTGTCCTCAAGCAAAGTATGCCTCTTGAAGGACAAGAGGATTTGCTTTAAGAAACTGGTTTCTCCGAAGTTGGATAAACGGCTCAAACACAAGCGAAATCAGCAACTACAAGTTCCCAACGGTTCGAATAAAATAATACATAAGAACTAAAACTTAAATAGCAATGCAAAATATTTATCTATCAACAACAATACTATTCTGAATGAATCATCCTATCTCTCCTCTTCGAATAAGGAATGAAGATTTTGCGCGTTTGCAACCGCGGGACTAATCTCACTCTCTAACAAATAATGAAGAAATCAAATAGATTCATACAATGTCTAACAATTAAAAATGGTACTGTGGAAGCATAAAGATCACTAAGGGCTTTTCGGTTGAAGCTTGGTTAGGTTAACAAACAAGGGTCATTTCTAAGGCCATTGAAACGAAAGTGCCGATGCAAAAGAGACATTCACAGTATTATTCACACTACTCGACGTTGTTTCATTTGTTTCTTATTTGAAACCTTCACAACACATATTCCACACTCAATTTTTATTTTTCACTATTTTTCTTCCAAGCAAGCATTCATTTTCATTTTTTTCTATTTTTGTTCTTTTCTTTCACATCAAATATACAAAACAGATGTTTCTTTTCTATATTTTCTATACATATATTTTTCTATGCTTGCTCGGTTTTTCTTTTCTTTTTCAAGAGTTGTGGTACTTACCAATTCTTTTTCGTTCTCCCCAACTTATTTCTTCCACACCCTAAGTGAATGCTCTTAACTTTTTACGGCAAACGAACAATAATCATGGTTTTCCGGGTTGTAAAAAAAAGATTTTTTTGAGATCTCGCTTTATTTCAAGCCGAGATTCAACTGTTTAGGCTCAAAGGGGTTAACAAATACTCTCTCTGCTCACAGGTAAGTTGTTTTTGGATGTAGTTGTGCTCGAAAGAAAACAAGTGCCTTGATCATTTCTAATTGCTTCCACAATTTCACAATAATAAAAGACAAATAATGAATCACATGAATCAACAAAACTTATTAGAATCCAGCATTTAAGTGTACAATGGAGGTTTCCTCACAATTTGTGGTTTTAAGTTCTAGATGAAACATTCATTCAATTATGTTGCAAAAAGACAATATTCAATTTACCAAAAAGAGTAAAGTTCCTAATGCATTCTAAAATTCTAGCCGAAGGTAACCATGTACCTTAGCTTCATTCACTTGTTTATTCTTATCATTGCCATCCAAGCTCGGATGCACCTTCATTGGGTACTTCTTGAGGAGCAACCAATCTAGAAGGGTTTACCACTCAATCAACCAAAAATTTATTAAACACACAAAATTAAAGACATAATTAAATAACATTAACTGAAAATATAAATTTGTTCATGGGGGACAAAACACCCCAATAGTACAACACCAAAATCAAGATACAAAATCCGAAAATACAAATAGAAATAACATAAAAATTGAAAACACACAAAAACTTAACCCACTAAGGGCTCAGGACTCCTCCTCACTACCGGCATCAGAACCGGTAGCCTCATCATCAACATCATCATCATCATCAGCATCAGCGCCCACCCCCTCACCATAGACTGGCCTGTCCACAGGCCAGTTAGCGTTAAGCATAAACTGCTCACGCGCCAACAATGCTCGAGCACCGGAGGGGTCATTACCTTGCAGTTCCAACCTCTGCATACTGTTGTGCATATCAATCATAGCTCTCTGGGATGCCGCCATCCACTCAAAACTGTAGTCACACACCGCTCGTAGGTAGGGATCAAGTCCGGGAGTAGAAGCACTAGGACCATCAGAAGCCCGAGTACTTCCTGAGGCTGCACTGCCACCGGTAGTCTTAGGTCTACAATATTTAGCCACATACCGATCATCGATAGGTGCCGGGATCCTAACCTGCCCACGAGACGGAAGTCTCACCCTTGCCTGAATGCATAAACTCATGATCAAACACGGGAAAGCGAGGGGACAATTAACACGAGCCCCCGACTTAAGCCCGCTCTCGACCACGGTCTTCAGCTCATTTGCGATTATCCTCGCCACATCTATCTCAACATTGGTGAGGATGGAATGGACCAAATGTGCCACTGGGATCGGCACAATAGAGGTGTGTGATTTGGGCTGGATGTTGGTCAAAACCAAGAGCAGTATCAGCTGAGCCATGGGAGTCATGTCCTCCCGGTGATACCTCACTGGAACCCCAGATGGGTTCGGCTCAACAGATTTCCCAGGTAAAAGCAGGTCGGCGGTAATGGCAGGAACATCTCGGTGAAGCCTGAGGTCGGTGTGGTATTGGTCTCTCTGGTCAGCTCCCAGCTGGAGCGGTTCCCCAAGGATTCGGTTGATAGCATCCCGGTCAAATGGAATTGGACGCCCGGCAACTCTAGAAACCCAAGTAAAGGGCTCGTCGTCGTCGGGCAGTGCGTTAGCATAAAACTCCCGCACTGTCGCAATGTCGTAATGCTCTAAAGGACTTATCAACCTATCCCACTTCTTTGCGTCTATCAACCCGGCGAAAGTTCTGTAAGTGCCCTGTGGGTTGATCAGAAATCGCTTCTCTGGAAGTATTTTTCGCTTCTCCAGAGCGATGTACCGTGCAGCCTGTTTTGGACCGACAAACTTGTCGGTATCGAATTGAATAGGCACGGTCCGGGAAGTAGTTGCTCCCTTTCTTTTCTTACCAGCTCCAGACCATGACTCCATCTGCAAAATATACAAAGAAACAACACACACCAAACAACAAATTAGCCAACAAAGCATAATTTAAAATACTGCCTTGCTCGCTGCTGCTTCGCCTAGCGAAGTGGCAGCGAACGCTCGCCCCAGGTTCGCCTAGCGAGTGCTAGCGAACCTTACGGGTTTTGGGGTTTTCTGCATTTTCAAAGATTTTTTCCCCCAATACCCATACTCTAATGGTTCCCTACATCAGAACCTAATGATTTCTCATGAAAATTAATCGTTCTATGCTATTGGGGATTGCCTAATTGCATGCAAAACCTAAAGTAAAACTAAATCCCCAATTTGAAAACCTAAATCTTCAAGACTTGCAAACTCCAAAATACCACATGCAACCTCAATGTTCCCATACCACACTCATCCTATTTGCCATTCACATTTGGAAATTAAGAGTTAAAACAAAAAGACAAATGTAGTAGGGCAAACCTTAGTTACACGGATTCGGAAATGTGAAGTGAGAAGAGTTTGCAATCGACCGAAACGAACAAGTGTTGGTGATAAAGATGCAAATGAGAGAGTTTGAGAAGCGTAGCACAAATTCCTCAGCAGAGCCGTTCAGAAATTTTTTTGAAGGTTTGGGGCAAAATGGCCCTGCTGAGATTTAAATAGTAAACAGTACTGCAGCGCTCGCTGCTGCCTCGCCTAGCGAGCAGCTAGCGAGCATGCTCGCTACTGCCTCGCCTAGCGAATTACAAGCGAGCATGACAGCAAGTGCATTGGCAAATGCAGCACTTGCAAGTCATCCAGCATGGGTTTAGCACAGTGTACTCAATACAACATAAAACATAAAACAGTAAATACTTACAATGTTGGGGTGCCTCCCAACTAGCGCTTGTTTAACGTCGGCTAAGCTCGACGGTGCGATGCTCACAGAGGAGCATCGAGCGGCTGAGCACAACTCTCGCGATCCACATGACCGCCGAGATACACTTTCAATCGTTGGCCATTCACGGTCCAACTATCTTTCTCGTCCATGTCTTCAATGATAATGGCCCCGTACTCTTTTACTTCTTTCACCCGAAATGGCCCGGACCATTTTGATTTCAACTTCCCGGGAAACAACTTCAACCGGGAGTTGAACAATAGGACCAATTGTCCGGGCACAAATTCTTTGTTACGGATCTTCTTGTCGTGATACTTCTTTGCTTTTTCCTTGTACAACCAACTTGAGTGGTATGCGGCATTGCGCATCTCCTCCAACTCAAGTAGTTGTACTTTCCTTTTGTTACCGGCCAACTCATGTTCAAAATTTAAAAACTTTAGGGCCCACAAGGCCTTGTGCTCCAATTCAACCGGCAAATGGCAAGTTTTACCAAATACCAATTGAAAGGGAGTTAGGCCAATTGGAGCTTTAAAGGCCGTACGGTAGGCCCATAATGCTTCGTCCAATTTTTGGGACCACTCTTTTTTAGAATTAGACACGGTTTTTTCTAGGATTCTCTTAATCTCTCGATTAGAGACCTCCGCTTGCCCGTTAGCCTGAGGGTGGTACGGAGTTGTCACCCTATGCGATACACCATAATGTTTTAGAATTGTTTCCAAAGGTGCATTGCAAAAGTGTGACCCTCCGTCACTTATCAACACTCGGGGGGTTCCAAAACGGGAAAATATGTTTTTCTTTAAAAAATTTATCACCGTTTTGGCATCCGCCCGAGGTGAGGCAATCGCCTCAACCCACTTAGAGACATAATCAACAGCAACAAGCATGTACTCATTCCCATAAGAGGGTGGGAAAGGTCCTACGAAATCTATGCCCCAACAATCAAACACTTCCACTTCTTGGATATTTTGGAGAGGCATCTCATCTCTCTTACCTATCCCACCGCTTCTTTGGCAGCTGTCACAACTTTGCGCATGGATATGTGCGTCTTTGAAAATAGTTGGCCAATAAAATCCCGATTGAAGAATTTTAGTGGCCGTTCTAACCCCATTATAATGTCCGCCATAAGGCGAGTTGTGACAATGCCAAAGGATGCTCTGGGCTTCATCACCAGTTACGCATCTCCTTAACAGGTTATCGCTACCCAACTTAAACAAGTATGGGTCATCCCAAACATAATACTTCGCATCCGAAAGGAACTTCCTCTTTTGGTTCGAAGTTAGGTCGGCAGGCACAAAACCACTAGCCTTGTGGTTTGCAAAGTCTGCAAACCACGGCCTAACTTGAACCTTAAACAGTTTTTCATCAGGAAATTCTTCCCGGATTTCCTTTTCCGATACGGTAACCTCGACATTCACTAAGCGGGATAAATGATCCGCTACCAAGTTTTCCGACCCCTTCTTGTCTTTGATTTCGACATCGAATTCTTGTAACAAGAGGATCCAACGGATGAGCCTTTGCTTCGAATCCGGCTTGGTTAGCAGATACTTAATCGCCGCGTGGTCGGTATACACAACGACTTTAGACCCTATAAGATAAGACCTAAACTTTTCTAGCGCATACACTATTGCGAGTAGTTCTTTTTCCGTTGTGGCATAATTTATTTGAGCCTCGTTAAGAACCTTACTCGCATAATGTATCGCATGAAAAGTTTTGTCTTTTCTTTGGCCAAGTACCGCTCCAACAGCATAGTCACTCGCGTCACACATTAGTTCAAAATTTTCATTCCAATCAGGAGCGACTATTATTGGAGCGGTAACCAATTTTTCTTTTAAAACCTCAAAAGCTTGCAAACAATCTTCGGTGAAGAGAAATACCTGGTCCTTGGCGAGCAAATTGCTCAAAGGCTTAGCCACCTTTGAGAAGTCCTTGATGAAGCGCCGGTAGAACCCCGCGTGCCCCAAAAAACTACGGATGCCCTTCACATTCACCGGAGGGGGTAATTTTTCAATTACTTCAACCTTAGCTCTATCCACTTCAAGCCCCCTTTTAGAGACTTTGTGGCCTAGCACGATCCCCTCGGTCACCATGAAGTGACACTTTTCCCAATTCAGCACCAAATTGGTCTTCACACACCTTTCCAACACCGTCTTCAAATTTGCCAAGCATAGACTAAACGTCCCACCAAATACCGAGAAGTCATCCATGAAGACTTCCATTGTTTTCTCTATCAGATCGGCAAAAATGGCTTGGACACATCGTTGGAAGGTCGCCGGTGCATTGCACAGCCCAAAGGGCATTTTTCTGTATGCGAACACTTCAAACGGACACGTGAAAGCCGTCTTCTCATGATCAACCGGGTCAACCGCAATTTGGTTGTACCCGGAGTAGCCGTCCAAAAAACAATAGTATTGTTGGCCCGATAGTCTTTCAAGCATTTGATCCATAAATGGGAGTGGGAAATGGTCCTTACGAGTCGCGGTATTCAACCGTCTATAATCTATACACATTCTCCACCCCGTTGCACCTTTAGTCGGGATCAATTTGTCTTTGTCATTTCGGATTACGGTCATTCCACCCTTCTTCGGAACCACGTGCACGGGACTAACCCACGGACTATCCGAGATCGGGTAAATCATTCCCGCATCCAATAGCTTCACCACTTCCTTTCGTACAACCTCCTTCATCGTAGGATTTAAGCGGCGTTGTGGTTGAGCCACCGGCTTAAAATCTTCCTCCATCAAAATCTTGTGCATACAATAGGATGGACTAATTCCTTTTAGATCGGAAAGAGTCCAACCCATAGCTTCTTGATTGGTTTTTAGCACAATGATTAGACGGGCTTCTTCTTCTTTTGTCAAAAGGTTGCTTATGATGACCGGCTTTGCCTCGGTCTCATCTAGAAACACATATTTCAACGTCGAAGGTAACTCTTTTAATTCAATTGGCGCTTTCTCGTCAATGACCTCCTTCTTCAAGTTTTCTTCCTCTACTTCCCACGGTTGTAGGTCTTCCAAACTATCAAGTTCCTTTAAGCATTCCTCAAGAGCTAGCTCCTCTTCAACAGTGAAAACCTCCAATGAGTCGTCAAGAGCTAACTCCATAGAAGATATCTCATGAATATGCTTTGAAACCTCCATAATAGCGTCTTCGATCACATCGATGCGAAAGCTATCATTTCTATCCTTGGAATGCTTCATCGCCTCGAATAGATCAAATGTGACTTCCTCATTTTGAACTCGCACCTTCATTAAACCGTCATCAACATTTATCATCATTCTTGCGGTCTTCATGAATGGTCGGCCCAAGATGAGCGGAGCATCATCATCTTCCTCCATATCAATTACAATAAAATCCACCGGGAAAAAGAATTTGTCGACCTTCACCAACACATCTTGGGCTACGCCATGAGGATGGGTCGTCGACTTATCCGCCAATTGCAATGTCATTCGGATGGACTTAATCTCGATGTTGCCAAGCCTCTTGATAATTGACAAAGGTATAAGATTAATGCTCGACCCCAAGTCAATAAGTCCCTTCCCGACATAAACGTCACCAATTTTAACCGGCAATGTAACTCTTCCCGGATCAACCTCTTTCTTAGGAAGCGTCCTTTGAATAATGGCACTACAGCTCGCATCAAGGACGATGGTCTCCGGTTCCGTATACCTCCGCTTTTTGGTTAGTATGTCCTTCATGAATTTGGCATACTTTGGCATTTGTTCCAAGGCTTCAGCAAACGGAATGTTGATTTGCAACTGTTTAAAAATATTCATGAACCGGGCGTAATGCCGTTCATTTTCCCTTTTGGAAGGAGCATGAGGGTAAGGAAGGTTTTGGATAGGAGTAGCGCTCACTACCTCCTTTCCCTTTGCAATTCTAGCACTTTTCCATCTAGGCTTCTTCACTACCTCCCTTATTACCTCATCACTTTTATTTTCCTCAATCTCCACACCTTTTTCTTTTTCAACTTCACCATTATTTTTATTCTTTTCAACTACTTCCTCATCACTCCACACTCCTATTTCACCATCAACATTTTCCTCCACTATTTCCTCCTCAATTTCTTTCTCTTTCTCTCTTTGTTCACTCTCAACTCTTTTTTCATTCTCACTACCCAACTCCCTCCCACTTCTCGTCATAATCGCCTTACAATGCTCCTTAGGATTTGTTTGCGTATTAGCCGAAAAAGAAGGACCGGTTTGTTGTTCAGCGAGTTGCTTGGCAAGTTGCCCAACTTGAGTTTCAAGATTTTTTATGGCCGCGTCATTACTCTTTTGATTGGCCATTGACATTTGCATGAATTGCGTCAATGTCTCTTCCAATTTAGAATTGACGACCGGCGGTTGTTGAGATTGATACGGATTTTGGGGAGGGTTTTGACGGCTAGAAGAACCACCTCCATAACCTTGGTTATGATAATAGTTGCTTCTAGGTTGGAACCCTTGGTTCCCTTGGAATTGTTGTTGTTGTTGTTGTTGAGGGTGCGGTTGATAAGGTTGTTGTTGTCTCGGTTGATAGTCCCGTTGATTGGCCATGTAGTTTACTTCGTCAAAACCGGGAGGTGGACAAAATCCGGTGTCATGTTCACCTTTACAAAGTTCACAACAAGCTATTTGTTTAGCTTTTGACGGTTCTCTTAACTCTTTGATTTGTTGCGTTAAGAGTTCCACTTGTTGTGAGATGAGCTTGTTTTGGGCAAGGATGGCATCATTCGTCCCTAACTCAAGCACTCCCGCCTTCTTCAAAGAATTTCCACGACTTTGACTCTGAAGATCATTTAGAGCCATTCGATTGATAATGTTGGTGGCTTCTTCGGCACTTTTTGACATCAACGAGCCACCCGAGGTGGCATCCAACAACGTTTTGCAGTTTGGTTGAAGTCCATTTCTGAAGATATGGATTTGAGTTAATTCATCAAATCCATGCCCTTTACATTTCCTAAGCATGGACTTGAATCTCTCCCACGCTTCATTTAAAGATTCACTGGTTCCTTGAGAAAACACCGAGATGGCCGTCTTTGATTCCATGAATCGGTTATGGGAGAAAAATCTTTCAATGAATTTCTATTCTAACACGTTCCAGTCTGTCATTACGGCTGGTGTTTGATCGAGATACCAATCCTTTGCTTTACCGAGCAAAGCGTGGGGAAATAATCGTCTGAACAACGGAAGCTCCTGAGCCTGATCCACTCCGGCAGCCAATGCTATCTCATAAAATTTTGTGAGAAAAGCAAATGGGTCTTCATGGTCCATTCCGGTGAATGGACTCCCATATAATAAATTCAGAGTTCCCGTCTTCATCTCAGCTTGCCTTCCTGTGTGGTTGGCAAACTGAGCGGTGTTCCTTGGACTATTGATACATGGAGTAGAAATAGGTGGTGGTGGTTGTGGCTCCATGTTTGGTATGAATGGGTGTGGATTTGTGGTTGAAGAACTTTCTCCTTGCTCTTGGCGTTGTCTAGCCTGTTGCCTCCTACGTCTCGTTTTGCTATTGAGCCTCCTTGCGGTTCTCTCGATCTCAGGATCAAAAAGAAGTTCGTCCACAGGGATTTGCCCTCGCATAAAACGTAAGCTGCACACTAAACCAAACAAATTACAAGCACAAGTCAAAAATTCACAAGCTAAAACTTAAACAACCATTGCGATGCTCGCAATATCAATTTACAATCCCCGGCAACGGCGCCATTTTGTTAGATGTGTATTTCGTGTCGGGTTTTTGTTATCGTATCCACAGGGATTGTAAGATATCACCGCCGTTCGATGGTTGTATTAATCTTAGCTCAATGTAACAATAGGGTTTTGGTTTTAATCAAGTTATCTTGCATAAAAAGTAATAAGTTGCGGTAAAAGTTATGGTTTGATTAAATGAGAAATATTGTCAAAGTTAGGTTTCAATGATCACTTTGCATGTATTTGCTCGGTCAACAATCTTATAAACTCCTTTAGATGATAAATAATTTCACAAAGTCCTCTCAATATGTTTCTCTCGAACACATATTGTGAGTTTTGCCATTTTGATCCATTGTTTCTCTCGAACACAATCTATCAAAATGACAACTTTTTGGTTCAACCTTATGGTGAACAAAATCATTCGTTACTATCTCTAGCTAACAAACAAGTTTGGATGAAAACCTAGGTCAAGAGTCGGTAAACATCTCTCGATCATAAACCAACACAAAGAGTTTTAAATAGAAACAAAGTTTTCATCATATATTTACCGTTAAAGAGTTTACATATGAGGATCCTTACATTTACACACAAAGCTAGTAATCACCTACATCTAACCTTGACAAATGGATGACTTAGCTACTCATTTTCATGGTAGCTTGGTCGGCAAGTAAGGAAAGAAGGTTGATCAACATCCAAGTCGGATAATCGAAGTTGGATGGGAATCCACCTTCTTTTTGTAGAAGATGGTTCTAAGATGAAGAGAAAATGAAAACTAGGGCATAAAGATCCCAAGAACAATGCTGCAAAAATATCTAGAAGAAAGTACAAAAGTGGAAAAAGTTGGTAAAAATGAGGTATGGTGCTCAAAAGTGGCACCTGCTACTTATAGACCACTGTTGGGCTGTCAAGTTCGCTAGGCGAGCAGAATGGCTCGCCTAGCGAGGGTCTAAAATGGGCACAAAAAGGCCCCTGCGCCCAGAGAAAATAGGGCCTGCTGAACTGTCATGTTCGCCTAGCGAACATACCTTCGCCTAGCGAAGGACACGCTTCAACCTTCGCCCCAGCGAGGTTGAGAGGTTTTGCTACTGGAATGCTCGCTGGGGACTCGCTAGAGCTTCGCCTAGCGAGTGAGTGCTGGCTGCGTTTTTCACCAAAACAGAACGAACTCGCTACCACCTTCGCCTTCAGCTCGCCTAGCGAATTAATTTGACAATTTACTGGAACTTTTCGCCAGGAACTCGCCTAGCGAACCAATGCTTCGCCACAGCCTCGCCTAGCGAGCAGGCTGATGAAATGCTTGTATTCTTTGGTTCCTTTGCCAATTTTCTTGTGTCTTTATTTTCAATTAGTTCATGTCTTTCCTGCACAATAACACACAAATCAAAGGCACCAAGCTTGTTTATCAATGTAATGCATTCCATGTAAAACAAATGTGGTTTTGACAGTTTTAGCAAGGAAAAAGAGTGAAAGATGCCCACATATGATAGCTCTAATAAGCACTTTTGGGCATCTAACACCATTCAACATACTTCTAACCATAATCATAATGGTTTTATTCTTCCTTTCTGCGACTCCATTCTGCGTGGAGTGTAGGGTGGCACCACCTCATGCACAATCCATTCTTTCACACATAATGCATTGAAATCTTTCAACACATTCTCCACCACCATCAGTTTTTAAAATCTTGATCTTTCGACCGCTCTGTCTTTCGACCATAGATTTGAACTTGGCAAATACCTCGATTACTTCACTTTTCTTCCGGATCAGGTAAGACCACAGTTTTCAAATGAAATCATCTATGAATGTAACAAAGTATTTGTCACCTCCAATCGAATCCACTTGGAGAGGACCACATACATCAGAGTGTATGACTTCAAGAATTGCCTTTGACCTACTTCCTGCATCCTTACTAAACTTGTTCTTATGTTGCTTCGCCTTCACGCATTCTTCACATACTTCGTTTGGAATGTCGATTTCTGGTAATCCTGAAACCATATTTCTTCTCTTCAAATCTCTGATGTCTTTGAAATTGAGATGGCCAAGTCTATAATGCCATATCCATTCATCTCTTTTGGCTGCTATTGCAAGGCACTTATGCTCCATCACATTTAGTTCAATCTTGAAGGTTCTATTATGAGATACTGGAGCCTTCAATATCAACCGTCCATTTGAGTCGAGAACTCTCATCGTCTTGTCTTCGATCGACACTATGTAGTTCTTTTCGACTAACTGCCATATGCTGAGCAAATTACTCTTCATGCCTGGTATATACAACACATTTGAAATTACTGACCTCTTGTCATCGTTCCTCATAATCAGAACATACCAACACCTTTGGCTGCTAGAGTGTTATCATTTGGAAATTTCACCATGCTCTTCATTGAGAGCTTTATGTTGACAAACCAATCTTTCCTTCCAGACATGTGTGATGAGCATCCTGAGTCCAAGTACCACTGGTCCTTGAATCTCTCTTCATCTCTTGTTGAAACCATCAACAACGTCTCTTCTTCTTCATGTTTCTCCAACTTTGCATAAGTTTCTTGATTCTTCTGCTTTTCTGGACAATCACTAGAATAGTGACCATAGCAATTTTGGGTCATCATCATTGAACAAGCAATTTTCCTCAACTTCTTAAATTCATAACTCCCTCGTGTAGATTCAAATGGCGTCAAATTTGTGACCAAATTTAAAAGGAATGAATAAGCTACAACTTTGATGAAGGAACCATCTTCATTTGAAGCTCATAGCAAAAGTTATTCAAGGTGGAAAAAGTGATCATTTGATTTTATACTTAGAAAATTTTCAACCATGTTTGATTTCTCCAAATTCTACCTCATAATTCATCATGATACAAGCTCCAAATGTAAAAGTTTTCAATAACAAAGTTGCTCTCCTTCATGTTACCTTTCCAAATAGTTCAAGATCATGGCATTTGGAGCATTTTTTAAGGACTTGCGCATGGGTGTAATGCATGGTCCCATTTGGAAAATTCTCATGACCAATTCTCAAATACAATTGCATGGTCTCATGTTAAACTTTCAGCATCACATGTACACAAGTTCAGACCATTTCCAATCATTTCATGGGCCTATCACACGCCCATGCAAGCATGCACACTAACATTTCTATTTTTGACAATTTTTTGGATGTGTGTAGAAATGAATCCCGGAGCCTATAAATACAAGCCATTATGCTCAGAATTAAGGACACATTGCCCAAGTTTTGCTCCTGCAACCTTCCCATCCTCCATTGATAGGATAATCTTGAGGATTTTAATCGAAATCGAATTTCAATTTCACTTCTGTTTTGATGTTGAAACTCCAAGAGTCCAAGCCATTTAAGCTCTGATTTCACCTCTACAAGAAAGTAGAAGCAAGCCCAGGAAAATTGAGATCTAGATCGAGCTTCATCACTACAAACATAAGGTGAATTTTCTGAAACTTTCTCTCTTCGATTCTCTCTCAACTCTCCATCATTTCAATTAACTTTTGGTTGGATGAATTCCTACCAATGTAGGCAATAAGACTGATATGCTTTAAGGTCAAATCGAAGCAACTCAGATCATACTCCTCAAATTTTCAAATCCATGTATCTTTCCATATACATGGAATTGGAAGAAATTGAGGTCAGATTTGGACTCCTGAGGATTTTTCCTTTAAAATAATATATTCGCTTTCCATTTTTGTGGAGGTTGGTGGTGGACAAGTCCGGTGAGGTCCACCGAAGAAGAAGACCAGAGCTAGGCCTCTGGTGGTGTGTTGGCACCCTACCAACCGTTTGATTGTGTTTAAATGTTTTAATCATAGCCATTGGTCCAGATTACCATATGTGTGGCGCGTTTGACTTGGTGCACCGTGTTCAGCATGCGCGTGGCCATCAGATCTGCCACCTCAATTAATGAGGGAGATCTGATGGCCCTTGTTTTTTCTAATTTCTTTTTATTTTCTGATTTTTCTTTTAATCCACTTATTTTGATTAATTCATAATAAATTTTCTTTTAACCTCATTCAAGTCTTTGGCCTTTTGTGCCTCCCCTTTTAAAAAACTTTTGTTAAAATCAATCCACAAACTTCTTTGAAATTTTTACCACGAACTACGAGGTTTTGATCCCTCGTTTTTATGTTGGTACGTAGGCATAAGATTAAAGGTCTTGTCAAACACAAAAGTATGATTAATAAAATTCTTTTCTCATCCCCTCACTCTATATTTTTATCAAACATCATTTTGACCAAAACACTTGAACACAAAAAAGGCTCCCTAGGAGTATCTAGGACACTTTGGGTGCTAACGCCTTCCCTCTGTGTAACTAACTCCCTTACCTGTAATCTCTGACATTTTATTAGTTTTGATTTGAAAACTTCTTATCTTCGGGTTTTGTTTGTGTTTTTGCCTTTTTTTCCTTTGGAAACAATAAAAGCGCGGTGGTGACTCTGGTTTTATTGACGTCAAGTTAATCCATAGCTTGATGGTCATGAATTCACCGCTACACATGCCTTCATAAGGCCTTTCAAACATGGCCTTTTATTCTCGACACAACCATTTTTCATAACATAATAACACAGAGGCTGATGATTTTCCATCTTTGTGGCAAAATCTTCATCCTTTTCAGTTACTGAATCATATTCTACAAGGAATTGAAATCATATTGAAGATTATGTCTAATTCATCCTCAAAACCATAATCAAATTTATCTGTCAGCATGTCTTCATCCTCATTTTGGATGACATATTTCCCTTTAAGCTTACCTATTGTTGGCAAAGGAGGAAAAAACATTTCCTTCACATGCCTCTTTGCAATCTGTACTTCTGGCATTTTCTGTGACTTGCCTTTTTATTTGTAGCCTCAAAGGCAACCTTATTCTTCCTTTGGCGTCTACGCAAGCTTACTTCCTTGACTTCGTTGTTGAGATCATCAGTAGCCTAAACCATAAGAAATTCTATAGGCTCAATTTTTTTTGCATATTTGGCCAACACATGATCTGATTCGACCTGCGTTGTGGTCTTGGGCATGTCCCTAAATTTGAGCCTTTCATTCTTCAAAGCGTTCTGTACCAGATCCCCGAAAATAACACATTGAGATATTTTATGACCAAGAAAGTTAAGGCATTTAAAAAACCTTTTTTCTTTCTTTGTTCTAATGGTGGCGTTTTTCAGGTATTTTGGTATTATAATTTGAACATCAGCAACCAATAAATCAAAGATTTTATCACATTTAGTTACATCAAACGTGTAATTTTTTGTAATAAATTTCTCATTTTTAGTTTGTTCGATATGATTTTTCCTATTATAAGGTCTAAAGACCCTACAAACATATGGAGGTTATGGCTTTAACTCTTCCTAGCCAACCTCATTTTCTTCAATGTACTCGAAAATTATATCAATTTTTTGATCATTTTTGTATGTTTCTATATATGCAACTTTTCTTCTCTAGGGTGTCGAGTTGACCTGACCTTTTCAGCCTTCAACCTTTTGACTTGTCGAACCCTATCAGCTAGTTTGGTTATGTCCCTCAGGTATTGAGTATCTAACTTCTTCCTGATGGAATTGTCTAACATATATGCAACTATTTCGACTACCTCATGTTCAGGCACTTGGGTAAAGCCTTTTGCTTTCAATTTCCTAAACCTATTAAGGTAGTCATCTCTTGACTAAGAGAACTTTCTCTTTACACTAGTCGGTTATTTTATGCTAAACTTCAACTGGCCCATGTAGAAGTGCTCATGGAATACCCTTTCTAATTAATTTCAATTACATATGGAAGATGGAAAATGGGTAGTAATTCATGTAAACACATTCTTAGTTAAAGAATTTGGGAAACTCTTCATTTTCAAATATTCATTATTGGCCAAGTCTCCTGCCTCAGACTGAATCTAGCAATGTGTTCGACATTTGATTCGTTGATATCCCCTACAAACTTAGTGAACTTGGGGATTTTCCAGCCCCTTGAAAGTTTAGTTTGCAACACATATTCAGACAACACAAAGACAAAAGTTGGCCTATGGAGACCAACATTTAGGCCATTTTGGGCTAAAATTTGTTCGACCACGTTGGCTATATTATTTTGCCCCCCAAAATTATGTTGCTGGACATTCCTAACCACTTAGTTCTCATCTTTGTTTCTATGTACGAATACTACCTCAGGACCATTTTGGCATGCATTGCCTTCGAATATCCTGGGTATGGGTTGTTGACAGGTATAACCTGCTGTGGCATTTGGTTATTGGGCACTGTCTAGGTAGACTATTGAGGAGCACTAAAGAAATCATTAGTTCGATCCATTTGGTGCGCCAGTTACTGATAACTATGGTTAGTATTTTGAATCAAAGGGTTAAACGTAGTACCAATTTGTTGTGCCAGCATACTCACCATAACAGGTTACTCTCATTCATTTGTTGCCCCACAAAATGCAAGGAGCTAGTGGTCATGGGTGGCATACCTTGAGGGATATATCATAATCCTCATTGTGGTTGTGTCATTCGAATAGGATTGCTTATAGCAGATTCGATGCTAATGGATTGAGAGGGGATGGAACGATTATTGCATTATCTATATATGTCACTACGCCAAAAACTGGAATAGACAGCGCACCTTAGAGGGCGCTTTATTATTAAAGCGCACTCTAAAGTGAAGCGAAAAAATAAGGAGCGAACAACTGGAATAGACAGCGCACTTTAGAGGGCGCTTTTGTAATAAAGCGCCCTCTAAGGTGAAGCGAAAAAATAAGGAGGAGATAGAGGGACAACAATACAGGGCGCTTTTAAAAAAGCGCTCTATAAGTCCATGTGCATTTCCAGTTTATAAAGCGCTTTTGGAAAGCCTTAGAGAGCGCTTTCATAAGCGCCCTCTTAGGCCCCCTTTAGAGGGCGCTTTTTTTCCACAAGCGCCCTCTAAGGTCCCCTTTAGTAAACATTAAAATTATAACATACTGCGCGTTTTGTTATTTCACTCTCTATTATTTTCGTTCTTTTTCACGTTAGGGTTCTCACTGCTACGATTTTCGCTACTTCTAAGGCGTTCTCCTTCCACCTCTGTTAGATCTACGACGTTTCCTCCTTCTATTAATTCGTTGTTAGCTGTTCGATTTTGACACCATAGGTATTTTTCTAATCTTCATATTACTTGGTTTCTCTTCTGACGTTCGCTATTGTTCATTTTTGGTTTCATTTTTCTTGGTTCATACATTTATTGAGTATTCTCAACAATAATTATGGGTTAAATTTTTTCTATATTGTCCATAACAATTGCAAGACCAGGCTCCACTGTGGCCTAAATGAACCAAAAATTAGCAACTTCTCAAATTACAACAGAATATTATTAGTATGAATTTTCTAGAAGCTTTGTTAATTAATTGTGTTTCAACCTTAAGAGGGCATTCTAGAAATATTTCTATTTGCTTTTAAGCAGGAATTTCTGAATTGTATTTCTGCAACAGGAAGAGAACGAGTCGTTAGTTTCATGTTATGAAATCCACATGTTAGCTATATTCTATGTGTAATAGACTTCTATATATTATACGGGTATGTTTACTCATTCACATGTTTATTTGTGCAAATCCTCAACATGTGCTGCGTTCTAATTCCAATTTCTAAATTGTAATGATAGTCTTAGTTGTTATATGCATTGATTAAACATTAAGTAAGAACAATGTGGTCCTTAGTGTCAGTATTTGGTTTTAGCGCATGTTAGTACTTTCTATATTTTGCTATTATAATACTTTTCCCTTTCCTTTTTATGTTTGGTCTTTGTTTTGTTGAATGATGAAATGAAATATCCCTGTTACAGATATATCATATCAGCCACATCACCTTCTAAAGTTATTCCAAAGGTATGTACCCCACCTCCCCCTGGAATCATAAATAAGAGATATGAAATTTCTTACACAAATTAGTTTTGTTGTTGTTTTCAAATGCAGATGGAGACAAGTTATGAAATTCTTTGCAAAACATTTAATGATGAAGCTAAAACTATTTTGGAGGTAATGCACTCACTCAGTACACCATAATATCTTGTATGTATTAAGTTTAACGATGAACGAGTTAATATTAAAATTTAATCTCCGTTTACCTCTAATTATTGGATTACTGTCTTTCTTGCCGACACTCTTCACCAATACTTTTTGGGGTCTTCTCCTTCCAAATTCTACCATCCATCTTTCTTAAATTGGAATTACCCCCAATTTCTCTATAATGGTTCTATTTTCAATTATATCTTGTCTGTACATGATGACAGTTGTTAAAATAGCTATTTCAGTTGAACTCATCTGATTGTTACATCACAACTGTTTGTAGGTGACTGAAAACAAAAGCTTTTGAGTGCATTCAATCTGTGAACCCTGTGCTTATTTTAGTTGATGGCATGTCATTAATTTTCTCCCAAAAGATAATTTTAAAGTATAAATTCATAGAATGCTGTTATCCATTACTAGAAGAAAATATTGAGACTTGCTCAATTGTTTTTATATTTGTCATCTGATTTTAATTGTTTTCTTTATTACAGGTAAAATGACTATTATGAAGTCAATCATTCGTGCAAGGGGCAAGGGATACTTGAAAGTATCAATTGATATATGTTTAGATGGAGATGTTCCATTGTCGTCAAGCCTCATTCGCGTAGATGATGATGTTGGATATTTGAAAGTATCAATTGATATTTGTTTAGATGGAGATGTTAATTCTTGATCTTATACTTCACCTAACTAATTTTATGATATTTTAGGTTCATGCTATTGATATTGAACAAAAAGAGGTTGTTGCTAAGAAGACTGCGACTAGCAAAAAAACATACATCTCAGAGATGCTTTTGCTACTTAGTTTTATTTCTTTTTAAGTTATGAATTGGTTGTATATTTAGAATCTTTAGAAGTTAAACGATTATATATCAGTGGATTGTTGTATATGTATGGATTGTTGTATATAAGGCTTGTTGAATGCAATGTGTGAAAAAGGGCTTCAAATTATACAGTTTTAGGTGTACTGCTTCAATATACAGGTTGTCTAAAATCAATAAAAAAATATAGCGCATTTTTAAAAAAAAATTTAAATAACCACCCACTTTAGAGGGCGCTTTCCAAAATAAGCGCCCTCTAAACCCTTTAAATTTCCACTTTAGAGGGCGCTTTCCAGTAAAATCGCCCTCTAAACCCTTAAAAGTTTCCACTTTAGAGGGCGCTTTTCAGTAAAAGCGCCCTCTAAACCCTTAAATGTTTCCACTTTAGAGGGCGCTTTCTTTAAAAAGCGCCCTTTAAAGTGGCCCTTAAAGGGCTTAAAGAGCCACTTTAGACAGCGCTTTCACCAAGAAAAAAAGCGATGTCTTTACCTATGCCAGCGCCAGATTAGAGGGCGCTTTAAAGCGCTGTTATAGGCCAAAAAAAGCGCCCTCTTTTCCCTTATTTGGCGTAGTGTGTAGATGCATTGATTTATAGATCTGCCATCATTGCAGTTGGCATGCCATATGAGTATTTCCTACTACTAGGGGGTATGGTGAAGTTTGGGAGAAAAGAAGGCATATGATCTCCTAAAATTGGTTGTGTTATCCTAAAAGTGGGTTGAATACCCGGTGAATGTGGTAGGGAAACAACTACTTCTAGCGATACCGTTGAAACTGACATTTGGCTTATAACAGGAGCAATTACTTCAACTGATGTTGAAGTTCCTACACCACCAACTGTGGTTTCGTTCGGTTGTTCTTTCATATTTGGGGTGTCTTTCTGTGTAAGGAAAGTATTCTTTGACTTTCTTGCTGTCATTTTCCTTTTAACACTGCCACTTCTTAAATACACACACTAAAAAACTTATATGAAGAACAAAACAAATAGATGAAAATGCACAGATTTTATACAAAAAATCTTGAATAAAAATGCACAAAAAGGGCCTCACTAGGTGTGTCAATTTGTTTATTGGTATTTTTAATGAACAATCACGAGTTTTGTTTATTTAAGAGATTAAACTCGAAAAATCTCTAAGACATATTTTGTGCATGAATATTTTGAGAAAAATTTATGTTTTTAAAAAGGTGATTTTATCTAAATTCGTGAGAACTCAAAAACAAATGATCAATGAAATATAATTTTGTTTTGTTAATATAGGTGTGTTCATACCTTGCTTTGATTTTGTGATGGATTTGTTGTATATGCTAGAAGAATCAAGCAAGTATCTCTTTGACCACTTCCCAACGGGTAAGTTGAGGAGATAGAAATTCCATGAAGTAACTCATGAAGAAATGGGGTCTTCATTTTTGTTTGATGTTTCTTGCCTTTGAGGATGTTGTTTTGAAAAGGACTAGCTTGTGAGAAGTATTGAAGAGCTCTTGTAATTTAAGTGGATAAATCCTTGTATTCTAAAGGGGTATATATGTGGTTAAAAGAAAAATAAGGTGACTGTGTAGCTTTTGGAGGATGAGTCAGCTATGAATCATCATGAAGACTAAAGGAAATTTATTCAAAAGTTGAAGATTGCATGTTTAGTTGTTTACAGAAAAGAAAAATATTATAAAAATTGGAAGGATTTGTTTAAGTTTTTATGTCGATGCATTTATCAAGACATATTTTTTTGAATCCTATAACTTTTTTTTAATAATAAGCAGTTGGTTAGATTTAGAAAATGGGTGGAATTATATAATAGTAGTTTGGTTCTATTGGACAATGCCACACAATTGATGACAAAACAAGGTTTGTTCAAGGGTTGGCTCTTTATTTTATTTAGAAATAGAAATAAAAAGGAGTCATTAATAAAGGCTTGTGAGGTGGAATGAGGCCTTTCTGATGCTATTTTTAACTGTCATGTCAACCTTGTTTAAATTCTCTCTTGATAATATACTTATAAATATACAACATAACATATAGAGCACTATATATTCCCATTTGGCTATCAGTGTTTGCAATCAACACATGTGTGACTGACATGGCCACTTGCTGTTTGGATTAGATTATATATCATAGCTTTTACACTTTGTTGTTTAATTTGGAATATGACCTTAAGTTGAATAAATTTGAAGGACCGCTAAACATTGCATTTCAAGAGATGGCGCCCATGTTTGTGGAGAAGTGAATCACTAAATCATTTCCATGTGCAAACATCATTCCACATTCACTATTATGTTTTGTATTTTCCAAATGGACTATGTTTTATGAGGCCTTGAATTTCTAGTCTTACAAGACAAAGCATGTATCATAAAGTGAACTTGCTGATGGGGATAAAGTTATGGAACATGAAATTCTGTTTATGTAAGATACTTGAAATAACTTGTCAGCTAAGGAACCGTGTCATAGTTTAGGTCGGCTATGAATATCATGTGGTGGGGGCAGTAAGGTAAGACAAACTTTTCAGTTTGACGAAAATTGAATGTCAAATCATTTCTACATCTTCCTCCTTATACCTCACAAAAAGTCCATTGTTTCAAAAAAAAAAAAAAAATAATAATAACAGATAGCAAGGTTCACATAATTTATTAGATGAAATTATATACTTAAAAATTGTTAGGGTAGAAACGTGAATATAGATCAGAGTAATCGGAAATACAAAAATCAATTTTGTTCAAGTAGTTCGGTCAAATTGTCTACGTCAACGACTATTGAGTAGTTATAGTTCATTTTATTTATAGTATTACAAACCATATATATAATACGAGGTTTTAGTATATCTAAAACCCTAATCCCTAGTTTTCTTTCCCAAACAATTATCTCTATCCATAATTATCTCTACAATATGGGATATTCTCTTAGCAACATATAGTTGTCTCAATAACCCATAATTATCTCAACAATATGAGTTATACTCTCAACAATCCATAGTTATCTTAACAACCCATAGTTATCTCAACAATCCATAATTATCTCAAACATATGAGCCATATTCAACAATCTCCATTTTGCCGAATATAAAACCCCTATGAAGACTTCTTGCATAACGATTCGTCTTGGAAACTGAGGAGGTACACATCCTACTTAACACAAAGAAATATGTAATAAGTGCAAATAGTGTTTGAACTTGTCAATGGTGACTGACTTGGTCTACATATCCGCTGCATTCTCTGAAGTGTGAACCTATTTAAGTAATATTTGTCCGGACACCAACAACTCTTTGATCTTATGGAACCTCACATCAATATGCTTGGTCCTATCATGATACACCTGATTGTTCGCCAAACAGACAACACTCTGACTATCACAATGCAACTAAACTCCACCTTGCTCAATACCCGACTCTTTCACTAACCCTATAAACCATAATGCTTCCTTGGCAGCTTCAGCTACAACCATGTACTCTGCCTCAGTTGTAGACGTAGCTAATATGGATTGAACTGATGATTCCCATCATATAGGTCCCCCTGCAAGAGTAAAGATATACCCCGTTGTAGACCTCATATCATCCAGATCACCTGCATAGTCAGAATCCACATATCCCACAACTGATGGAATACTGTGCTCTTTGCTGAATATGATACCATGATCTATTGTACCCTTCAAGTAACTTAAGACCCACTTGACTGCTTCCCTAGCTTAGACAAGAACTTGCACACTTGACTAATTGCTTGTGCCATATCTGGTCTAGTGTAAATCATATCATACATCAAACAAACAACTGCATTGGAATAAGGAATTTTAGACATGTCTTCAATCTCAGAGTCTGTCTTCGCACATTGTTCCAAAGAGAGCTTAAAATGATTCTCCAATGGAGTACTCACATGCTTTGCTTTGCTCATGTCAAATATGCTCAAAACACTTTTAACATAGCTTTTCTGAGACAACCATAATTTATTAGCTCCTCGGTCTCTGTGAATTTCCATCCCAAGAATATTCTTTGCAGCACCTAGATCCTTCATATCAAACTCCTTACCTGACTTGGTCTTCAACTCATTTACATCATATAAATGATTGACAACAATCAACATATCCTCAACATAAAATAATAGGAAAATAAAAGAATCGTCATCAAAGCTCCTCACATAAACACAACAGTCAATCTGGAGCATGTATGAATCAAAGCGCTTGTAGCACTCCCTTGGAGACTGCTTCAAGTCATACAAAGATCTATTCAATTTGGAAACAAGTATGTCATGTCTAGTATCACTGAATCCCTCTGCCTTCTCCATGTAGGTTTACTCCTTTAGATTATCGTGGAGGAAAGTTGTTTTCACATCCATCTGCTCTAAATACATATTCCTGATGGCTACTATAGTCAATATTGCTCTGATAAAAGTGTGTCTAACGACCAAACTGAAAATCTCATCATAATCAATCCCCTTCTGCAGTGAATACTTGTTTGCAACTAGGCGAGTCTTGGACTTTTCCCCTTCTTTTTCTTTTACTGCTGACTTTTTCTTGTACACCCAACCAATGGCTCTTTTTCCCTATGGCAACTGAACAAGATCCCATGTCTTATTCTTTTTCAAGGATTTCATCTCCTCCACCATATCACTCATCCACTTATCTTTCTTCTAGATAGCCATAGCCTCTCAAAAGGTAGAAGGGTCTCCTGAACTGGTAAGAAGAGCATATGCCGTTAAGTCTTCAAACCCGTACCTGACTGGAGGTGTAATACGATGGGGATCCATATCAAGCACAAGTGTATAGTCTTGTACTCCACCTGAATCTTACACTCCACCTGAATATGAGTCTGGTTCATCTTGTTGTTTGGCTACAATCTGTCTTGGGCTCACTGGTGGCTCCTCAATGTCCACCTGAATCGTGTCCTAGTTGGAACTTTCTACATCAGTATCTGGAACAACTATCACATCTGAGTGTTTCAACATCGATTGCTCGTCAAATATAACATCTCTGTTGATAACCACCTTCCTCTTAATCAGATTACATACCTTGTACTCCTTCACACCTTTATTGTAGTAAATAAAAATGCATTATTTTAACTTGGGATCAAGTTTAGGCCGATCCTCAATGGAAATATGCACGTATGTTGGACAGCTAAAAATCCTCAAATTACTTAGATCAACGGGGTTATCTGTCCACACCTCCTCTACAACTTTGCCATCCAATGAAGTCTGTGGTTATTTGTTGACTAGATAACATGCCATATTTAGTGTTTCTTCCCATAAACCATTTGAAAGACCAACATTCAACCGAAGGCACCTTGCTTTCTCCATCAGAGTCATGTTCATCATCTCTGCAACACCATTCCGTTGTGGTGTCTTTCTCACAAAAAAGTTCCTCTAGATTCCATTCTTCTCACGGAAATTCATGAACTTCTTGTTTGTGTATTCAGTTCCATTATCACACCGCAAATACTTTATTTTTCTTCTGTCTGGTTCTCAACCTCCACCTTCCATAGCTCAAACTTGGAAAAGACCTCAGATTTATATTTCATAAAAATCATCAGTGAATGTCACAAAGTACTTGGAACCTCCAACAGAGGGCTCTTTTGTAGGCCCCCAGACATCATAATGGACACAGTATAAGATTTCATTGGTCTTGTGTTGCCTAGTCTTGAAACAGACCCTACATTATTTTCCAAGAACACAATACTTGCACAATCCAATTGTGCAATTGCAAACACCCTCTCAGCAAATTCCTCTTACGTAGTTCCTTCATCCCATGTTCAGTTAGATGACCCAAGTGCATGTGTCACATTTTGGTTGCATTATATTAGTTTCAACAGATGTTACATCACCCATAATTGTGCCCCTAAAAACTTATAAATGTTTCCTGTAGTCCTCATTGTTGTCATCACTGTCATTGCACCCTTGATAACCCTCATGACGTCTCTATCTCTATCGGACCGAAATGAATAACCATTTGCTTGAAGAGTACCTAGAGAAATCAAATTCTTCCTCAATTCTGGAACATAATGCACCTCACTCAACTTGCGCACGCCACCATCATCCAAAGAAATTTTAATTTTCCCTTTTTCAGTGATGGTGCAAGTTTTATCATCACCTAAATAGACAAAACCAAAATCACCTAATTTAAAAGAGTTGAACCATTCCCGGTGCGGCATCATATGATAGGAGCATCCAGAATCAAGAATCCATGCATTAATGCACTTTGTAGAAGAAACACAAAGCAAATCCTCTTCACTATAAGAGCCATCAGATTGAACTACATTTGTTGAACTACTGTTTTCTGACTTCTTTAGACACTCCCTCTTCCAATGGCCAACTTGCTTGCAACCATAACATTCTACTGTTTTTCTGTCCTTGGACTTTAACCTCTTTTTATTTCCATTAATCATTGCCTTGCCCATGCCTCTGCCACGGTCTTCACCTTCCTTCACAACAAACCTTCACTCGAGTTTCCTTCACCTCCCTCTACACTTGGGCGATGTTGTGCATGTTGCAAAAGAGTAGAAGAAATATAATCCAGCGTGATTGTTTCCTTCCTGTATATGAGAGTGATCACCAAGTGATCATAAGAGCTTGGTAAAGAGCAAAAAAAATAATGGCTTTATCCTCGTCGTCACTTGCACACCAAACAGTGTCAAATCAGCAAGGATGTTGTCGAAAGCGTTGACATGAGTCTCCAAATCGCCTCCTTCATGTATCTTGAGGCTATATAGACACTGCTTTGCGAACAATTTGTTCATGAGCGTCTTGAACATGTACTGATTTTCTAATTTTTCCCAGACATCCTTCGGAGTTGTGAGGTCCAGGATATGATTTATCACGTCATCAGAAACGCAAAGTCTTATCAAACCTGCGGTCTTCTCCTTCATCTCGTTCCAATCAATGGTTGTGATGTTTGTTGATTTCTCATCACGAAGCGCCTTCTACAAATCTTGTTAAGCCACCAAATCCTTAATCCTCCTTTGCCATAAATCGAAATTGCTTGTTCTTTTATTTATGCATACAGATCAGAGTAAAGTGAAAATTTCAGGATTTCATGAATAATAGTTACTTCAAGTACAGTTAATTATAACTAAACACAAGCGCTAGTTTAGAGGTCAAAAGAAGAATAGCTTATATAGCACTTTAATGTTGCTTAATTTGGAATGACCTTAATATGAAGAAAATTGGAGGACCACAAACATTGTATATTAAGATATAGCACCCATGTTTTTGGAAAAGTAAATCAGCAAATTATTTCCATGTGCATCTACACTGACTATTGTATTTTCCAAATGGACCATCATAGAGTAAGCTTTCTGACAGGGCTATGGTATGTAAGGAGTAAGGTTATGGATCATGGAATTGTTTTTGACAGAAACTAAAAATGGAATGGAAACTAAGATCTGGTTTCAGGCTGGTTACTGATGATGTATACCGACGGTTCACAGTTCACCTATGTAGCACCAACATTTTACATTGATGGTGTATCTAGTGTCAAACAACATGATATATGAGAATATGTGATTACATTCAATTACTTTAATTTCTTAAAAGTATTAGTTGTGTCTACGTCTCAGTGTTGTATCTGATCGTCTCAGTGTTGTATCTGATGTTCGTGTATGTGCTGGTGTTTCATATTTGCTGCTGATGTCTAGGTACGTGTCACTGTTTCTTAAAAAAGGAGATTGCCAAATCATTACCACATCATTCACAAAATAACTAGTTTATGTCTCTTGACACATTAACTTACTACACTTGGCCTTCATTTTAGTTTTAAATACCTACCTTACTGCAATAGAATTTACACAAGTCTAGCATCACAAAGTTACAATGCCAACTCATAAAGTTTCTGCTGCTGATGAAAACCATGAAATCTTGCTCCTCAAGATATACAAACCTTTCTCTAAGCCTCTAAAAATAAACCCTTTTAAGTATTTTTTTTTAAAAGCTAATTTATATCTTTCTTCTTTATCATTTTTTCCTAAAAGCAACCAAACAATCCATGATGTCAAAATACTATCTTAAATAAAGCCCTTCAAGTTCCCATGCCAGTAGTGTCTTTATTACATCACCAAGATCATGGTTGAGTCATCACACACAAGGCTTAAAATTTACTTCCTACTTTTCATCCCTTTAAATACTACCTCTTAACAATACAAAGGGACTGATCTAAACAAGTGATCATAGCTTCCTTACCCGACAATTCTTCTTTCAACAAAACACAACCTTATTCATCATTCAACATGCAGACCTCATTTCTTCACGAGCTAATTGTTGGAACTCCAATCATATATGACCAGTTTCAAAAGTCGGATAACAGATACTTACTTGATTCTTCCTCTCATCCATGTCAATATCCATCCAAACATCAAAGCATATGTAAGACTTTCTTTCCCTTTACAGACGAATCACGATTATCAAATCTAATTCCATTAAGTATTGATGGTTTTACTAATATAGAGTGCTTCAATGTTTCAGGTAGAGCAAGTTGTAACCAGAAAAAGCGCAGCAGGAAGGGTAATAGTAATTCTGAAATTTCAGGGACACTAAGGACAAACATAACGGAAACTATTAAAAGGAAGTTGAGCTTAGGGGCTCGAATTCTTCAAATGGGCGGAGTGGAGAAAGTGTTCATGAAGTATTTTAGTGTGATGGAGGGGGAGAGGCTGTTGAAAGTTTGCCATTGTTATCTGTCGACCACATCTGGCCCTCTAGCTGGTCTCCTCTTCATCTCCACTGAAAAGGTTGCGTTTTGCAGCGAGAGATCAATAAAAGTCTTTAATCAG
The DNA here is from genome assembly GCF_024323335.1 of Lathyrus oleraceus. NCBI lineage: Eukaryota > Viridiplantae > Streptophyta > Magnoliopsida > Fabales > Fabaceae > Lathyrus > Lathyrus oleraceus. Next base: position 508,117,026 of record NC_066584.1, on the reverse strand, counting down.
AAAGGACAAATGTGTAGGATACGCTATAAGGTAAGTCGTGAACAAACCTATTCATAGCTCTCAGTTTTCATATTCCAACATTTTGTTGAGATTCTAAAAGGTATATCTATGTACAGGTTTCCATTCCAGTGAAGAAGATAAAGAGTGTGAGGCAAAGTGAAAATGTTGAGAAGCCAAGACAGAAATACATAAATATAGTTACAGTTGACAATTTTGATTTCTGGCTAATGGGTGTATCAAAATATCGTAAGACTTATAAATATCTCGAGCAGACAATTTCTCAAGCTTAGATGAATATAAGATATAAGTTACAAGAGATGATATACAGCAAGCAATGAAATGAAAGCTGTAATCGAAGATATGCTTTGGAAAGAGGAGCTTTGATTGAGCATTGATAACAGCTCAAATGCAAAATTGGCTGTCAACATATTGTTGATAAAGTTGTTGATGCAAGAGATCAGTTGGCGAGATGCAAATAGTGATTCTTAGTGATAAGTATTCATTGATCCATAGTGAAGCCTATTTAGAATTCAACGAAGGGAGATTGTTAATTGTTATGGAAGGAAATGTAAATAGAAAGAAAAACTGTTAGAAGTTGAAGTATCATGGCAAATTCTCAGGAACTTTTAATATTCGGACCATTCAAATATTTAACAAAAATTTTCTCGAATTTATTTAAATGTGAATCTTTTTAAATTATTTAGTTTAAAAAGTTATCGTAGATTACATCAATAGTGTGTTGTAGCATTAGGATAGGATCTGCAATGCAACAGACAAAACATATACAAATTTTCACTCTCAAGATTCCCCTTAAATGATTCTGGAATTTGTTGGATTTAACACCACTTGGTTAATATATATCTCCATGTGTTTACCAATGAGTTCATGGAAGATGGTTTCATGGATCTTTGATACGTAGTACCTGCATTCTTCAGCCCGAAGGACATGACTAGCCACCCATAGTTCTCTAGAGCTCCTGGACTTATGAAGGTTGTCTTATGGGTATCTTCCTCAGCTACAAATATATGAGTGTAGCTCATAATGTTTGTCCATGAAAGTAATAATTAAATGGCTAGCTGTAGAATCGACTAGCATACCAACACATGTAGCGGTGGGAGTAGGTCAGGCCGATTACTGATGATGAGTGTGGACGGTTGACCTATGTAGCACACATTTTACATTGATATATGTGAACATGTGATTATATTCAATGAGTTAACTTTCAGGGTTGTTTACATTTAACTTTCAAGGTTGTTAGTTAGTTAACTTGGCATACAAGCTACCATCTAATGAGTGTGTACCATGATAGTTAAAGTACTCCTCCATTCTCCTAAGATGTGATGCTTGATGAATGAATATGCAAGAGAAACATTTCGATCATTTTCTGTTTTCAATTCAATTTCAGTATGAACTTTATGATTGATAATATGTTATCAGTCGCAAAAATGTTCTACTTTTCATTATTTGCAAATTCTTGCATCTTTTCTCCGCATCTTCTTCCTTCTTCAATTGTTCATCATTTTTCGATCCATTGATCATGCCTCCGCACACTAATCAACCTCAATTTAGGTTTCCAATGATGTTATTGACTCGGTTTACTACATTCATCGAATTAAACGTCCATGCTCTATGAAGATTACACCTCTATTGAATGGTTCCAACTACTTGTCATGGTCACGTTCTATGCAGCGAGCTCTTGCCCCAAGAACAAATTGTCCTTTGTTGATGGATCAATTCAAGCTCCTAATCTTCTTGATCTTAACATAGTAGCGTGGGAACGTTGCAGTTACCTTGTTCATTCATGGATTCTTAATTCTGTCATTGAACCTATTGCTTAAACTATTGTCTTTCCAGAAAATGCATTGAATGCATGATTTGAACTGAAAGAATGATTTGCCAAAGCTAATCGATAATCTCAAACAAGGCTCTAACACTACGCCAAAAACTGGAATAGACAGCGCCCCTTAGAGGGCGCTTTATTACAAAAGCGCACTCTAAAGTGAAGAGAAAAAATAAGGAGCATACTACTAGAATAGACAGCGCACTTTAGAGGGCGCTTTTGTAACAAAGCGCACTCTAAAGTGAAGCGAAAAAATAATGAGGAAATGGAGGGACACCAATAGAGGACGCTTTATTGAAAGCGCCCTCTAAGGGTAACCTTAGAGGGCGCTTCTAAAAAAGCGCTCTCTATGTCCATGTACATTTCCAGTTTATAAGGCGCTTTTGGAAAGCCTTAGAGAGCGCTTTTAGAAGCGCCCTCTTAGGCCCCCTTTAGAGGGCGCTTTTGTAACAAAGCGCCCTCTTAAGTGAAGCCAAAAAAAAAAATGAGGAAATGGAGGGACAACAATAGAGGGCGCTTTAGTGAAAGCGCCCTCTAAGGGGCGCTTTTGAAAAAGCGCTCTCTAAGTCCATGTACATTTCCAGTTTAGAAGGCGCTTTTGGAAAGCCTTAAAGAGCGCTTTCAGAAGCGCCCTCTTAGACCCCCTTTAGAGGGCGCTTTTTTTACAAAAGCGCCCTCTAAGGTCCCACATTAAAATTATAACATATACTGCATGTCTCTTTATTTTCCCTCTCTATAAGCTATTTCGTTTACGTAACTGGGTTTTCTCTCAACTGCGATTACTCTCTACTGCGATTACTCTCGTCCTCCGTTCGTTCTCCCTCCCTCACCGTCATCGTCGCCGTCGCCTTTTTCTGCTGCTGCGTTCACGTTCACTGAGTTATCCTCTTCCACCGTCACTGTTCACTTTCTTCTCCATCGTTACCGTCACCTTTAAGGTATTTCTCTTCTCCATCGTTACCGTTCACTTTCTTCATGTGTTTGATTAGGGCATTTTCTAAACTTAGTTTTTCATTTTGTGCATTATGTTGATTAATGTTGTTTAGGGCAAACTGAGTTTTTTATTTCTGATTGAAAACTGATATATTTGAAGTGTGTTTGAGCATGCAGTAGGTGTGTTCACGTATTGGTCTTTTGCATGGAGTAGGTTTGTATTCAATAATGATAAAAAAAAAGAGTTTAGATTGTTGTAACATGAGAGAAATGGAAGGTATATGAATGTGTTCACGTATTGAATCATTGTCTTACTTGGGTCTTATTGAATCATTTCTATATTACAGATAAAATGGCTAACCAAGACGATACCCATGCCGCGAATGAATCACGTAATAATGTTGAAAAAGAAATCAAACGAGGATTGACTGTTATGAAGTCAATCATTCGTGCAAGAGACAAGGGTGTAAAATTTGAAGTACATTGGAGTGCTGAAGACCAACTAATTGAGCCTAACGGTTCAATGTTGGCAAGTTACATTGGTTTCCTTGTTCGACAACATATTCCGATTACATGTGATAATTGGAGAAGTCCGGACTTGAAGGTTGGCAAGGAAAAAATATGGTCGGAGATACAGGTACTTACCATATATTGTTTTATGTTTTTTTTGTTGACTATTTGTTAACCATATATTGTTATAATATTACTTTATAATAACACACTCCATTTGTATGTTTTTTAGAGATCCTTTCACATCGATGAAAGCCGGCAAAAATATTGTATTCAATTGGCCGGAAAAAGACTCTGAGGATTTCGATCCTTTTTGTGCAACAAATTTCTCAAGGATGAGGAAGGAAAATTTGTTGAAGGAGAACGGCCAATGAAGTATGCCGAGATTATTTCAGCCGATGAATGGGATAACTTTGTCGCCAAACGAAGAAACGAAAAATTCCATGTAATGTCTATTAATTATGGTATTATACAATTGTTAAGTTACTTGGTTCTAATATGCCTTAAACTTTTTTATCCAGGAAGTAAGCGACAAAAATAGGAAAATGGCATCAAAACCCGCGTATCCGTACAAAAAAGGGCGTACGGGTTATGCACGGTTACAACAAAGAATTGTGAGTATATTCAAATGCTATGAGCTTATACATTGTCACAATATGTTATAATTGATGATCTTATAATCTAATTCAATGTGTAGTTAGCCGAGGAGAAAAGTGACGCAACATCTCTTCCGGAGCACGTATTATGGAAGGCTGCTCGGGTTGGGAAGGATGGGGCTGTCGTTGAAGCGGTCCAAAATGTTTATGACGAATGTGTAAGTATATGTAACATTATTTCTTTAATTATATCGAAAATTTTGTTAGACATATAATTCATTTTTAATCTCCTCTAATAATATTTCAGGAGACTTTATCCCAAACCGTACCTTCAACCGAGGTCCAGGATTGCAGGAGCGTACTTAGTCGAGTACTAAATGTTCCTGAGTATTCCGGTCGTGTGAGGGGTAAGGGTTTTGGTGTGACTCCGTCGTCATTTTATAAAAAAACAAAAACAAAAAATCCTACCAACAAAGAGGTGATGGAGACCTTGGCGGAGTTAAGGGCACAAGTACTTCAACTGCAAAACGAGAATGCAAGGTATAGAGAGGAAAGGTGCGCTTCCGAGGCAAAAGATACTAGTGACCGAGCTAGTATCAATTATCAACCGAAATTTCCCGGGGTAATTATATATGTTATTATGAAATTAAAATAGCACTTTTTTACTTGACACATATACACGTTAACAATAACATTTATTATTGGTTTAGGGCATTTCACCTTGTCAGCTGTATCTATCGTCACCAACTTATCGCATGGTTGGCAAGGGAAAAGTGCACAATACTTCGGGTGAATTACTTCACCATAATCCCCTCCCGGTGGGATTTATGAAAGTTTCGGTTGACCTTGTATTAGATACGGACGCCCTTCTCCCATTACCCGACGTTGTTTCAGAGACAACGTTGATGCGAGATGCAGTCGGATCCTTTGTTGGTTGGCCGTCAGATCTAATTTTCCCAGATGCCGAGGTATATATATTCTAAATGATTATGAATATTTAGTATTCACATTTCAATTCAGCTACAATTATGATATTTAATCAATCCTTATTACATGGTAATGTTAGACTCCTACAAGACTCACCCCTAAAGCTGGTAAAGGGATTTCAAGACGCATCGAGTCGGTTGCATCTCAAAAAGAGGTACAAATATATATACCCATTGAATTATATACGCAACGATTCTTTTGCATCACAAAAAGTAATGATTTATTTTATATGAATTTTTAGGTTCCCGGTCGAAAGTTGAAAAGCGATGGTAAGGATATTCCAACGAAGGATATTCCAACGAAGGATATTCCAACGACGGCCGGGACAAAATCTCAAATTATGATGCGTCTTGAGAAAATGGTGGAAGAGTCCGATATTATGGACGGGTCCATTTGTAGTATAGATTTTGATGAAGGTGTTTTCGGAAAAGCTCATTTCGAAATAATTGGAAAGGAGGACATGCAACAACTTTTTGAGCACGACGAATTGGACATCGCTATCATTCATACATACATATGGTACTCCGATCAATCTATAATTTACTTAGTTGAACAATTTATTTACACATTTCAATGAGTAGTCTAATATTTATTATGTTTCTATTTAAGGTATATGTATGACAAATTGATGCGGGGAACTGAATTGTGTAACCGTTTCAATTTTATTGCTGCTTCCCGTGTCAACGCAACGTTAATATCGAAAAATCCAACATCCGTAAAGAATGATCTAGTCGATAGATTCATGGCGGCCGGCGATAATACTACACGCAGTTTGTATTTTTTACCGTTTAATTCTGGCAACGGGTTAGATTTTCTTTCTAATAATTTCATTCTAATCTATGTATATCTTTTACGTAGAAAATTTTCATTCATCTAAATTTTTGTTTTATTTTACAGTGGTCACTGGGTGTTGGTTGCTATGGATCTTTCGAGACTAATAGTGTATTATCTCGATTCGTTATCGGGTGATTGGAGTAAATATCCGGGTTTGAAGAAGACGGTTGACACGTGAGTGAAATTCCCCTAAATATTCGTGTGTATTTCTATATTTAATTATGTCTGTCAGATTGATCTCAATATACGTTTTTATTTTGTTAGGGCAATAATAAAATTTAGATCGAAAAAGAATTACCGCATTAGGAAGGACATTGTCTGGGTCAGAGTTCAGGTATATATTAAGTATCTTATTTTTGCTTATAATAGTTGTCATACGGTGAACTGGACTTTTTGTGTTTTTTATCGCAATGTCGCGGTTAGCAAGAGTCGCCACCGACTTTTCTTTTATCCAATAAGGAAAGGTGGAAAAGAACAGGAAAGACCTTAATTTAGATTTTGGGTTCGGGAGGTACATTATACAAAGGGAAGGTGTTAGCACCCTTTGTATCCATGGTTATCCATGGGCTCTTAATTGCTCGATCACTTATATTATTTTTGTCTAAAAAAGTGTTTGTGAATTGTTTGGAAAATTGTTTTGAAAAGAGAATTTAACTTTGTAATGATTCTTGTATGAATGTATACAAAGTGGTTATCTCGTTTAGTTTTGAAAATTGTTTAGAAAAATATAACTCGGTAATGATTCTAGTATGAATGTATACCAAGTGGTGATTTTCTGAAGGTATTTTGAAAGGTGTGAGGTGTGAAAAAATGTTTTAGGTTGTGAGCCAGCAATTAAGAGTTATACCGACCACTATGGCAAAAATGACTTTTAACAGCGCATCTTAGACAGCGCTTTTAAAAGAAAGCGCTGTCTAAGGGTAAAATTAAAATAGCGCGCTGAAAATGTTCCAAGAAAATAATGAAAGCGCTGTCTAAGGGGGGGTCTTAGACAGCGCTTTTAAAAAGCGCTGTCTAAGACCCCCCCTTAGACAGCGCTTTTAGAAAGCGCTTTTAAATATAGACCTTAGACAGCGCTTTTGATAAAGCGCTGTCTAAGGTCTTTAAGTTTTAAAAAAAATTAAAACCAAAAGCGCTGTCTAAGGGGGGGTTTAGAAAGCGCTTTTGGAAAGCGCTGTCTAAGGCATACCTGAGAAAGCGCTTTCCACAAAAGCGCTGTCTAAGGTGTAATTAAAATAAAATTTCAGACTTCATTTCTATTTTCGTTCTCTGTTCTTTTGTTTTCAAGCTTCAACCAGCGGCGACAACCCTAACGGCGAAAACCAGCGGCGACAACCCTAACGGCGAACACCAGCGAACACGAATACACTTGCGGTATGTTCTTCAATCTTTCTTCATTTCTATTGTTCATGTTATTACAACTGGTTTTTCAAGTACAGTACCCACCACTTCATACATTCTGCAGCGTCATTCCCTTATGCATCATTGTGAAGCTTTAGCTTTTAAGTAGCTGATTGTTGTACTAGTTCATATACAATTTTGATTGGAGTTGTGGTGACTAAGGTAGTATCTCACCATAAGTTAGTGCTTGACAATGTTCTTCATGTGCCCTCTATCACTAGGAACCTGATATCTGTCTCCAAATTTTCTGTTGATAACAATGTTGTTTTTGAGTTTAGGGTTGACAAATTGTGTGAAATGTCAGGTTTCTAAACAAGTTCTTATTGAGGGATTCCTTGATAATAATGGCTTGCACTGCCTTCCCAAGCTCTCATTGAAGCTCTCAGGGTTCAATTGCTTAAATAAATCCTTGCCTACACAGCTTGATGCTCAAGGCTACACTGTTGTCAAACCTAGTTTAGATGAGGTTTCCTCTTGTAATTCTTTGGCTGTATGGCATCATAGATTAGGTCATGCCAATTTCAATTCTGTCAAACAAATTCTCAGAAAGTGTAATGTTTCTCTACCTAATAAACATGATTCTTTGTTGTGTAAATCTTGCAATCTAGGCAAAGCTCATAGATTACATGACCCTACTTCAACTACTGTCTATGATAATGCCTTTGATATTATTTATTCTGACTTGTGGGGTCCCTCTCCTAATCCGTCTAGTCCTGGCTATAGATATTACATTGCCTTTGTAGATGGTCACACTAGGTATACTTGGTTATACTTTCTGAAACAAAAGTCAGAAGCTCTACAATCCTTTAAGCTATTTCATGTGTTTATTCAAACTCAATTTAAGACAACTATCAAGTCAGTCCAATCTGACTATGGAGGTAAACTTAGATCTTTCTCCAAGTTCTTAGTAGACCTAAGCATAAGTCACAGGCTTACCTGCTCACATACATCTCACCAAAGTGGATATGTAGAAAGAAAACACATTCACATAGTTGAAATGAGCCTCACCCTACTTGCTCATTCATCCATTCCTGTAACCTATTGGGATCATAGTTTTTCCACTGCAGTTTATTTGATCAATAGGTTACCATCATCCATACTCACTAAGTTTGATTCACCATACCATGCTCTTTATAACAAACATCCTAGCTATCAAACCTTGAAAGTGTTTACTTTAGTTATGTATTTTCGTCTGGATTAATTGTTTACTTTAATAAGTAGGGAAACCATGGATAAAACATGGATCTGTGCCGATCGAATGACCAAAGAGTACGAGAGTGGGGTTTTGGAATTCGTTAAGTATGCTGTTCAACACGCTGAAAACCCCAGACGAATGCATTGTCCTTGCTTGCGTTGTTGTTATATTGGTAAGGTTGACGCACATGGATTGAAATCGCATTTGCTGAGGCATGGAATTGATCAAAGTTATCAGTGTTGGATATTTCATGGTGAGAAAATTAACGAGAATGTTGAATCGAGTGGAAAAAGTAGTACGACCTATGCTTCATACGACAAAGACACGGAAACATACGATTGTGATCGAGTTGAAGAGATTGTAGAAGCACTGGAAGAAGATCTTCATGATTGTCCTGAAATGTTTGAGAGGATGGTAAGCGATGCAGAGAAACCGTTGTACAAAGGTTGCACTAAATTCTCAAGACTTTCTGCGGTATTAAAGTTGTACAACTTAAAGGCGGGCAATGGATGGTCGGATAAAAGTTTCACAGAGTTGTTGGCCCTTATGAGAGAAATGCTACCGGATGATAATGTTCTTCCTAATCGAACCTATGAGGCAAAAAAAATGTTGTGCTCTATTGGCATGAGCTATGATAAGATACATGCTTGTCCTAACGATTGCATTTTGTTTCGTAACGAATACGCAATGTTAAATGAGTGCCCTAAATGCGGTTTGTCTCGATATAAGAAAAGATTATCTCCCGCAAAAGTCTTATGGTATTTTCCGATAATTCCGAGATTTAGGCGCATGTTTCGTAGTGAAACCGATGCAAGACATCTTACTTGGCATGCAGATGAAAGAATTATTGATGGAATGTATCGGCATCCGGCTGATTCACCACAGTGGTCGAAGATTGATAATGATTATCCTGAGTTTGGATCAGAAGCAAGAAACCTTCGATTGGCATTATCTACTGATGGAATGAACCCACATGGTCTTCAAAGTATCTCACATACCACATGGCCTGTGATTCTTATGATTTATAACCTACCTCCGTGGCTATGTATGAAGCGTAAGTACATGATTGCGGGTATTTCGTGTTGAGGTTTATGCGGGATACTCTTGCTTTGGGCCGATTAGTGATTCCCACCGATGTATGTATTACTAACTTATGAGTTAATTTTATATTTACACATATCTCATATAATTAAATAGTTGGAATTAATTCAAAATATTTTTTGCTTCATATGTAGTACTTTGAGGAATTCAAGTGTGCATTTTATACAAAGGATCAAGTGGACGAAATCAAAGAGGAGTGGTGTCAATTCATGATAGAGCTCAAAGTTTTTTCATAAATTTGTGTAATTTTGTAGTATATTTGTAATATATGTAATGACTTGTAAATGTGTACATAAATTTCGAGTATAGGTAATGACTTGTAAATGTGTACATAAATTTGTATATATTTTGATACATTTAAGGCAAAATTGGTTTGAATTGGTATATATATATTTGTTAGCCAAAAATTGGTAGAAAAAAGGCCAAAATGGCATGTATAAAATGTGATTCTGTCTGTCAAAATCTGGTTGAAAACAGGTAGAAATTCTGGTTTATAAACCTGGAAAAAATGTGGTTTAAAACAAAAGCTACAAAAATTTTCGTATACATTAGACAGCGCTTTTGGAAAAAGCGCTGTCTAAGGGGGGGCTTAGAAAGCGCTTTAGGCAAAAGCGCTGTCTAAGGGGGGGCTTAGACAGCGCTTTTTGAAAAGCGCTGTCTAAGCCCCCCCCCCCCCCCTTAGACAGCGCTTTTGCCTAAAGCGCTGTCTAAGGTATACCTAAAAAAATTAAAATAGGGGGGCTTAGACAGCGCTTTTCAAAAAGCGCTGTCTAAGCCCCCCTATTTTAATTTTTTTAGGTATACCTTAGACAGCGCTTTTGCCAAAAGCGCTGTCTAAGGTATACCTAAAAAAATTAAAATAGGAGGGTCTTAGAAAGCGCTTTAGGCCAAAGCGCTGTCTAAGGGGGGGGCTTAGACAGCGCTTTTAAGATTTCAAAAAGCGTTGTCTAAACCTTTAGCAGCGGAGGTTTAGACAGCGCTTTAAAGCGCTGTCTAAGGCTAAAAAAAGCGCTGTCTAAGGTCTTGTTTGGCGTAGTGGACCCAAGGTCTTTATGAGTATTTCCTATCCTTATGAGGGTAAAACTGTCCTTATTATTGAGAAATAAGTAGTTTTATCCTTTGGATGTAAAAGGGTCATCGTAGGGTCATCGATTGGTCATTGAAGGCAACAGTTACGAGGATACCTTAGCATTCGAAGGGACTATCATCATTTAACCGTAGGCAACATCGGAGGGTCATCGAGGGACAAAGTTGTATATTCGAAGGCAACATCCGAGGGACTATAATTTATTTTATGATGATTTAACCGAAGGGTCTTTGCTAAGGGTATCCCCACGTTCGCGGGACATGACCGTAATATCGTAATCGTAAGGCAACAAAGAGAGGTCCAAGATCACTTATTCAAAGGCAAAGTTTTACAATTAATTATATAATTAGGATGAAACTCCACATTAAAATTATTAAAAATAATATATTAAAAAATTAATAAATTAGAAATTAATACATTAAAAAAATAATTTAGGGTGAAACTCCACAAGGGTATCCCACAAATAAAGTGGAATACCTAGCCAATAACTTTTTCCTGGGATATGTGAACCTTTACGAAACTCAAAAAAAAGAAACATGTCAGAACACCAAATCAGGGTGCAATCGAAGATTACACCGGAGAAATATCACAACAATAAATAGGATAGGATGAATAATGCATGACTATGATAAAACATAAAAAAAAAACAGAATAGGCCACGGATTTTGAATTTGAAAACAGCCCCACTTTAGGAACTTTGAATTTTATGGCATTTTATCACAGGAATAACATGGTCAAACATTCAGGGTATTCAGGCATATTTAAATTCCCATACGAAAGCAAATTATATATCAACATTTAATCATGATGCATTATATATGTAGATATGGCCAATTGAAAGTATAAACAATAGAGATACGCAAACCTGTTTGCCAATTCAAGGTTGAAGGGATTGACCCCTTATAGTATCGGAATAAGTTAGGCAGCGGGAATTGGACGGCGATGGCTTCGGTGCAGATGGGCTGCCTTCAGGGTTTCTTTACTCTGAATTCTCCGGGTAGGCAGGGTTCCTATGCCAAAGTTTCTATCTGTCCTTCTCTGTTCTCTCACTTTCTTTTTCCTCAAGGTTTTGTTCCAAGGAAACCTCAGAGTGTTTTGCTTCTCTTCCTTCTTTCTCCAGTGAATCTCCCAGTGTAATCTCCAAGTGTAACTCCCAGTCCCTTTCCTCTACTGAAACTTCAGTATTTATAGACTAATTTTGTGGGTAATGGGCTTGGAATGAGGGAGACCCAAGTCCAAAATAATTTGTTATATTTTATTTATTTATTTATTTTAATTATTTAATTATTTAATTAATTAATTAATTAATTAATTAATTAATTAAATTTTTTTCTTTTTTTTTTTTTTTTTTTTTTTTTTTTTTTCTTTTTTTTTTTTTTTTTTTTTTCTTTTTTTTTCGTTTTTTTTTTTTGTTTTTTTTTTTTTTCAGGAAAAATGATGGGTAAATTTTGGGGTATGACAGCTGCCCCTGTTCAATATTCTTGAACCGAGAGAGTTAGGATGGCGTGTATGCCATTCGTGGTCTGGAGGTGGAAGATTATTGAACACTAGAATGCCCCAAAAATTTGCACTTGAGGATCGACAGTTGGTCTTGATGGAGATGGGCTTAAAGATGCCATCCGGGAGGTTTGATGACGAAAGCTTCAGATCGAGCCGTACATTAGGCCAATTTGAAGACATGGGTGCCACACTGGGTCGTACATTAGACCGAATAATGAGTCATCCATTAGGCTGCCGACTTCGCTGGGGAGTCGGAGTGTGTCATATGTTGTTGGGGATAAAGGATCAGAATGGACCATACGCTAGATCGTATCTGAGTTGAAGAGAGAGCCGTCCGTTAGGCTGAATCTGATGATGAAAGGGGTAGTCGTACACTAGACTACACTTCAGAAATGTACCGTACACTAGGTAGCATCTGAGTAGTTGAGGATCCGAATGGGTCGTACGTTAGACCGCATTGGAGTTGCTGGAGCTCAGAATGGATCGTACATTAAGTCGAATCTGAGTTGCAGAATGAGCCGTCCAGTAGGCTGAATCTGATGGTAAAAGGGAGTAGTCGTACACTAGACTACACTTCAGAAATGTACCGTACACTAGGTAGCATCTGAGTAAGGGAGTAGCCGTATACTAGACTACCATTCAGAAATGTACCTGTCCGAAGGTAGCATCTGAGAAAGGGAGTAGCCGTATACTGGACTACCATCCAGAGATGTACCTGTCTGAAGGTAGCATCTGGGAAAGGGAGTAGCCGTATACTAGACTACCATCCAGAAATGTACCTGTCCGAAGGTAGCATCTGGGAAAGGGAGTAGCCGTATACTGGACTACCATCCAGAAATGTACCTGTCCGAAGGTAGCATCTGGGAAAGGGAGTAGCCGTATACTAGACTACCATTCAGAAATGTACCTGTCCGAAGGTAGCATCTGGGTAAGGGAGTAGCTGTATACTGGACTACCATCCAGAAATGTACCTGTCCGAAGGTAGCATCTGGGAAAGGGAGCAGCCGTATACTGGACTACCATCCAGAAATGTACCTGTCCGAAGGTAGCATCTGGGAAAGGGAGCAGCCGTATACTGGACTACCATCCAGAAATGTACCTGTCCGAAGGTAGCATCTGGGAAAGGGAGTGGCCGTATACTGGACTACCATCCAGAAATGTACCTGTCCGAAGGTAGCATCTGGGAAAGGGAGTGGTCGTATACTGGACTACCATCCAGAAATGTACCTGTCCGAAGGTAGCATCTGGGAAAGGGAGTAGCCGTATACTGGACTACCATCCAGAAATGTACCTGTCCGAAGGTAGCATCTGGGAAAGGGAGCAGCCGTATACTAGACTACCATTCAGAAATGTACCTGTCCGAAGGTAGCATCTGAGAAAGGGAGTAGCCGTATACTGGACTACCATCCAGAAATGTACCTGTCCGAAGGTAGCATCTGGTCAGATGAAGGTCTAACTTGGTCGTGCATTAGACTGTACTTGAGTTGAAGAAGGTCAGAATGGATCGTACGCTAGATCGTATCTGAGTTGTTGAGGGTCAGAATGGATCGTCCGTTAGATCGTATCTGAGTTGAAGAAGGTCAGAATGGATCGTACGCTAGATCGTATCTGAGTTGTTGAAGGTCAGAATGGATCATACATTAGATCGTCTCTGAGTTGTCGAAGGTCAGAATGGATCGTATGCTAGATCGTATCTGAGTTGAAGGAGTCATATGTTGAGCTGAATCAGAATGAACCGTATGTTAGGCTGTATCTGTATACGTTGTACTTGCAATAAATGTCTGGGATGGGCTTAAAGATGCCATCGCTAGGAGGATATCGAAGTGTTGTCAGAATGAATGTTCCCATGAATTGCATCTGGAATATGTATCTGAATCTTGTCTGTGATTGATAAAGGCGTCTGCCTGAATGAGCCTTTTACTTTGACTATATCAGGAGGATAATTAACCTGTAAAGAAAAGTTAGCTTTATGCCATGTCATGATTCATGAGATGTTTTATGCTTTCGAAAATAAATGCGAATGTTGTATGCATGCGTATGCTGTGAAATGATGTAATGAATGAGTTATGCGTATGAGAAGTTCTGCTTGGGGACTCTACTGGGGAAAATAAATCCCCCTCTACTGATTGGAGATATTCGTGTTGAGGACCCTCTCTCGGCTGGGGGTTCTAATTTCTGTCTGATGGTAGAGATATTCAACAGAGCCTGGCTGGGGATGGATGAGATGATCAATCTGTCTGATGATGCCGACCTCTGTTGGGGAATAGCTGGCTGTGCCGGGGAATACTGCCAACTTCTTCTGGGGAAAAACAGGCTTGCTGGGGGAAGAGAATTGGTAGTGGATTCATTGGAAGCATGATTAGACCTTATCCTCGATCCCGAAGTCTTGTAGTAATTGCTATTGCTATTCTATGTACGTATTTTTGATAAACATTGATCATATTCAAATGCACATATTAATTCAAATTAAATCAATGGACGTTTACGCAAACAAAACAGAAAAAGTAAAAACAAAAGTATCTTTTTTGAAAGAAGGTTGTATTGATTTTGAAAGGAGGCCTATAAACAGGCAATTTGTGTACAAGGAGACAGAAATCCTAGTAAGAGGAAATTGTCGAAAACAAAGAGATAGCTATGTGGAAGAAGTCCTATTGATTTTAAGCCTACTACTGTCATTATGTCTTCGAGCATCTCATCCCTTGCTGTCGGATAGAAGTGATTGGCTTGGTCAGTCCCTCGAACTTGGATGAGAGTTGACTGAGAACGGGACATAGTCATACGCTTTAATCCCTAATTTTTGCCTGGACCGCCTTTTTCAGGTTTTCAGCCCACCAGGATACCCTTTTTTGCCCAAGCCGCCTTTTCAGGTTTTCGACTTGCCGGGTGTACATTTTTTTATATATATCCCTAATTTTTGCCCGAACCCTTTTGGTTCGCCGGGATGCCCTTACTTTTGCCTAGATACGTCGATCTAGCGGGTCTCTTTCATGCGTAGTATTTTTTAACTATGTCCGCGTTCACGGGATGCGGGAAATCTTCGCCATCCATTGTAGCAAGTATCATGGCTCCACCAGAGAATACCTTCTTAACTACAAATGGCCCTTTGTACGTGGGAGTCCATTTGCCTCTGGGATCAGTTTGCGGTAGCACGATACGCTTGATTACCAAGTCGCCAATTTGATACACTTGTCGCTTGGCCCTTTCGTTGAATGCCTGGGTCATGCGTTTCTGATATATCTGCCTATGACAAACAGCTGCGAGTCTCTTCAATCAAATTTATCTGATCGAGTCGAGTCTGAATCCGTTCCTCTTCATCTAAGCCCGCCTCTTTCATGATTCTTAGCGAGGGAATCTGAACTTCCACTGGTAAGATGGCTTCCATTCCATAGACTAAAGAGAACGGAGCTGCCCCTGTCGAAGTGCGTACTGAAGTGCGATAGTCATGAAAAGCAAATGGTAACATCTCATGCCAGTCTTTGTACATTACTGTCATCTTTTGTATAAGCTTCTGGACATTGTTAGCAGCCTCCACGGCGCCGTTCATCCTTGGCCGGTACGGAGAAGAATTAGAGTGTTTTATTTTGAACCGCGTGCAGAGTTCAGTAACCGTCTTGTTGTTCAAATTAGCACTCTAGAACCCATCTTAGAAATCAATAAAGTGGTATGATTCAACATGTACTGTCTTAGTCGGCGAGCAGCCCAAGCCAAAGCGCAGCAAGCTTTCTCGAGCTATGAGTATCTTGTTTCACAGTCGGTACCTTTTGCTAAGGCGGTATATGGCATGCTCTTTTCGACCAGACTCGTCATGTTGCCCCAACACACCTCATTGGATTTTCTAACACGGTCAAATACATGATTAGAGGTCTTCCTTCAACTGGTGGTGTCAGAATTGGAGGTTCTTGGAGACACTTCTTGATTTTATCAAAAATTTCCTGACATTTATCATCTCTTGACTGTCCTCAGTAATTTGAAGATAGGTTTGCAAGTAGCAGTCAAGTAGGATATAAACCGGGCAATGTAATTCAAGTGCCCCAAGAGGCTTCTGACTTCTTTCTTGTCTACTTTTAGTACTCAGATCGACAGTTTCAATTGACTCCTCATGCGGCTGTATAGTCCTTTCTTCTTTCAGTAACAGTCTGGCAAGTTCTTCAGGTACTTCACAATCTTCCTGACTTCCATCTTCGGCTTGGTAGATCGGATTTTCGAAGTCATAATGAACAGTAGCAGAACTATTATCAACAGGATCCAGAGTGGATGTGGATACGCAATTTGTTACGTGAGTGTGTGCAAGAAAGCATAGCTTATTTGAAAAATGACAGGAAAGATAAAGAGCGCAATATTTGAATGCAAAAAGTCCATTGATTTATTGAATATGAATATGCTTATGAGAATGACAAAACATTTAACCAAATTTGATACATTGAATAAACAACAAACAATTACTCCTGACTAAAGGAAGTTGGAATAGTGTCTTCAGCCTTCCAATTATCCAAGTTGCAATCGCTATTCACATCTTCTACAGCATTAACAGTCTTGTCATGATCGGGCATAGGAGCAGTGATGACATTAGGAATATTCAGAGGATCAAATTCAAATTCCCCAGCGTCGATCATATCCTGAATCTTGTTCTTCAGCGACCAGCAATCATTCGTATCATGCCCGGGGCTATCGGAGTGATAGGCACACCTGGCGTTGGGATTATAACGAGGAGAAGTAGTGTTGGGTTTTGCAGGAGGATCTCTGAGGGTAATTAAATTTACTTTTAGCATACCCTGCAGTGCTTGTGCTAAAGTCATATTGATCTTCGTAAACTGCCTTCTTCCCGGGTTAATGTGCCTCACAGATTTCTTGTCCTTTTTCTTCTTGAGCAAGAGAGTCTTCAGTTCCTCCTGCCCCTTGGATAAGTTCAAGATCATCTCCTGGAGTTGAGCATTCTGAGCCTGGAGATCTTTGACAGTTTGTTCGAGGTCCATTTTTCTGTTTGAAGGAAAACCGTGAGAATACTGATCCTTTTAGAGTACCTGTTATGCAATGTCATGTTATGCTATGCAATGTATGAAATGTTTTCAAGGACTTTTGGAATTTAATTTTGCATAAACTACCAAAAAAGAAAGCCACTTTTATTAATAATATTTGATTAATATTCATTATAATAAGAAGTAAAATAATAAAAGCTCAGGTCTCCCAGGGACGGCTTCTTTTTGGGCGAAGATATGTATTGAGTCTTCGTTCCTCATTAAGCTGGCCGGTGAGTTCTAACACCTTCTTCCTTGTAGCACAGAACTGGGCTTCAAAAGTATCCCTTTCCTCTCTCAACTGGATCCAGGACTTTTTTAACTCTTCAACATCGGTAGGCATATCTGGATAAGGAACGATCTGAGGAGTACCTCCTTCAGCTTCTGGTTCAACAATCAGTGGTCCGACTGCCAGATATGGCATGACAAGTTCACGAGCCCTTGTGCGGACCCATCTGAGATAAGGTTCCATAGGAATAGAGTTTTTCTGTCCTAAAGTACTTCTTTTCACCATGCCCCAAGCTCGCACAAATCTTTGACGGAGACCTTGGGAATCGTTATCATAGTCAAACACCGTGCCTTGTATAATTATTTCATGTGGACCATCTCTTCGAGCACAACCAAACTGACGTAGGGCTAAAGCAGGATTATAAGTAATACCTCCTCTTATCCCCATGAGTGGTACATTAGGGAATTCTCCACAACGATCAATGATGATATTGTTTTCTTTGAAATGAGCACACGAACGGATGTCTGAGTGGGAGAGCGACATTATCCTTTGAGACCATCTCAAACTTTGCTCATTCTTCAAGACTGACTGAGGAAGGTGCGAAATAAACCACCTGGATAATAAAGGTATGCAGCACATGAGAGTCCCTTGCCTCTTCATAGTACGAGTGTGAAGGGAATGCAGAATGTCGCCGAGCAAGGTAGGCAC
This sequence comes from Lathyrus oleraceus, assembly GCF_024323335.1. Lineage (NCBI taxonomy): Eukaryota > Viridiplantae > Streptophyta > Magnoliopsida > Fabales > Fabaceae > Lathyrus > Lathyrus oleraceus. The sequence goes on along the minus strand of NC_066584.1, from coordinate 508,099,090 downwards.
AGGGTTACGAGCGAGAAATATCTGAATAGCATTCATATCTATGAATTGATCTGGATTAGGGAATAACACCAAACCATAGATTAGTAATGCTAGAATCTCCTCGAAAGCATGGACATTCATGACTTTTAAGAATTCTCGGGCCTTATTCATCAGAAATTTGGCAAGTAAACCCTTAACTCCACTTCTTGTTACCCAATTAGCTTCAATATCTGACTTTGTCATGTGTAAAGCTGCGGCAACTTTTTCGGACCTCGGAATCTTTTCTAAACCACTGAAAGGCATTTGATCAAGAATAGGTATCCCAAGCAGCTGGGAAAATTCTTCTAATGTGGGCACCAACTGATAATCGGGGAATGTGAAGCAATGATGTTCAGGATCGAAGAACTGGAATAGGACTCTCATCATATCTTCTTTGAAACCAGTGGTAACCAAATCGAGGAGAGAACCATGCTTTTTGACGAACTGAGCCTGATCAGGAAGTTCTGACACTAAATCCTTGAGTTGAGGAGAGATGACTACAAAATTTATCCGGATAGTCTTCCTGGGAGCCATAGCCTTACAAAATAGAGCCAAGTTAAATCCCTAAGTCCTCGAAGTGATTAGTGCAATGTCATAATGTTATGATGTTATGATGTTATGATGTTATTGATGTTATGATGTTATGATATTATGATATTAAACAAATAACAAGCATAAGCAAGTCATACAACAATCATTCCTAGGTTTTAAGGCTTGCATGAGTTCCATAGGTAAGTACCCTCCCCACTGAAGTTTGGTGGGTTCAACCTGTCTTAGAATAGTAACCGGGTTCTAGAAGGATCTCAAATCATTGACCTTTCCTTAAGTCCACTTCAGTGCAACACCAAGTGGTTGACCGAAGCTTCCCTAAAGTCCAATCTCAAAGAGTGTAGTATCGAGTCTCAACCAACTCCAGTCGGAACCGAAGCCAGTTATCTCACTACTTTCTAATGGCCAGGATGAGTCAATTAGGGTTCTAAAGGTCTGGTTAATGCTTTTATGACACCACGCGAATGCCAAATATTTCCTCAACTAACATGAGGAACATCAGGACATCCAAAGTGCCACATTAACCGTAGCCATCATTTTGACCATTCCAGTATACGCCGGACAGTCGCGATGATCTCTTGCTACTTACCTAAGGTACACTAGATCCGGGTGTAGGATCTTTCACTCAAGCATAACATACCCAAGCAATCCCTTAAAAATAAATCAGACAAATTGAATAAGTGATCTTGTTTTTAAGGTAACCTCTCTTTTTAAATAGTCCCCAGCAGAGTCGCCAGTTCTGTCATACGGTGAACTGGATTTTTGTGTTTTTTATCGCAATGTCGCGGTTAGCAAGAGTCGCCACCGACTTTTCTTTTATCCAATAAGGAAAGGTGGAAAAGAACAGGAAAGACCTTAATTTAGATTTTGGGTTCGGGAGGTACATTATACAAAGGGAAGGTGTTAGCACCCTTTGTATCCATGGTTATCCATGGGCTCTTAATTGCTCGATCACTTATATTATTTTTGTCTAAAAAAGTGTTTGTGAATTGTTTGGAAAATTGTTTTGAAAAGAGAATTTAACTTTGTAATGATTCTTGTATGAATGTATACAAAGTGGTTATCTCGTTTAGTTTTGAAAATTGTTTAGAAAAATATAACTCGGTAATGATTCTAGTATGAATGTATACCAAGTGGTGATTTTCTGAAGGTATTTTGAAAGGTGTGAGGTGTGAAAAAATGTTTTAGGTTGTGAGCCAGCAATTAAGAGTTATACCGACCCAAGGTCTTTATGAGTATTTCCTATCCTTATGAGGGTAAAACTGTCCTTATTATTGAGAAATAAGTAGTTTTATCCTTTGGATGTAAAAGGGTCATCGTAGGGTCATCGATTGGTCATTGAAGGCAACAGTTACGAGGATACCTTAGCATTCGAAGGGACTATCATCATTTAACCGTAGGCAACATCGGAGGGTCATCGAGGGACAAAGTTGTATATTCGAAGGCAACATCCGAGGGACTATAATTTATTTTATGATGATTTAACCGAAGGGTCTTTGCTAAGGGTATCCCCATGTTCGCGGGACATGACCGTAATATCGTAATCGTAAGGCAACAAAGAGAGGTCCAAGATCACTTATTCAAAGGCAAAGTTTTACAATTAATTATATAATTAGGATGAAACTCCACATTAAAATTATTAAAAATATATATTAAAAATTAATACATTAGAAATTAATACATTAAAAAAATAATTTAGGGTGAAACTCCACAAGGGTATCCCACAAATAAAGTGGAATACCTAGCCAATAACTTTTTCCTGGGATATGTGAACCTTTACGAAACTCAAAAAAAAGAAACATGTCAGAACACCAAATCAGGGTGCAATCGAAGATTACACCGGAGAAATATCACAACAATAAATAGGATAGGATGAATAATGCATGGCTATGATAAAACATAAAAAAAAAACAGAATAGGCCACGGATTTTGAATTTGAAAACAGCCCCACTTTAGGAACTTTGAATTTTATGGCATTTTATCACAGGAATAACATGGTCAAACATTCAGGGTATTCAGGCATATTTAAATTCTCATACGAAAGCAAATTATATATCAACATTTAATCATGATGCATTATATATGTAGATATGGCCAATTGAAAGTATAAACAATAGAGATACGCAAACCTGTTTGCCAATTCAAGGTTGAAGGGATTGACCCCTTGTAGTATCGGAATAAGTTAGGCAGCGGGAATTGGACGGCGATGGCTTCGGTGCAGATGGGCTGCCTTCAGGGTTTCTTTACTCTGAATTCTCCGGGTAGGCAGGGTTCCTATGCCAAAGTTTCTATCCGTCCTTCTCTGTTCTCTCACTTTCTTTTTCCTCAAGGTTTTGTTCTAAGGAAACCTCAGAGTGTTTTGCTTCTCTTCCTTCTTTCTCCAGTGAATCTCCCAGTGTAATCTCCAAGTGTAACTCCCAGTCCCTTTCCTCTACTGAAACTTCAGTATTTATAGACTAATTTTGTGGGTAATGGGCTTGGAATGAGGGAGACCCAAGTCCAAAATAATTTGTTATATTTTATTTATTTATTTATTTTAATTATTTAATTAATTAATTAATTAATTAATTAATTAAATTTTTTTTCTTTTTCTTTTTTTTTTTTTTTTTTTTTTTTTCTTTTTTTTTTTCTTTTTTTTTTTTTTTTTTTTTTCGTTTTTTTTTTTTGTTTTTTTTTTTTTTTCAGGAAAAATGATGGGTAAATTTTGGGGTATGACAATAGTGTTTGTTTTTTTGCTTATAATAGTGTTTGTAAGAAATTAACTATATATATATATATATTGTTTGTTTTTCTGTGTAGTGTCCTCAGCAAAATAATTCGGTCGATTGCGGATTTTTTGTATTGAGATTTATGAGAGATATCATTGCGTTGAATCGTATAGACATCCCAAAAATGGTATGGAATAATAACTTAGGGTTTATTTTAATATTATCGGATAACTCATCTAATTTGTTACTAAATCATGAATATGTTTTATTCTCTTAATTGTAGTACTTTGAGGAATACAAATCTTACTCAAGAGCTCATTTGGATGAAATGAAGGATGAATTGTGTCAATTCATTGTTGATCAAAGAATCATATAGCTAGGTTGTATATTGTTGTACATATATGTATGGAATGTTGTTGTTGTATGCTGTTGTTGTATATATGTTGTATATTGTTGTTGTACTTTTACTAAATCATGAATATGTTGTTGTATATTGTTGATCAAAGAATCATATATTAATGTTGTATATATGGAGGATTAATGATGTATATAAATGGATTCATGTTGTATATATCAATGGATTAATGGTGTATAACATTGGATTAAAGGATGAAATCAATATGAATTTTACACTTTTGCAGCATGCGAACAGGTTACCAATTAAATATCCACTGTTTTTCAAACAAATTTTTTTAAAATAACTAACACTTTAGAGGGCGCTTTCTGTAGGAAGCGCCCTCTAAACACTTTACATTGAGAACTTTAGAGGGCGCTTTGTCCAGAAAGCGCCCTCTAAACACTTTACATTGACAACTTTAGAGGGCGCTTTTTCCAGAAAGCGCCCTCTGAACACTTTACATTGACAACTTTAGAGGGCGCTTTTTCCAGAAAGCGCCCTCTAAACACTTTACATTGACAACTTTAGAGGGCGCTTTTTCCAGAAAGCGCCCTCTAAGGTGTCCCTTTATGGACCACTCTAGAGGGCGCTTTTTTCATAAAGCGCACTATAATGTGGCCCTTTAGACAGCGCTTTCTCCAGGAAAACAAAGCGCTGTCTTTACCTATGCCAGCGCCAAATTAGAGGGCGCTTAAAAGCGCTGTTATAGGCCAAAATAAGCGTCCTCTTTTCCCTTATTTGGCGTAGTGTAAATTTGTTATTGATTACTTCATTGTGTTGCATGGTTTATGGGACGAACTGGATTCACATAGACAATACTGGTATGCAAATGTGAATCAATGCGTTATGCAAGAGATGTATGTATAGGAAGTATGGATATTCTCCTAATTTTTGCAAGAAACAGACTTTTCCCAATGCTTACAATCCATGATGTCAAAGTATCATCTTCAACAAAAGAGCTTCAAGTTGCCATGCTATTAGAGTCTTTATTACATCAATAAGTGACCGAACCTAATAACTTTTTCAACAATTGGGCAATAAATCTCTATAAAAGAAAAGAATGACACTTGCTTACCACGTCATTCACAAAATTACTATTTTATGTCTCAAACACATTAACTTACTACACTTTACCTTCAATTTAGTTTTACATACCTGCCTTACTGCAATACTAGTAGAATTTAGACAAGTCTAGTACCACAAAGTTACAATGCCAACTCATGAAAACCATCTCATCCTTTACCTTTTTTGTTTTAGTTTACAAAATAGTGTAGTTCTCCAAAGGGTTGGCCGACAGCATGTCATATACACCACGAAAACTTGCTCCTAAAGATATACAAACTTACCCTAAGCTTCTAAAAATGAAACATGCACTGCCTTACCATCTTTTTAACCTATATATCCCATTATACCACTCTTTGAAAAATATATACCAAAATACCATGTTTTGAGAAATCTTCAACACACAGCCGCCAATCCATTGGGCGATTGAGTGTAAAAAATTAATGGACCGCCCATTCATTTGGAGGCTGTGTTGAAAACGTAATTTTTTTTCCAAAACCAACATTATATGTAATATATTAATATTTAGTATTATTACATTATTAATTAAATTATTATTGATTTTGTATTAATGATTTTGATTTTTCAGTAATCAACATTATTATTAAAATTAATTATTATTAATGATTTTGTAAAATTAATTATTATTAATAAATTTTGTAGATAAAATAATTGTTTAATTTATAACAAATATGATATATGTTACAATTAATATTGATTTAATATAAATTTCTATTATTAATAAATATTATACATAATAATTTTTTTTAGTAAAATAAAATATATTAATAAGTTGGGTAGATAAAATGTTTGTTTAAATTAAAATAAATATATTATAATTTATAATTAATTTTGATTTAGTATAAGTTTCTATTATTAATAAATATTGTATAAACTTATATAAACTTATAAGAAATATTAATTTAGTAAAATTATAAGAAATATTAATTTAGTAAAATTATTTCTTATAAATTAAAGTTGTAGGTAATAAATATTTATTTATAAATATATAAATAAGTAAATTGCATATAAATTAGAAAAAACGATAAAAATAAATACAAGGAATTTTTTATTTATTGATATAATAACAAGAAAATTACAATGAACCCTGTAACACCCTGGTAAAAATACCCCAAATATTTAATTAAAACCACAAAATATAATCTGAGTAGATATGCAATTAAGGGTGTCACACTTGACACTTCACACCATTCACCAAAATATCCTGTCATGCTCATTTATTTAATCAAAATAAAACATTTGCATAATTCGCAGCGGATAAAATCTAACAACAATGCAAAACATGTAACACATTACATGTAAACTTGTTCAACAATCAACAATGAAAAAAACAAGTAAAACATCCCGTCCCGACGTTACATCTACCAGAGCATGACCCACTAAGGAACTACACTAGACTCCAAGGACTAGCTTCTACTCAATCACCGCTCGTTACCTGAAACATAGTTGTAAGGGTGAGTTTCTCAATCGATATAATAAGCATTATAAAATATCATGTAATGCTAAGTAAATTAACACATTCATTCACCCTAATCAGATCACACATTCAGCAACGGCAATATCAACTCACAATCACAATCATGCTCAACATAAACATCAACACACACGTATAATATTGGAACACATCCATTCATATTATACACAATACATACATTATGCAATGAGACTCCATGCATGCGGTACCGACTATTCGTGAACATATAGTTCAACCTCACCGATCAAATCCAGATACGGCTACCAAGCTCACTAGTCCCACTCATTTGAGACCTAGTGACTCACATCACTAATTCCTCACCATGGGAATTAGCTACCACCCCAAGGGCTATGCTATGCACGCTAAATCACCTAGCATGCAAACATCAACAACAATCCACAATAATTCACTCACTAATTCCTCACCATGGGAATTAGCTACCACCATAAAGGCCACAATATGCAAGCTAAATCACTTAGTCATGCAAACATCAACAATCATCCACAATGGACATATGCTCACACTCTAAGCCATAAATAGTCCATTCACAATTGCATACATAATAGATACATCCACAGCATTATGCATACCATCATACATCATCCACATATTTATCACATAATCATATCATGCCACATAATCAATCACAGTATTAGCACGCTCTACTAATACCCCTACCGCTCAAAACAACGGGAAATGATCCCTATTATATCATACGCCAATATAGGCCAAACATCAAACATGCACACCACATTTAAATATAAATTTTTCACTTTTCACACAGTGTTAACCGGTTAACGCCCTGGGTTAACCGGTTAACGCAACACTGAACACGCTTCCTGGCAATTCACAACAGTGTTAACCGGTTAACACCCTGGGTTAACCGGTTAACGCAAGACAGACAACAATATTTCACAATTCATAACAGTGTTAACCGGTTAACACCCTGGGTTAACCGGTTAACGCAAGACAGAAAGCTGTTCCTGCGCTAACACGAAGCAGAATGCAGAATTCTCCGCATTTTCCGCCGTTGGAGGACTTCCGGACCTCCGATTCCAATTCCGTAAAAAGCTACACTTTCGGAAAGTCAAGACTCATCCAATTACAGATTCAATTACAGCTTTAACATAACTTATTCATCTCAATTTTTCAGCATTCAACATCCCAATTAGGGTCAAATCAATGGCTTATCACTACCCATTACATGTTAACCCATAATACCCATTAAACGACGATAAACCCCCCTTACCTGAGTTAATCCGGCAATCCTTTAGCTTCAAGCTCTTCCTTCTTCAACCTTCTTCTCCTGCTCTTCCTCTTTGCCCTTTTCCACTTTCTGTCGCTTCTCTGGTTTTCACGTGAAAAAACCCTTTTTACCAAATGGAACTCTTTATATATATATATTCCAACTTATCATTCCAATTTATATTATTCCAATAATAATTCCAAATAATATTCCAATAATAATCTAATTATTTAATTAAATTAATAAATATACTATTAACTTAATTTAAATAATTATCATATTTTATCGGGGTGTTACAACTCTCCCCCACTAAAAGAGTTTTCGTCCTCGAAAACATACCTCAAACGAATAACTCAGGATAAGACTCCTTCATCTGACTCTCAAGTTCCCAAGTCACATTGCCACCTGCTGGTCCTCCCCAAGCTACCTTTACCAAAGCAATCTCTTTACCCCGCAACTGCTTCAACTCTCGATCCTCGATCCTCATAGGTGATGTTTCAACAGTCAGGTTATCTCTCACCTGTACATCATCTACTTGGACAACATGCGACGGATCAGGAATGTACCTCCTCAACTGAGACACATGAAAAACCTCATGCAAATTCGCAAGCGACGGCGGTAAAGCGATACGATAGGCTACCTCCCCTATCCTCTCCAAAATCTGATAAGGACCAATAAATCGAGGTGTCAACTTCTTCGACTTCAAAGCTCGACCAACCCCAGTTATCGGAGTAACACGAAGAAACACATGATCTCCCTCTTGAAACTCAAGTGACTTCCTCCTCTTGTCGTGATAACTCTTCTGACGACTCTGAGCAATCCTCATCTTCTCCTGAATCATCTTAATCTTTTCCGTAGTTTGTTGAACAATCTCCGGTCCAACCACAGCACTCTCACCGGACTCATACCAACATAAAGGTGTCCGACATCTCCTACCATACAAAGCTTCAAACGGTGCCATACCAATGCTCGAATGAAAACTATTGTTGTAGGTAAACTCAATCAAAGGTAAATAACAATCCCAAGCACCTCCCTTTTCCAAAACACAAGCCCTCAAAAGATCCTCCAGTGATTGAATCGTCCTCTCAGTCTGACCATCAGTCTGCGGATGATATGCAGAACTCAATCTCAGCTTAGTTCCCAAAGCCCTCTGCAAACCTTCCCAGAACTTCGATGTAAATCTAGGATCTCTGTCCGAAACAATACTCGACGGAATACCGTGCAAACTTACGATTTTCTCAATATACAACTCAGCTAATCTCTCTAACGGATAATCCATTCTGATCGGAATGAAATGAGCCGATTTTGTCAATCTGTCAACAATCACCCAAATAGCTTCAAAATTCTTAATTGTCCTCGGTAAACCAGAAACAAAATCCATACTGATACTATCCCACTTCCACTCTGGAATAGCCAACGGTTGCATTAGCCCAGACGGCTTCTGATGCTCAATCTTTGACTTCTGACAAGTCAAACAAGAATAAACAAAACTCGCAATTTCTTTTTTCATTCCCGGCCACCAAAATAACTTTTTCAAATCATGATACATCTTCGTAGCCCCAGGATGAATACTCAGGCCACTACGATGTCCTTCCTCAAGAATACTCTTCTTAAGTTCGGTAACATCCGGAATACACACCCGATTACCAAATTTCAAAACACCATTCTCATCAACTCTGAATTCACCACCTTGACCTTGATTCACTAGAGTCAACTTATCAACCAAAAGCACATCGGATTTCTGACCCTCTCTAATCCCATCCAGAATACCACTCGTTAACTTCAACATTCCCAATTTAACACTATTGTGAGTACTCTCACACACCAAACTCAAGTCTCTAAACTGCTCAATTAAATCCAATTCCTTAACCATTAACATAGACATATGCAATGATTTCCGACTCAATGCATCAGCCACTACGTTTGCTTTACCCGGATGGTAATTCAAACCAAAGTTATAATCCTTCAGAAACTCTAGCCATCTCCTCTGTCTCATATTCAGCTCTTTCTGATCAAACAAATACTTTAAACTTTTATGGTCACTGAAAACCTCAAATCTTGACCCGTACAAGTAATGCCTCCATAACTTCAGAACAAATACCACAGCTGCCAACTCTAAATCGTGTGTCGGATAGTTCCTCTCATGAACCTTCAGTTGTCTCGAAGCATAAGCTACAACCTGCTTACTCTGCATCAAAACACCACCTAAACCCAACAATGAAGCATCACAGTAAACCTCAAATGGTTCTGACGGACTCGGTAATATTAGAATAGGAGCAGTAGTTAACCTTCTCTTTAACTCTTGGAAACCTTCTTCACATGTTGAGTCCCAAACAAACGCTTGCCCCTTTCTAGTCAACATTGTCAACGGTAACGCCAACTTAGAAAATCCCTCAATGAATTTCCTATAATAACCTGCAAGTCCAAGAAAACTCCTTATCTCAAAAACTGACTTCGGAGCTTCCCACTTAGATACCGCTTCTATCTTAGAAGGATCAACAGCAACACCACCTCTTGAAACCACATGACCAAGAAAACTAACCTCTTCTAACCAAAGTTCACACTTGGACAGCTTAGCAAATAACTTCTTTTCTCGTAGAACTCCTAAAACCATTCTCAAATGCTCAGCATGCTCTTCTTCCGATTTCGAATACACCAAAATATCGTCAATAAACACCACAACAAACTTGTCTAGGTATGGATGGAAAATCCTATTCATATACTCCATAAATACTCCAGGCGCATTAGTCACACCAAAAGGCATTACAGAATACTCATAGTGTCCATACCTTGTTCTGAAAGCAGTCTTCTGAATATCCTCAGTTTTCACACGTATCTGATGATACCCCGATCTCAAATCTATTTTGCTAAACACACTCGCACCAACCAACTGATCCATCAAATCATCAATCCTCGGCAAAGGATATCGATTCTTGATCGTCACTTTATTCAGTTGCCTGTAGTCCACACACAACCTCATAGTACCTTCTTTCTTCTTAACCAATAACACTGGTGCGCCCCACGGCGACACACTCGGACGAATAAATTTCTTATCCAACAGATCTTCCAACTGACTCTTCAATTCAGTTAACTCAACAGCAGACATACGGTACGGAGCCATCGACATCGGCCTAGTACCAGGTACCAAATCAATCGAGAACTCAACTTCACGCTCTGGCGGTAATTCATTCAGTTCTTCAGGAAACACATCAGGAAAGTCACACACCACGGCTAGATCGCAAATCACCAGTTTATCTTTAGCCTCCACAGTCGCTAACAGCATAAACAACTCTGCCCCATCTGCTACTGCCTCATTCACCTGCCTTGCAGATAGAAACAAACTCTTCCCTTCCTCAATCTCAGGAAAGATCACAGTCTTATCAAAACAGTTGATATAAACTCGGTTAAACACCAACCAGTTCATACCCAGGATAACATCAATCTGCACTAGTAGAAGACACACGAGGTCCATCCCAAAGTCTCTACCAAAAATACTCAAAGGACAATTTAAACAAATGGAAGTAGTAGTCACTGAACCCTTCGCAGGAGTATCAATCACCATACTTCCATGCATCTCAGATATCTCTAATTTAAGTTTCACAGCACAATCCAAAGATATAAAGGAATGAGTCGCACCTGTGTCAATAATAGCTACAAGAGGAAAGCCATTAATATAACACGTACCTCGGATCAAACGATCATCTGCAGAAGTCTCAGAACCCGATAAAGCAAAGACCTTACCTCCCGACTGGTTCTCTTTCTTCGGCTTAGGACACTGTGGGCTAATATGACCCACCTCTCCACAGTTGAAACAAGTCATAGTCTTCAACCGGCACTCTGCAGCCAAGTGACCACCTTTGCCACACTTGAAACACTTCTTCTCAGCATTGGTACACTCATGGATACGATGTCCAGCCTGACCACATCTGTAACACTTAGCAGGGGCACTGGAGTCTCCCCCACTAGGTCTCTTCATCCCACTCTGTCTCTGGAAACCCTTGCCAGCTGCATACGGTTTCCCACGATCATTCTGATTCTTGCCTTTCCTATCAACCCTCTGCTGATAGCTCTCCGCTCTGGCCTTGGTATCTTGTTCAAAAATCCTGCAACAGTCAACCAGGTCAGAAAACACTCTGATCCGCTGATACCCAATAGCCTGCTTGATCTCGGGACGTAACCCGTTCTCAAACTTCACACATTTCGAAAATTCCCCAGTAGCCTCATCATAGGGAGTGTAATACTTCGACAGCTCTGTGAACTTAGCAGCATACTCAGTAACAGACCGGTTGCCCTGCTTCAATTCCAAGAACTCTATCTCTTTCTTTCCTCTGACATCCTCTGGAAAGTACTTCCTCAGGAATCTCTCCCTGAACACCGCCCAAGTGATCTCAGCATTCCCAGCAGCTTCCAACTCAGTGCGGGCAGCAACCCACCAATCATCTGCTTCCTCTGACAGCATATGCGTACCGAACCTGACCTTCTGGTTATCGGCACACTCAGTCACTCGGAAGATCCTCTCGATCTCCTTCAACCACTTCTGAGCACCATCTGGATCGTATGCTCCCTTGAACATTGGAGGATTGTTCTTCTGGAACTCACTCAGTTGACGAGCAGCTCCCAATCCCACAACATTCGGATTCCCTCCAAGTACTCCAGCTAGCATACCCAGAGCCTCAGCAATCGCAGCATCGTCTCTACCTCTTCCAGCCATCTCTATTCTGAAAACCCAACAAGCTAAAACAATAAGTACTGATAGGGTTACATAACACCTATCACGTACAGGGAAACAGAATAATTACGACTCGACCGACTATGCTCTGATACCACTAAGTAACACCCTGGTAAAAATACCCCAAATATTTAATTAAAACCACAAAATATAATCAGAGTAGATATGCAATTAAGGGGGTCACACTTGACACTTCACACCATTCACCAAAATATCCTGTCATGCTCATTTATTTAATCAAAATAAAACATTTGCATAATTCGCAGCGGATAAAATCTAACAACAATGCAAAACATGTAACACATTACATGTAAACTTGTTCAACAATCAACAATGAAAAAACAAGTAAAACATCCCGTCCCGATGTTACATCTACCAGAGCATGACCCACTAAGGAACTACACTAGACTCCAAGGACTAGATTCTACTCAATCACCGCTCGTTACCTGAAACATAGTTGTAAGGGTGAGTTTCTCAATCGATATAATAAGCATTATAAAATATCATGTAATGCTAAGTAAATTAACACATTCATTCACCCTAATCAGATCACACATTCAGCAACGGCAATATCAACTCACAATCACAATCATGCTCAACATAAACATCAACACACACGTATAATATTGGAACACATCCATTCATATTATACACAATACATACATTATGCAATGAGACTCCATGCATACGGTACCGACTATTCGTGAACATATAGTTCAACCTCACCGATCAAATCCAGATACGGCTACCAAGCTCACTAGTCCCATTCATTTGAGACCTAGTGACTCACATCACTAATTCCTCACCATGGGAATTAGCTACCACCCCAAGGGCTATGCTATGCACGCTAAATCACCTAGCATGCAAACATCAACAACAATCCACAATAATTCACTCACTAATTCCTCACCATGGGAATTAGCTACCACCATAAAGGCCACAATATGCAAGCTAAATCACTTAGTCATGCAAACATCAACAATCATCCACAATGGACATATGCTCACACTCTAAGCCATAAACAGTCCATTCACAATTGCATACATAATAGATACATCCACAGCATTATGCATACCATCATACATCATCCACATATTTATCACATAATCATATCATGCCACATAATCAATCACAGTATTAGCACGCTCTACTAATACCCCTACCGCTCAAAACAACGGGAAATGATCCCTATTATATCATACGCCAATATAGGCCAAACATCAAACATGCACACCACATTTAAATATAACATTTTTCACTTTTCACACAGTGTTAACCGGTTAACGCCCTGGGTTAACCGGTTAACGCAACACTGAACACGCTTCCTGGCAATTCACAACAGTGTTAACCGGTTAACACCCTGGGTTAACCGGTTAACGCAAGACAGACAGCAATATTTCACAATTCATAACAGTGTTAACCAGTTAACACCCTGGGTTAACCGGTTAACGCAAGACAGAAAGCTGTTCCTGCGCTAACACGAAGCAGAATGCAGAATTCTCCGCATTTTCCGCCGTTGGAGGACTTCCGGACCTCCGATTCCAATTCCGTAAAAAGTTACACTTTCGGAAAGTCAAGACTCATCCAATTACAGATTCAATTACAGCTTTAACATAACTTATTCATCTCAATTTTTCAGCATTCAACATCCCAATTAGGGTCAAATCAATGGCTTATCACTACCCATTACATGTTAACCCATAATACCCATTAAACGACGATAAACCCCCCTTACCTGAGTTAATCCGGCAATCCTTTAGCTTCAAGCTCTTCCTTCTTCAACCTTCTTCTCCTGCTCTTCCTCTTTGCCCTTTTCCACTTTCTGTCGCTTCTCTGGTTTTCACGTGAAAAAACCCTTTTTACCAAATGGAACTCTTTATATATATATATATATATATATATATATATATATATATATTCCAACTTATCATTCCAATTTATATTATTCCAATAATAATAATTCCAAATAATATTCCAATAATAATCTAATTATTTAATTAAATTAATAAATATACTATTAACTTAATTTAAATAATTATCATATTTTATCGGGGTGTTACAAACCCCACTTAACCATGATTTTGACCGGGACGTAGTAAGCGGTGACCAGTTCCACATGAAGGAGCAAAACCTAATCGAGTAGACCTTCTTTGTGGAACTCGGTTCTCACCCTGATCAACATTCGAAGGCCCCGCCTCATTTGTTGGATTTATGAAGTCCTTGAGAGCGTCGTCAGATATGAAGTCTGTCGCACTGCCATAGCTTAATCTGGTTCCCTCGTAATTCCAGTTTGGTTGGGCATATGGGGGCATTGAGGTTTGCATGAAAGGGACGTAGGGTTCTTGTGGTGTTTGGAAGTTGTGCTCTTGTTGGGTAGTTTGTGTGAATGCATATGGATTATGGTGGATGGTGTGTGGTGTATGTGGCTGGGTGTAAGATGTTGAGGGGGTAAAATTTTGGGAGGAGTTATAATGTTGTTGTTGTTGTTGTTGATGGGTGTTGTAGAGGGGTGGGTTAAATGGTTGGTATTGTTGACTGTAGTGTTGTGATGGGGTATAAGGTGGTTGGGTTGGGTTGAAAGGTTGTTGGGTATGGTAGGTGTGTTGTTGGGTGTGAGAGGTGGGTTGTTGGGTGTAGGTGGTTGACGGTCCGGTGTGTTGAAAGTTTGAAGGCGCGGGTTGGTTACGAGGATCAAATAACAATCTATTTTGCGATAGATACAAAGTTGACACAGATCTATACCAATCCATGTAACCCCTACTCGGTTTACACTCATCTGGCATTACAAAGCCTTGCAAGACAGTGTTGCGACGATTTTGCCATTGACGACGCTCTTGCTTGTAATGGTCTTTCCAATTAAGGAATTTCCATTGGTCGGGTGCTTTACTTGTGTGATACTCCTCCAAGGTCAACCTACAAGGTGGTTGGTGTGATTGCGAAAAGTTTCAAGCTTTTCGTGTTCCTTGTTCACATGTTATCGTTGCGTGTTCTAAGATACGCCAGGACGCATACGGTCTTCTGTCCACCGTTTACAAGGTTTCAAACCTATTTGGGGTTTACAGTAATAGTTTCCCAGTGCTTCCATACGATGCATATTGGCCCGTTTTTGAAGGAGATCTACTATGCCATAATCCTAGCATGAGAAGGAACAAGAAAGGTCGCCCAGTAAGCAGGCGTATAAGAACGGAAATGGACACAAATGATACGTTGGAGAGAAAATGCACCTTATGTCGTCTTCATCGTCACAACCGATCTTGATGTCCCAACGCCGGAGCTACTACCGATTAGTTTTTAATTTTCTGGTGAAATGTCAAATATGTTATTTCTTCGTTAATATATATATATATGCTTGGCACAAAGATCTGTCACTAACGTCTTACACTTTTTATATTTAATTAAATAAATACATATATTTGGATAAATACCAAAATAATATTTTTAATTTAAGTTACATAATAATATATTAAATTGTGAAAATACATTTATACACTATCAATACTATATTAAATTATAAATCTTATTTTACATTACTAATAAATTGATATAGTAAATAATATCATATGCATAACTAATAAATTGATATAGTAAATAATATCATTTGTATATTACATTATAAATTTTATCATCATTATCAAATTATAATACAATACTAATTTATATATTTTTAAATAATTTACAAATAATAGTTTACATTATTTAAATAAACAAATACATTTGAACATAATATTTCTACATTATCATCTTTATATAATATAATTACTATATTAATTTTCAATTTTTAATTTAGGTAACATCATAATATATTAAACTTCTAAATTAAAAATTTTAATTTCCATAACTAATTAATTGATATCTTTAATAATATTATTTATATATTAAGTTATAATTTTTATCATTAATGATTTATTTTCTATTTTAAAAATATAAATAATAAATATACATAATTAATGATTTATTACGCTGTATTTATGGAATGAAATAAATTTCCATTTCCTACACAGCCGCCCTTTCATTGGGCGGTCCTTCTTTAAAATTTTCAATATACACACGGCCGCCCTTTCATTGGGCGGTCCCTTATCACTTTTCAACAGGGTTGCCCTTTCATTGGGCGGCTCTTGTAGGATTCCAAAAAAAAAAATTGAACGAATGATAGTTTGGGAAATAGGGAGTGAATGGATGGTAGATTGGAATATATTTCTTTAAAACATGGTATTACTGTAAAAAAAATTCTCTAAAAATAAGCCCTTTTAAATTTTTATTTATGAAAAAGCTAACTTATATCTTCCTTTACCATGTTTTTCTAAAAGTAAACAAACAATCAATGATGTCAAAATACTATCCTGAAGAAAGTCCTTCAAGTTTCCATGTCAGTAATGTCTTTATTACATTAAACAACATCAAGGTTGAGTCATCCCACAAAAGGGGCAAGATTCCCTTCCTACTTTTCAACCCTTTAAATATACCTCCTTAGAATACAAAGGGACTGATCCAAACAAGTGGCCATAGCTTCCTTACCAATCTACCAACAAAACAAAAATCATATTCATCATTCAACATGCAGACATGCTATTTTCGGTTTTGAAATATTTGTCACAAAGAAAATTATGGGGACGAATCGCGTATTAGGTCGTTTTCTTTAAAACGTTTCGTCATAGTACCCATAATTATGCAATGCAGTCAAGTTTCGACGACGTCACCAGGATAAAACAGCACGTTCAATTTTACGATTATCACTTGCACTGTAATAAATCGTTCGAAGAAATACACCTTAAGATTATCAATTTTACGATAAAACAACCCGTTCAATTTTACGATTATCTGAAAAAATTCAGTCGTTGATGACACAATAAGCCACTCGAAAAATAAAGAAGAATAAAGATAATTTGAGATGATGTGGATAAAGAGGGAGAAGAGAGATTCCAAAAATTCAGAAATTTGGAGTAAAGGATTCAACTCTGCGGAGAGAAAATAGTGGGAGGACGTTACTCAGACAAAACTTGGTTTTGATGAGTGACACATTATAATTATTAATTAATAATTAATTAATATTAATTAATTAATTTTCACGTAATTAACTTCCATCAATTAACTTCCATCAATTAATTTTCACATAATTAACTTCCATCAATTAATTTTCACATAATTAACTTCCATCATATTTATGGATAAAGGATTCAACTCTGTGGAGAGAAAATAGTGGGAGGAAGTTACTCAGACAAAACTTGATTTTGACGAGTGACACATTATAATTATTAATTAATAATTAATTAATATTAATTAATTAATTTTCACGTAATTAACTTCCATCAATTAATACTGATGACCCTTCCAAATTCACATCACGTTTTTTTAACAATCCCTCATTTGAATTTAAAATGTGATTTTAGAAGTAACGTCAAACATTTCTAAGATTGTGCATAAGCAAATGTGTCTACGACTTGAACATTTGCGTAGCAAGTAGGATTCTGATTCAACAAGAGTGAACAATTATCTTGAACTCTATCTCAGACATCAGACCCACACACAGCCTTTTTTTAAGGTGTATTATATAATAGCCTATACGTTAATGGTCTTGCACGTGTATCCCGGTTTAGTGAAGGTTCTAGGAATTCTGCCCCAAAATTTCATAGGAACCGACCCAAGTTCCACAATAAAAAATGTGAGTCTATCAAGAGTACTCTTATAGTCTAGGTACTCCCTCATACATAGTATAAATCTCATTAAGATCTTCTATTATCTCATCCTCTTATTACTTCAGGATTCATGCTTCACTTGCATGATCATCTCATATTACTCATAACTTGTTATTACCCATTGAACCTATTTCTTGGGATCTACAGTCATCTAGGTCGAGTTACCATCATGAGCAACTCATTTCTTTATAGGAATTAGTCCCATCTTTTTAGATGTATTGTGGGCTTTCTCTCTAGCTAATCCTTTCGTCAAAGGATCGGCTAAGTTTTCATCAGTGCGTACATGATCCACTCTTACAACTCCTTTAGAAATACACTCTCTGATGGTACCATGCTTTCTTCTTATTTGACGTCTTTTACCATTATAATAACGGTTCTCAATTTTCGCAACAGCCGTTGTACTACCGCAGGGGATCAACACAGCTAGCATAGGTTTTTCGCATAAAGGGATCTCAGCTAGCAAACATCTTAACCAACTTTCTTCTTCACTAGTTGTGGCTAGTGCTATCATCTCAGACTCCAATGTGGATTGAGCTAGGATAGTCTGTTTATTTAATTTCCAAGATACTGCTCCTCCAGCTATACTATATATATAGCAACTAATAGCTTTGGAGTCACTCGATAAGGTGTTCTAATATGCATAGTTATACCCTTCTAGTACAGCAGGAAGTTTCTGATAATGTAGGCCGAGATCCATGGTCTTTTTAAGGTATTTTATGACTCTCTCAATAGATTGTCAGTGCTCGCTACTCGGTCTACTCATAAACTTGGTCAACAATCCTACGACAATGCAATTTCGGATCTAGTACAATCAGTGGTATACCTAAGACTGCCAATGATGCTCGCATATTCTGTTTGTCTGACACTTTCACCAGTGTTCTTAAACAATTTCACACTTGGATCATATGGTGTCCACGCATGTTTACAGTCAAAGTATTTATATTGCTTTAAAATCTTCTCCACATAGTGTGATTGATCCAAAGAAAATCCTTGTTCGGATCTCGTGATCTTGATACCAAGGATCACGCTTGCTTCTCCGAGGTCTTTCATGTCAAAGTTGTTGCACAACAATGATTTCACATCATTAATGGTCTGAATGTTTGATTCAAATATGAGTAGATCGTCAACATACAGACATATGATAGTGCATATGCAATTCTTAGTTTTGTAATAAACACATTGGTCACTTTCATTCACTTTGTACCCATTCGATATCATTAAGTTATCAAACTCTTCATGACATTGCTTAGGAGCTTGTTTTAGTCCATACAAAGACTTGTCTAACTTACAGACCTTGTTTTCTTGTCTGTATATCACAAATCCTTCTGGTTGTTCCATATAGATTTCTTCTTTTACGCCACCATTTAAAAAAGATATTTTAACATTCTTTTGGTGTACTATTAAGTTATAAATAGCAGTTATTGAAATAATTATCCTAATGGATGTAATTCTAGTGACTGGATAAAAGGTGTCGAAGAAATCTATATTTTTTCTTTGTCTAAAACCCTTGGCTACAAGGCGAGCCTTGTATTTATCAATAGTTCCATCGGGTTTTAGTTTCTTTTTCAAAACTCATTTACAACCGATTGGTTTGCAACCAAAAGGAAAGTCTACTAAGTTCCATGTCTTGTTATTTTCTAGAGATTATATCTCATCATTAATAGCCTCTTACCATAAATTTGCATCCAGAGATGACAATATTGAAGATTTATTGGATCTTCTTCTACATTATAAGTCGCATAATCGGGCCCATACTCTTTAGCATTCTTACTCTTTTACTTCGTTGAAGTTCTGTTTCTACATTGTTGTTGCTTTCTGTGCTTCTAATCACGGGAATGTGACTCGACTGAGTGCCCCCACTATTTCTCGATTTGAAAGGAAATTTGTCTTCATAGAATTCACCATCATTTGATTCTATGATCACTTTTTCATTTAGGACATAAAACCTATATGCCTTATTGTTTGTTGCATACCCAATGAATACACATTCATATGCTCTACTAGCGAGTTTAACTCATTTCGGATCCGGAATCCTGACATAAGTCAGACAACCCCAAGTTCTCAAATAAGACAAGTTTGATTGTCTTTTCTTTAATATCTCATAAGGAGAGATCTTACTTTTTGATTTGGAAACTTTATTCAAGACATAGCAAACAATCAATAAAATTTCCCTCCACCAGTGAGGTGTTGCACCATAATTCATCATAATTGCAACAACAATTTCAATAAGAGTTATATTATTTCTTTCTGCTTTACCATTCATTTCAGGAGAATATGGAGCAGTCGTTTCATGTACAATTCCATATTTACTATAAAAATCATTACATAACCCAGAATCGCATACAGTTCCTTTATCACTACGAAGTCTCTTAATCTTCTTACTAAGTTAATTCTCAATTTCATTACATACATCTTAAACATGTCAAGTGTTGCACTTTTATTCTTCATTAAGTACACATAAGTATATTCATAACAATCGTCAATAAAGGTGATAAAATCACGTTTACTATTTCTAGTTAAAGTTCCATCTAACTCACATATATCAGAGTGTATAAGATCTAACGGATCAGATTCTTTAATGATTGGTTTATGCGAAGTCTTAGTTATTTTAGCTTGAGTACAATATTTACATTTATTTGAATAATTGACATTTAATTTAGGGATTAGGCCTAAGTTGCTTGCATTAAAAATAACCTGCTTATTAACATGACAAAGTCTAGCATGTCAAATATTAACATCACACAAAGAGTAAATAGAAGGGGAAATTTTATTCAATTCAACATTCAACTTAAACATGCCATCAGTGGCATACCCTTTCCCCAAAAAAATACCATTCTTAGTGATGGTGTACAAACCTGTCCCAATAGACTGACTAAACCATGCCTTATTTAAAAGAAAATCATACACAATATTCTTCCTAACTTCAGGAACGTGCATGATGTTCTTCAAGATCAAAGTCTTTCCTGAGGTGAAGTTCGTCTCAACATCTTCAATTCCAGAAACATTAGTGGTGTGAGCATCTCCCAACAACACTTTCTTATCTTCAGCATTCATGTATGTCTCGAACATAGCACGATCATAATAGAGATGCCATGAGGCTTCAATGTCTATCCACCAACCATGTTGATTTCAGTGATCATATCAATGAATTGCTCATAAGTCAGGTTAACTTGTGCATTAGAGCCAACAGGTTTAGGCTTGCCCTTACGTTTCTTAGCCATATGACCCGGTTTTCCATAATTAAAGCAAGTGAAGATTAGAGCGTCATTTCTCTGAGATGGTGGTTGTTGTCTAACAATCAGAGCATATGGGGCCCTTGAGGGATTCCAATTCTTAATTTGGTTCACAAAAGTGTGGTTTTGATTCTTTAATGGTTTACCTGTATGTTTCAGAACCGCACTGAATCTCTTTTTGTTGTTAGAAACAACTAAGACTTCATCTTTCTGATCTTGTCTCCTAGCTTCCTCTTCAATTCGGAGGCGAGTGATCAGACTCTCGATTGAAAAATCTTTTGTTTTGTACCGAAGAAAATTTTTGAAATCTTTCCAACCAGGGTGCAGTTTGTCAATTATAATAGAAATTTAAAATTGTTCATCGAGTGGCAAACCTTTAGTTATGATTTCATGAGAATTTTTTTGAATTGCGTGACTTTGAGCTTCCTCATACCTTTCATCCACCATCTTATAGTTCAAGTAGCGGCTGGTAACATATTTCTTTGCACCTGCTTCTTCAGTATCATATTTCTTTTGCAGAGCTTCCCATACATGCCTACCAGTCTTACAAGGTTATTCAAAATGTGATTTTTGCAGAGCTTCGTACAGATCGTCAACAAGGTTGTTCAAAATGTGATTTTTGCAGAGATAGTCACTCTCTTGCAATAAGCCAATTTCTTTCCTGAGCTATAAATTACCCGCATATTCATCAGTTTTAGCAATTCCATCTAAATCTGCAGAGTTCTAACCATTAGTTTGTTCGGGTGATTCAGAAGGAGCAACAAGGATATCATTAGTCAGAACGTGGGCAACCTTCTTTAAAGTTAAGAAAAATTTCATCTTAGCTTGCCAACATTTGAAGTGAGAACCCTTAAACTTGAATGGTTTGTCAGAGACTGCAGCGGCCACAATAGTATTGATAATTTCCTCAGTAGCCATGGAAGTTAAAGCAACGTCTTAAAATTGTTGTTTTTGATTTTGAAAAATTTTCCACAAAGAAAATTATCGGGACGAGTCGCGTACTAGGTCGCTTTCTTTAAGAAGTTTTGCCATACTGTCAATAATTATGCAATTCAGTCGAGTTTCAATGACCTCTCCAGAATAAAACAACTCATTCAATTTTACGATTATCACATTCACTATAATAAATCGTTCGAAGAAATAAACCTTCAGATGGTGTTTAAATCACTCGTAGTATCTGGAAAAAAATCCAATCATTGATGGCAAAATAAGTCACTCGAAAAATAAAGAAGAATAGAGATAATTTGAGATTAAAAGAATAAAGAGGGAGAAGAGAGATTTTAAAAATTCAGAAATCTGGAGTAATTTGCAACTGAATTGAGGAACCCTAATTTTGTGTAAGAGATTCAACTGAGTGGAGAAAAAATAGTGGAAGGGAGTTACTCAGTCAAAACTAAATTTTGATGAATGACACATTATAATTATTAATTAATAATTAGTTAATATTAATTAATTAATTTTCACGTAATTTACTTCCACGAATTATTGGAAAAGTAGTGTAAATAACAAGAGAAATTTATTACCTGGACGATTTGAAGAATTTTTTTCTCAAATACCCCACATTTTCAAAAAAAAATCCCAAAATAACTCAGTTTTCAAACAAATTCTCAATCTACCCCAGTTTCAAAAAAAAATCTTACGGCATAGGCGTCAGGCCAATTGGCTCATATCCTTAATTTTTAAGCGGGGGTGTCAATTGAATTGGCAACAGCACATGGTGCTGCCAATCCAATTGGCGCCCATGCGTATAAAGTGAGAGGAGGCGGGAATTGGTTTGGTGCCTCAGTGTAATGTATAATTTTTTTATAAATAGGGGTATTGTGTGATTCATTTTTCCACATCTCTTTTCTTCATATTGCAAACATGTTTGGTGTTCGTCGCCGCTATGGAAAAGTGATTTATTCGAGAGATAAGATTCTGATGTTGATGTTCTTCTGGAACATATGTCATTTCAATCAACTAAAGAGGGAGCTGGTTCGTTTGTTAGATGGAAAAATACCAGAAGGGGGAAATATTAGAAGTATTGAGAGACTCGATAGTATATTTGGTTGGGTGCGAGTAAAAACTGATAAGGATGCTAGGGAAATGATGTTTGGACCAGATGACATCAGTTTGATTGTTGTAATCAGTTAGAAATGTTGTTTTTGAATATTGTGGTTAAGTATTTTCATCTATACTTGATTTTTTTTTTGTTTATTTAGACTTGTTCTGTTTTAAGTGTGCTTATGTTGGAGTGATGTTTGTTGTTAACCTTGTTGTAACAAAAAGTTAATGTTATATAAAAATCCAAGGTTACAAAAATTGAAAGGAGATATTAAATTATGATGCAGAGGTTGCTCCTAGATTGGGACATTTATTCTTATTGTTTCCGGGTTGACGGCATATACTACATAATCTTATCATTTTATCATTCGTATCCATTTCTGTCCTAATACGCATGTTGTTTGGCCATCCTTTTTTCTTTCTTCGCATCTCATCGTTGTGCCAAACTATGTCCCATTCATATGGAGGCCAGTATTCCTCCATTTCTAGCACCGAGAAGCTTTCTTTATAGACATTCATGTTTTCTTAGATGACGAAGGAAGAAACCCCAATCCCCAGCGGTTTCACCTTCAATCGGAGCAAAGGAAATGGGAAAGACATTATTGTTGTTGTCTTGTGCAACAACCATAAGCAAAGTACCCTTGTATTTTCTGTATAACCATGTTCCATCAATTTGAATAATAGGTTTGCATAATGCAAAACCTTTGATGCATGGTTGAAACGTCCAAAAGAGGCGGTGAAAGATTCTATTTTCAACAACACAAGTTCCGTCTGGTGTAAATGCTGGCAATGTCTCCATAATTGCAACAGTTCCTGGTGTGTATGTTTTAAGTGCCCATAAAATCCGTGGTAATTCTTTGTATGAATCCTCCCAGTTGCCGAATACTTGTTCAACAGCCTTTGTCCTTGCAATCCATGATTTCTTGTAAGATGGAGTATAATTATATCTTGTGACAATATGAGATATTACTATACTCACCTTCATTGATGGGTCTTTGTTAACAAGCGGCAAAATGTCTTGACATATCAATTCAGCGCTTAATTTACGGTGATCTTGTACAACATTACTAGCAATGCAGCTGTGAGGTGGGTCTATACAAGCTATTTCCCAAGAATCTCTTCTCTTCTTGTGAGACGCAGCCTACCTAAACTTGCAAAGGATGTTACGACATTCGATGACATACATTTTCGAATCAGTGCGTTTCATAGTGAAATGAGCAGAGTTATTCATGTGAAATTTTTTGATAGCTCGTAGACATTCTTCGTTAGTGCAAAACATGTCTCTCACTTTTAACTCACCCTTTGATCGTGGATACGGGTTATAAAAAACATTGTTGGATATTTCATCGTCGTGCAGATCCATGTTTGTCATATGTTGAGGCAGATTATATACATGACTTGGAGGTAATGGCGCTTGATGATCGTCATCTTCAATGTTGTTATTCAACATATGATCGACTTGTGTCTCGGTTTCTTCTTCTTCTTCTTCATCAACGACGTTGACTTCTGCTTCTGCTTCTAGGTCGGCTTCATCTGAGTTTTCTGAATCAAATTCATTAGATTCAGCTTGATTACTTATCTGAGATTGCTGAGATGGTATACTTTGTTGAATAGTAATATATAACTCAATAGAGTTGCAACCAGAATGTTCGTGACTAACAAACATATATTCAACATCTTCATCGTGCCGTACCTTTAGCGGGTAAAATTTACATTGACTGCTCTCGAAATAAATTGAATTTTGATACGTGATTTGTGACACAAGACCATATCATATGCAGGATTCTATTCGTTTTTTCAAATGCAAGAAATTTGAATTTCTCTTGATCGTAAGTCGGATAGTATCGGTGTTTCGAAAATAAAACTCGTATACATCACACTCATATGTCTCACCGCTGCAGTGAACATTGATAGTATATTTGGGTGCAAATGACATTGTAATATTGGATGCTGATGAATAGTAAAAAATTTGGTGCAGATGAATTTGTGTTGGTTTGAGGATGACATAGGAAGACACTTAAATAGAAGGTGACATGGCATGCATGCAAGACCTAGAGTCATTCCATTTGGCGCCTACATGCATTATTTGTACATGGGCGACAATCCATATGGCGCCTTGTATGTGCAGACCTCGAGATTCTGTATTGCATGCAAATAGCCATGCAGCCTATGTCAAGACCACGCATGCAAGCTTCCACGACCTAGGAGGCGTCAGTCCATATGGCTCTAGCTATGGAGTTTTGCATGTGCACGCCAAACCAATTGGCGCTAGCTTGCATGCCCATTTCTCCATGCATGCAAACTTTTGCATGTCTCTCATTATAAATAGTCATGCAATAATCACTTCTTCATCACCAATAATCACTTCTACATCTGCAACAACCACTCTTTATCCTGCAACAACCAATGTTTCATCTACAACACTACGATAAGATGTCTCTGCTTACTATGGGTGAGTCGCATAGAGGCACAATTGCAAACATAGCAACTTATGTAAGCATTTACTTGTATTGTTTTTCTAACATAATTTTTTATAAAGTAACTTATTTTGTTGTTTATTTTTTAGGAGGTTTTTAGGTTTCAAACTTGTGTTCACTTCTTGTATCACTTGTTTATAGGTTTACTTCTTGCATCACTTCTAGGATTTTTCTAAGACATGTAGATAGAATAAGAAGTTACAGCTGGGGGTCTGCTTGTTTGACTTATCTTTGTAGCTCTTTGTGTAAAAATGTACATAAATACACATCTACATTTTCTGGATGTGTTGTTTTGCTCCAAGCATGGGGTTGGTCCAGACTACCGGCCCTAGAGCCCGTCAACCATAACCCGTTCACATTCCCATACGTGCAAAAGCAAGTTCTTAACAAACGACTATATTTACTTACTTTACCGATTATTATCTCTAAATAATATATTTACTTTTATGGTGCAGATGGTCGACACGTGGTATGAATTATAAAGATACCCTAGACATTGTATTACCTAGTATCGCAATCTCTTGGATCACCTTCGACCGACAAATGTATTGCCATTAACCTAATTAATTCGTAATAATTTGTTAATTTCTTCTAACAAATTTATAATCTAATATATGTTCATATTTCAGTTCATTTGGCGTCCATATCTAAATTTGGATCATGACCATGAAATCAACGAATAAGACGTAGCTGTTTGGACTGCATGCACACCGATCATAAGATTCACCGTTGTGGAGATGCACAATAGTGATTGTGTTAAATTGCAGTTCGATATACTTCAACACATCCAAGGTCCCCCGACAAACCTCGGAGAATGGCATCTACGAAAAGTTAATGATCAATGGAACTTTAACCCATGACAAAGCTTCGCTAGATCTGAGCGTCGAAAATGGAAGCACTGACAAGACCATGTCTTAACTGACGTTGTGATGCCAACCGAAGAAAAACCAACTCGTAATTATATGGATTGGTACATATCGGTTGGATTTGAGTTCATCGTCGAGGATATGTACCTATACGACCCACGCTAGGAAACTTACACACAAAAAGGTTCAACATCTAACCCCTAACAACATTGTCAGACCGGTTACTCACAACCCCCCTATCCATCAAAATTTTCGATCCACAAACACACAAACCTACGACCCTAACATGTCAAACACCTAACCACAATACCAAGAGCATACCCTGTACCACCACCAACAACTAGATCATCATCAAGACACCCAACATCGATATGCATCCAACACATCACCATACCATAGTCACATTAGCCAAAATACTCAACGATCATTTAACATCAATCGTCCCTCCTCCTACTATAGCCAAGAAGCTCAAACATCACAAAACTAAAGCATGCAACAACATATGGCTACCAAACACCACAACAATCATTTCAACCTTTCCTCGACGCATCATTCACACCAATGTCTCCCTTCAATCGCCCTGGTCGCCATCCAATAACTCAAACACGGCTCAACTACTCTGGCATGAGTCATGAACTTAACTATGGTGGTAGCCCTTCAATGCATACACAAGATTAGGCGGATTTGTCTGAATATCTCAGGCAATCTCCTGCAGTTGGTGATGATGTTCCTGGGCCCTCAGATACTCAAACACCTGGGGTGAATCATCAATGTGGGTTAGGGCCATGAGTTCAGTTAGCTAGGGGATGTGGGACCGGAGGTCGGTTAGGTCATCCTGGTCAACAACATTAGTCTTTTTGTGTAAACGCGTGTTAATATTAATATGAAGTGGTCCGATTTTGAGTTTTATCTAAATGTATAATGTTTTTCAAAAAAAAATACGAAACACACACAGGTGTCAGGTCAATTAGCGCCTTCTTTATAAATTAAGACACAAGCGTCAATTGGATTGACAACACTAGGTGCACTAGTCAATCCAATTGGCGTCACCTCACTAAGTTTAAGAGCAAGCGCCAATTCATATGACGTCACCTCTTCAAAATGGGATGTTTTAGGAAGTAATCTAAAAAGTGAGTTATTTTGCGATTTTTTTTAAAATAAGGTTATTTGGGTAAAAAAAATCAATTTGAATGATTGTTAACTGTATTAAAATGTAATGGGGTTGACTAACAACTAACAAAATTGACAGCTCTAACTAACAACTAACAAATAAATGAAAAATAACATAGCAATTTCTCAAGTCACATGCTCCATACACCATAAATTAAGAGTAACCCATGCAGTCACCAATAGTAATCACTAATGAGAATAAGCATAAAATAATTAACCTATAGGCTGCATTTAAGCTCTAAATGAAGTCACATAGCACAACATCTAGAAAGGTGATATCAAGCTCTCAACATAGACTTCTTGTGGCACCATTTCACCATGGTTGTTGTTTTGAAATTTAGGAATGTTAAAAGTATTATTTATGGAATCATAAACAACCAAACTATATTTCTTCTTCTTGATAAACTCCATCAACACTTGGTCATCTTTTGAAATATATAATGCCATAGTAAAGCCATAAAAACCAGGTTCTTCCATGGGAGGAACAGTTAACAATTTAGTCCAAGACTTTTCATTTCCATATTCCTTCATAATCCAAATATCAGAAAACCTGTCCCTTCTGTCAAAGAGGAGAGACAAACAACCCCTCAATCTCCCTAAGGTCATAAAAAAGGTAATATCAACAAAGGCAGGCAACGAAAGCTTTTGCCAGGACTCTTTCTCCAAATCAAGAGAAACAATGAACGATGCAAAACCACATTCATCACATGCCAACCAATTAACAGAGTCCATCAGAAATATTCCTGGCATAGGAATGAGGGCAGGGCCTGGGAAGTCCGGAATCCTTCTCCAATAATCTGTACCCAAAGTATGAACGTTCACTTCTATTTTGCCACTACACACATGAACAGCAATAACCTTATAATTATCGGTGAAACGGTCATACACTAACGTAAATGCGATTAGAAAGTAGGTTTGGTTCAGAAATTTCAAAGGAGGCAATATTTTGAATTTTCTAATGGAAGGGTTACACAAAAGAGCTAAAGATTCATTTATCCTAAAACATAGGATGCCATCACAAGTGGAAGCTCCATCTTTGATAAGAATATCTCCTAGAGAGTAGCTGAACAGTTCGACACAAGTAGTTGATGCGGAGCTGAAGATAGAGGAGATTGGAGAATGACATAGAACAAACTCCTTTGTGGACTTAGGGATTCCGATGAGGTGGTGGCGTTCATGGTTATAGGTTGACAAGCGAAGGTGCTTCTTGGCGAAGTTGGAATCTGTGGAGATAAGAGAATTCCATGACTTGCATACACAAGAGAGTTGAATGAGATGTTTAACGCGAAGTCTAGAGAGTATTTCTACGACCAGATCGAACGGAAGATGCATTGTTGTTAGGATTGGTTGAGATTGTTTCGTTCTTTTGGCCGTCATCTTTGCTATCAGGAGAAGACTAGGGAACTGAGTTTCAGAGTAACGCTTTATAAATATATACCATCTACGATTCCTTATCGATCAAGTAACCTAAGTAAACTAAATGTATCATATTTGATACATTTAATTTATATAAATTGTATTTCAATAAATTTAATTATGTTTTTTAAAAGTTACTGATATAGTTATTGCACCGCCCATTAATCAATTTGTTTTTTTAATCGAATCATAAATATTTCAACAGATTATGCATATCTATTTTGGTTTTGTCTATCAATTTCTTTTTCTTATTTTTTAATTTTATTTTGATGTAATTTTTGTTTATCTTTTTATCGATCATAAATATTTCAACAAATTATGCATATCTATTTTGCTTTTATCCATTAAATGTTTACTTCTTATTTTTAAATTTTATTTTGATATAATTTGTTTGTTACAAAAAATTTAAGTGAATTGAGTTTTGAAGACTTTAGTTTGTTGTTTGGGACACATGACAAAATAAATGCACTATACTAGTATGATAAAAACTCTGTGAATGAGAAACAATTTTGCTAGTATATGCGCTAGGCTACGTGGATGACATTATAATGACGGGGAGATGATTGGAATGAGCTATAAGTCTTGAGTCATTGTTTAATTAAGGTGGCACATTCTTGAAAAGATATTTTTATATCTCAAAAAAATATATTATTTGTTAGAAAAATTAGTTTGACGTCTTTTTTATTGTATTTGATACTATATATAATAGTGTCAGTAGTTACAAGTAATTACAATTCATAATGACTAGTTTTCTATTCTATGAAAGTAAATTATTCACAATAAATGCAAAGATTATTTCCTAAATAACATTCCCCCTCAAATTGATGCGGCTGGTCAAGGAGCATCAATTTGCTAACAAGAAATTGATGTCTTGGGCGTGGAACAGTCTTGGTAAGAATATTTGCAACCTGCAACTGAGTACTGACGTGAGGAAGTGATATCACTCGATCATCATAGGCGTCACGTATTGAATGACAATCAACTTCTATATGTTTGGTGCGCTCATGAAAAACAGGATTTGCAACAATTTGAATGGCACTTTGTCATACCCCAAAATTTGCCCGTTGATATTACCAAGCATTTTTCAAGACCCTCCGACTTATTCTGCAAAGCACTGATCTTAAAGGAATAAAAGCCCAGCTCACAACAGACCCAATCCATGAGAGGCCCAAACTAGCTTGCTCGCTAGGCGAGCAACTCCTTCGCCTAGCGAAGCTTGCGATTACCAGAATGGTTGGGCTTCATTCTGAGCCCATTAGGTCATAAACTGCATGCTCGCTAGGCGAGAAAATCCTTCGCTTAGCGAACCTTCGCTACAGACTCGCCTAGCGAAGCTTGCGAATATTATAATTTTCGGGCTTCAGTCTGAGCCCATTAGGTCACCACTACCACTATAAATACCAGCTCTTCAGCCACGAAAATGGACAGAGACAAACGGAGAGACCAAGACGGACAGAGAAGGACGGAAACCCTGGCGCAGAAACCCTGCTAACCCAGAGAATTCAGAGTAAGGAAACCCTAAAGGCAGCTCATCCGCACCGAAGCTACCGCCGCCCAACTCAATCCGGCATCCAGAGTGATCAGTCCCTTTCAACATCGCAATCCAACATCGCAATTGCACACAGGTTTGCGTATCACCACTGTTTTACGTTTCCAATCGATATTCTTTACATACATGATGCATTACGATTAAAGTTTTGATATGTAAGTTGATTTCATATGTGAATCTAAGTATGTCTGAACATCCTGAATGTTTGTCCATGCTATTCATGCAACTGTATGCCATAAAGTTCAAAGTTCCGGAGATAGTGCCATTGCCAAATTCAAAACCCGTAGATGTTCGCTAGCACATCGCTAAGCGAGCCCGTAGCGAGTCCTCGCTAAGCCTTCGCTAGGCGAGGCCGGGGCGAACGTACCAGTAGCTGTTTTTGTGTTTGTCTTATGTTTGTCTTGTTATAATCATGCATTACTTGGCTTTATGACTGCTGTGTCCATTTTGTAGTGCAATTTTCTATTGCACTTTATCTTGGTATTCTCACCCGTGTGTTTGAATTGTGCAAAGCTCGCATACTTCCGAAGAAACGGCCGGCTAGGTATTCCACTTTATTTGTGGGATACCCTCATGGAGACGTATTCCTAATTGACTAATTAATTTTAATGTGGATAGTCATTCCTAATTGATTAATTAATTTTAATGTGGATAGTCATCCTTATTGCCTTATTAATTTTAATGTGGATGTTCATCCTAATGGATTATAATATGGAAATTCATCTTAATTACCTAACTAATTAAAACATTACCTTCGAACATGTGATCTTGGACCTCTCTTTGTTGCCTTACGGTATTACGGTAATACAGTCACGTCCCGCGAATATGGGGATACCCTTAGCAAAGACCCTTCGGTTAAATCATCATAAAATAAATCATGGTCCCTCGGATGTTGCCTTCGAAAATACGATTTTGTCCCTCGATGACCCTTCGGTGTAGCCTACGGTTAAATGATGATAGTCCCTTCGAATGCTAAGGTATCCTCACAACTGTTGCCTTCGATGACCAATCAATGACCCTTCGATGACCCTTATACATCCAAAGGATGAAACTACTTACTCCCCAATAGTAAGGACAGTTTTACCCTCATAAGGATGGGAAATACCCGGAAAGACCTCGGACAGGTATACCCTTAATTGCTCATTCATAACCCAAAATACTTTCCACACCTTACACATTTCAAAACATCTTTTTTTAGAAAATCACCACTTGGCATACATTCACACTAGAATCATTGCCGAGTTATATTTTTCTAACAACTTAAAAAAAAAAACTAAATGAGATAACCACTTTGTACACATTCATTCAAGAATCATTACAAAGTTAAATTCTCATTTTCAAAACATTTTTCACACATTTCTCAAACACTTTTTCAACCAAAGAAAACATAAATGATTGAGCAATTAAGAGCCCATGGATAACCATGGATACAAAGGGTGCTAACACCTTCTCTTTGTATAATGTACCTCCCGAACCTAAGAATCTAAATTAAGGTCTTTCCTGTTCTTTTCCACCTTTCCTTATGGGATAAAAGAAAAGTCGGTGGCGACTCTTGCTAACCGCGACATTACGATTAAAAATCCATTAAAGTCAGTTCACCGTATGACAGAACTGGCGACTCTGCTGGGGACTACAGAGAGGTCCACCTTAAAAAAGTCATTTATGTTTTCCTAATTATTCCTTCTTTTAAGGGTATTGTTGAGTGAAAGATCCTACACCCGGATCTAGTGTGTAACACCCCAATTAAAATAAGCTAATTATTTAATTTAAATTAATATTTTATTTATTAATTTAATTGAATAATTAGAAGTTTGGATTAATAATATTATTATTTTGGAATAATAATTATTGGGATTATTATTATTGGATTATTATTTTTATTATTGGAATAAAGTGGAAATCAGTAAAAAGGTCCCATTTAGTAAAAAGGTTATTGTTTTCACGTGAAAAGGAAAAAGAGACAGAACGTGGAAAAGGGCAAAAAGAGAACCAGAGAACAAGGGATTGAAGGGAGGAAAAGCTTGAAGCTGCAGAATTTGCCGGATTAACTCAGGTAAGGGGGGTTTATCGTTGATTGACGGGTATTATATGATAATATGTCATGGGTAGTGATAGACCTTTAATTTACCTTTGAATTGGATGATTATGATGAATTTGTGGAAATAATTGATGAACGAAATTGGGTGATAATCGAAAGAAATTCGTAGGAAATTGCATGTGATAATGTTAGGAGTTGTGAAATCGAATAGGGAATGATTCGGGTTAGATGATATGAGTGATTTCTGTGTAAATTTGGACTGTGGAAGGTGAGATCGAATAGAACTCGTAGCAGAAAAGCCATTGCAGATCTGAGAATGCTGGTTTCTGGTCATACGCGTATGGCACTAGGCAATACGCGTATGGGATGGCTGGTACGCGTATGGCGCTAGGCAATACGCGTATGGATGAGGAAGATGAAATTTTGAACGTAAAATGGTCTCTGGTGGTACGCGTATGGGGAAGTGATACGCGTAGCATACGCGTATGGAAGTGGGAAATACGCGTATGGCTTGGTCAGGATTTAGGCAATACGCGTATGAGCATAGGCAATACGCGTATGGGCAGGATTGTGATTTCCTGTGCTGTTGTCGTGCAGTTTTTGACTGTTTAGGCTGAGTAGTGAGACTTAGCTGAGGTATGATGTAATAGGGATCAATTCCCGTTGTTTTGAGCAGTATAGTTATTAGTAGAGTGTGCTAATACTGTATTTGATTTGTAGCATGTTGTGATATGCTTATGTGATAAATGTATTGACAATGTGTGTTGGTTGGTATGCATTATACTGTAAATGTATCAGTTATGTATGCATCTGTGAACAGACTGTCATATGTCTATTCTTGAGTTGTTGTTGTTGTTGCATTGCTAGGTGATTAGCATGCATAGTCTAGCCTTTGGGGCTGTAGCTAATTCCCATTGTGAGGAATTAATGAGTTGTGGATTGTTGTTGATGCTGGCATACTAAATGAGTAGCGTGCATAGTCTAGCCTTTGGGGCTGTAGCTAATTCCCATGGTGAGGAATTAGTGAGTGAGTCATTAGATCTCAATGAGTGGGACTAGTGAGCTCAGTAGCCGCATCCAGAGGGATCGGTGAGCTTGGACTATATGTTCAAGAAGAGTCGGTACCGCATGTGTAGAGTCTCATTGCATAATGAATGCATGGCATAGCCTGTGGGGCTGTAGCTAATTCCCATTGTGAGGAATTAGTGAGTAAATCGTTGTGTTGTGTTGTTGGTGTTGAGCATGTTTTGATATATACATATGCTATTTGTTATAGTTGAGTATGAGGTTGCGTTGATACTGCCGTTATGGAGTGGGTAGTCTGGTTAGGGTGATTTGAGGCGTTATTTACTTAACATTACATGTTGTTGTATAATGCTTGTTATATTGATTGAGAAACTCACCCTTACAACTATTTTTCAGGTAACGAGCAGTGAGTTGAGTAGAAGATAATGTTGGAGTCTAGTGTAGTCTCCTAGTGAGTCATGCTCTGGTAGATGTAACATCGGGGTGGGATGTTTGAATATTTTATTGATTGGTTGTGAATCATTTTGCATGTAATATGTTACATG
Source organism: Lathyrus oleraceus (assembly GCF_024323335.1). Taxonomy (NCBI): domain Eukaryota; kingdom Viridiplantae; phylum Streptophyta; class Magnoliopsida; order Fabales; family Fabaceae; genus Lathyrus; species Lathyrus oleraceus. The sequence goes on along the minus strand of NC_066584.1, from coordinate 508,064,830 downwards.
TTTGGAATAATTGAATTGATTCTATCCGCTGCGTATTATGCAGATACTTTATATTTTGAATTGGATAAATGAGCATGACAGGACACTTTGATGATTAGTGTGTGATGTTTGTGTGACACCCTTCGGGGCATAATTACTCTGATTAATGTGTTATTATTTTTAACTAAATATTTTGGGGTATTTAGAAGGGTGTTACATTAGTGGTATCAGAGCATAGTCGGTCGTGTCGAGTCGTAGTTATTCTGTTTCCCCTGTACGGGATAGGTGTTGTGTAACCCTATCAGTACTTACTATTTTAGCTTGTTGGGTTTTCAGAATAGAGATGGCTGGAAGAGGTAGAGATGATGCTGCGATTGCTGAGGCTCTGGGTATGCTAGCTGGAGTACTTGGAGGAAATCCGAATGTGGTGGGAATGGGAGCTGCTCGTCAGTTGAGTGAGTTCCAAAAGAACAATCCTCCAATGTTCAAGGGAGCATACGATCCAGATGGTGCTCAGAAGTGGTTGAAGGAGATTGAGAGAATCTTCAGAGTAACTGAGTGTGCTGATAATCAGAAGGTCAGGTTCGGTACGCATATGCTGTCAGAAGAAGCTGACGATTGGTGGGTTGCTACCCGCACTGAGTTGGAAACTGCTGGAGATGCTGAGATTTCTTGGGCTGTGTTCAGAGAGAGATTTCTGAGGAAGTACTTTCCCGAGGATGTCAGAGGAAAGAAAGAAATTGAGTTCTTGGAATTGAAGCAGGGTAACAGGTCCGTTACGGAGTATGCTGCCAAGTTCACAGAGCTGTCGAAGTATTACACTCCCTATGCTGAGGCTGCTGGGGAATTTTCCAAGTGTGTGAAGTTTGAGAACGGGTTGCGTCCCGAGATCAAGCAAGCGATTGGATATCAGAGGATTAGAGTGTTTTCTGATCTGGTTGACTGTTGCAGGATTTTTGAACAGGATTCCAAGGCCAGAGCTGAGAGCTATCAGCAGAGGGTTGATAGGAAAGGCAAGAATCAGATTGATCGTGGAAAACCGTATACAGCTGGCAAAGGTTTTCAGAGGCAGAGTGGGATGAAGAGGCATAGTGGGGGAGATTCTAGTGCTCCTGTTAAGTGTTACAGATGTGGTCGGGCTGGACATCGTGTTCATGAGTGTACCAGTGCTGAGATGAGATGTTTCAAGTGTGGAAAAGGTGGTCATTTGGCTGCAGAATGCCGGTTGAAGACTGTGACTTGTTTCAACTGTGGAGAGTTGGGTCATATCAGTCCACAGTGTCCTAAGCCGAAGAAAGAGAATCAGTCAGGGGGCAAGGTTTTTGCTTTGTCAGGTTCTGAGACCTCTGCAGATGATCGTTTGATCCGAGGTACGTGTTATATTAATGGCTTTCCTCTTGTAGCTATTATTGACACAGGTGCGACTCATTCTTTTATATCCTTGGATTGTGCTGTGAAACTTAAGTTAGAGATATCTGAGATGTTGGGTAGTATGGTGATTGATACTCCTGCGAAGGGTTCAGTGACTACTACTTCTGTTTGTTTGAATTGTCCTTTGAGTATTTTTGGTAGAGCCTTTGGGATAGATCTTGTGTGTCTTCCATTAGTGCAGATTGACGTCATTCTGGGTATGAACTGGTTGGTGTTTAACCGAGTTTCTATCAACTGTTTTGACAAGACAGTGATATTTCCTGAGATTGAAGAAGGAAAGAGTTTGTTTCTATCAGCCAGGCAGGTGAATGAGGAAGTGGCAGATGGGGCAGAGTTGTTTATGCTGTTAGCGACTTTGGAAGCTAAAGATAAACTGGTGATTGGCGATCTAGCTGTAGTGTGTGATTTTCCTGATGTGTTTCCGGAAGAAGTGAATGAATTGCCGCCAGAACGTGAAGTTGAGTTCTCGATTGATTTGGTACCTGGTACTAGACCAATATCGATGGCTCCGTACCGTATGTCTGCTGTTGAGTTAGCTGAATTGAAGAGTCAATTGGAAGATCTGTTGGATAAGAAATTTATTCGTCCGAGTGTGTCACCGTGGGGTGCACCAGTGTTGTTGGTTAAGAAGAAAGAAGGTACTATGAGGTTGTGTGTGGACTACAGGCAATTGAATAAAGTGACGATCAAGAATCGGTATCCTTTACCGAGGATTGATGATTTGATGGATCAATTGGTTGGTGCTAGTGTGTTCAGCAAGATAGACTTGAGATCTGGGTATCATCAGATACGTGTGAAAACTGAAGATATTCAGAAGACTGCTTTCAGGACGAGGTATGGACATTATGAGTATTCTGTAATGCCTTTTGGTGTGACTAATGCGCCTGGAGTATTCATGGAATATATGAATAGGATTTTTCATCCGTACCTAGATCAGTTTGTTGTAGTATTTATCGATGACATTTTGGTGTATTCGAAATCTGAAGAAGAGCATGCTGAACATTTGAGAGTGGTGTTGGAAGTTCTACGAGAAAAGAAGTTATTTGCTAAACTGTCTAAGTGTGAATTTTGGTTAGAAGAGGTTAGTTTCCTTGGTCATGTGATTTCAAGAGATGGTGTTGCTGTTGATTCTTCTAAGATAGAAGCGGTATCTAAGTGGGAAGCTCCGAAGTCAGTTTCTGAGATAAGGAGTTTTCTTGGACTTGCAGGTTATTATAGGAAGTTTATTGAGGGATTCTCTAAGTTGGCATTACCGTTGACAATGTTGACCAGAAAGGGGCAAGCGTTTGTTTGGGACTCAAAATGTGAAGAAGGTTTCCAAGAGTTAAAGAGAAGGTTAACTACTGCTCCTATTCTGATATTACCGAGTTCGTCGGAATTATTTGAGGTTTACTGTGATGCTTCATTGTTGGGTTTAGGTGGTGTGTTGATGCAGAATAAGCAGGTTATAGCTTATGCTTCGAGACAACTAAGGGTTCATGAGAGGAACTATCCGACACATGATTTAGAGTTGGCAGCTGTGGTATTTGTTCTGAAGTTGTGGAGGCATTATTTGTATGGGTCAAGATTTGAAGTTTTCAGTGACCATAAGAGTTTGAAGTATTTGTTTGATCAGAAAGAGCTGAATATGAGACAGAGGAGATGGTTAGAATTTTTGAAGGATTATGATTTTGGTTTGAATTACCATCCGGGTAAAGCAAATGTGGTGGCTGATGCATTGAGTCGAAAATCATTGCATATGTCTATGTTGATGGTTAAGGAATTGGATTTAATTGAACAGTTTAGAGACTTGAGTTTGGTGTGTGAGAGTACTCACAATAGTGTTAAACTGGGAATGTTGAGATTAACAAGTGGTATTCTGGATGAGATCAGAGAGGGTCAGAAATCCGATATGCTTTTGGTGGATAAGATGACTGTAGTGAATCAAGGTCAAGGTGGTGAATTCAGAGTTGTTGAGAATGGTGTTTTGAGATTTGGTGATCGGGTGTGTATTCCGGATGTTACTGAGCTTAAGAAGAGTATTCTTGAAGAAGGACATCGTAGTGGTTTGAGTATTCATCCTGGAGCTACGAAGATGTACCATGATTTGAAAAGATTATTTTGGTGGCCGGGGATGAAAAGAGAAATTGCGAGTTTTGTGTATTCCTGTTTGACTTGTCAGAAGTCGAAGATTGAGCATCAGAAGCCGTCTGGGCTAATGCAACCGTTGGCTATTCCTGAGTGGAAGTGGGACAGTATCAGTATGGATTTTGTTTCTGGTTTGCCGAGGACAAGTAAGAATTTTGAGGCTATTTGGGTGATTGTTGATAGATTGACGAAGTCGGCTCATTTCATTCCGATCAGAATGGATTATCCGTTGGAGAAACTAGCTGAGTTGTATATTGAGAAGATTGTGAGTTTGCATGGTATTCCGTCTAGTATTGTTTCGGACAGAGATCCTAGATTTACATCGAAGTTTTGGGAAGGTTTGCAGAGGGCTTTGGGAACTAAGCTGAGATTGAGTTCTGCATATCATCCGCAGACTGATGGTCAGACTGAGAGGACGATTCAGTCGTTAGAGGATCTTTTGAGAGCCTGTGTTTTGGAAAAAGGAGGTGCTTGGGATTGTTATTTGCCGTTGATTGAGTTTACCTACAACAATAGTTTTCATTCAAGTATTGGTATGGCACCGTTTGAAGCTTTATACGGTAGGAGATGTCGGACGCCTTTATGTTGGTATGAGTCCGGTGAGAGTGTTGTGGTTGGACCGGAGATTGTTCAGCAAACTACAGAAAAGATTAAGATGATTCAGGATAAGATGAGAATTGCTCAAAGTCGTCAGAAGAGTTATCATGATAGGAGGAGGAAGTCACTTGAATTCCAAGAGGGAGATCACGTGTTTCTTCGTGTTACTCCGATAACTGGTGTTGGTCGAGCTTTGAAGTCGAAGAAGTTGACACCTCGATTTATTGGTCCTTATCAGATTTTGGAGAGGATAGGAGAGGTAGCCTATCGTATCGCCTTACCACCGTCGCTTGCGAATTTGCATGATGTTTTTCATGTGTCTCAGTTGAGGAGATACATTCATGATCCGTCGCATGTAGTCCAAATAGATGATGTACAGGTGAGAGATAACCTGACTGTTGAAACATCACCTATGAGGATCGAGGATCGAGAGTTGAAGCAGTTGCGGGGTAAAGAGATTGCCTTGGTGAAGGTAGCTTGGGGAGGACCAGCAGGTGGCAATGTGACTTGGGAACTTGAGAGTCAGATGAAGGAGTCTTATCCGGAGTTGTTCGCTTGAGGTATGTTTTCGAGGACGAAAACTCTTTTAGTGGGGGAGAGTTGTAACACCCCAATTAAAATAAGCTAATTATTTAATTTAAATTAATATTTTATTTATTAATTTAATTGAATAATTAGAAGTTTGGATTAATAATATTATTATTTTGGAATAATAATTATTGGGATTATTATTATTGGATTATTATTTTTATTATTGGAATAAAGTGGAAATCAGTAAAAAGGTCCCATTTAGTAAAAAGGTTATTGTTTTCACGTGAAAAGGAAAAAGAGACAGAACGTGGAAAAGGGCAAAAAGAGAACCAGAGAACAAGGGATTGAAGGGAGGAAAAGCTTGAAGCTGCAGAATTTGCCGGATTAACTCAGGTAAGGGGGGTTTATCGTTGATTGACGGGTATTATATGATAATATGTCATGGGTAGTGATAGACCTTTAATTTACCTTTGAATTGGATGATTATGATGAATTTGTGGAAATAATTGATGAACGAAATTGGGTGATAATCGAAAGAAATTCGTAGGAAATTGCATGTGATAATGTTAGGAGTTGTGAAATTGAATAGGGAATGATTCGGGTTAGATGATATGAGTGATTTCTGTGTAAATTTGGACTGTGGAAGGTGAGATCGAATAGAACTCGTAGCAGAAAAGCCATTGCAGATCTGAGAATGCTGGTTTCTGGTCATACGCGTATGGCACTAGGCAATACGCGTGTGGGATGGCTGGTACGCGTATGGCGCTAGGCAATACGCGTATGGATGAGGAAGATGAAATTTTGAACGTAAAATGGTCTCTGGTGGTACGCGTATGGGGAAGTGATACGCGTAGCATACGCGTATGGAAGTGGGAAATACGCGTATGGCTTGGTCAGGATTTAGGCAATACGCGTATGAGCATAGGCAATACGCGTATGGGCAGGATTGTGATTTCCTGTGCTGTTGTCGTGCAGTTTTTGACTGTTTAGGCTGAGTAGTGAGACTTAGCTGAGGTATGATGTAATAGGGATCAATTCCCGTTGTTTTGAGCAGTATAGTTATTAGTAGAGTGTGCTAATACTGTATTTGATTTGTAGCATGTTGTGATATGCTTATGTGATAAATGTATTGACAATGTGTGTTGGTTGGTATGCATTATACTGTAAATGTATCAGTTATGTATGCATCTGTGAACAGACTGTCATATGTCTATTCTTGAGTTGTTGTTGTTGTTGCATTGCTAGGTGATTAGCATGCATAGTCTAGCCTTTGGGGCTGTAGCTAATTCCCATTGTGAGGAATTAGTGAGTTGTGGATTGTTGTTGATGCTGGCATACTAAATGAGTAGCGTGCATAGTCTAGCCTTTGGGGCTGTAGCTAATTCCCATGGTGAGGAATTAGTGAGTGAGTCATTAGATCTCAATGAGTGGGACTAGTGAGCTCAGTAGCCGCATCCAGAGGGATCGGTGAGCTTGGACTATATGTTCAAGAAGAGTCGGTACCGCATGTGTAGAGTCTCATTGCATAATGAATGCATGGCATAGCCTGTGGGGCTGTAGCTAATTCCCATTGTGAGGAATTAGTGAGTAAATCGTTGTGTTGTGTTGTTGGTGTTGAGCATGTTTTGATATATACATATGCTATTTGTTATAGTTGAGTATGAGGTTGCGTTGATACTGCCGTTATGGAGTGGGTAGTCTGGTTAGGGTGATTTGAGGCGTTATTTACTTAACATTACATGTTGTTGTATAATGCTTGTTATATTGATTGAGAAACTCACCCTTACAACTATTTTTCAGGTAACGAGCAGTGAGTTGAGTAGAAGATAATGTTGGAGTCTAGTGTAGTCTCCTAGTGAGTCATGCTCTGGTAGATGTAACATCGGGGTGGGATGTTTGAATATTTTATTGATTGGTTGTGAATCATTTTGCATGTAATATGTTACATGTTTGGAATAATTGAATTGATTCTATCCGCTGCGTATTATGCAGATACTTTATATTTTGAATTGGATAAATGAGCATGACAGGACACTTTGATGATTAGTGTGTGATGTTTGTGTGACACCCTTCGGGGCATAATTACTCTGATTAATGTGTTATTATTTTTAACTAAATATTTTGGGGTATTTAGAAGGGTGTTACATAGTGTACCTTAGGTAAGTAGCAATAGATCATCGCGACTATCCGGCGTATACTGGAATGGTTAAAATGATGGCTACGGTTAATGTGACACTTTGGATTGTCCTGATGTTCCTCATGTTCACTTGAGAAAAAATTTGGCTTCCGCGTGGTGTCATTAAAGCATTAACCAGACCTTTAGAACCTTAATTGACTCATCCTAGCCATTAGAAAGTAGTGAGATAACTGGCTTCGGTTCCAACTGAGGTTGGTTGATACTCGATACTACACTCTTTGAGATTGGACTTTAGGGAAGCTTCGGTCAACCACTTGGTGTTGCACTGAAGTGGACTTAAAGAAAGGTCGATGATCTGAGATCCTTCTAGAACCCGGTTACTATTCTAGGACAGGTTGAACCAACCAAACTTCAGTGGGGAGGGTACTTACCTATGGAACTCATGCAAGCCTTAAAACCTAGGAATGATTGTTGTGTGACATGTCTGTGCTTACATAACATCATAACATCATAACATCATGGCATTATACTAACCGTTTCAAGGACTTAGGGATTTAGCTTTGCTCTGTTGAACAGGTCATGGCTTCCAGGAAGACTATCCGGATCAATCTTGTAACGATCTCTCCTCAACTCAAGGGTTTAGTGTCAGAACTTCCCGATCATGCTCAGTTCATCAAGAAACATGGTTCTATCCTCAATTTGGTTACCACTGGTTTCAAAGAAGACATGATGAGAGTTCTATTCCAGTTCTTCGATCCTAAACATCATTGCTTTACTTTCCCAGATTATCAGTTGGTACCCACATTAGAAGAATTCTCCAAGCTGCTTGGGATACCTATCCTTGATCAAATACCTTTCAGTGGTCTGGAAAAGATTCCGAAGGCTGAAGAAGTTGCCGCAGCTTTACACATGACAAAGTCTGACATTGAGACCAATTGGGTAACAAGGAGTGGAATGAAAGGTTTACTTGCCAAATTTCTGATAAGTAAGGCCCGAGAATTCCTAAAAGTTATGAATGTTCATGCTTTTGAAGATGTTCTAGCATTGCTAATCTATGGTTTGGTGTTATTCCCTAATCCAGACCAGTTCATAGACGTGAATGCTATTAAGATATTTCTCACTCATAACCCTGTGCCTACTTTGCTCGGAGACATTTTGCATTCCCTTCACACTCGTACTATGAAGAAGCAAGGGACTCTCATGTGCTGCGTACCTTTATTATCCAGGTGGTTTATTTCGCACCTTCCTCAATCAGTCTTGAAGAATGATCAAAATCTGAAATGGTCTCAAAGGATAATGGCACTCTCCCATTCAGACATCCGGTGGTGTTCTAACCTCAGAGAAAATGTTATCATCATCGACCGTTGTGGAGAATTCCCTAATGTACCACTCATGGGGATAAGAGGAGGTATTACTTATAATCCTGCCTTAGCCCTACGTCAGTTTGGGTATGCTCGAAGAGATAGTCCACATGAAATGATTATTCAAGGTATAGTGTTTGACTATGACAATGACTCTCAAGGTCTCCGCCAAAGGTTTGTACGAGCTTGGGGCATGGTGAAAAGAAGCACTTTAGGACAGAAAAACTCCATTCCTATGGAGCCTTATCTCAGATGGGTACGCGCAAGAGCTCGTGAACTTGTCATGCCCTATCTCGCGGTTGGACCATTGATTGTTGAATCAGGGGTCGAAAGAGGTACTTCCCAGATCATTCCTTATCCAGATATGCCTACCGATGTTGAAGAGTTGAAGAAATCCTGAATCCAGTTGAGAGAGGAAAGGGATACTTTCGAAACTCAGTTCAATGCAGAAAGGAAGAAAGTACTAGAGCTCACCAGCCAGCTTAATGAGGAACGAAGACTCAATGCATATCTTCGCCCAAAAAGAAGCCGCCCCTGGGAGACTTAGGCTTTCATTGTAATGAACATTGATTAAGAAATTAATAATAAAAGTTCCTCTCTTTTTGGTAGCTTACGCAGAGTTAAATTCCACAAGTCCTTGAAAACATTTCATACATTGCATTGCATAACATAACATTGCATAACAGGTATTCTAAAGGACCACATTCTCACGGTCTTCCTCTTACACAGAAAAAATGGCTCTCGAACAAACTGTCAAAGATCTCCAGGCTCAGAATGCTCAATTCCAGGAGATGATGCTGAGCTTATCTAAGGGGCAGGAAGAACTGAAGGCTCTCTTGCTCGAGAAGAAGAAAGACAAGAAAGCTGTGAGTTTCATTAACCCGGGAAGAAGGCGTAAAGGACAGGCCGCAGGAGTCAAGTTTGGGATCCCGAATGGTCCGGAAGAGGAGGCAGAGAATGATTCAGAAGAGGAGAATGTTGATCTCTCCAACCCTGAGAACGACGATGAAGATTATGAAAATGAACAGTACTCTCCAAGAGATGATAAGTACAAATTGCTGGAAGAACGCATCCTAGCCATGGAGGGTCAGAAGGCGCCTGGTCTAGATTTCGAAAGTTTGGGTCTGGTCTCCGATGTGACCATTCCTCGCAAATTCAAAATCCCCACTTTCACTAAGTACGATGGCGCGTCCTGTCCTCAGATGCATCTAAGGGCTTATGTGAGAAAGATTCAGCCGCATACCACTGATAGGAAGCTGTGGATCCATTTCTTCCAAGAAAGTTTGTCTGGCACTCAGTTGGAATGGTATTATCAGCTCGAAAGTTCTGACATCCGCACCTGGACTGATTTAGCAACAGCTTTCTATAAACAGTACCAGTATAATTCTGAGCTAGCGCCTACTCGGCTACAGTTGCAGAATATGGCTATGGGATCTAAAGAAAGCTTCAAAGAGTATGCCCAGAAATGGAGAGATTTGGCCGGCAGGGTCAAATCCCCTATGACTGACCGAGAATTAGTAGACCTGTTCATGGGTACCCTGACTGGCCCATTCTACAGCCACCTACTGGGGAGTTCTTCATCAGGTTTCACTGAACTTATACTGACAGGTGAACGGGTGGAGAGCGGCATTCGAAGTGGAAAGATACAGGCAGCTACCTCTACAAGCAGCAAAAAGTCCTACCATGGGAAGAATGAATCAAATGCTGTGTACGGTCAAAAGAATCATAATAAGAAAAATGGTGACCATGCCGTTGGAGCAGTGACAATCGCAGCCCCGCCAGCTCAAAACTTCCAGCACCGACAAGACAGACCAAGAAGGCAGTTTACCAAGCTCAATATGACTTTAGCACAAGCACTGCAAAGTATGCTAAAGGCAAACTTAATCACTCTCAGAGGTCCTCCTGCAAATGTCAACACTGCTTCACCTCGTTATAATCCCAATGCCAGGTGTGCATATCACTCTGATAGCCCCGGGCATGATACAAACGATTGTTGGTTGTTGAAGAACAAAATTCAGGATATGATCGACGCTGGGGAAATTGAATTCGAGCCTCCGGAGACTCCTAATGTCATCACTGCTCCTATGCCTAACCATGACAAGACTATTAATGCTATGGATGACGATTCTCACATTTCCAATGTGGCGGACTTAACATCTCCTCTCCCGATCATAAAGAGGAATTTATTGCAAGCTGGTTTATTTCCAGGTTGTGCTGAAGATTGCAATCTCTGCATACTCCGGCCCGAGGACTGTTTGAAATTGAAGAATGGTATTCAACGGCTGATGGACGATCGTACAGTCCTCTTCGAAAGGATTCCTAAGGCGGAAAACCCTATTGAAGAAATATCTGTGATTGCAAGGTCCAAAGTTCCAGTGAAGATTACTGCTCCCAGAGTACCCGTAAAGATTACTGCTGAGCCCAAGGTAGCCCCCCTAATCATTACTGCACCTGGGCCAGTACCGTATTCTTCAAGCAAAGCCATTCCGTGGAATTATGGAGGCGATGTTTACATCCATGGCGTAAAGCAAGTTGGTGATTCTGCTAATCCTAATGACATTGTTGGGACTAGTAAAGTTACTCGAAGCGGAAGGATCTTCTCTCCAGAAATCTCACCTCCAGTTCCCGAAAACCGAGGAAAGGAACCAGTCAACCCTTCTCAGTCAGAGATACCGATCGAAGCTACTACTGAAGACGTTGCCAAACGAGAGATGGAAGAAGTGCTGAAAATCATCCGCAAGAGTGATTTCGATGTGGTAGAACAGTTAGGGCATACTCCTTCCAAAATCTCGATGTTATCCTTGTTGTTATCTTCTGAATCCCATGCCCATGCCTTGATAAAATTCTTGAAGACTGCTCATGTACCTCAGGAGACCTCCGTCGATCAGTTCGAAAACTATGTTGCTAATCTGACTGTTGACAGCGGCCTAGGTTTTTCCAATGCTGACCTGACACCAGCGGGAAAGAACCACAATAAAGCTCTGCATATCTCCATTGAGTGTAAGGGGATCACCTTGTCTCATGTGTTGATCGATAATGACTCTTCTTTGAATGTGCTACCGAAAGCCGTGCTCGATAAACTTGACTGTAAAAGCCTTGAACTGAAACCTAGTGACATTGTGGTGCGTGCTTACGATGGTGCGAAGAGTGTTGTCCATGGTGAAGTGGTTATCCCTATCCAGATAGGACCTCAAGTCTTCAACACTACCTTTCATGTAATGAACATTCGCCCAGCCTATTCCTGCTTGCTGGGACGCCCTTGGATTCATGGGGCAGGCGCTGTAGCTTCGTCTCTCCATCAAAAGCTGAGATATCCAATAGAGGGTAAGATCGTCACTGTGTGTGGGGAAGAAGAATACATTGTCAGTAGTGTGCATACCTTCAGATACGTTGAGATGGATGGTGAATTCTTCGAGACTCCGACTCAATCATTTGAAGTGGTTCCTCCGCCCAGTCCTGTCCTTAAGCCAACTCCCTTTGTGCCCGAGGTTGTTCGAGCTCCTCCCGCCATGATCTCTCTGAAAGATGCTCAAGCTGTAGTGGAAAACGGTGGTTGTACGGGTTGGGGTCAACTGATCAAGGTACCCTACAAGTCTGATAAATCTGGTCTGGGATTCAACTCTGAACAGATGGTCAAAGATCAAATCAATGCTGTAGAAGATGCTGACAGTGATTGCGACCTGGATAGCTGGATCTACCCGACAATTGGTGACGGACTCAATAATTGGAAGGCTGAAGACACTATCCCGATTTCCTTTAGTCAGGAGTAATTGTTATTGTCTATTTTAGTGTTGCAAATTTTTGTTTTTTTTTACAATTGAATTTCTCCAAGCATTGTGTCTATGCCCGGGGCACAATAGCTAATTTGTTAAGGGTTTTGTCATCTTCATAAGCATATTCATATTCAATAAATCAATGGACTTTGTTGCATTCAAATATTGCGCTCTTTATCTTTCCTGTCGTCTTTCAAACAAGCTACGCTTTCTTACACACACTCACGTAACAAATTGCAGATCTGTATCCACTCTGGATCCTATTGATGATAATTCCGCTACTGTTCATTATGACTTTGACAATCCGATCTACCAAGCCGAAGATGGAAGTGAGGAAGATTGTGAAGTACCTGGAGAGCTTGCCAGACTGTTACTACAAGAGGAAAGGACTATACAGCCGCATGAAGAGTCACTCGAAATCGTAAATCTAGGTACTGAAGTGGACAGAAAAGAAGTCAAAATAGGAGCAGGCTTGGAAAACAGTGTCAAAGAAAGATTGATTCAGATGTTACATGATTATGTAGAGGTTTTCGCTTGGTCTTATGAAGACATGCCCGGATTGGATACTGGTATAGTGGTGCATCGGCTGCCGATGAAGGAAGATTGTCGTCCTGTTAAGCAGAAGGTTCGCCGCATGCGTCCTGAAATGTCTGAGAAAATCAAAGCTGAGGTTATGAAACAATTCAATGCCGGTTTTCTAGCCGTTACTTCTTATCCTCAATGGGTTGCTAATGTGGTACCAGTGCCGAAGAAGGATGGTAAGGTGCGAATGTGCGTAGATTACAGAGATTTGAATAAAGCGAGTCCCAAAGATGACTTTCCACTCCCGCACATTGATGTTCTGGTGGACAATACCGCTCAACACAAAGTATTCTCCTTCATGGATGGATTCTCGGGTTATAACCAGATTAAGATGGCACCTGAGGACATGGAGAAAACTACGTTTGTGACGCAATGGGGCACTTTCTGTTACAAAGTAATGCCATTCGGTTTAAAGAACGTCGGGGCAACGTACCAGCGTGCTATGGTGGTTTTGTTCCATGATATGATTCATCATGAAATAGAAGTATATGTGGATGACATGATAGCCAGATCTCATACTGAAGAAGAACATCTCGATCATTTATACAAACTGTTCGAGAGGTTGAAGAAGTACAAGTTGAGATTGAATCCGAACAAATGCACCTTTGGAGTAAGATCCGGTAAACTCCTGGGCTTTATTGTCAATGGTAAAGGAATTGAGGTTGACCCAGCTAAAGTGAGAGCTATTCAAGAAATGCCAGTCCCCCGTACGGAGAAAGAAGTCAGAGGTTTCTTGGGACGCTTGAACTACATTGCCCGATTTATCTCCCATTTGACCGCTACCTGCAAACCCATCTTCAAATTACTGAGGAAGAATCAAGAGATGACGTGGAATGACGAATGTCAAGAGGCTTTTGACAAAATCAAGAAATATCTCCAGGAACCTCCAATTCTGATACCACCAGTTGAAGGAAGACCTCTAATCATGTATTTGACCGTGTTAGAAAATTCAATGGGGTGCGTATTGGGGCAACATGACGAGTCTGGTCGAAAAGAGCATGCCATATACTACCTGAGCAAAAAGTTCACCGACTGTGAAACAAGATACTCACTGTTCGAGAGAACTTGCTGTGCTTTGGCCTGGGCTGCTCGCCGACTGAGACAGTATATGTTGAATCATACCAATTTGTTGATTTCTAGGATGGATCCCATCAAATACATGTTCGAGAAACCTGCTCTTTCCGGAAGAATAGCGAGATGGCAGATGATCTTAACGGAGTACGATATCCAGTATACTACCCAGAAAGCAATCAAAGGAAGCGTGCTCGCTGATCATTTGGCTCATCAAGCGGTGGACGATTACCAATCTATGAATTTTGAGTTTCCAGATGAGGATGTCATGCTTGTTACGGATTATGAAAAACCTAGACCGGATGAAGGATCCGAACTAGGATCCCGATGGACTATGGTTTTTGATGGATCTTCTAATGCATTGGGCCACGGTGTTGGTGTAGTAATTATTTCTCCCGGGGGTTACCATACACCTTTCACTGCTAGACTATGTTTTCATTGTACCAATAATATGGCTGAGTATGAAGCATGTATTTTGGGACTCAAGGCTGCCATAGACCGGCGAATCAAGTTTTTGAGTGTGTACGGAGATTCAGCCTTGGTAATTAGTCAGACCAAAGGAGAATGGGACACCAAACATCCGAATCTCATCCCTTATCGAGAGCGGGTGGTGACCTTAATCCCATACTTTGAAGAAATTACATTTGAACATATTCCACGGGAAGAGAATCAGTTGGCAGACGCATTAGCTACCATGTCATCTATGTTCAGAGTCAGATGGGACAGTGAAGCCCCTAGGATCACTATTGAACGATTGGATGAACCAGCACACTGTTATGAACTTAACACTGAGAGGGTACAGGAGAAACCTTGGTTCCACGACGTAAAAAGATATTTAGAAGCCCAGGAATACCCTGAAGGGGCATCCATCAATGACAGAAAATTCCTGAGGAAGTTCTCCGCTAAATTCTTTCTGAGTAATGGAGTGTTATACAAACGTAATCATGATTCGACTCTGCTTCGCTGTGTGGATAGAAAGGAAGCAGAAAGGATTATGGAAGACATGCACGGCGGTATTTTTGGGACTCATTCTAGTGGACATACAATGGCCAAGAAGATTCTGAGATCAGGGTATTATTGGTCTACCATGGAAGCTGATTGCCACCATCACTCCAGAACCTGTCACAAATGTCAGATCTATGCGGACAAAGTACATGTGCCTCCTGCTCCATTGAACGTGTTGACAGCACCTTGGCCCTTTGCAATGTGGGGCATCGATATGATTGGAGAAATTAAACCTACGGCTTCTAATGGACATCGCTTCATTCTCGTCGCTATTGATTACTTTACAAAGTGGGTGGAGGCGGCCTCATTCGCTTCTGTCACCAAGAATGTGGTGGCACGGTTCATCAAGAATAGTCTTATTTGTCGGTATGGCATCCCTGAAAGAATTATTACTGACAATGGTACTAATTTGAACAACAAGCTGATCACTGAACTCTGCACGCAGTTCAAGATAAAACACCACAACTCTTCCCCGTACCGGCCAAAGATGAATGGCGCCGTGGAGGCTGCTAATAAGAATATCAAGAAGATCATACAAAAGATGACAATAACGTACAAAGACTGGCATGAGATGTTACCATTTGCTCTCCATGGTTATCGCACTTCAGTACGCACTTCGACAGGGGCAACTCCTTTCTCTTTAGTCTACGGAACGGAAGCCGTTTTACCAGTGGAAGTTCAGATTCCCTCTCTAAGGATCATGAAAGAGGCGGGTTTAGGCGAGGATGAATGGATTCAGACTCGGCTCGATCAGATAAATTTGATTGACGAGAAGAGACTCGCGGCTGTTTGTCACGGGCAGATATACCAGAAGCGCATGACCCAAGCATTTAACAAAAGAGTCAAG
Source organism: Lathyrus oleraceus (assembly GCF_024323335.1). NCBI lineage: Eukaryota > Viridiplantae > Streptophyta > Magnoliopsida > Fabales > Fabaceae > Lathyrus > Lathyrus oleraceus. The sequence continues at coordinate 508,049,389 of NC_066584.1, read as the reverse complement.
AGACAGGTGTATCGAATTGGCGACTTGGTGATACAGCGTATCATTCTACCACAAGGTGATCCCAGAGGCAAATGGACTCCCACATACGAAGGGCCATTTGTAGTTAAGAAGGTATTCTCTGGTGGAGCCATGATGCTTGCTACAATGGATGGCGAAGATTTCCCGCATCCTGTGAACGCGGATATAGTTAAAAAATACTACGCATAAAAAAGACCCGCTAGGTCGACGTACCTAGGCAAAAGTAAGGGCATCCCGGCGAACCAAAAGGGTTCGGGCAAAAATTAGGGATAAATATATAAAAGACGTACACCCGGCAAGTCGAAAACCTGAAAAGGCGGCTTGGGCAAAAAAGGGTATCCTGGTGGACTGAAAACCTGAAAAGGCGGTCCAGGCAAAAATTAGGGATTAAAGCGTATGACTATGTCCCGTTCTCTGTCAGCTTCAACCAGGTTCAAGGGACTGAACAAGCCAATCACTTCTATCCGACAGCAGGAGATGAGAGGCTTGAAGACATAATGACAGTAGTGGAATTAGAATCGATAGGACTTTTTCTGCATAGCTTTCTCTTTGTTTGCCTGACAATTTCCTCTTACTAGGATTTCTGTCTCCTTGTACACAAATTGCCTGTTTATAGGCCCTCTTTCGAAGTCAATACAAAAAAGATGCTTTTGTTGTCACTTTTTCTGTTTTGTTTGCATAAACATCCATTGATTTAATTTGAATTGATTTATGCATTTGAATATGATCAAGGTTTACAAAAATGCATGCCTAAAATGGAAATAGCGATTACTACAAGGCTTCAGGATCGAGGAGAAGGTCTAACCATGCTTTCCAATGAGTCCGTCGCTAATTCTATTCCCCGACAAGAACCAGCTATTTCCCAGAAGAGGTTGGCATCACTAGACGAATTGGTCATCTCTTCTATCCCCAGCCAGGCTCTGTCAAATGTTTCTACCATCAGATAAAAATCAAATACCCCCAGCTAAGAAAGGGTCATCAATACAAATACCTCCAACCAAAAGACTAGATTTATTTCCCCAGTGGAATTCCCTGGAAAGATGTTCGGATGCATAGTACACTCATTACATCATTCCATATTGCATACCTGCATACAATGCTCACATTTACTTCATTCCGCATCATATACTTTACATCATTTCATAGCATGTATATGCATACCATGTTCGCAAGCATAAAGCATCTCATGCATCATGACATTGCATGAAACTAACGTTATTTTTCAGGTTAGTTATCCTCCGGATCACATCCAAGATTCGGACCATTTTTCAGATAGAATCCAGATGAGTATCCATTCTGACGAACGTTCTGACATCCTCCCAATGGTGGCATCTCTAAGCCCACCCCAGATATTCACTAAATATTATCAGATACAGCCTAACGTACGGTTCATTCTGATTCAGCCCAACATATGACTCCTTCAACTCAGATACGATCTAACGTACGATCCATTCTGACTTTCAACAACTCCAATACGGTCTAACGTACGACCCATTTGGATACTCAAATCCTCAGATGCTGCCTAGCGTACGGTACATTCCGGGGTGTAGTCTAGCGTACGACTACTTTCTTCTTCAGATACAGCCTAACGTACGGCTCATTCTGCAACTCCAATACGGTCTAACGTACGACCCATTTGGACCTTCAGCTCAGATACGATCTAACGTACGATCCATTCTGACTTTCTGCAACTCCAATACGGTCTAACGTACGACCCATTTGGATACTCAAATCCTCAGATGTTGCCTAGCGTACGGTACATTCCGGGGTGTAGTCTAGCGTACGACTACTTTCTTCTTCAGATACAGCCTAACGTACGGCTCATTCTACAACTCCAATACGGTCTAACGTACGACCCATTTGGACTTTCACCTCAGATGCGATCTAGCGTACGATCCATCCTGATTCCACCTTCGTCAGATACAGCCTAACGTACGGCTCATTCTGCAACTCAGATAAGATCTAGCGTACGATCCATTCTGATCCTTCCTCCCCAGCAAAGTCATCCGCCTAATGAACGGCTCATTCTGCAACTCAGATACGATCTAGCGTATGATCCATTCTGATCCCTTATCCCCGGCAGTATATAACACACTCTGATTCCCCAGCAAAGTTGACAGCATAATGGATAACTCACTATACGGTCTAGCGTATGACCCGGTATGACACCCATGTCTCCAGATATCGTCAAACGTACGACACAATCTGGAGCCCTCATCATCAAACTACCTGGATGGCATCTTTAAGCCCATCTCCATCAAGACTAATTGACAAGCGCAAATTTTTGGGGCATTCTAGTGTTCAATAATCTTTCACCTCCAGACCACGAACGGCGTACATACCATTCTAACTCTCTCGGTTCAAGAATATTGAACAGGGGCAGCTGTCATACCCCAAAATTTACCCGTTGATATTACCAAGCATTTTTCAAGACCCTCCGACTTATTCTGCAAGGCACTGATCTTAAAGGAACAAAAGCCCAGCTCACAACAGACCCAATCCGTGAGAGGCCCAAACTAGCTTGCTCGCTAGGCGAGCAACTCCTTCGCCTAGCGAAGCTTGCGATTACCAGAATGGTTGGGCTTCATTCTGAGCTCATTAGGTCATAAACTGCATGCTCGCTAGGCTAGAAAATCCTTCGCTTAGCGAACCTTCGCTACAGACTCGCCTAGCGAAGCTTGCGAATATTATAATTTTCGGGCTTCAGTCTGAGCCCATTAGGTCACCACTACCACTATAAATACCAGCTCTTCAGCCACGAAAATGGACAGAGACAAACGGAGAGACCAAGACGGACAGAGAAGGACGGAAACCCTGGCGCAGAAACCCTGCTAACCCAGAGAATTCAGAGTAAGGAAACCCTGAAGGCAGCTCATCCGCACCGAAGCTACCGCCGCCCAACTCAATCCGGCATCCAGAGTGATCAGTCCCTTTCAACATCGCAATCCAACATCGCAATTGCACACAGGTTTGCGTATCACCACTGTTTTACGTTTCCAATCGATATTCTTTACATACATGATGCATTACGATTAAAGTTTTGATATGTAAGTTGATTTCATATGTGAATCTAAGTATGTCTGAACATCCTGAATGTTTGTCCATGCTATTCATGCAACTGTATGCCATAAAGTTCAAAGTTCCGGAGATAGTGTCATTGCCAAATTCAAAACCCGTAGATGCTCGCTAGCACATCGCTAAGCGAGCCCGTAGCGAGTCCTCGCTAAGCCTTCGCTAGGCGAGGCCGGGGCGAACGTACCAGTAGCTGTTTTTGTGTTTGTCTTATGTTTGTCTTGTTATAATCATGCATTACTTGGCTTTATGACTGCTGTGTCCATTTTGTAGTGCAATTTTCTATTGCACTTTATCTTGGTATTCTCACCCGTGTGTTTGAATTGTGCAAAGCTCGCATACTTCCGAAGAAACGGCCGGCTAGGTATTCCACTTTATTTGTGGGATACCCTCATGGAGACGTATTCCTAATTGACTAATTAATTTTAATGTGGATAGTCATTCCTAATTGATTAATTAATTTTAATGTGGATAGTCATCCTTATTGCCTTATTAATTTTAATGTGGATGTTCATCCTAATGGATTATAATATGGAAATTCATCTTAATTACCTAACTAATTAAAACATTACCTTCGAACATGTGATCTTGGACCTCTCTTTGTTGCCTTACGGTATTACGGTAATACGGTCACGTCCCGCGAATATGGGGATACCCTTAGCAAAGACCCTTCGGTTAAATCATCATAAAATAAATCATGGTCCCTCGGATGTTGCCTTCGAAAATACGATTTTGTCCCTCGATGACCCTTCGGTGTAGCCTACGGTTAAATGATGATAGTCCCTTCGAATGCTAAGGTATCCTCACAACTGTTGCCTTCGATGACCAATCAATGACCCTTCGATGACCCTTATACATCCAAAGGATGAAACTACTTACTCCCCAATAGTAAGGACAGTTTTACCCTCATAAGGATGGGAAATACCCGGAAAGACCTCGGACAGGTATACCCTTAATTGCTCATTCATAACCCAAAATACTTTCCACACCTTACACATTTCAAAACATCTTTTTTTAGAAAATCACCACTTGGCATACATTCACACTAGAATCATTGCCGAGTTATATTTTTCTAACAACTTTAAAAAAAAAACTAAATGAGATAACCACTTTGTACACATTCATTCAAGAATCATTACAAAGTTAAATTCTCATTTTCAAAACATTTTTCACACATTTCTCAAACACTTTTTCAACCAAAGAAAACATAAATGATTGAGCAATTAAGAGCCCATGGATAACCATGGATACAAAGGGTGCTAACACCTTCCCTTTGTATAATGTACCTCCCGAACCTAAGAATCTAAATTAAGGTCTTTCCTGTTCTTTTCCACCTTTCCTTATGGGATAAAAGAAAAGTCGGTGGCGACTCTTGCTAACCGCGACATTGCGATTAAAAATCCATTAAAGTCAGTTCACCGTATGACACACTTGTATAAAGTGAAGTTGATTTTGTTTGGGGAAATCCAAGTTCAGCCAAAATACCACGAAGTTAAAGTATTTTTGAACAAGCAGCAGACATGGCACGATACTTTGATTCAATAGAAGATTAAGAAACTCTTGCTTGCTTCTTACTTTTCCAAGAGATCAATAAAGAACCAAGAAACATGCAACAACCAGTAATAGATCGACGAGTATCAGAACATCCTTCCCAATCAGCATCACTATAAGCACTCAACTGAAGAGAAATTCCAACGGAAAAGAATAATTTGCGGTGAGAGGTTCCCTTTAAGTAGCGAATTATACGGCGAACCCCAGCCAAGTGAAGATGGCTAGGAGAATGCATGAATTGACTTACTTGCTGAACAACAAAAGATATGTCAGGGTGAGTAATGTTCCAGTAGTTGAGGCTACCCACAAGTTGTCGATACAATAAGGGGTCAGGCAAAAGATCAACATCATCATGTGATATTTAACATTAACCTCAAGAGGAGTATATAACGAATTAGTCGATTCGAGACCGGCCATAGAAATTAAATCTGTAGCATACTTGTGTTGATGCAGAAAGATGCCCTTGGATGTAGAATGAACCTCAAGACCAAGAAAATAATGTATATTACCTAGATCTTTCATGTGAAATGAGGCATGTAATTGTTGCTTAAGTCGCTGAATGGAAGCATGATCAGAACTAGTAATAACCATATCATCAACATAGAAAAGAAGTAGAACAATACCCGCATATGTGCTATGAATAAATAAAGAGGAATCATATTGACTCTAAGTCAACGAGAATCCAAGTAGAGTGGAGCGGAATTTCTCGTAGCATGCTTTAGGTGTTTGTTTCAAACCTTATAAGGAGCGTTTGAGCTTGCACATGCCTTTAGATGAAGAGAATAAGCCTTGAGGTAGAGTCGTATAAATATCTTATGTCAGGTCACCATGAAGAAAAGTATTCTTCACATTCATTTGATGAAGATACCACCCACTAGAAGAAGCTATAGAGATGATCGTGTGAATAGTTGTCATTTTTGCAACCGGTGCAAATGTCTCATCTTGATCAGTTCCATATTCCTGCTTGTTTCCTAAAGCAACCAAACGAGCCTTGTAATGGTTGAGCGATCCATCAGAATTCAATTTCACATAATACACCTATTTGCAACCTATAGGTTTGACATCAGGAGCACAAGACACAATACCCCATGTGAAATTCTCTTGAAGAGCTTGAAGTTCTTCATTCATTGCTTTTATACATCGCACATCTTTAACATCCTGTGAGTAACAAGTAGGAATAGATATGCTAGAGAGTGTGGCAGTCAGAGAAGTATGTGAGGAATCATACCTATCTGGTGAATATCTATCTGGTGCACAAGATATTCGACCAGAAAGTCGTGGTTCAACCGCTACAGGATCAAGTGGCGGTTCAACATCGGGAAGGGGTGTGGGAACCTGCTGCCTGTGTTTTCTGACATATACATGGTCTGGTTTATAACGTTCTATAGATTGAGGCATAATAAAAATTTAGGAAGAGTAACAATATCATTAATGGCGGGAGAAACACATGGAAACATAAACTGATTATCAAAAAATGTCACATTCCTATAAATGCGAAAACGATGGTTAGTGACACCATAACACATAAATCCCTTATGAGAGTGACTATATACCATAAATACACATTGAACGAAATATGCTCCAAGCTTATGCCTTTCAAATGGAGGTAAGTGAACAAAACACACACACATAAAAGTATGTAAACCACTATAATCAGGATGAATTTTAAAAAGACGAAAGAAAGGAGAGTCAAGATCAATAACCATAGGAGGAAGACGATTGAACAAAAAGACAGTTGTGGAAAGAGCCTCACCCAAAATCGGGATGGTACAGAAGCTTGGAGAAGTAAGGTACGTGTTACATCAAGCAAAAGATGATTCTTACGTTTTTCCATACCATTTTGTTGAGAGGTATTGGGACAAGATCGTTGAGACAAGATTCCTTTTTGTTGAAGGTATTCCTGAAACTTATGAGACATGTACTCACCACCAGAATCAAAGTGAAAATTTTTAACACTTGCTTTAAATTGAGTTTCAACATATTTCAAAAATTCCATAAACATAGAAGACACTTCAGATTTAGAACAGAGAAAATATGTCCAAGTAAAACAACTATAATCATCAACAAATGTGACAAAATATTTACAGTGAGCATGAGAAACTACATGAGACATTCCTCATACATCACTAAGAATCATCTTAAAATAAGTGGAGGCACAGTGAGCATCAGACGGAAAAGGAAGTGTTTTACTTTTAGCCAATTTGCAAACAGAGCATGGAAAAACATAGGCATTAGAAATAACAATTTTATTTCCCAACAAACCAGTTTTACATAAATGAGACAAAACATAAGAGTTTGGATGAACCAATTTTCTATGTCAATCCTCATAAGAATTCAAAACATTCATATAATCAAGAGATAAATGACTCAAAATAAACTGGAGTGGAAACATTCTTCCCACTTTAGGCCTCTTCGCGATCACCTTCCCCGTCACCTGCTCCTGCACAAGACAACCAGCACTAGAAAAGTTAACATCATAATTTTTATCTACCAATTGACCAATAGATAATAAATTAGAAGCAAGTCCATGTGATACAAGCACGTCCCAAAAATTTGAATTTTTGTCGCCAACATCAGTAATAGGTAAAGTATTACCATCAGCTATTTGAATTTTTTTTATTACCACGATAAGATTGTAAATTGTGCAAATATTCTGAAGAGCCTGTCATGTGATTGGATGCACCCGAATCAAGAAACCATGGGCGAGAAACATTAGAATACTTACCCTGAATTCCCAAGGTCGAAAGAGCGGAAAGTACCATTTTGTTGAATCAATTCAGGATGTATAGCATCATTGTTTGGTGCCGCATCAATGGAAGGACCAACTGCGGAATTTGTAGTTGCATGGAATGCCTGCACTAAACATTGTGTTGGTTGTGGAGGACGTGTGGGAAATTCAGAGATAATATGACCTTGTTGCTTGTAGTAATTACAAAACTTAGTATTGCAGCTACGAGTAGTATGACCAAATTGTCTGCAATAGAAGCACTGAACATGTCTCATATCACGACCTTTACCTCTACTTTGAGCAGCATATGCAACCGTCACTGGCTCGGAAATGACTGCATAGTGAGACATGGCTCCTTGAGTAATAATTCGTTGTTCCTCCCTTAGAAGTTCTCCAACACATGTATCTAAAGAAGGAATGGGATTCCTATTCAGCAAGGCATCTCTGACAACTTCAAATTCTAGACGAAGCTTCATGAAAAAATGATCTCGGCTACTTGTGTTATAGACTTCATGGATAGTCGTGAGAGAAGTCTTGGTAACACTAGCATGTATAATAGAAGAGTGTTATATGTCCACATATTTAGAAAACCATAATAATATTCATGAATAGATAAAGCACCTTGTTTGTGATTAGCTATCTCCAACTGCAATTGAAAGCGCTTGGCTGCATTGTCTTGGTTGTAAATACGCTTCAAATAGTACCATATTTCTTGAGCAGTTGAAAATGGGCGTAAGTTATTGATCATTTGAGGATCCAAGTGATTATTTGAGCATCTTTAATTTCCCATGTATCTAATGCAACTTTCTCAGTTGGTGCCTTGGAGACACTATCTAGGTGAGTCCATAATCCCTTTCCTTTGACATAATTTTTGAATTGAAATTCCCAAATTGAATAATTCATTCCGATAAATAGGACACAAATTTTTTTATTCTTTTTTGAAACCATCTAAATTATTATGCCACTGGATACAATCATACTAATTATTTTATTATTATAACAAGAATTATTATTATTATTATTATTATTATTATTATATAATAACAGTAAGTGATCAGCAACAAGAAATAATTAGATACTGTAGTAACAGTACCACCCACGAACAACAACAAGACCACAATCTTATACCACGATATGGAAGGAGCGGCAAAAGCAGAAGATTATCACGATTCAGAATCACGAGCCAAGAACAACGAAGAACAAAAACAATTTGCAACAGCAAACTGAAGCCCTAAACCCAATAGATAATCACGATGGCAATAGGTTTGATCGACGAGGCTGAACGCAACCAAATGAACAAGAACAAAAATCGATTGCGATAACAGCGCAACAACGAGAATCTCCAAGACGAAATCACGAAACGGAAAACAAGGATTTAGAATCTCAAGTAGCTACAAGGTTTCGATTTCAAAAGAAATGATTTCGAAACGAACACGAACAAAGAACACAATTACGAGAGCGTACCCGTGGGGTATCGATGTTCAGCTCAAATAACAAGATTTTCCAGGTTTGATCGATTCTATTGATACCATGTTAGGAAAATTGGCTTGATTCCTTTTTCATTGCATTTGATACTATATATAATAGTGTCAGTAATTACATGTAATTACAATTCAAAATAACTAATTACAACTCGTAATGACTAATTTTCTATTCTATGAAAGTAAATTATTCACAATAAATGCAAAGATTATTTCCTGATTAACATTATTTACCTCGAGAAGATAGTGAAAACAATGTGTAAACCTACGAGCACTATGGATCCAAATCTTAAATTGGGCAATATAGAAGATGTTGCAATAGATAAAAAAATGTATCAATGTCTGGTTGAGAGATTAATTGACTTGTCTCACACTAGATCAAAGATTGTATATGTTGTAACTATGCTTAGTTAGTTTATGGACTTACGAAAGAGATCCACTTATAAATAGTTCATAAAATTCTGCAGTATCTCAAGGAAACTCTAGGAAGAGAAATTTGGTTTAAAAAAATGAAAATACAACCCTTAAAGCCTACAATAATGTAGATTATGCAGGGTCAATAGTTGATAAAAGATCCACTAAAGAATATTGTACCTCTCTTGCGACTTGGAGAAGTAAGAAGGAAAATGAAGTAGCATGTTCTAGAGTTGAAGTTGAATTTCGAGCAATGGCACAGGGCATTTGGAAATTACTTTGTCTCAAAATTATTTTAGAAGATTTGAAAATAAATTGGAAAGGACCTATGAAGTTCTACTATGATAAAAAGTCAACTATTAGAATAACACATAATTCAGTTCAAAATTATCGAACTAAAAATATTGAGGTTGATAGACAAATAATTAAGGAGACGTTTGATAGTGAGTTGATTTACGCCCCATTTGTGTCTTCACAAGGACAACTTGCGGATCTTCTCACTAAAGAATTGAACTAGTATGATATTTATAAGAAACTAAATTCTTGCTTTCAACTAACAAAACAAATGTCCTAACAGACAGGTTCAATTCAACATGCTAACAACCTAGCATATTTCAACAGCTGCACTAGTTCTTCGACTTCGACAAAGTTTACTACAACACTAACTTATAACCTATAGACTACAATTTGTGTTTAATTATAAGTTGATTTAGTACTTCACTATATTATTCTTCATAAAATCCTATGAAATTTTCATTGCAATGAAAATTAATTGGCAGTGTGTTGTTTGCAAACAATGAGCGCCATATAAAAATTAAGAAGTGCAGGTAGCTCAAATAACTAGCTTTGATGATTCATCTGCACATAATAAGATAAGCAACTCCCATTCTTTTAATAAGCATAACTGTTCAATTGTTGAAAAAATTATTAGGCTAAATCTTTTATTGTGTAAATGTGGGAATGATTTGGCTATTTTCTTTTCACCTAAACATTCAATTTCTTTTTCCCTTCTTTTCATCAGAAAGGCGTAACTCCAGCTCAGAAAGCTCTAATCACTCACTCCCTTTAATTACCATTTCTAAAACAAATAAACTTCTTTCCTGTAAACAACTAAACATGCAATCTTCAACTTTTTTATTTCTTTTTTTCCTTTAGTCTTCATGATGATCCCTAGCTGACTCATCTTCCAAAAGGTCAACAATCACCTTGTTTCCTTTTAACCATATATATACTCATTTTGAATACATTCATTCATCAACCAAATTCTACACCTCTTCAACAATTTTTACAACCTAGAAACAAATTTTAACTGAAATGAATACCTCATTTCTTCATGAGCTACTTAATGGAATCTCTATCAGCTCAACATATCCGACTGGGAAGTCCTCAAAGAGATACTTGCCCGATTCATCTGCCAAATACTGCAACTCTATCACAAAGTCAAAGAAAGGTAGGACACATCTTCATTACCAAATATGTATTTCATCAATCAAATTTAATTTTATTGATCATGCTCCTTTTTCTTTTTGACAGGTAAATTAAATTCAGTTCTGACTAAGATGACAGATACTGTAAAAGGGAAACTGAGGCTGGGAGCAAGAATTCTTCGGGTTGGCGGAGTAGAGAAAGTATTTATGCAACTCTTTAGTGTTACAGATGGAGAGAAACTGTTGAAAGCATCACAGTGCTACTTATCAACCACCTCAGGTCCTATAGCTGGCCTCCTCTTCATATCCACTCACAAAGTTGCTTTTTGCAGTGAGAAATCCATCAAGATCGCTTCACCAAAAGGAGAATTCATTAGAGTTCACTATAAGGTGATTTTCATATTTATCTTTTTTTCAAGAGATCAGTTCTCAAATTCTTTTATATTTTCTTCACATTTTGCAAATATGTATACTTAATCTGTTTTCCATTTCAGGTTTGTATTCCACATGAAAAGATAGAGCGTGTCAACCAAAGCCAAAATGTGAAGAAACCTTCCGAAAAGTACATAGAAATAGTTACCATGGATGGTTTCGACTTTTGGTTTATGGATTTTTTTAATTACCGAAAAGCTTTAAGATATCTCCAGTGGGCTATTTCTCAATCTCAAAGAGAAAAGTTGTAGAAATAATCAAATAGTTTATCCCTACTGCTTCATCAATTATTTTTTGAAGTTGCAGAGGTTCCAAATATGTACAAATATTTTACATTATATTGTTAATATAAAAAATCTACTTGTTTCTTAAACGTTTGGTTCCATTCTATCTAACATCCAAAGTTGTTCCGTGAAGTTTAAAACTCAGTCTATAGATGATTAAAAATGGAGATAATTTCTGTTAAAACATGCAAGGACATTCCATATCAAATAACAGAAACTAATTAGAGTATGATTCATTTAATAAAACATAGAATTTTGTTGGTCTCATCTTTTCTACTAACCATGTTAAGTGTTAAACGATATGAGTAAAGGGTGGCACAAATATGTTCGTTGTTCTTTTACATAGATCATCAACATCTGTCTTTCTTTCAAGAAAACAACATATGATCTTCACTTTTCATACTGAATTTTCATTATCTAATAATAAAGAATGCAAACCTTATCTTAAAACAGTGTTTGAAATTATTAGTTAATAGCACAATAGATAACTTAGCAACCATTGTCTACTTGATTGTTTTAAAACATATAAATATTTCAAAAGTGTACAACTTGATTGGGATAACAGGGTTCAATTTCTTTAGGTAAATTCATGTAGACCTCCTTATCCAAATCCCCATGAAAGAAAGCATTGTGAACATCAAGTTGACGAAGGTAAGGATTTAAAGAAGAAGCTAAAGAAAGAAGTAGTCTTACAGCGGTGAGCTTGAGAACCAGCGAAAGAGTGTTAAAGAAATGTATACCTTCAACTTGGGTGAATCCTTTGGAGACTAATCTTTCTTTATGTCTTTCAATGGTTCCATCAAAATTGAATTTGGTCTTATATATCCATTTATAACCAATTGCCATTTTATCTGGTGGGAGGGTTGTAAGGTCCAAGTATTGTTGTGTGAGAGAGCTTTGATTTTATTGTCCCTGGCTTGAACCCATTGTGGATGAAGGATGACTTGCTTGTAGGTTGTTGGGTCACAAGAAGTTGAAATGACAAAAATAAAGGAATACAATGCAGAAGATGTTTGATGATAAGAAATAAACTTTGAAATGTCATAAACGATGGGAGAATGAGATGTAAAGCACACAAAATCATGAAGGTATGCAGGTGTGATATTCTGTTTAGTTGATTTTTTAAGAGTTGGTTAATTTTCAAAACTGAATTTCATCCAGTGAAAAAACTTCTACAAAAGAGTTTTATTTATAGAACAACATGTGTGGGCTACAAACCGAAAAAATTCCACTTAAGTGTATTGTATCTGATAATGTATTGTTTTCAGTTAAGCATGTGGTACCTTACGGTATGTCGTATTCCACTTAAATGCATTGTAGCTTACAATGTTCTACAACTCACTTAAATGCACTGTACCTTACGGTGTTCCGTAATTTTCTTAAGTAAATTATATCTTACGATGTTCCTTATTATATCTTTAATCATTCTATCCTTATTGTGTGTGACCATGTAGGTTCTCATGAAGTTGACAATTCTACTAAATCACACATTTAATGTAATAAACAGTGAGAGATATTGAGACACACATCATTGCTACCCAAGTCACAATAATCTTATGTGATCTGAAAAAACATTTTTGTCATAATGTTTGTATGTAAAATTACTCCTTAGACCTCATATATTTATTAAAAACAAGACATAGACTGTGTCATCCTTGTCTAGTTCAATATTGAACCCTTAGACATAAATCATATTACGCGGGCTAAGCAAATTCTATCTAGGTCACTCATGTCCCTTAATATGATTTGTGGAGTACCCATCGACCATCTTTATGGTCGTCATGTTATGGACAATGTTTGATTGGCAATAAAATATATGACTCCATATCTAAGGTCTATAGTGGTTTCAGGTCGAATGGTGGTATACATCACTATCACCTTGAGAATAACTTATGACATTTGCATAAAATTATATTTAGTATTCTCATCATGGATCAATCTAATGTAAATATGACCCATAATATTCATACTTATTTAAAGACTTGATAATTCTTTATCCATGATCCATAGGATGTGATCATCAACCTATCCACATAATAGTCCCAATGTTTTAATATTATCTCACTTAATAATAAAGCTTGACTATGGATACTTTAAGAATAATGTTTTATGTTCAATGGAATCTCATGATTAAGTGACAGTTAATGTTTCATTAAACGGAGTAGCTATTTGCTATACCCTAATTTTATCCTACATAATTTGCATTGCATTTTCTTTTTCAGATCGTTTTCATCTGATCATGTATGCTCATCAGTCCAAAAATAATTCATTTGCATAAAATAGACTTGTTTTCTACATGATTAAATAAATTCATTTATATCAAGAGAAAGTCAAAGTCAAAGGTTGACTTTGTATCCTTGACTTTCTTTAGATATCATGTGCATCTTTTTGATCTTTTATTAGTTTTTAACTTAGTGAATTGCCATGCATTCATATTAAGATCTTTCTTTAGAAAAGTTATCATTCTAAGTGTATCATAGAAGTTCAAAAATAAAGGCATCTTTTGTTTTAGGTGTCAACAAAAGTGAACTCATGCTGGGTTTTTTCTCCTCATTGCTTTGAAATACCTTTTAATAAAAAAGAGTAATATTTCTTAGTCTTTCATTTAATTTTATGTCACGTGGTATGCATATAAGAATAGAGCTGTAAAAGAATTCAAACGTGGATCCAATTTTTACTACACCTACACACACATCAAGTGATACTCATACATCAATTTTGGGGACCACAAAGGAATCACACCAATATAACCAAAATCACACCTACACTACAACAATCAGAAAAAAAAATCTGTTTAATTTCATCTTAATTTCAAATAACACATTTGAAATGAAATGCAAACTAACATTCAAAGTAATCCCAACCATTCATCCAAAAAATTTACAAGGATTCAACCAAGTTCACACGGATTCGCTCACATTTCCTCCAAATATGAGTCAGAGTCAGAAGATGACTCTAAATTTGAAGTCGGGTTTGATTCTAAATATGAGTCTAAATCTGAGGGTTCTGAAGATGAGTCAGAGTCAGAAGATGACTTTGAAGCTGAAGATGAGTCAGAGTCTGAAGGTGACTCTAAAGATGAAGAAGACTTTGAAGGCGAGTCTGAATCTGGTGGTGAATCTGATTCTGATGGTGATTCAGACTCTGATGGTGATTCAGACTCTGGTGGAGATCCAAACTCTGAGAATATTCCAGAATATGAAGGTGGTCAAACCTCTGAAGGTGGTACTTCTGGCGTTCCATCATCTGATATTGTTCCAGCGACAAAGCAAGATTATGAACAAGTTCATACGTGTCGCATCCTGCGAAAAATCAACCGGCGAGCTAAAAACAAAACAAACACACAGAGCCGCCACTGCGCGTTATTTATCCCAAGATAGGGAAAGGAAACGCTCAGAGAAACCTGGAAAGGAAATGGTCTCGCGACCAAAGAGAAAGGGTAAGGGAGTCGGTTACGCGAGGGGAAGGTATTAGCACCCCTCACGTCCGTCGTACTCGACGGGATCCACGTCCTAGAATAAAGAAAAGGTTGCTAAACATCACACACACACACAAGGGAACGCAGGTAGGGTTAGGAGGAACGAGCTCGATAAGGTATCGCACCTTATGCCTACATATCTTGTCTGAAACAAGAATCAGAGCCACTGTAGTTCGGCTTACGCACGCCAAACAACACAAAGCATACAGACAAGCAAGGGTGGCAAACATGGAGCCCGACAACCACTGGATGGAATTACGTCGGCATCCGAACCAAAACACGCACAAAACGGCAAACGTGGAGCCCGACTGCCAATCACTGGGCTTACGTCGGCATCCGAACCAAAACACACAGTCAGATAACAAGTAAACACACGCAAAAAAGAAAAAGGTTGCCCGGAGTGGTCTCGCACGACCACCTGCCTACATACCTCGTCTGGAACGAGGATCAGGGCGATGTAGTTCCCCTGAAAGGGACTGAATTGCTAGCCAGAAACCAGGGAAAGACACACTACTAGGGAGCTGGACTCGAGCCTAGTGTTGTCATGCATCGTTACCCTAAGTTCGGTTTTCTATCCTACTTGCATAAGCAAACTACTCCTATCCAGGAAAGAAGCAAGCACACAAGCATACAGAATAATTCAAGCATACATCCAATGAGAACAAGCATCTCAAACAGATATCCACACAGCACGCACTATAACCAAACAAGTGGCTCACACAATAGGTTTGACTGCCGAAGCGAGTCGTCTGTACGGGCTGTGTTTGCTCTTAACCTTGCCATTACGAGGCTAAGGTGAAGCAGATGAAAGGATGAAGTGAGGATCAGACCTCACAGCTCTTATCCCTAACCAGGGAGAGCTTCTGACAAATGAGCATGGGTCCAGAATGGGGGAACCCTTCTATACTCAGAGACTCTGACACAATGTGCACTGCACAAGATCTTGGGCTAGGATCTCAATGCTACAACCATGTAATGGGAGCAAGGAGAAGACTCAACTGAATAGTGGGGGGTAGACTGCATACCCCTACCTTCCACCAATTGCCTTATTTAAAGGACTTTCACCTGCTTGGCACAAAATTAAACAATCACAATCATCGCCTCTTAAGGAGGACTTCAGACATTTATTTGCCCGGCCCGGTAACAGCCGGGTCTCCAGACTACATGAAGTCAAGAGGACCTACCTCAATGCAAGTTGCTTAAGCAAAGCAAAGCAAAAGTTCACAAGGAACTGAGCAACTAAAAGTACCTGGAAACAGTCAAACACAGTTAGTACTCAGACAGACAAAACTAAACAGCAAAAGTTTAATCAGTTAATCTATACAGATCAATGCACAACAAAGCAAGTTCAAAGCTTAAGCCCAAGCTTCACCACCTACAAAACAATGTTATGTTAGTGTACAAACATCAAACAACATCAATTGCATTTAACTTGATTCATTCTCCATGTGCATTATGCTTTTGATCCTGAAAAATCAAGCAAATATTAGCAACAAGACCACTAGGCTAAACCTAGGGTCCAAAGGCAAGAAAAATTCCTAAACAGCAAGGTATTCACCAACCAAAGTCAAATTAATGTCAAACAAGAGCAAACACCATTAGTCTCATGTTTATATCATTCATCATGCTCATGTTATGCACAAAATAAGGCAAATTAGTTCAAATGAAGCATCAAACATGCAAACAGAACTATTGCATTCAAATCCACACCAAAACACTTCCAAAAATTCTCAAATAAATTACACCTAAATAGGGCCTAATCCAGGTATGGCACACCAAATTTCAGCTTAATTGGGCAAATGGAACCATGTCAATGAAAATCAACAAAAACAGACACAATTATAGGCTCCAAATCACATCATCAATACATGCATCCACTTCAAAAATTCATAACTCAATGAAAACAGTAAAGAAATGAGTGAGACCAAAACAGGGATGTCACATCATGTGTCTACAACATTCCTTCCAAATTTCATGATCATTCAATACCATATGAGCATTTCACATTAAATCTACCAACATGTATCACATGAGCTTGTAAATTCAACCACCAGAAATGAAAAATCACAATCAATTTGAAAATGCAATGTAAAATTCCACAAAAATTCATACAACATCTCAACATGTTAATGATTCACCATGCAAAATTTCATTTCATTCTAACAAGTATAGACCACTCAATTAAATCCAGCAAGTTGACATCAAGAGGTGTGACACAAATTGTCACACCTAAGTTCCAAAATTCATAACTCAATGATCAGGCATCAAAAACTCATGAAATTTACATGGAAATGAGCATCAATCAGTCAAGAATCATCACAAAAATTTTCAAGAATTTATTTTACATTATGAGCATTTCACAATGGAATTGGCCAAAGGTATCAAAAATGAGTACATGTGAAACAAGCCTAAATCAAACAATAATTCTACCATGCACAACTTTGACCAATAGGTCAAAAATAATCTACAGTCAACAACAAAGTCATAGGAAAAATTTCCATATTTTTCTGAATTTTCTACAATTTTCTATGAATTTTTGAACATGATTATGTATTTTTTAGAATTAATTAAAATAATTAAAGTTTAGTAATGGCATTATCGTAATTATGAGCGCGGGGGAGGGAAACATGCAATTTGAATTTTCAAACGCGTTTCAAGATCAAACAGCTTCATTCTCGTCGTTCTCATCCACCAAATTTCCAGAAACGCAACACACGCTCAAGAACATGAAATTTCAAACCAGCACCAAAATGAACAATCTCATATCCGTTAGAACCGCACGAACACGTAGATCACAAATATGAACTCTAATTAACCTAACAGTTCTTAAATCATGCAAATCGATCGATCTAGGGTTTGACATCTAAATTTCAAGTCACGATTTCTTAGCCTACAGTTGTCCATTCGCAATTCTAAAACCATCACCGTACTCTACCAGCAAAGGACTACATCACGCACATAATCATTTAGCAAATCGTGATGATCGAATTTCGAACATACCTGCTATGGCAGTAGTGAAACGGGACGAATTGGCACGTGAAAGCTCCAAACAGATGTAGAATGATCTTCCAGAAGTTGAATTCAATGCTCCAATTCAATCGAAGTTGCTCCTAATGCGCAGAAATCAAATTCACCATTGTTGAGGTTGTTATGAACAGTCACGATCCAAGCCTTTTCCACCTTCAATCTCCACAAACAGATGATCACGAGGATAGAAGAAGTTCAATGCAAAAGGAATTATGAAGATTGATTGAGATTTGGTGAAGTTTGATGGATTTGAAGTTCAATGTTCTTGAGAGAAAACTTGAGAATTTGGAAAGTTTGAGATCCAATCTTGGTAAAAGTGATTTTCTGTTATGTTTAGAGAGTGATTAAGAATATATATGTGAGCTTAAACCATGATTAATCATGTCATTAACCAAAATGCAATTGTTAAGTGAAATGGTTAACTTTCAAAGTGAGGGCAAAAGTGGAATTTCATAGGACAGCTCAATGCCACCTGTTTGACAGCTCACACACCTTCCAAATGCCATGTGTGAGCTGTTGAAACTTGTCTCACTCTCATTGGATGTGTAATTCTCAATTTCACTATGTGGATGGATTATGTCCAAATTTTGCACTTTCATTTTTCAAGCCAAATTCCAAACCACAAGCCTTTGCCATGAAATGATGATTCCAACAAATTTTAAATGCCATTCATGAGGTGTAGCAAAAATCCCCACTCAAAAATTCCAATTATTTTGAAAGTTGGACAATTTTGCCCTTGGTCCAATTTAACTGTCCAGTTGAAAATTGACTTTTTGCATTGACCATTTTTGGGAAAATCCAATTATGCACCATGAAATTACATGTCAAATGGAGTTTGTGCATATAAAGAACTTGCAATTTGGACAAACCATGTGGAAATTATGGCCTCCTGATTATGGGTCATTTTTGAAATTCACTGAGCCATAACTTTCCAACCATACATGGGATTTTCAAGTTCTTGGACTTTTTGGAAAGGTGAGAACAAGATCTACAACTTTCATGTTGAACAAATTTTCATTTGAAGCTTCCTTGGACACGTGGTCTTGAGGTCCAAAACTTTCCATTTTTGGAAACTTCAATTACAAGTCACTTTCTATTTTTGGCAGTTTTTATTCTGACTTGATTTTCTCCATTCTTAAGGTTTGCAATGTCAAATAACACTTGTCCCAACATGAATGAAGTGTATCCAACTCATTTCCACCTCCAAATCCATCAGATCATGTACAGTTGACCACAGTTGACTTTTTCAACTGACAGATGAATTTGGCAATGCATAGATCAACCTGAGCCCCAATCTCCAACTGAAATGGCTCAAGGGTGAAACCCTAGCCTCAATAAGCACAACATAATCACAAAATGAACCCCATATCCACCATAGACCCCATCTCCTGATCCAGCCCTGATTGGCCCAATGCAACTGATTAGGGTTGACCAGTGGTCAAAACCCTAATCTCAAGGAATCTTCTTCAATCTCCTAATGACATCCAACCATGATGATGATGATGTATCATTGCAATCAAGATGAAGACCAACATCCATTGAGAATCATGAAACCCTAATTTGAACTGCCCCATCCTCAGATGGCCAATGATCAATCAATAAACCCTAGGCTTGCACTTAGACTTCCTCATCTCCTGATCAAGACTTGAGAGGATAGCTTGCACAATGTAACCACATGATATGCAATATGCAATGCCTAATGACCTAAAAATGTAATGCAATATGTTAATGCTAGTCCCAAGAGAGGAGGGCAAATTTTGAGGTGTTACAGCTGCCCCTATTCAATCCACTGTGAACCTGTCGATACGAATAGCCTCGGCTTTCGGATGATCAGGATGAAGAGTGATTGAATACCAAGAACAGACGAACAATTTGCACTCTGATGGGATAATAATTAACAACGCCTGTCAGCATCGGCGAAGAAACAATCTCAAAAACGAAAAGACGTCGACCTGGATACCAAAATAAATGGTAACGCAGGGATAACTATGGCCTGAACACCACACATCCACTCGGGATCATTGTTCTCTCTTCTTTTTTCCTTTTTCTTGAACCCCGAAATTTTCCTCTGTGTTTTTTCATTTTATTGAACCCCGAAATTTTCTCTGCGCAAACGACCCTCGGATCTCTGCATTTGAACCCCATTCTCCTGTTTGCCAAAATAAATGGACCCCATTCTCCGATTTGGACCCCAGTCGCCTGACGATAACCCGCGATCGCCAATATGAACCCCGTTCTCCAGAAAATGCCGCAACATCTCCCTTTCTCCATTTGAACCCCATCTCCAGAAAATGTCTCCACATTTCCTTTTCTCCATTTGAACCCCGTTCTCCAATCTCTCGTGATAATTTCGCTGGCAACGCCGGAAATAACACCAAACACCACTCTGAGGGCGACATATCAGAGGGTACACCTTCACAAAAGGAAGGTAACATGTGCATCTCTTCTTCCGAAGACACCCGTAACGACCTCCACTGGCATCCGCCAAAGTCTAAGGTGACACATGAACAGAAGATAATCCCAAGGACCTCATCCCGGATATAATCTTCAACTCTATCTCCATTTGAACCCCAGAAAATGCCTCAGCATATACTCTTCTCTGATTGAACCCCGATCTCCAGAAAATGTCGCAACATCTCCTTTTCTCCATTTGAACCCCGGAAAATGCCTCAGCATATACTCTTCTCTGATATCATTTCCATCTCTGTCCGACGGAAACATTTCCTCCAATATCGCACTACTGGGGAACACTGCTGATCTGACGTCATGATGCTAAACTCCTCAGAGTAACACCTTCACCCTCAGGCGAAATAAAGACTCCAAGCGGTAACCACGGCTTGAATTGCGCTGAACGCCAAACATTTCCCATCTCGGCTTGACGGAAAACAATTACTCCAGTATCGCACTACTGGGGAATATCTTCGATTCAATCACGATGCTGAACTCCTCGGAGTAACACCTCTTCACCTTTGGGCAAAACCACTTCTCGAACAGTAACCACGGTTTGAGACTAGCTTATGCTTGCAATGATGAATGATCGATTTTTTCTGCGTAATGCTCCATACTTATGGAAATGCTACGCGATTATTTATTTTTCTATGCAATATGCCATGCTATTTTTTCATGATGAATGCATAAAAAAGAAATATCCCCCTCAAGGGACTCCTTTGGACAAACCATGTGGAAATTATGGCCTCCTGATTATGGGTCATTTTTGAAATTCACTGAGCCATAACTTTCCAACCATACATGGGATTTTCAAGTTCTTGGACTTTTTGGAAAGGTGAGAACAAGATCTACAACTTTCATGTTGAACAAATTTTCATTTGAAGCTTCCTTGGACACGTGGTCTTGAGGTCCAAAACTTTCCATTTTTGGAAACTTCAATTACAAGTCACTTTCTATTTTTGGCAGTTTTTATTCTGACTTGATTTTCTCCATTCTTAAGGTTTGCAATGTCAAATAACACTTGTTCCAACATGAATGAAGTGTATCCAACTCATTTCCACCTCCAAATCCATCAGATCATGTACAGTTGACCACAGTTGACTTTTTCAACTGACAGATGAATTTGGCAATGCATAGATCAACCTGAGCCCCAATCTCCAACTGAAATGGCTCAAGGGTGAAACCCTAGCCTCAATAAGCACAACATAATCACAAAATGAACCCCATATCCACCATAGACCCCATCTCCTGATCCAGCCCTGATTGGCCCAATGCAACTGATTAGGGTTGACCAGTGGTCAAAACCCTAATCTCAAGGAATCTTCTTCAATCTCCTAATGACATCCAACCATGATGATGATGATGATGTATCATTGCAATCAAGATGAAGACCAACATCCATTGAGAATCATGAAACCCTAATTTGAACTGCCCCATCCTCAGATGGCCAATGATCAATCAATAAACCCTAGGCTTGCACTTAGACTTCCTCATCTCCTGATCAAGACTTGAGAGGATAGCTTGCACAATGTAACCACATGATATGCAATATGCAATGCCTAATGACCTAAAAATGTAATGCAATATGTTAATGCTAGTCCTAAGAGAGGAGGGCAAATTTTGAGGTGTTACAATACGCTACAAAGAATCTGAAACATTCCAAGGAGATTTGTAGAGTTTGCCGTGTTACAAGATATTGAAGTAGACTCTGAGGGAGAAGTCATTAAGTGTGTCATGTTAGTAGACTCTTAACCAGAAAGTGTTGAAGAAACGCTCAAAAAGATAGTGTGGTTGAAGGCCATGAAAGAAGAATTTGAGGCTATAGAAAGAAACAAGACTTAGGAATTGATTAAGCTTCTAAAGGACAAGAAAGCCATCAACGTCAGATGGATTTTCAAGGAGAAATTAAATCCAAATGGATCAATTAGAAAACACAAGGTAAGGTTAGTAACAAGAGGTTTCCTACATAAACCTGGGTTAGATTACTTTAAAGTGTTTGCTCCTGTAGCGAGACATGAGAGAATCAGACTGGTGATTGTGATAGTTGCTAACAAGAATTGGCCTCGGATGCATTTAGATGTGAAATCTACATTTCTGAATGGTCCATTTCAAGAAGAGGTATATGTGTCACATTCTCCTAGATTTGAAAAAAATAATCAGGAATGGATGGTATACAAGTTGTATAATGTCTTGTATGGACTTAAACAAGCTCCTAGAGCTTGGAATCTAAAAATTGATTCATTTTTCAAGCTCCAAGGATTCAAAAAGTGTGAGATTGATTATGGCGTTTATGTTCAGCATACTTCTGAAGAAAATATAGTTTTGCTGTGTCTCTATGTTGATGGCATATTGCTAACAGGGAGTTATGAACATGAGATAGTTAAGTTCAAGAAGGTGCAGATGAATGAGTTTGAGATAATTGATCTAGGAAAGATTACATATTTTCTAAGGATGGAGATTATGTACTCTAAGAAGGGTATCATTTTGCATCAACTGAGATATGAACTTAAGCTTCTGAAGAGATTCGAGCTGTTGAATTATAATGTTGGGCCCACACTGTCAAAAACAAATCACAAATTGAATTCTGATTCTGAAGGTCATGATATAGATGCTGCAACTTTCAAGCAATTAGATGGATCTCTGAGGTATTTGTGTAATACTAGACATAACATTTACTATGCAGTTAGAATAGTTAGTAGATTCATGAGTAAACCGAAGTGGACTCATTACCAAGCCCATGTTAGGATTCTGAGGTATATTAAGGGGGACTCTGAAGTATGAAGTTTTATTTCCTTATGGTGAAAAGGTTAATTCAGAGTTGTTGTGTTACTCAGAATCTGATTGGTGTGGAGACAAAATTGACATAAGAAGTACTTCTGGATATTTTTTTAAGTATCTAGGAAGTCTTATTTCTTGGTGTTCCAAAAAGCAACTAGTTATTTCTTTGTCAACCTGTGAAGCTGAATATATTGGAGGTGTTGTGGTTGTATGTCAAGTTGTTTGTCTTCTAAATTTACTGCGGGATCTGAATATCAAGGTAAACAAGCATCTGAAGCTGGTGATTGATAACAAGTCTGCAATCAATCTTGTTATCAATCAAGTTCAGAATGGAGTGCTAGAAGCAAGCATATTGAGATTAAGTATCCTTTTCTGAGAAGTCGGGTTCAGAATGCAGTGCTAGAAGTTATGCATTGTAGCACCCAGAAGCAGCTAGAAGATGTTCTGATGAAAGTGATCAAGACTGATCAATTTCTCCACTTGAGGGATAGAATTGGTATTGTAAGTTTTGATTAGCTGAATATGAATTAAAGGATGATGTTAGAAATAATTCATTTTCAATATTTGTAGTATTTATTTTGTTAAGATTAACCTAGCCAGTGTAGGTTAGTGTGTTATCTACGTAGCATTATTATTTGTGTATATATAGTATTGTAGCCGTCTACAATTGCATCCACTGGATATTATAGTGTAGCGTGTGTGCAACTATTTGTTGTAACCGTTTTAGCAGAGTAGTAAAAGTTTGTTATTCACTCTTTTCTCTCTTCTTCCATCTTCATCTTCTTCATCTTATATATCAACTGGGATAAGTAGGAAGTAAATCTTTAGCCTTTTGTGGGATGACTCAACCACGATGTTGGTTGATGCAATAAAGAAACTACTTACATGGCAACTTAAAGGACTTTATTTAAGATAATATTTTGACATGATGGATTGTTTGGTTAGTTTAAGAAAAAGATGGTAAAGAAAGATATAAGTTAGGTTTTTTTATAAAAAAACTTAAAAGGGTTTATTTTTAGAGGCTTAGAAAAAAGTTTATATATATCTTCAAGAGCAAGATAACATGTTGTCGGCCAACCCTTTGGTTTTGGTTTTGAAAAAATGGGTATATGATTTGGCATTATAACTTTATGATGTTAGACTTGTCTAAAATCTGTAGGTAGGCATTTACACCAAAAATGATGGTCATGTTTACCCTCTGTGACTGACTTATATCTAAGATAGACTAAATGCTAGTGAATTCATCCACTATTATTAATAAAATAATTTTTGCTTATTTTAGTTATTTACTCAATTGATGGATTGCATGTTTAAAAGGATATAAGATTAGATAGTCCTGTTTTAGGATTGAAATTATGGCTGTAAGCACTGGACAATTTCTTCTCCATAACTATCTATCGCCCAAGTATAAGGAAATTATACCACAAAAAGTAAAGAAAACAAATACTTTTGAACTACATATGCTTATGTGGGGATGAATCACCAGAGGTTTATGATCTTGCATGCTAACTTTCTTAAATGGTAACTTTTCTAGTTTCTCTTGAGGAAAGGTAGGAAAAAAAGGTGAATTTTTAACCATGTTGCCATGTTATTAGAAACAATTATCCATAATGCCTTCCTTTTCAACCATATTTTCCAAACTACTATGATTCCAAACCAAAAATAATTGTTTATGGACAGTCCTTAAAACAATACAACACCCGCCCATTTAAATGGGCGGCACCATGTAGAACTTTTTTTTATAATTTAATATTAATAATAAATATATGTTAATTAATATATTTAAAATGAATAAAAAATTAATAATGAATATATATTAATTAGTTTTGAGATTATAATAAAATAATTGAAATTTATTTTTATGTACATAATTATTTTAATTAAATAATTTTTTATATGTTAATTAGTAATGATATATGTTAATTAGGTTTTAATTATAATAAATTAATTTCAAATAATTTAATATATTTAAAGTAAATATAAAAATTAATAACGAATATATATATTAATTAGTTTTGAAATTATAATAAAATAATTTATTTTTATTTTTATGTAAATAATTATTTTAAATAAATATTTTTTTTATATTTTAATTAGTAATGATATATGTTAATTAGATTTTAATTATAATAAATTAATTTCAAATAATTTAAATTAATTTATATATATATATATATATATATATATATATATATATATATATATATATGTATATATAATTATTTGGGTAATGCTAACTTGTGTCCTCGTAGTACAAGTTAAGAGATAAATATAGTAAAACCTTATTGGAAATTGTATATTGAATTTAATACAAGTTTATAATTAATGATTTTCATGTTTTTTTCAATAAGAAATTTTTTATTTGTGACTTTTTTAATACGTGTTCCAATGGCACAAGTTAGCATTACCCTAATTATTTTATTTAAAAAATATAGTTTTGTCACTACAATGTATGAATGCTTTGATTATTTTATTATTTAAGTACAGTACTGTCCCTACAATGGGCGGATGCTTTAATTATTTTATTATTTAAGTACAACTTTATCACTGCAATGGACGGATCATTTGATATATTTATTATTTAAGTACAACTTAGTTATTGCAATGGATGGATCATTTGATTTATTTTCTTATTTAAGTATAACTCTTTCACTACAATGGACGGTTGTTTTGATTATTTTATAATGAGTCCGCCAATTGTTTTGGAGGATCCACGTGGCCGATCTGATATAAATAGAGGTGTGGTGCGATCTTTTTTTTTTTACATTTATTCTCATTTTCTTCTAATATTGCTAACATGGATTCGCCGCTGCAAATGGAATGAGATTTATTCGTGAGACAAGCCTCTGATGGAGATACTCTTCTGGAACATCCAAAGTTTTGAGCAACTACAGAGGAACTTGATTCGTTTCTTAGACTGAGACATACCTGAAGGGGAAAAAGTTAGAAGTATTGAGAGACACGATGCCCAACGTGGGTGGGTGTGACTTAGAAATGATAAGCATGCTAGAGAAATGATGTTTGGACCAAATGATATCAATTTGATTGTTGTAATCAGTTAGAAATATTGTGTTTAAATGTTGTGGTTAAGTATTTTTATTTGTTTTAATATTTGTTGTATGTGTTATTTTGTAAGACTTGTTGTTGTTCGTTTTGTGTTATTTGAATTCTTGTTATTTATATTTGTTAATGATACTTGATAACAAAATAAAAAGTTATTTATTACTAATTCCAACATTAGGACACCGAGTTCGGTTGTGACCAGGAAGATGATACATGTAACCTTTTATGTTCAACTTATCAGTCGTGTCCATTTATGTTCTAATATGTGTTCTCACTAGGTAGCTTTCTTGTTCCTCTGTATTCTGGATTATAGCAAACTTGATCTCCTTCATAAATGGGTCAATACTCATCGTATGGTAGCACTAAAAAGCTTGTGTTGTAAACCCCAAATAGACTTGCAACCTTGTAAACGTTGGACAAAAGAGCATAAGTGCCTTGGTGCACCATAGAATATGCAGCGATAACATGTGAACAAGGAACATCGTATGCCTGAAACTTTTTGCAGTTGCACCAACCATTTAATAGGTTGACCTTGTAATATCCCATAGGCTTCCCCTCATTGTGGTCCATTGTCTCCTTAACACTGAAAGTGTTTCAATTATAGTGAAAATTCTTACCTGATGCGTGTTGGATTTTGTTGTTTCTTCTTTCATCACCTTAATGCAATTGTTTTTAGATGTTTGCCCAAATTTCAACATTGCACTCCAATGTGCACCCCTTTCAACAAATAGTGATCCCAGTCTATAGTATGTTGCACCTACTAATGATGTAATGGGTAGATTACATATGCATTTAAAGACTGAGTTCATTGACTCGATGAGGTTCGTTGTCATGTGACTTCAACACCGACCCCCGTCAAATGCGCTTGTCCACTTATCTACTGGAACATTGTCTACCCACCTTAAAGCATCATTGATCACAGACCACCATTGCATATAGTTAGAAGAAGAATTGGTGAAAATGAGCGAAAGATGAGCCAAAATGAAGAAGAAAGACCCAAGAATGAGTGAAAAATAACCAAGTATGGAAGAATGAGACTTAGTGAATATTCTTGTGAAAAGGGTGAATTTTGACGCAACTACTAGAATAATCATGCGCGACATCGTGTGCATGATAGGGATGTTTAGGTTACATCGCGTGCACGATGCTTGTATAATGCACGCGATGGGTGTGTTTATGGGCTTTTTCTGATGCGTTCTGACTCGTTCTTAGTGCTTTTTAAGGGGGGTTTCAGCAGTTTGGAAATGGTTATAAATTCTTTCACTTAAAGCACAATTTTACAATATCAAAGGGTGATTTTGAGAGCATTGGAATCCATTGGAGGTCAATCCTTCAAGGGAATTCATATGATATTCTTCTTTATCCTATTGGTATTGTAATTTTCATTATGAGTAGCTATAGCTCCTCTAGGTTAGGTTGTGTGATGATGAATCTTATTCAATCTTGTTGGCATTATATGTTGGTTTGAATTTGTATGAATCCTTTGAATTATAATTTTCTTCAGTTGTTGCTTATTCTTAATGCTTTTTATTTGAGATACTTTGTTAATCTGGTATTGGACACATTGGGATTACTGATCCTTAGTCTATGTGTTGGTGTTACCACAAGAAATTAGTGAGGCATGTTGAAGGCGTAATTAATGAAAGCGCCTTATGGATTTAAGGATTATACCTCACCAAGGGCACTACGCCAAAAACTGGAATAGATAGCGCACCTTAGAGGGCGCTTTATTACAAAAGCGCACTCTAAAGTGAAGCGAAAAAATAAGGAGCGAACAACTGGAATAGACAGCGCACTTTAGAGGGCGCTTTTGTAATAAAGCGCCCACTAAGGTGAAGCGAAAAAATAAGGAGGAGATAGAGGGACAATAATACAGGGTGCTTTTTAGAAAGCGCCCTCTAAGGTTACCCTTAGAGGGCGCTTTTAAAAAAGCGCTCTATAAGTCCATGTGCATTTCCAGTTTATAAAGCGCTTTTGGAAAGCCTTAGAGAGCGCTTTCATAAGCGCCCTCTTAGGCCCCCTTTAGAGGGCGCTTTTTTTCCACAAGCGCCCTCTAAGGTCCCCTTTAGTAAACATTAAAATTATAACATACTGCGCGTTTTGTTATTTCACTCTCTCTTATTTTCGTTCTTTTTCACGTTAGGGTTCTCACTGCTACGATTTTCGCTACTTCTAAGGCGTTCTCCTTCCACCTCTGTTAGATCTACGACGTTTCCTCCTTCTATTAATTCGTTGTTAGCTGTTCGATTTTGACACCATAGGTATTTTTCTAATCTTCATATTACTTGGTTTCTCTTCTGACGTTCGCTATTGTTCATTTTTTGTTTCATTTTTCTTGGTTCATACATTTATTGAGTATTCTCAACAATAATTATTGTGTTGCAATGCTAGCAATGGAGACTAGGCATTATGGGTTAAATTTCACCAACTGTTCCATTTGTTTCTCGATGTAGAAAAAGGAGGCAGCAATATCTAAAACACCTTCTACCAATCAAAGGTACACTATGCAGCTTATGAGTGTATTTATTCTAGCATACATAGCGTAGCTAGTAACTTAAGAAGTTTAGGTATGGATGTTATTTGATAGAGTAAATTAGAGTCGACTATTCTTCTGTTAGCTTTCAGTTAGACCGTTATACAATTCTACATATATATTTTCTAGTCAATGTTTATCTTTTGTAAAAACTATATGATGATATATAACTATGCTACAAATTAGTGCATACCACTAATGCTTAATGCATGGTTCATACATTCTCATGCTATTGAAGTCAGAGATATCTGAAAATGTTGAGATTCACAAGGATGTTCTCCGAGGTTTAAATCCCAATAGAAATGAAAATTGGATAGTACGAGAGCACAATCGATGTTTTATACCTTGGTTTAAGGATCATATTTATTCAAAGTATTATTCAGATCCCGCTTCAATAACAGAAAGGTTGAGATGCTTAGCATATGGTCCAAGTTTCCATGTTTTTTCTTATAGCGCATACGCGATTAATGGATACACATTTTATACCAAAGAACAAGATGATAAAAGTACTATGCAGAATAGTGGTGTCAACGTGGTAGCTGAAGCAATGCACATATCAAGTGTGAAGGACTTAAACCCCAAATTTGCAAATCTGTCGTATTTTGGTGTTATCGAGCGTATTTGGGTGTTTGATTATGAGAAGTTTCAGATTCCTATATTTGGTTGCAAGTGGGTTGAAAATAATAACGGCATTCGAATGGATAAGTCAGGATTTTTGCAAGTGGATCTTAATAGGGTGGGATACAAAGATGAGTCTTTTATTCTAGCCTCTCAAGCTAGACAAGTGTTCTATGTCAATGATCCGAAAAGTACGAAATGGTCTATAGTTCTTTTTTCCAACAAAGTAATTGATGAAAACACTGGAGATCAAGGTGATATTGATGTTGAGATTGAATCGTTTACCAGAAATGATCAAGATGAGAATATTATATCAAATGATTCATATATTAGAAATGATCATAATGAGGGTATTTGGATCAATCCAACCGTCCGTGTTGTTAAGAGACATGTAGAACATATTCCAACCAAGAAAAGAAAGAGAACTTAGTGAAAAAGGTACAGGTCAAATGATTTTAATTGTTTTCTTTATTACAGGTAAAATGGCTTTATTACAGGTAAAAGGTATAAACACAATTATATGATATTTATGCATAGAAAATGTTAATTCTTGATCTTATACTTCACCTAACTAATTTTATGATATTTTAGGTTCATGCTATTGATATTGAACAAAAAGAGGTTGTTGCTAAGAAGACTGCGGCTAGCAAAAAAAACATACATCTCAGAGATGTTTTTGCTACTTAGTTTTATTTCTTTTTAAGTTATGAATTGGTTGTATATTTAGAATCTTTAGAAGTTAAACGATTATATATCAGTGGATTGTTGTATATGTATGGATTGTTGTATATAAGGCTTGTTGAATGCAATGTGTGAAAAAGGGCTTCAAATTATACAGTTTTAGGTGTACTGCTTCAATATACAGGTTGTCTAAAATAAATAAAAAAATATAGCGCTTTTAAAAAAAAAAAATTTAAATAACCACCCACTTTAGAGGGCGCTTTCCAAAATAAGCGCCCTCTAAACCCTTTAAATTTCCACTTTAGAGGGCGCTTTCCAGTAAAAGCGCCCTCTAAACCCTTAAAGTTTCCACTTTAGAGGGCGCTTTCCAGTAAAAGTGCCCTCTAAACCCTTAAAAGTTTCCACTTTAGAGGGTGCTTTCTTTAAAAAGCTCCCTCTAAAGTGGCCCTTAAAGGGCTTAAAGAGCCACTTTAGAGAGCGCTTTCACCAGGAAAAAAAGCGTTGTCTTTACCTATGCCAGCGCCAGATTAGAGGGCGCTTTAAAGCGCTGTTATAGGCCAAAAAAAGTGCCCTCTTTTCCCTTATTTGGCGTAGTGGGGGATGTTTGAAAGAAAAGTTGAGTCCAAGATAAGCAAGAGCTGGGAAAACCACAGGTTACCAGAAGATGAAATCGACGGAAGAAGCAATTGGGTCGAAATTCGTTCTGTCGACTAAACCAGAGATTGGGACTTAAGAAGTTCTTGATTGTATTGGACACATAGGGGATGGTGTCGACATAAGTACCTGAGCGGGATAAGTTTGAAATTCAAAATGACTAGCGGTTACAAGGAGAACGAGCGCCAAATATATTGAGCAGTTTTTAGATCGTGTAGCACGACGTCTGTCTACAGACAGTTATTTTTGGGGTAGTTTTGCCTGTAGACAGTCTCTTTAGTTCATTATAAATAGGGGATCCCACAGAGGACTCCGGGGTGTTCACTTTGTACCAAAATCACTTGTAAAAAACTTCACATTCCCAGCGCGAGGAAGCAAGAGTTTTCAAGAGTGCTATGTACGTGAATCACCACATTTACTTCAATGCAACTTCCTTATTTTTCAATTGTTCTTGTTGAACACTTTATTTTAATTTCGTTTACGTTTGAATTATCCTTTTATGTTGCCGTCTACGTTGTTGACACTAATTCTATTACGATAATAGAATTCACCAAAAGCGTGTTCGTTGTGTATGTCTTTTGAATGTTATAGTGTTGTCGGTCACGAGTCACCCATAGTCTATAACATCATCATTTTGTGTGGAAAAACCTTTGCTTGTTCAATATTTTGTCAGAAGCCGTTTCTCACAAAGTTAATAGTCCTTCGAATTGAACGAGTTACCCTGTTACATTAGCACATGTCTTAGGATCAACTGGTCGATCCTGCAAGTAACCCTTAGTTTTAAGGCTTAGGGAGGACCAGCGATTGTTTACCAATTTCCACAGTAAACAAAATGGCACGCCCAGTGTGACCAGTGCTAGTGTAGTTACGCAATTGCATGAAACTTAGAAGTGGCAAACTATATAGTAGACCACAAGAAACTGTGAAAATGTCAAACTCCAATACGGATGAAGTGCCACAAGGGACTTTATCCACTACAGAAACAGTAATTTCACAGGTTGCAACTTTGCCTCCGTTGACAAGTGCAGCCTCAACGATGTCGACTACAGGTGCGGTTGGAGCATAAATTCCTTTACCTCCACCGGGAGGTTCAGGATCAACGATAACAACTTTCAGACCTTATGTGCCTCACTTTGGGACCATAGATCTTCTTTATGGAATGCCGTATTCCTTAATGTCAGGATATCAGTCAACATCAAGTGCAACATTGTTTTCATACAATGCTCAAAATACGAGTCCCTCCTTACAGAGATTAGCGCAAGGGGGAAATGCTCAGAATAGGAATAATACTCAGAATTGAACCATGTCGATGTCGAATACTTCAATAGCGGCGTTGAGGCAGCAAATGGATGATAGTAATCACAAGTTGGTTAATATGTTAACTAATCATATGGGTACAGTTTTTAATCCTGTGATACAGGAATATGCTGAAACAAATAGGCAGGTGGCTAATCAATTGACACGCTTGTGTAACTTCCTAGGGGCACCGGCTCGATAGATGGCACAAGTGGTTAGGCAAACCATTCCTGTTCAAGTAGAGATAGGGCCAGCAGAAGATGAGACAGTCCATGAGGGACAAATCCTTAGACCCCAACAAAATCAAGGCGTTGAGTCAGGAGTAGCAAGACGTAACCAGATGGTGTTAGTTAACCGACATCAGGATGCTGATCAAATTGTCAATCAACATCGGCAAGAAGACTTAGCAATGGAAAATAATTTGACAACTATTGTCGAAAGAATTATGGCTAGGAATGGTATGAGTGCCACATTGCAAAGGCCACTATATGCTTCCCCATTGGCTGAATTTATTCTCCAAACCGAGACACCTAGAGGAACGAAGGTGCCTAAATACACTAAGTTTGGGGGAGAATCTGGTGAGTCGACAATAGAACATATTGCCATATATTTAACCGAGTCGGAAGATTTGGCTCATAATGAGTGTTTGAGAGTAAAAAATTTCCCTTCTTCTTTGACTAAGGATGCTTTCACATGGTTCACTTCTTTGGCCCCAAATTCGATTGATTCGTGGACCAAGTTAGAAAAGAAGTTCCATGAACAGTTTTACGAAGGGCACTCCAAAATCAGTTTGGCAGAATTGTCTAGCATTAAGAGAAGGTTTGCTGAGAGTATTGACGATTATCTGAATAGATTTAGATCATTAAAGGTCAGGTGCTTTACGCAAGTACCGGAACATGAACTTGTTCAAATGGCTGCTGGGGGGTTAGATTATTCCATTAGGAAGAAAATAGACCCAACCTTTGTAAAGAGTATGTCACAATTGGCTGATAGAGTTCGACATCTCGAACGGCTAAGGTTAGAAAAGGTTAGACACAGTAAGGCTAAGAAGGAAAAAATAGCTTTCGTCGATTATGATGCGATAGATCCAATCTATGAGGCTGATTATGCCTCATCGACAGAATTAGAAATTGACGTGGCTGAGTTAAAGCCAGGATCTGCTTATGAGTGTCGGTTATTACTTCCTGCACAAGGGAAAAATCCTGTCGAAAACAATCCAAAATTCCCTTCAAAAACGTATACATTTGATGTGACAAAGTGTGAGGAAATTTTTGATTTGTTAGTTAAAGATGGTCAAATGGTGGTGCCACCTGGTACTAAAATACCACCATTAGAACAAAGACAGAAAAGAGGATTTTGTAAGTATCATAATTATCTTGGTCATAATACCTCTAATTGTTATCTTTTCAGGGATCTGGTTCAGAAAGCAATTCAAGAAGGCAGGCTGAAATTTGTTGGCCGCAAAATGAAGATCGACGCTGACCCTCTCCACCAGGAGGAAGCTCTATTCGTTGAGCCAGTCAAGATCAACATGGTCGAGATCTCTGAATACGATGAGGCTGACATGTTAGAGGAAACTGACGAAAGCCCAGATGTCGACATAGCTGAAGTCTATCCAAGGGCTGATGAAGACTTGGTAGATTTCCTGTATCGCTGGAAGAATAAGGGTTCACAAGTCTGCTTATGCCCTAGATGTAGCGTTGTCATCGACAAAGTTGCTGCTGAAAATTTCCAAAAGCTACAATTGGGAAAAAGCAAAGGAAGTGGGTTGAACAGAGCCCACCAGAATGAAAGAATCCCAAGGAAAGCTGTGAAAAATGCTCAAGCAAAACCTAGGAGCTTCGTACCATCGGCAAGTGCTCCTAGAGGCACCTGGATCAAGCCTCAGGGAAAACTAGAAACCCTACAAGGTGTTGCTGCTGCCAGAGGAGGTTTAGCAATCAACTACAGGCGTGAGT
Source organism: Lathyrus oleraceus (assembly GCF_024323335.1). Lineage (NCBI taxonomy): Eukaryota > Viridiplantae > Streptophyta > Magnoliopsida > Fabales > Fabaceae > Lathyrus > Lathyrus oleraceus. The sequence continues at coordinate 508,015,448 of NC_066584.1, read as the reverse complement.
TCAAGTCTGAGAAAATGACTCATGTTTCTGAAAATTATTTGGGGAAGAACCCCATGTCCAGAACTCAATGAAGACGTTTTCAACGTCATGAGCAGGTTGAAAGAGAGGCTGCTAGGGAAATGGATGGAAAAGGCATGGCTAATGGGGTTGATTCTGGAAAGAGAGTTGTTGTGAGGGTCGACACTGCAGCTAAAGAACGGATCAGGGAGTATGTCTGTCGACCAAGTGAAAAATGTTCTGATTAGGTTACTGATGACTTCAATTCAGAATCAGAAGCAAGTTTGGATATCTTAGTCAGCGTGGTGTCAATTCTACCAGAAGAATACAATTGTGTTACTGAGGTAAAGGATTCGATAGACGAAGCCGATGCTGAAGAAATGGCGTTACATAAGCCAAGATGTTACTTTGTGCTGAATGATGGTTCTGTTGAGAGCCAAGAAGCAATTTTTGAGAAGCCCACAATGACTATGAAGAGTCATCTGAAACCTTTGTTGATTAGGGCTAAAGTGGAAGGTGTGACTATCAACAAAGTGTTGGTAGATTGTGGCGCTACTGTTAACATCATGTCACACCATATTTTGAAGAAAATTGGCAAGTATGATACTGATGTTAGATCCAACAACGTAGTCTTATCTGACTACGGGGGCAAAACAAAAAGCATCATGGGTGTGATCATGGTGAACGTCACTGTCGGCTCAATCACTAGGGCGAAATTGTTCATGGTAATAGATGCCAAGCCAAGTTACAATTTGCTAGTCGGCAGAGAATAGCTCCATGGTGTGGGAGCTGTACCATCTTCAGCACATCAGAGATTGGTAATTTGGAGAGAAGATGGAGTGGTCGAAAACATTGAAGCTGATCAAGGCTATTTCATGGCTAACGTGAACAATGTCGGCAAGAAGGAATTCGAGAGAAAGTTGGCTAACATTTGTCCTTGTTTACCAGCTGAGGATGTGTATTCTAATCTGAGTAAAGCTTTTGTTTCTCTAACTTTGCATGAAACTCATGGCTTCATTTGGGATGTGGAACGTTTAGAGGAACCACCTTATGCAGAAATCCGACCGACGGGCTGGGGGGATGTCACTGATGATGTCTGAGCTAGAAGCTCTAAAGAGGATTTCGGCATACGTTGCCGAGAACAAAATAAAATCGGCCCTAGAGGCTGAAGAAAACATGGTTGTCGAAGCCTATGTTTTAAAGAATGAAGATATTTTGGCTATTGAGCCAGAGCCTCCAGATAAGTCAGCTGTGACTAAAGGAAACGTCAACATGCAACGTTTAGACTGCATTTACTACGATGAACCTTTAGGGTTTGAAAAAGATCCAAAGGCGCCAGAAAAGATGTGACCACAAGACCCCTTAGAAGAAGTCAACCTTGGAGAAAATGGCGACAAGAGGCCAACATACATCAGCGCCAACATCGACAAAGAGTTAAAATCTAAGATGAAAATGTGCCGAAGACGGCGTTTCGATGCCCAGGAGCCTTAGGTGCATATGAGTGGGTTGTCATGCCATTCGGCCTGAAAAATGCCGGAGCGACATATCAGAGGGTAATGAACTCAGTGTTCCATGATTTTATTGAAGATTTCATGCAAATATACATTGATGATATCGTGATAAAATCAAATTGTCGACTTACTCATGTCGAACATCTCCGAAAGGCCTTTGTAAGGATGAGAAAATATGGATTGAAAATGAATCCATTAAAGTGTGCTTTTTGTGTGCAGGCGGGTGATTTCCTTGGCTTTGTGGTGCATAAAAAAGCTATTGAAGTAAACCAAAGCAAAACAAAAGCCATTATGGACGTCAAGCCTCCGTCGACCAAAAAGGAACTGCAATCTTTGTTGGGCAAGATAAATTTTCTTAGAAGATTTATATCCAATTTAAGTGGTAAAACTAAAGCTTTTTCACCACTCCTTCGACTGAAGAATGAGGATTTTAAGTGGCAAGAAGAGCACCAAGAGGCTTTCGACAAAATTAAAGAATATTTGACTAAGCCTTCAGTACTGGCCCCTCCTGTTAGGAATAAGCCAATGAGGTTGTATATTGCAGCTTCAGAATCGACTATAGGAAGTATGTTAGTCCAAGAGGATGGAAAAAGTGTCGAAAGACCTGTGTATTACCTTAGTTGAATGCTTAATGATCCTGAAACTAGGTATAGTGATATAGAGAAACTATGTCTATGCCTGTATTTTTCTTGTATGAAACTAAAACAATATATTAAGCCCGTTGATGTGTATGTATCTTCTCACTTTGATATTATTAAGCACATGTTGTCTAAACCAATTTTGCATAGTCGAATTGGTAAATGGGCTTTGGCGTTAACTGAGTATTCTCTGACGTACGTGCCCTTAAAAGCGATGAAAGGGCAAGTGGTGGCAGATTTCCTTGTCGATCATTCAATGGTCGAAATGGCTCAAAATTATGTAGACATAGTACCATGGAGATTGTACTTCGACGGTTTAAGACATAAGAACGGATCTGGGATTGGGGGAGTCATAATCTCTCCAGATGGAATTCCAGCAGAGTTCAAATACAGAATTGAAGGAGTATGCACAAACAATGAAGCAGAATATGAATCTTTGATCACATGACTTGAACTTCTATTGGAATTGGGGGCAAGGAATGTCGAAATTATGGGAGACTCTGAGTTAGTAATTAAACAGGTATCAAAAGAATACAGGTGTGTCAAAGAAAATTTAATCATGTATTTTGTGATTACCATCCGACTACTCAAGAGGTTTGAGCAAGTAAGCCTCCAACATATACCCCGGAAAGAGAATCAGAGAGCAAACGATTTGGCACAGGAGGCTTCAGGGTATAAAGCGTCGAAAGACCAGAATGAAGAAGAGGTTCAAGTAAGAGAAAAGGTACGAGCGACATTGTTATCACCATCAGATTTGTCGATTATAAAGTTAGGAGTTGTAGATAGATATCATTTTGAAATTCTGACCGTCGACAACGGGGGAGAAAATGATTGGCGCAAGCTGTTAGTCGATTATTTACGTAATCCTATAGGGTCGACAGATAGAAAGGTAAAATATAGGGCCCTCGGCTATGTCCTGGTGAATGATGAATTGTTCAAAAAGACAGCTGAAGGAGTTTTGCTAAAGTGCCTTGGAGAAAGTGAGGCATATGTGGCTGTGTCGAGTGTACATAGTGGAGCGTGTGGGGCGCATCAAGCGGGACTGAAGATGAAATGGCTTTTGATGCGCTCAGGAGTTTATTGGCCTTCAATGTTGAAAGATTGCATTGAATTTGCTAAAAGTTGTCATGAATGCCAATTGCATGGGGGCATACAGCATGTGCCTGCAAGCGAGTTGCATACAATTGTGAAGCCCTGACCTTTTCGAGGGTGGGCATTGGATGTGATTGGAGAAATAAAACCAGCTTCGTCGAAACAGCAAAGGTATGTTTTGGTCGGTATCGACTATTTCACAAAATGGGTCGAAGTCGTAGCATTGACAAATGTGGATCAAGAGGTTGTGATAGACTTTGTCCAAAGTCACATCATATGTAGATTTGGTATCCCAGAAACAATTACAACCGACCAAGGGTCAGTTTTTACTGGTCGAAAGATGCAAGGTTTTACAAAAGAGATTGGAATCAAATTACTGACTTCTACCCCATATTACGCACAGGCAAATGGCCAAGTCGAAGCGGCCAATAAAGTGATCATTATCCTAATAAAGAAACATGTAGGCAAGAAGCTAAGAAGTTGGCATAAGACGTTAGATAAAGCTTTGTGGGCATGTCGAACATCGCCAAAAGAAGCAACCGGAACAACTCCATTTCGACTGGTATATGGGCATGATGCAGTGTTACCAGTAGAGATTCAGGTTCATGCAGTCAGAATCTAGAGGCAACATGAAATACCTTCTGAAGATTATTGGAGCATGATGGCAGACGAACTGGTCGAGTTAGATGAGGAAAGAATGTTAGCCTTGGATTCATTACAAAGGCAGAAAGAAAAATTCGCTAGAGCCTACAATAAGAAGGTGAAGGGCAAAATATTTGCTGTCAACGATTTAGTTTGGAGAGTGATCTTGCCTATGGATAAAAATGACAGAGTCTTGGGCAAATGGTCCCCAAATTGGGAAGAACCGTGTAAGGTTATTTCGACTGGTATATGGGCACGATGCAGTGTTACCAGTAGAGATTCAGGTTCATGCAGTCAGAATCCAGAGGCAACATGAAATACCTTCTGAAGATTATTGGAGCATGATGGCAGACGAACTGGTCGAGTTAGATGAGGAAAGAATGTTAGCCTTGGATTCATTACAAAGGCAGAAAGAAAAAGTCGCTAGAGCCTACAATAAGAAGGTGAAGAGCAAAATGTTTGCTGTCAACGATTTAGTTTGGAGAGTGATCTTGCCTATGGATAAAAATGACAGAGTCTTGGGAAAATGGTCCCCAAATTGGGAAGGACCGTGTAAGATTTTGCAGGTTTTTTCTAATAACGCCTACGAGGTCGAAGAGTTCGCACCAGATAGACGAATCTTGAGGGTAAATGGAAAATACTTGAAAAAGTATAGGCCTCTCCTTCAAGAGGTCAAGATTTCGACAGGCTAAATGGCTGTCGAATAAATTAGGTTGGAGAAAACTATGTTTGAAACCAGCTACAAAAGCACAAAAAATTAAACATACACAGTGCTGGGAAATAAAGTAGTGGCATAAAAGTTGGCAAAAGCCATTGTTCAAATATTACATCAAAAATAAAAACGGCTAAAATTTGCCGAATCTAGACTGAAATGATTGAAGCTCAAGATTGTAGTGCAGAGGTTGAGGTTCAAAGTTGTCGGCCTGGACCCTAAGCTGTTCAAGTTTCTTTTCAACGTTGGAAAGTTCTTCAGCTACGGCCAAGGCATCTGTGGTGGTTTGCTCGACAGTATCTTGAGCCGGCTTCACAACCTTGTCGACAATGCGGGATTCTTCCTCAGTAATTGACCCCGATTCACTGTCCAGAGCAGCATTTTGACGCCGAAGGTCATCAATTTGGAGGCGTATCTCAACAGCTCTTGTTTGTTTGGAGGCCAATTCCTTCTTCTTCTTCTCAATCATTCCCAGCATTTTGGTGACTTCTTCATCGGATTTTATCACCAGCTCCCATTTCTCCTTCACAAAGGCCTCTGTAGTTACAATCTGGTGTTCATTTTCCCTAACGTTGTCGAGATGACGCAGCATGGGAACCAGAAGTTTTTCAAATGTGGCCATCACACACTTAGCATACTCAGAAAGGTGAAGCACCTTGAGTTGGGCAAGCACATGCAAGAGTTCTAGGCCGACAGTAGGTTCACTCAGAAGCACATGGGATAGATCCGGATTCAAGGCATAGAAACGAACCCTGTCCATCAGAGCTTTGACTTTTGTCGCTTCAGGACCCATCTTCTCAGAATGGAGTTGGTGAAACTGCTCAAAATCTAAAGAAGCATCACGTGATCTTACTAGGCTACAAAGCCTAGCAATTGCTTCTAGAGCAGAAGGCTTTATTGCCAGCGCCTGGGAAGATGAAGGGGAAGTAGTTGGTAGAGGAGCAGTTTGAGGAAGCTGGATTTTTGTGATGCCAACATTTCCTTGTCCCCTTGAATCCTGCAAAGTCAAGAAAGCTGAAGAAAGACTAGAATCAGAACTAGTCGAACTGGAATCCGTGTGGGTGGCAGGGCTAGTGACTGAACCAGAATCACTATCACTAGTCTGGATAGGGGAGTCAGTGAACTCACCAGCATTGTCGACAGAGGTTGCTTGGTGAGATGGAGAAGAAGTTGTCGACAGGGGAGTATAGTCAACAACATGGTGAGGTTGCTCACTAGAAGCATCAGCCTGTTTTAGAGCAAAAGAATGTTTGTAAGAAAAGTCCAGCAATTTAGGAAAAAGATAGTAAAACAAGTGATTACCTGTGTCGGTGTAGGAAGAACAATGTCCGGATTCCCTTCCTCCAAGATAGCAGCAGCAGGGATGTTAGTCGGCTTCGAAGTCCCCACAGCTGGATCAGGGACCTTATTGAGGATAGACGTGTCGACCACAATGGTGTCAGCGTCTAGAGAAGAAGGAGCCTCTGTAGTGAGCACTTTGTGTTATTTTTTTCTTTTTTGCTTCACCACCCTTAGAGGGAGAATCATGCTTCTTCCTTTTATGGCCCTGGTGGCCTTTGGATTTGTGGGATTGTTGAGGAGATGGTTGAGTCGGCTGAAGACAGGAAGAGAGGTTATAAGCAGATATTCTAGTCAGAAGATCGGACAAGCCGACAAGAAATACCTCAGGTCCTGTGGAAGCAGAACGCTTATGTTTTTTGGATTTCTTGGACTGAGGAGAAGGGACAGGTAGATCTGTCGAACGTGGTTGACCCTGCGCATAGGTAAAAGGTTAGAGGCCATGTATTGTTTTTCTTAGAGAAATCACAGGGTTGAATGAGATTGCTACATATAGTTGCATACCGAAGAACTGGATTTTTTCAAAACTTGGGAAATGGGTTGCTCATCATCATCAGAGGACTTCTCAGGAGTAGCCTGCAAGAGTGGAAATGCCAGTTAAGAATATATATCAAAGTAAGAGAAAACGACAAATCAGCCAGATTTGAACCTGAGTCTTTTCTGTCGAAATGATAGGTTCATCGACAGAAGCGTGATCCACAGGGTCTATGGGGATTGCTGTAAAGAAAACATGGAAAATCAAGTAAGCGACAGAATCCAAATAAAAAGAGGTGTCAGCTTTCCAGAAAAGTGTTACCAATTTGTGTGGTATCGCACACTCTAATATATTGAGGATCAATATGAATTGGCCCTGAGTAGTTGGGTAGATAATGCTTCGTCGATACCACTATGTCGGCCTTTTTCTTATAAGCATTTTGCACGTCTGAAAAGGGACAATAATACCAATCTGGAATTGAAGAGTCGAAGGCCAAAGCCAATGGGCTAGATGGCAAAGGAGGGAATCTGATGTTTCCGAAATGAAGGGCGTAAAGATACTTGTCTTTCGCGTAACCAGAGATTTTAAGCTTTGGGATCTTGTCGGTTACCTTCTCCTTTAATTCGGCAGCGGCCTCAGAAATGGTCCGACGAAGATTATCAGGTCGATACACAACTCGAAAATATTTCTGGAAAGCTTGAATTTGTTTGATATGGAGAGCCTTACACTTGGTCGATTTCGCCTGCAAATGGACAAGAGCTTGAGTTAGTTCAGATAATTTGGCCTCAGGAGCGCCAACGTAAGCAGAAAAATATGATTGCCACCAATCATCAAATTTTTTGGTACAGAGGAAGGCTGGTTGAAACGGGATAGAATGGAGCCTTGGTCGTTTTGCCCAAAGGACCTCAACATCTTCTTTGACCATATTCCAGGGCTTATCACAAAGGATGTTTGTGAGTATGTCGAGAGAAGGAAACAGGGACTTGGGAACAAACTGACAAAGTCCAAATTGTCTGGCTACCAAGTTGGGTTGGTAAGCAACTAGTCCAGGGTTGACACCGGATAGTACAGCCGATAGAAACTGGGGGACCAGAAAGCGTCTCCAGATAACAAAAGTTTCATTCTTGTGTTCATCTTCAGTCGGAGGGAAAGCCTTGGTGAGCCATTCAGGACCTTCAATTCGACTACTGAAAGGAGCCATAGAGGGGTGAAAGTCGACACGAGTTAACATGATGTCAAACAAAAGGCGAAACACCTTGACATCAGGAAAGGTTTTGTCGATGGGGGTCAAAGGGATCAGTCACTTCCAAAGAAGGTGTTGCTCTTCTAGGGGACACGCGACCCTTCTCATCCCATGAGACGTTATATCTTTAGAAAAAGTGGCGTTGAGCCACAATTGTAGGAACCAGAAAGGACCGTGAGCCAAGACATTCTTCTTTTTTGAGTTCTCAGGGTCAAGGAGTTTGATTTGGCAGACGACCTCAGTTAAAGAATCGTAAAGAGATGCCAGTATTAATTGGCCAAGAGCAATGTCACGCTCTTGGTGTAACTGAGTCGCCAGGAGAGCAAAGTGTTTAGCTATCTGCATTGATCTAGAGCAAAACACAAAGCGAGACAACCAAAGAGTTAGAAAGGCTACATGTTCTTTAGTGGTTACAGGGCCCGAAGAGGTAGCATGATGATCAATGAAGTTATTGTATGTCAGTTTGCGAGAATCACCAACGTCAAACCTTAGAGAGACTGGTGCTACAGCTTCGCAGTCGAAGACTTCGCCGGTCGGTTTTAGGCCTGTAATGGCAGCAATATCTAAAAGCGTCGGCGTAATCATGCCACACTTTGTATGAAAGGAGTTGGTCGAACTTTCCCAGAATTGGAGGGCAGCCAGCAACATGCCACAGGATTGAGGGGGGGCCACAGCGGGCAATATACAAAAGGGTATATATACCTATTCGTTTCCAGTGGTCGATTTTCTCTGCCTCTAAACGATCCATCCAAGCGCAAAACTTAGGACAGTTCTTGGGAGGAGCAGTTCTAAAACTCCTTTCGACATAATGGAGGGAGAAAGGTTTTTGAGAAGAAACTAGTGGTTTAGAAAGATGACTGGTAGGGAAAAGGAATTTTTCTTAGTTATCTCAGGTTGACGATTCTCTGGGAGTGGACCTAAGAATGCTAGAGGTTTGTCAGATAGGGAGAAAGGGATTAATACTTGAGAATGCCAGATTTTGGCTTTTTCTTCAGCGAAAGGAGGTTCAGGAACATATTCCTTGCCATCAATGGTGAGTAGTTGCATGAGCTTCGCAGCGGAGGGGAGTGTTTTGTTTTTGCTTGAGCTGGCCATGGAAGAAGTTGAAGGTTTGAAGAAGAAAGGAGTTTTGTTCGTTTTCGTTTACTGAAGCAGAGGGAAAAGATGAAGAGCGAAAAAAGGAAAGAAGAAGAAGAAACATGGGTTTTATAAGAGTTTAAACCCTAGGAAAAGGAAAAATGGAAGTTTGATTTTCTTTTTTCTGATATATGTACCCATGTTCCCACATCTGCAGACACGTGGAGGCGAATGGGCAATCGTGGATGGAGACACGTTTCTGTCATAAAGACGTGAAGTGATGGAGACGTGATTTTGTGAGTCTCGGGAGAAAAAGGAGATGTTTGTCATGATAAGATGACGTCAGCAGCGTGGGACAAACAGTTGCACCACCAAGTAGAAGTGGAAACGGTAAAGAGCAATTCGACATCTCAAAGATGCCATTATCTCATAAAAAGTCGACATTCGGAAATGGCATCTCTGGGGGGCATTTTGTTACCACAAGAAATTAGTGAGGCATGTTGAAGGCGTAATTAATGAAAACGCCTTATGGATTTAAGGATTATACCTCACCAAGGGGATGTTTGAAAGAAAAGCTGAGTCCAAGATAAGCAAGAGCTGGGAAAACCACAGGTTACTAGAAGATGAAATTCACGGAAGAAGCAAGTTGGGTCGAAATCCGTTCTGTCGACTAAACCAGAGATTAGGACTTAAGAAGTTCTTGATTGTATCGGACACATAGGGGATGGTGTCGACATCAGTACCTGAGCGGGATAAGTTTGAAATTCAAAATGACTAGCGGTTACAAGGAGAACGAGCGCCAAATATACAGAGCAGTTTTTAGATCGTGTAGCACGACGTCTATCTACAAACAGTTATTTTTGGGGTAGTTTTGCCTGTAGACAGTCTCTTTAGTTCATTATAAATAGGGGATCCCACAGAGGACTCCGGGGTGTTCACTTTGTACCAAAATCACTTGTAAAAAACTTCACATTCCCAGCGCGAGGAAGCAAGAGTTTTCAAGAGTGCTATGTATGTGAATCACCACATTTACTTCAATGCAACTTCCTTATTTTTCAATTGTTCTTGTTGAACACTTTATTTTAATTTCTTTTACGTTTGAATTATCCTTTTATGTTGTCGTCTATGCTGTCGACACTAATTCTATTACGATAATAGAATTCACCAAAAGCGTGCTCGTTGTGTATGTCTTTTGAATGTTATAGTGTTGTCCGTCACGAGTCACCCATAGTCTATAGCATCATCATTTCGTGTGGAAAACCTTTTCTTGTTCAATATTTTGTCAGAAGCCGTTTCTCACAAAGTTAATAGTCCGTCGAATTGAACGAGTTACCCTGTTACATTAGCACATGTCTTAGGATCAACTGGTCGATCCTGCAAGTAACCCTTAGTTTTAAGGCTTAGGGAGGACCAGCGATTGTTTACCAATTTTCACAGTAAACAGTTGGACCTAGGGAAATTGTTCTACTTACACTAGTTGAATAGGGATAGGAGATCCTGAGTAGTGGCATATGGAATTAACGTTCTATACATCGTCTAACTCTGCTTACGTTGGTGGACTAGGGATAGAAAACTCTGAGTAGTGGTTAGTGAGTTATTTCGTGGGGGGGCTGCCTATAATGGTTTTATTAATTCGTCGTGAAATTATAAGGATAAGACCATTCATACAAGGTATCATACATTAACAATAGAGGATAAGGGGATTCTAATGCACATCCTAACTGTATTTATTACTTCTGTTTCAAACTTGTTATTTGTTTTTCGTATAAGAACCCGGAAACTCCCATGTACTGTTTTTCCTTTACATTGCATAATTGTTTACTTGTTCGAACACGGTCTTTGTGGGTTCGATCTTTTTATTACTGCGACATTATTGGTACACTTGCCGAGAAGTCATCAATCACCATTAGTCATGCAAATTTCATTCTGATAATAGTGAAATGTTTGTTGGTTTAAAGCACACCCTATATGTTTTAAAAAAAGGGTTAATGTTATAATATATAATTAAATAAGATATAATGTTAGCAAATAGATAGATACTTACCCATGTTAATAACTTTTTTTCTGTGGTTTCTGTCCTTGATTTCTCTCATGAAATTTTGCACAATGTGTCCGATACAGTAGACATGCATAAATGGCATACTATGCCAACCATTATCTAGATTATTGTATGCACTTTCAATTGATGCATGCATGTCTGAAATCAAGCATAGGTCGGGTTGAGGAGCAACATGCCTTCTCAAGTTCTGTATAAAGAACCCCCAACCTTCAGTCGTCTCACCTTCCACAAGGGCAAAAGCAACTAAGAAAGTATTATTATTATCATCTTGTGTTACCGTCATAAGTAGTGTCCCTTTGTACTTATCATATAACCAGGTTCCATCAATTTGAAGTATAGACTTGCAATATGCAAAGCCTCTTATGCATGGTCGAATGCCCAGAATAGCCGATGGAAGATGTGTTTCCCTTCAACAATAATGTCGTCATTTGTATATAAGGGTTGTGTTTCCATTTCTACCATTGTACCGGGAACAAATTTTTTAAGTGCTAACAAGTAATGTGGAAGTTCTTTGTATGAATTCTCCCAGTTACCATACACCTATTCAATTGCTTTATTCCTTGCAATCCATGTTTTCCTATATGACAAAGTGAATTTGTATTCAGAAACAATTTTACTGATACAAACACTCACCTTGATTGAAGGATTATTGTCTACAAAAGGCATTAAATGTTGACACATTATGTGAGAGCTAAGTTTACGATGATCCTAATTAAAGATATTTGTTGAAAAACTATGTGGGGGTTCATAATTCCTATCTCACATAAGTCATTTCTTTTTCTATAGGACGCCAATAGACGAAACTTGCACATATTATTTTTACAACATATTATATATCACTTCTTATCAGAATTTTTCACCTTAAAATCCACATAGTGTTTCATGTGATATTTCTTTATGGAAAGCATACAACCAGCTTTATTTTTAAATTGGTTACCCACATCTATGTCACCCTCCGTCGGAAGACGAGGAATGCATGGACATTCAAAGGATGATTGATTTGCACTTAAGCATTTGTTTGTCATATGGGCAGATGGGCAGAATACATTCCCAACGGGAATGTGTTGTTCATTGTCATCAACTTCTTCTGGATCAACATGGTCGCCTTCTTCAAATAAAGTAGTATAATAATGGTCAACTTGTGCCTCACTTTCTTCTTCAACGTCTTCTTCTTCAATATATTCGTTTGGATTTATATTTGGTAAATCTTTTGATGCATTGATTATCTGTGATATTTGGGTTTGTTGACATTGTTAAAATCTTATATATAAATCAATGCAATGAAACCCATAAAATTCATGATTCACGAACATCGTTTCAACATCTTCGTCGTTGCAAACCTTCAATGGAACAAATTTAAATTGATTGTTCCCAAAATGAACAGCATTCCTATAACTAATTTGTGAAACAAATCTAGATTGAATCTTCATCTCTATCCTTTCTTTCAAATGTTAGAATGATGACCTTCTACTAATCGTGAAATGACAACTTTCAGTATTTTCAAAGATCAAGCCCACTTCATCAGATGAAATAACATTTCCTGTATGATGGGCATTAACCATATTTTGTTGAGCGTGAGACATGGTATAACAATTTTTTATGAAATTAATGCACACAAATGTTATGAAAATATTTTGAGTTGGTGTAAAGTTATTTGAGAAAATGATACTTATAAAAGGATAGCTTTTTTTGTCTTTATTCACACTATTTCGCATGCTGGTCAAATGGTCAAATGGTTAAAAATATCAATTATACAGTGTCGCCCATTATTTGACCGGATGTCAGTGGAATTCAACTCTGCCGCCCAATGCATGTCTGGTCAACATACATGTTGCGGAATGCATTAACACGATGTCGCCCATAGTAGGACTGACTGGCAGTCAAAAAAGTAACTTTGCCGCCCATTACAGGACTAGTTGTCAATGGAATTCAACGCTGCCGCCCATTGAACTATCGAACACGAATCTTCTGCATGCATGTAGAGATTCTCATGTACAAGCATGCATGTATACGCACCAACACCATTCATATAATATTAAATTTTTCTACCAACAATTATCTCAACCACTTCATAAATTTTTCTATAAATTTCTTCTTCTACTATAATATAAACATGCACAATTATTCTACTACTCTTACCATATAACATTATTTCTACTACAAAACATGTCTCTGTTAACGTATGGAGAAGACCATCGAGGGGCACCAACAAATATTATTGCATATGTAAGTGTTTGCTTCTAATATGTCTTTGTTTTTTATGTATATGTCTTTATTTCTAATATTGCTTCTAATATGTATTTCATTCAATTTTTCTTTTTAGAATGAACGAAATTTCAAATCACGTTCACATTCATACGTCGAGGTCGGCGAGATGATCTGTCCATATTTGATACAAGCAGACTTTGGTCACGTTATAAATATAACTTCATACGACATTAATATAAAATTTATTCTCGCCTTATGCGAAAGATAGAGACCGGAAATCCACACATTTCATCTTCCAATCGGTGAATGCACAGTCACTATGGAGGATGTACAGATGTTTTTAGGTGTGCATGTGAATGGTTTAACAATAGTTAGACGCACAAATGTGGAATATGAGAGAATTCTAGAACTATTGGGGGTGCCTTTGGAGGACAGTGATAGAAAAGGGCAAAAAATTAAAATTAAATGGCTAACAAACCATTACAATGCTTTGAAATTAGACGAGAATTCCCCCGAGGAAGTGAAACTTTGGAAAACTAGAATGTATATTTTATTGCTTTTTACAGACTTATCATTTCTTGATACTGATGGTAACATTATACATCTTCAATTTTTACCATTATTAGCAAACGTAAATAAAATAGGTAGATATAGTTGCGACACTGATATTTTATCGCATCTATACAGAAATTTGTACAGATGCGCTAAAAAATATGCATAATTTTGTTAGTTGTGGAGTTTTACTTCAAGCTTGGGGTTGGTCTAGAATGCCAAGACTGTCACCAACAAATCTCAATCCATTCCAGTTTCCATATGCGATCAAGTACGTATAAAAAAAATATTTTTTAGATATGTTTTTTTGAGGTATTTTTTAATAACTATTTCTTTTTTAAGTGGTCCGCATATGGGATGAATTACGGAAGAAAAAAAACCTCATCATTATGCTCTTGGATATCGGACGTTCTTCGATCATTTTGAGGTGGATAATGTATTATCTTCAAGACTTATACTACTAATATTTAAAGCTTATTTATATTTTTTTCAATTAATCCTTTTTACTACTACGTAACAGTTTCTATGGAGGCCCTATCTTGGACTTGAAGATGAGGATCCAACTGAAAGTGACATGTGGAATTCAATAATACTTTTAATATGTTTCACTTATGTTGAAATGCATCATTCAGATAGGGTTAAACTCCAATTCGGGATTTAAAAAGAAATTTTGGGCCCACCTAGATGCATGGAGGAGTACTACCAAAGTCAGACGTCAGACCAATGGAAATTTCAAAATTGGAAAGAGCATTATAGACATGAGAGTCAACAATTGCAAAATCGCCGCAACACTATCTTACAAGGAGATTCATGCCCAACGAATGTAAACCTAGTAGGGAATACATGGATTGGTATAGATTTGTGTCCAATTTGCATCTATCACAAAATTGATACCTGTTTGATCCTCGTAACAAATCCACATCTTCAAACTTCCAACACACCTGACTATCAACCAACACTTACACCAAACAGCAAACATGTAACATCCAACAACCTACATGTAGCACCCAACAACCTTTCAACCCAACATAAAAACCTTATACCCCTAGACAACACTACCATCAACAATACTCATCATTTAACTCAACCCCCTATAACACTCAATAACAAAACCAACAATAAAACTCAAATTTTACTCCCTCAGCATCATACACCCAACCACAAACACCATTCATCACCCACTATAACCAATACTCATTTTCACAACCTATCCCACAAGAACACAACTACCAAACACCCCAACCACAAATACATTTTTACCACTCACAAATCTTCATCCTAAATTCTTCTCAAGAGGAAATGCATGATGTTTTTTGCATGCTAACTTTCTTAAATGGTAACTTTTCTAATTTCTCTAGAGGAAAGATAGAAAAAAAGGTAAGTCCGCTGTCAGCACAACATGTTAATAGCCGGCCTGACGCCAGATTTCAGTTTCCAATCTATTTTCAATATTGCCTTGTCAGCAAGCTCAGTTTATGACACAATGTTTATGGTCCTCCCAGTTTCTTAATATTAAGGTTATTCCAAATTAAGTAACATTACAGTGGTCATCATATCTATTCTATTCTTCCTTTCACCCTTTAACTACCACTTCTGTTTCATTATAAATTCATTCATCTGCACATAATAAGCATTAAAACCCAATTGGTGAAAAAGTTATTAGGCTCAATCACTAATTAGGTCAATCAAATGTTATTTTCCATGTGGGGGCATTGGGATGATGTAGGAATGATTTGGCTATTTTCTTTTCACCTAAACATTCAACTTCTTTTTCCCATCTACCTGATTGTATAGCATCACAAAGGCTTTATTCCAGCTCAGAAACCTTTCATCACTCCATTTTATTACCATTTCTAAAAGAAATAAACTTCTTTTTCTGTAGACAACTAAACATGCAATCTTCAACTTTTTTATTTCTTTTTTTCCTTTAGTCTTCATGATCATCCCTAGCTGACTCATCCTACAAAAGCTCAGTTGTTTCCTTTTAACCATATATATATATACTCATTTTGAATACATTCATTCATCAACCAAATTCCTACACCTCTTCAACTTTTTTTACAACCTAGAAACAAAATCCTCAAAGGCAAGAACAAGATATAACACTAAAATGAATACTTCATTTCTTCATGAGCTACTTAATGGGATCTCTATCAGCTCAACATATCCGGCTGGGAAGTCCTCAAAGAGATTCTTGCCCGATTCTTCTGGAAAATACTGCAAGTCTATCACAAAGTCAAAGAAAGGTAGGACACATCTTCATTACCAAATATGTATTTCATCAATCAAATTTAATTTTATTGATCATGCTCCTTTTTCTTTTTGACAGGTAAGTTAAATTCAGTTCTGACTAAGATGACAGATACTGTAAAAGGGAAACTGAGGCTGGGAGCAAGAATTCTTCGGGTTGGCGGAGTAGAGAAAGTGTTTATGCAACTCTTTAGTGTTACAGATGGAGAGAAGCTATTGAAAGCATCACAGTGTTACTTATCAACCACATCAGGTCCTATAGCTGGCCTCCTCTTCATATCCACTCACAAAGTTGCTTTTTGCAGTGAGAAATCCATCAAGATCGCTTCCCCAAAAGGAGAATTCATTAGAGTCCAATATAAGGTGATATTCTTACCTTTTGTAATGTCCATGTTAATGCTCTCAATTTCGTTTACCTTTTCTTCACACTTTGTAAGTATGTAACCTTAATTAACCTTAATTTGCTTACTATTTCAGGTCTGTATTCCACATGAAAAGATAGAGCATGTCAACCAAAGTCAAAATAGGAAGAAACCTTCAGAAAAGTACATAGAAATAGTCACCGTAGATGATTTCGACTTCTGGTTTATGGGTTTT
Source organism: Lathyrus oleraceus (assembly GCF_024323335.1). Lineage (NCBI taxonomy): Eukaryota > Viridiplantae > Streptophyta > Magnoliopsida > Fabales > Fabaceae > Lathyrus > Lathyrus oleraceus. The sequence continues at coordinate 507,999,057 of NC_066584.1, read as the reverse complement.
TTTAATTACCAGAAAGCTTTAAGATATCTCCAACAGGCTATCTATGAATCTCAAAGAGAAAAGTTGTAGAAATAGTCAAATCATTTATCCTACTGCTTCATCAATTATTTTTTGAAGTTGCAGAGGTTCCAAATATATACAAATATTTTACAAAAGCTACTTGTTTCTTAAACTCTTGGTTCCATGATCTAACAGATGTTTCAGTCTATACATAAAAGGGTGGCAACAAATATGTTTTAATGCTTATTTTAGTTAGCATTAAGTTCTTTTACATAGATCATTAACATCTGTCTTTCTTTCAAGAGAACAGCATATGATCTCCACTTTTCATACTGAATTTTCACTATCCAATAATAAAGACTGCAAATCTTATCTTAGAAAAAACGCATTAAGGATTTGATAAATTATGTATATGTTTTTATTTAATAGCAAATGGTCCCTCTATTTTATTTGATTTCTTAATTTTATAACTGAACTTTTAGGTTGGTCTGGCATGAAAAAGCTAACGTGCCAACTTATAATGAAGAATGAGAGACTAAATAATGTTTAAGAAAAAGTTTGTCCGGATAAGAGAAAGCCTACCTTCCAACTACAATGCTGAATGGCACACTAAACAATATTTAAAGAAAAAATTAAAATTGTTTTTTATTGAAAAGAGAAACAGCTCAACACCAAAGGCCCAATTTAGGATACCCTTGTATGAAGGGTGATGAACACGTAGACCTTCGTCAGATACTAGATATAAATTTCAGACCAATCACCCATCATATCCAATTTGATAGTCTTACGCATTCCGCGTCAGATCAATTGAGAGTGATTTTAATTGTTCATTCTATATAAATTCGTTCATGCGTTATAATATGTATTTTTTAATTCATTCTTACAAGTTACACCTCTCAGACTTCATTGACTTAGGCGTTATCGTTGGAGGGCTAATCTTGCAAGCACACCCCCGCTCTGTTACTGGAGATTAGCATCACCGCATTAGAAGAGCTCATACTCATGTGTTATCAATTTTATGTTCTACACCGGAATAGTGGCACCATATGTGGGGATCGTCTTCTGATTCTGACGAATTTTCACGTAAAGTTCGCCAAAACCTTTTCGTTGTGTCGTTGCTATCATATTATCACTTGATATAATCTTTGTTAACTCTTTTCACCAATAATGGTAGCTTCTAATCAGCTCGAATAGTCGTTCATCGTAATGTGGCCAAAGCAGAAGTCATTGTGTTGGTCCTCACTCCCACGCAAGAAGTTCCACCTTACTCTATGGCTGGAGCCAATCCAATCTTAGTAACTTCTCTGAGTGTATTATCTCCTTAGACTCTAGTTCCTCCACCTATCTTATGAAGCACTTTCTAGATCTTTCTGTCTTTCAAGCCTTTTCAGCAGTTCCTTCAAAGCCAAACTTCTAAGCAACATCAATTGCAAGGAACTTATCACTAATATTTCAACAACATAAGGCCCACTTTTGGGGATTCATGAAGTTGTAGTTACCTTCGAGGAAGGAAGACACTTCAGGATAATATATATATAGTTCTTAGTAGTCATGTGCAAAAGTGTATACCATTGCATCTTAGGAAGACCCTTTGCTGTAACTTTTGACATCGTCACTTCTCTGCCCACTTCAAAATATATCATAATGTCCATGACGAGCCAACTATGATATATGTCAACTTATTAGGAACTCGGCGCATGCATAGAGCTTTGCAGTTATTTACGAGTAGATTTGGTAAACAAAACAAGTTTCTATTAATATTTAAGGGATCAAACTCAAAAATCTCCTGAAACATACTTGTTTGAATATAAACCTTTGAACAGCATGTTATGATTGAAATCGAATTGAAATCGAAGATACAATGTGAAGATAACAGTGTGGAATTTTGACAATACTTGGAATATAAAATATTTTGAATACAAAGATAACTGAAATCGAAATGTAAAACTAAAGATAAAATAATAAATGATTGAAATGTAAATGAATGCAGAAAAAGGCTTGAATGTAAAATTGTTTGGAATTTATAAATATGGAAAGCATACGTACATTTTCTTCACTCGTTTGTCAAGTATGCAGATACTTCGAGTATGTAGAAATATGAGTACAACTGTGGGCTCATATAACGTAAACATGTGTCCCCTTATATACTAACCTAAAATAACTACCTAAAATGGTCGATTAAACAAATCACGACACGTTTTACTTCCATGCAGTTGTTATCTTCGACTAGCCTCCACGTGTTTTCGAGTAATCACCTGTTCTAATCTCATTCCCGCTCTTTCAAATAAGCGAAATAACCAACTTATAACATTTGAAAATTTCACTAAGTTCATAGATGCTACCAACGTTCATCGACCTACCACTGCTTCGACCACATTTGCCACATGTATAAGTTTCGACATGTTCAATAGCTTCGTCATGGCACATTTACTCTTTCTTGCCATTTATAGTCAGGTCGAAAAATATGAGATGACAAATTTCCCTCCAAAATGCCATGTTTCGATTTTAATCAGAAAAAAGAAACGTGGCATTTTTTATCGTATTTTTCAACATTGCTTCCACTTCTTCGCTGACGGCATTGTCATTGTAACACCTCAAAATTTGCCCTCCTCTTCTTGGGACTAGCTTAGCATTTTGCATTTCATGTTTTAGGGCATTAGGTATTTTCATATTGCATACCATGTGATAAGACAAGTCATCCTCTAAAGTCTTTCTCAGAAGATAGAGAGGTCAAGAGATTCAAGCCTGAGGGTCTCATGGATTGATCACCATCCATCTGAGGATTTGTGCTTCAATTAGGGTTTTCTTGGTTCTTCAAAGAGGTTGAGCATTATCTTGTTTGCAATAGTATATCACCATCATCATGGTTCTATCATCACCAAGGGGTTCATTATTCATGATCATGTTCCTTAGGATTAGGGTTTTGACCTCTGGTCAACCCTAATCAGTGACTTCTATTCCAACCAGGGATTTTCAAGGAGATGAGGTCTTTATTGAGATGAAGATCATCATGTGATTTTATTGAGCTTGTGCAAGCTAGGGTTTCATTTTGGAGCCATTTCATCAAGTGGTTGAGGCTCAAAATCATCTGTGCATGTTCAAGTCATCTAGGGCTCATAAAAGTCAACTGTGCAAGAACTGAGGGCTAGGAGGGGGAGAAATGAGTTTCAACATCTCATTCATGTTCAAAAGAGGCTTATTCATCATTATAAATGCATATCTTGAAGAACTTGAGGTCAGATCAAAAGTTGCCAAAAATAGAAAGTGACCTGTAATTGAAAGTTTCCAAAAATGGAAAGGTTTTGGTTCAAATTCAACTTGATTTTACATCATCAAAGAAGCTTCAAATGAAATTTTGTCCAACATGAAAGTTGAAGATCTCTCTCTCCCATTTCCAAAAAGTCCAAGATCATGAATTTATGATGAATGGTTGAGGAGATATGATCCAATCATTGTCAAGTGTGCATGGGACTTCAAAAGGCCATATCTTTTGACTCATAACTCCAAATTGAGTGGCTCTTTTTGCCAAATTCTTCTCATGACATGAACTTTCCAAATCTATCATGGCATGGCATGAAAATTCATTATATGGTCATTTGCATATTCATGAAGATTTTGGAGGGAAATTCATAAATTCAAAATTGGTGCATCATGGGAACTAATCACCATTGCCATTGTGTTAATTGGAAGTTTTTAAGTGGATTTAACCATGCAATTGGCACTGTTCACGTATGCATGCTTCACACACCACCAATTTTCCAATTTTGTCAAAACACCTTATTTTTGCTAATTACCATTAACCATTGCTAATTAACATTTTCAGTGTGATTAGTACAGCATATATATACATAATCATAACAGAATTTGGGGATTTTCACCATTTCTAGATCTAGAACTTTTTCCCTCCATTTTTTTCTCTCAATCATAATTCAAATTTTCATCACATAACCTTCCAATTTTCTTGCATATTCTTGTTCCCTGGTGTGGATTTAGTACAGATCAAGCCTTGGATCATCAAGATTGGACCAGAATCGTGCAGGTGAAGCTCAAGAACATAGCCATGGCAATTGAGATTTAAGCAAGATCTACACAGTTCCAAGCCTCAAATTCTTCATCAATCTTCATAACAAGTATTCTGGAGTAGATTTGAAGCTTGCCAAGCCTTGGATCGTGCATTTCCAGAAGTTGATCTTCAAGAGGTCACATTTTCGAACCTCTTAATTCCTATTTTTATGTGCCTAGACTTGTAGATCTATTCATGCTGGAAATTCTGATATAAAGAACATGAAAAACGGACAAATATTGAGAGAGTTATGAGAGATTAAAGTTTGGTGTTCATAAGTGTTCTTGATCGATTCTTGAAATATATGATGAATTAGAGAAAAATATTAGTGGATTCGTGATCTACACGTCAAGACGAGTCCAACCATATATGATTTCGCTAATTCTGAAAAGAAAAAAAATTCGTGTACTGTTCACCACCGTCTTCATGAAGAAGACGGTGGTTTCCGCTAGTGGCCGTCGCTAGTTTTTGACTAGGGCTTTGAATGAAACGACGTAGTTTTGGCCAGCGAAGTTCCCCTCGCTTCGATTCCGGCTGGGAGCATTTTCCATTTTATTCAATTCTTTTCATTATTTCATGTTTTTTTTTCAATTTTTATTTCATTTTTTCCATGATCTTCAAAAAATCATAACTAATTGTAAAATCATCCAATTAATTCCAGTTTTTTTCCTACATGATCCTTGAAATGTCTAGAATTTTATGGTGGTGATTGTATGATTTTATCATTGCTGGAAATTAATTTGTGTTGCATTCTTTGAACATGTGTACATTTGGACCTTGCTTCATTCTTCCTACCATAAAATGCTTGATATTGATCCGATGGCCATGAAATTTTGTGTGATGGTTCTTAACATGATAATTGACATTTTAGGCTTGGTTTGATATTTTTCTCATTTGCCATTTCTGTTTTATGTACATGTTAACATGGTGTGACAATGCATGTCACACAATTGGATGTCCTATTTGATCATTTTCATTTCCATATCAATTGATCTCTTCTGCTTACAATTTTTGGTATGCTAATTGTGTTTGATGTGTTGAATGCTCATGAAAATTTCCAGAATTGTTTGAGCCATTTCTGATTTAATGTGCATTTTCTCATCTTGTATGTCCAATTGATGATCATGTTGTGTGCATTGTCTTCCTTTGCTCATATCATGACCTTGCTTGATGATTTTGATGTGGCACTTTTTATGACATGTTCATGATTGATTAAATGTGATTCCTGTTGAGTTTTAGCTCCTGTTTTGAATTTTTTCTTCACTTTTGACCTAAGGCTTTGCCTTAGGATTTTGGACTCACATTTTGAGTTGTGCGTTTCAGGTTTTCAAGCAATTAGCCACATTGGTTGATATGATCTCATCACTTGAGATACAAGCTATATTGGTTGACTAACCTTGCTTGTTTTGTAGGTCTTTTGGATGGTGAATCAATTTAGTTTGCTTGCACCTTATGCCTTGCACCATTGTTGTCTGATAATTGGTTGTCTGACTGTTGTTGATTGTTTGATATGTTTGGATGTAAATATTGATTGGTTTAGATTTTCTTACAGGTACCTTTAGCCGCTTTAACTCATTATTTGAGTTGCTTTGCTTGATTTGTGGTTGGCATACCACCTAGGTATTTTCCTTGAACTTCATGTAGTCTGGAAGACCTGCCATGTTATTTTGGCAGGCACCTGTCTGAAGCCCTCCTTAAAAGGCAATGTTTGTGCTTGTTTATCTTTGTGCCTTGTACATTTAAAGACCTCCTAAGTGAAGAGGCATTGGCAGATAAAAGGGATGTGCAATCCATCCCCTGCTATTCAGTTGTGTCATTCATCTTGCTCACACCATGTGTTGATGCACTTTGAATAAAAGCCCAAAATCTTGTACATAGAGTCAGTCATTGTGGAATAGAGTCCCACATTCTGGACTCCCACACATTCTTTGATTCAAGCTCACCCAGGCCCGGGTTAAGAGCTATGAGGCATAACCCTCATCTCCATTTCATCTGCTCACCCTAACTCTCAATGTTAGAGGTTAAGAGCCTGACCACCCATTCCAGTATTTGGCTTGTTTGTCAAGGTCGATATGACCCCTTGACTAAAGCCCAACCTTGCTTGAGCCCACTTGTTTGCATATAGTGTGTGTTATTTCGCTTTTGATGTTTATCTGTTTTGATTCTCATCTCCTTTCTGTAGGAGTCGTATGATCAACTTTCAAGGAAGTTGAATGTACGTAGAGATAGACTTGAGTTGGCTCACTGCCTGTGTGAGTCAAACTCTTGTTAGAAACCTCAACCTAGGACTATTGTGGATTACATGACAACTATTAGGCTCGAGTCAGTCTCCCTTTTAGTTTGTTATTTCCCAGTCTCTGGTTAGGATAGAAGTTTCTCCCCTGTTCAGGGGAACTACGTCGCCCTGATCCTCATACCAGATGAGGTACGTAGGCAGGAGATCGTGCGAGATCTCTCCGGGCGCCCTTTTCTTTTTTTGAGTGTGTTTTGCTTGACAGCTATGAGGTCCGAGTTCCCGACTCCCTTCTAGTCTGTGTGTTCAACCCTTTTCTTTTTCAACTCTTCTGCTTTGTGTGTGTGTGTTTGGAGTCTGATGTAAGCCCAGCGTTTGGCATTCGGTTTCCCGTTTGTGTTTGTTTGTTTGTGGAGTCAGATGTAAGCCCAGCGATTGGCTATCTGTTTCCTGTTTCTTTTGTGGAGTCTGATGTAAGCCCAGCGATTGGCATTTGGTTTCCTGTTGGTGTTTCTTTTGTTCGGAGTTGGATGTAAGACCAGCGATTGGCATTCCGTTTCCAGTTGTGTGTTTGCTCTGATGTTTCAGCGTCTTTGTGTGTGTTTTGTTTCGGCGTGCGTTAGCCGAACTACGGTAGCTCTGATTCTCATCCCAGATGAGATACGTAGGCATAGGATGCGATATCCTAGCGAGCCCGTTCCCCTCTTCTTCCATCTGTGTTTTATTCCAGTGTGTGTGCATTCTTTGAGCAGTTATTTAGCAACCTTATTCTATTCTCTTGAGCGTGGATCCCGTCGAGTACGACGGACGTGAGGGGGTGCTAATACCTTCCCCTTGCGTAACCGACTCCCGATCCTTGCAATCTCCGGTCGTAAGACCATTTCCTTTCCAGGTTTACTTCGAGCATTTCCTTTCCCTCCTTTGGGATAAATAACGCACGGTGGCGGCTCTGTTTGTTTGCTTTTGTCCGCCGATTGTTTTTCACGGATGCGACAGCTGGCGACTCTGCTGGGGACTAGAGAAGTTGACCTCTTGCTGGTCCATCTTCCCTAAGCGAGTCAGTCCTAGCGCTCTCTAGGATAGTTTGGGTTGTTTGTGTTGCTTTATTTATTGCATTTATGATTATTATACTGTGATTGTACATATTTGCATAAATGTTTGCATGCATCATATTATCATTGTGCTGATTCTGGACAGGTTTGGTTCCTCTGATTTGGGGTGGGTGTTCTGAGGAGGGCTAAAACCCAGGCCCGAGTATACACCTAGGATTAGTGTGGTCTCACATTTCCTCACATGTTGGATCAGCATGTTGTTGCGACGTGACATACCACAAGCCGGACGAGGTTCTTTTGAGAGAGCTCTCCTGGGTGGAGTATTCCACTTTGGTTGGGCTACCTCATCTGAGCTGTTGACTTCGGTGACCGTTCTTTCCCGGATCTTTGGTTTAGACGGTCTTATGAGAGCTGCAGCGGCACACCCGAAAGGGCAAACCCGTTGAGTATCTTGTCCGATTGTCGAGACCATTATCCGCCTTAGGATGACCTGATTAGAATTCACCTGTGAGGGGAGGGTTGATTCTTACAGATGCATGTTCTGATGGTGACTTTGATGGTGACTAATGGTTCAGTTCTTGATCGAGGTCCTATTTATAAGTCGGATTTATGGATTTATTTTTGAGACGCCGGAGTTCTGTCCGTGGTATTTATCAGTGGGGATCCGTTTATTTCAGGATTCCCTGTTGTTATCTGTTCAGAGGATTTTCAGTGATGATGGTGGTATATCCTCCGTTCCGTTTATTTCGGAACCCTAAGTCGGAATTGTGGTTACTCGTTCCCTCAGATGGTTGTGATCAGTTCAAAGACCGGAACTCAGTGCAGTTGATTTTCAGAGGACTTGGAGGATGGCACAGTGCATTGCATTCATGCATCAGCATCATTCCCATTTTGCATTCATCTGCATCTAACCCATGTCTATCCATACTCAGGGTACATTCTCGATTGAGATTCTGGTTGAGAGACATCCTGATGTCAGAATGTTATTATCGAATTTTTTATCCGTCTCGATGAAACCAGGATCAAAGGACAGAGTGTTCCTCATACGGATACACATTGCATTCATGCGTGAGTCATAATAACCTGTCTTCTGTTTTGCAGGTGTCAGTATTTAACGTGTTTGATTGACACAGGAATCATTGCTCGCGCACGCCGAATCATTCCCTTGCATGTAGCACGTCCACACAGATACCCTACCAGACGCAACAGACCCAAACTGATGGATACACCCAACGCCGACATTCTCGAATTGAAAGAGATGATGAGGGAGTTGTTCAATGTCGTGCAAGGGCTCGCCTTGGGGTAGAAAGAAATCGCTGAGAGGGTGGAAAGGATTGAAAAATGGCTGATAACGGAGAAAACTCAGGGAAAAGCTTCGTCGTCTGGATCGAAGAAACCCTCTGGTAATGGTCAGCACAAGAAGGAGGTTGAATCAAGTGATGTGCATGCCAAGAGGGGTAAGGATCGTTATCACCCGTATGTTGCTGCGGTAACCATTCCTGCTGGTAATCAATCTGTACTACAACAACAGCAGCCACCTCAACAGAGAGTACAGAAAGCCAGGTGCCAAGTGAGAAAAGGGAAGACAGATCGGCAGTTTGATAAGCCACCCATGACGTATGCTCTTCTGTTGAAGAGGTTGAAGGATCTTGGATTGGTGCGGCCAAGGATGTTGGCTCCGTTGAGACCTGATCAGAGGCCTGCCAGTTATGATGAGAATGCCAAATGTGAATTCCACTCTGGTGCCCCTGGACACAATGTGGAGAATTGTAAAGCTTTTAAGCATATTGTCCAGGACCTGGTGGATTCCAAGGCCATTAATTTTGCACAATCTCCAAATGTTAATGCTAATCACATGCCCGCGCATGGTCAGATGGGGGTGAATGCAATTTCTGAGGATATGAGGACGATTGGGCTGATGAATGGGGATCAGTTAAAAATTCCAATGTCTGTGGTCCAAAGACCTCTGATGAAGAGTGGAGATTTCCCTGGTTGTGATAATTGTTGTGCGGCTGTCGCCACAAACGGGTGTGTAATGATGAGGGAAACGACTCAGAGAATGATGGAGGTGGAAATGGATGGTGAAAAATTTGAAACACCATGTCAGGCAGTTGAAACCGTCAAGGTGGAGAATGCCATTATTGCTGAGAAAGAGAAAAAGCCGTCCATTTCTTCTTACAAACAGGCCGTGGAAGTGGTGAGAAATGGAGGGATCCCAAGCTGGGGAAGAATGATAGACATTGCGGTGAAAGCAGATAGGTTCGGGATTGGTTATCAGGAAAGCCAAGACCCGTCTGAGCAAAACAGAAGACGTCGTCAACCGTTCACATTCATCAGTGCTGGAATGCTGGATCTAGGTCACGCTTGTGCGGTGGGTGAAGAGATTGACAGTGACTGCGAACTTGACTCGTGGATAAAATCGTGCGTACCAGGAAACTGGAAGGCCGAAAAGATCATCACTGTCACTCTACGTGAAGAGTAATATTTCCTGTTTTTCAATTCTGTTTGCATGAAAGCCATACGTTTTGCCCGAAACGTAATGGTTCATTGTAAGGGTCACCTCATGTGTTTCATTTTGCAACATTTTGCATCATTAATAAATGGATGTTTTTGTAGTAAAAGCGGTGTTCCCTGTTTTTCATTTATTTGTACAGTTTAAAAATAATAAAAATGGCAATGTTTTTCCTTCCTTCTGATTGGTTTCGTTCCGACTTTCGTATGCTCCGGATCTTATTGATAACAATTCGGTTACACCTTTGTATGACTTCGACAATCCGATCTATCATGCCGAAGAAGAAGGCGAAGAAGATTGTGATCTGCTGGAAGATTAGCCAGGTTGTTGAGACAAGAGGAGAAGGTGATTCAACCGCGTGAAGAACGAGTCGAGATTGTTAATCCAGGCACCGACGAGGTCGGAAAGGAAGTGAAAGTTGGTTCCGCCTTCGAGGCGAGTGTCAAGAGCGGAGGTGATGCCATTCGGTCTCAAGAACGCCGGTGCTACTTATCAGAGAGCCATGGTGACTTTGTTTCATGATATGATTCATCATGAAATCGAATGCTATGTTGATGACATGATAGCAAAGTCCCAAACAGGAGAGGGGCATCCGGTAGACCAGGGCAAGCTGTTTGACCGATTGAGACAATTCAAACTGAGGTTGAAACCGAATAAGTGCATTTTCGGAGTGCGGTCCGGTAAGTGGCTGAGGCTTATTGTGAGCGGAAAAGAGGAATCGAGGTTAACCCTGCTAAAAAAAAGAGAAAAGAAGAAGAAAGAAAAAGTAATACAAGAAATGCCTGAACCGAGAATAGAAAAAGAGGTTCGTGGTTTCTTAAGTAAATTGAACTGCATGTCACGGTTCACATCTCATCTAACAGCCACGTATGAATCCAGATTCAAGTTGAAAAAAAGAAAAAAAAAGATCAAACGGTCAGGTGAAATAATGATTGCCAAGGGGCATTTGAAAAATAAAAGAATAATTGCAGGAACCTCCGATTCTGATGCCTCCCTGTGGAGGGAGACCGTAAATCTGTACTTGACAGCCCTCGAGGAGTCTATGAGGTGTGTACTGGGTCAGCATGACGAGTCTGGTCGAAACGAGCATGCAATTTACCTTAGCAAAAAGTTTACCGACTGTGAAACAAAATAGTCACTGCTCGAGAAAACTTGCTGAACTTTGGCGTAGGCTGCTCGCCGACTGAGACAGTACATGCTGGCTCATACCACTTTGTGGATTTCCGAGACGGATCTGATCAAGTACATGTTTGAAAAGCCAGCATTGACCGGACGGGTTGCGAGACGGCAAATGATTTTGACCGAACACAATCAAGGGGAGTGTATTGTCTGATTACCTCGCCCAGCAACCCATTGAGGATTATCAACCAATGAAGTTTGAATTCCCTGATGAGGACATCCTGGTTCTCAAATCGAGAGATTGTGAGGAACCGATCCCGGAGGAGGGGCCTGACCCTGAATCCGAACGGATTCCGATGTTTGATGGGGTCGTTAACGTGAATGGAAACAGAGTTGGTGTTGCTTTGGTTACCCCAAAGGAATCCCACGTTCCTTTTGTTGCCCGGCTGAAATTTGAATGCACCAACAGTGTGGCTGAGTGCGAAGCTTGTATCCTGGGTATCGAACCTCGGTGCGTCTACTGGGGCAAAGCCTTTCTCGCTGTGTATGGAATGGAAGCCGTGTTACCAGTTGAGGTTCAGATTCCGTCGTTACGGGTCCTGATGGACGTGAAATTGCAAGAGGTTGAATGGGTAAGGACTCGGTACGAAGAGTTAAGCCTGATTGAGGAAAAGAGACTGGCGGCCATCTGTCATGGGCAGTTATACCAACAGCGGATGAAGCATGCTTTTGACCAAAAGGTACGACCTCGGGTATATCATGTGGGAGATTTGGTGTTGAAAAGGGTCCTTCCTCCTCAAAACGATCGTAGGGGCAAGTGGACACCCAATTATGAAGGTCCATTCGTGGTCAAGAAGGTTTTCTCTGGTGGAGCCTTGTTGTTGACGACTATGGATGGCGAGGATTTTCCATCCCCTGTGAATGCGGACGCAGTTAAAAAATACTTCTTATAAAGAGACCCGCTGGACGAAAAGAATAAAATAGTCCAGGCAAAAATGGGCATCCCGGCGAACCAGAAAAAATGAAAAGGTTCGGGCAAAAATTAGGGATAAAAAGAAAAAAACTGTACACCCGACAAGTCGAAAACCTGAAAGGGCGACTTGGGCAAAAAAGGGTATCCTGGTGGACTGAAAACCCGAAAGGGCGGTCTAGGCAAAAGAGGGATTGAAACGAACAACTGCGTCTAGCATGATCGTTTGTGCTTTGGATATGACATGGATAATCCCTGATAGGGATCGATCGAAATCGTCTTGTTCAGAAGGCAGAAAGTACGGAGAGTCTAGAGGACATATGGGGTGTAACTGAGTTGGAACTCGATGAGATCACGGGTTCACATTGCCATTAGGATAGATTTTCCTTTTATGCGCAATTACCTCTTTTCAGGAATTGCTTCCTATGTATTGCTCAGTTCGAGCCACCTTTTTCAATGAATAAAATGCATATTCAGTCAAATAATTTTGTTTTTGTTTTCATTATCGCTGTGATTGCAAAAACATCCGTTTATTTTGATAAAGAATCTTTGCATTTTGAGACATACAGGTTCCTTCCAATGCATGTTTATAAGATTGAAAGCTTGAAATCTTATTCGGAAAGTTGAGTGACCTAGGTGTTGAAATTTTGGCACGCCTGGGACACGTTTTTATCTAACGATCTCTGTTGCAGGTGCTGTTAGATATTTTCACTCACTTGCAGGTTGTGACGTGAAGCTTCGTGACAAAAGATCCCCGTGGAGTCCGATCAGGGACAAGGAGTTGAGAATGGTGAAAGGACGGCGAGAAACGTACGATGATCCTGGAGATTAATCAAGAAGACTCTTCAAAGTCTGAAGGACTGGAAAGTTTGTATGAATCTAGGGAGTTCGATCTCCGTGGAGTACGGAGAAGGCGAGAATACAAGGTGATGAATCAGAAAAGTCCAGACGAGTCTGGGAGCTCTCAAAAGTGGAAAGCTGACACTGGAGTTAGATGGTGAATACCATGGTTCGACGAGTCGACGGGTGTTCTGTGCCAGACTTTCCTTATTTCCCCAAGCAGAGTTGGGATTGTTACCTCCCTAGCAGATTCAAGGTCTGTGTCTTCCCAAGCAGGGTCGGGATGGTCATTTCCCCAGCGGGTTCAAGATCGATAGTTCCTCAGCAGTCAGGCCTGAAGGTTGCTATTTCCCCAATGGAGGTGTCTGTTGGTAGTTATTTCCCCAAGCAGTGTCAGGATTGTTATAACCCTAGCAAGCCGAAGATTGTTGTTTTCCCCGCAGAGTGCGTTGGTGGTTTCTTCCCCAGCGATGTCCCTAAGCGGATCGGGTTCAGTGGAGGTCATCCTCGGTGAGGGTGGTCCTTTCCCCAGCAGCAGTGTTATTCCCCAGCAGGGTGGAAATTGGAGGGTTAGCGAGTTCCTCAGCAGAGTGCCTCGAGCTCCCCGGAAGAGTCCCTTGAGGGGATACCTTTTATGCATTCATCATTTAGGAAAGCATAGCATATTGCATAGTTCATTGCGTAGCATTTCCATAGTTATGGAGCATTACGCTGAAAAAAAATTATCATGCATTGCAAGCATAAGCTAATCTCCAGCCGTGGTTACTGTTTGAGAAGTGGTTTCGCTGGTTGGAAGATCAGCATCAGCATTGCAAGCGTCAGTTACTCAAGTCGTGGTTACCGTTTGAGAATTGGTTTCGCCAGATGGTAAAGATGTTACGCTGAGGAGTTCAGTGTCTTGACGGTGGAGCAACAATGTTCCCCCAGTAGTGCGATATTGGAGGAAAATTTTCCATCGGGCGGAGATGGAAATGAAAATCAGAGAACGTTACGCGATCAGCGCGAAAGTCGGGGTTCAAATGCGGTGATCGGGGATCATTTGTGCAGATCAAAGTGTCGGGGTTCAAGAAAAAGCAAGAAAAGTAATAATGATAATCCCTAGTTGAGCGTAAATTATTTGTTCACAATGGATTAAGTAGGAATGGCATGTCCATGACTTATTCTCCCTAGCATGGGTCGTTGGCCCGCGGGTCGCCTCATTTATCAGCCTCCCGGTATTCAGACCGAAGTGGCATTCAGGCCAGTTTCCGATTTTCAGATCGAAGAAGTTTCTGACGTTCAGGTCGAAGTACGTGTGGCACTCAGGCCAATTTCTGATGTTCAGATCAAAGAAGTTTCCGACGATCAGGTCGAAGTACTTGTGGCATTCAGGCCAATCTCCCGGTATTCAGACCGAGGTGGCACTCAGGCCAGGTTTCCGATGTTCAGATCAAAGAAGTTTCCGACGATCAGGTCGAAGTACTTGTGGCACTCAGGCCAGTTTCCGATTTTCAGATCGAAGAAGTTTCCGACGTTCAGGTCGACGCACTTGTGGCAATCAGGCCAGTTTTCCGGTATTCAGACCGAAGTGGTATTCAGACCAAAGTGGTATTCAGGCCAGTTTTTCGGGGATTCAGGCCAATCTCTCGGTGTTCAGACTGACATCAATACTCTAGTATTCCGACGTTCAGTATTCAGGCTGATGTGCGGCGTTCAGGCCATGGGTATTCCTGTGTTACCGTTTATTTTGGTATCCAGGTCAACATTCTGTTTCGGTATTCAGGTCGACTTTCTCCGTACCAGACGGATTTTTCTTTTAAGATCACTTCTTTGCCGATTCTGACAGGCATCGCTAATTATTTCCCATCGGAGCGTAAATTGTTCGTTTGTTCTTGGTATTCAATCACTCTTCACCCTAATCATCTGAAAGCCGAGGCTGTTCATATCGACAGGTTCACAGTGGATTGAATAGGGGCAACTGTAACACCTCAAAATTTGCCCTCCTCTTCTTGGGACTAGCTTAGCATTTTGCATTTCATGTTTTAGGGCATTAGGTATTTGCATATTGCATACCATGTGATAAGACAAGTCATCCTCTAAAGTCTTTCTCAGAAGATAGAGAGGTCAAGAGATTCAAGCCTGAGGGTCTTATGGATTGATCACCAGCCATCTGAGGGTTTGTGCTTCAATTAGGGTTTCTTGGTTCTTCAAAGAGGTTGATCATTATCTTGTTTGTCAAGTATGCAGATACTTCGAGTATGTAGAAATATGAGTACAACTGTGGGCTCATATAACGTAAACATGTGTCCCCTTATATACTAACCTAAAATAACTACCTAAAATGGTCGATTAAACAAATCACGACACGTTTTACTTCCATGCAGTTGTTATCTTCGACTAGCCTCCACGTGTTTTCGAGTAATCACCTGTTCTAATCTCATTCCCGCTCTTTCAAATAAGCGAAATAACCAACTTATAACATTTGAAAATTTCACTAAGTTCATAGATGCTACCAACGTTCATCGACCTACCACTGCTTCGACCACATTTGCCACATGTATAAGTTTCGACATGTTCAATAGCTTCGTCATGGCACATTTACTCTTTCTTGCCATTTATAGTCAGGTCGAAAAATATGAGATGACAAATTTCCCTCCAAAATGCCATGTTTCGATTTTAATCAGAAAAAAGAAACGTGGCATTTTTTATCGTATTTTTCAACATTGCTTCCACTTCTTCGCTGACGGCATTGTCATTGTAACACCTCAAAATTTGCCCTCCTCTTCTTGGGACTAGCTTAGCATTTTGCATTTCATGTTTTAGGGCATTAGGTATTTTCATATTGCATACCATGTGATAAGACAAGTCATCCTCTAAAGTCTTTCTCAGAAGATAGAGAGGTCAAGAGATTCAAGCCTGAGGGTCTCATGGATTGATCACCATCCATCTGAGGATTTGTGCTTCAATTAGGGTTTTCTTGGTTCTTCAAAGAGGTTGAGCATTATCTTGTTTGCAATAGTATATCACCATCATCATGGTTCTATCATCACCAAGGGGTTCATTATTCATGATCATGTTCCTTAGGATTAGGGTTTTGACCTCTGGTCAACCCTAATCAGTGACTTCTATTCCAACCAGGGATTTTCAAGGAGATGAGGTCTTTATTGAGATGAAGATCATCATGTGATTTTATTGAGCTTGTGCAAGCTAGGGTTTCATTTTGGAGCCATTTCATCAAGTGGTTGAGGCTCAAAATCATCTGTGCATGTTCAAGTCATCTAGGGCTCATAAAAGTCAACTGTGCAAGAACTGAGGGCTAGGAGGGGGAGAAATGAGTTTCAACATCTCATTCATGTTCAAAAGAGGCTTATTCATCATTATAAATGCATATCTTGAAGAACTTGAGGTCAGATCAAAAGTTGCCAAAAATAGAAAGTGACCTGTAATTGAAAGTTTCCAAAAATGGAAAGGTTTTGGTTCAAATTCAACTTGATTTTACATCATCAAAGAAGCTTCAAATGAAATTTTGTCCAACATGAAAGTTGAAGATCTCTCTCTCCCATTTCCAAAAAGTCCAAGATCATGAATTTATGATGAATGGTTGAGGAGATATGATCCAATCATTGTCAAGTGTGCATGGGACTTCAAAAGGCCATATCTTTTGACTCATAACTCCAAATTGAGTGGCTCTTTTTGCCAAATTCTTCTCATGACATGAACTTTCCAAATCTATCATGGCATGGCATGAAAATTCATTATATGGTCATTTGCATATTCATGAAGATTTTGGAGGGAAATTCATAAATTCAAAATTGGTGCATCATGGGAACTAATCACCATTGCCATTGTGTTAATTGGAAGTTTTTAAGTGGATTTAACCATGCAATTGGCACTGTTCACGTATGCATGCTTCACACACCACCAATTTTCCAATTTTGTCAAAACACCTTATTTTTGCTAATTACCATTAACCATTGCTAATTAACATTTTCAGTGTGATTAGTACAGCATATATATACATAATCATAACAGAATTTGGGGATTTTCACCATTTCTAGATCTAGAACTTTTTCCCTCCATTTTTTTCTCTCAATCATAATTCAAATTTTCATCACATAACCTTCCAATTTTCTTGCATATTCTTGTTCCCTGGTGTGGATTTAGTACAGATCAAGCCTTGGATCATCAAGATTGGACCAGAATCGTGCAGGTGAAGCTCAAGAACATAGCCATGGCAATTGAGATTTAAGCAAGATCTACACAGTTCCAAGCCTCAAATTCTTCATCAATCTTCATAACAAGTATTCTGGAGTAGATTTGAAGCTTGCCAAGCCTTGGATCGTGCATTTCCAGAAGTTGATCTTCAAGAGGTCACATTTTCGAACCTCTTAATTCCTATTTTTATGTGCCTAGACTTGTAGATCTATTCATGCTGGAAATTCTGATATAAAGAACATGAAAAACGGACAAATATTGAGAGAGTTATGAGAGATTAAAGTTTGGTGTTCATAAGTGTTCTTGATCGATTCTTGAAATATATGATGAATTAGAGAAAAATATTAGTGGATTCGTGATCTACACGTCAAGACGAGTCCAACCATATATGATTTCGCTAATTCTGAAAAGAAAAAAAAAATCGTGTACTGTTCACCACCGTCTTCATGAAGAAGACGGTGGTTTCCGCCACTAGCGTCCGCTAGTGGCCGTCGCTGGTCCGTCGCTAGTTTTTGACTAGGGCTTTGAATGAAACGACGTAGTTTTGGCCAGCGAAGTTCCCCTCGCTTCGATTCCGGCTGGGAGCATTTTCCATTTTATTCAATTCTTTTCATTATTTCATGTTTTTTTTTCAATTTTTATTTCATTTTTTCCATGATCTTCAAAAAATCATAACTAATTGTAAAATCATCCAATTAATTCCAGTTTTTTCCTACATGATCCTTGAAATGTCTAGAATTTTATGGTGGTGATTGTATGATTTTATCATTGCTGGAAATTAATTTGTGTTGCATTCTTTGAACATGTGTACATTTGGACCTTGCTTCATTCTTCCTACCATAAAATGCTTGATATTGATCCGATGGCCATGAAATTTTGTGTGATGGTTCTTAACATGATAATTGACATTTTAGGCTTGGTTTGATATTTTTCTCATTTGCCATTTCTGTTTTATGTACATGTTAACATGGTGTGACAATGCATGTCACACAATTGGATGTCCTATTTGATCATTTTCATTTCCATATCAATTGATCTCTTCTGCTTACAATTTTTGGTATGCTAATTGTGTTTGATGTGTTGAATGCTCATGAAAATTTCCAGAATTGTTTGAGCCATTTCTGATTTAATGTGCATTTTCTCATCTTGTATGTCCAATTGATGATCATGTTGTGTGCATTGTCTTCCTTTGCTCATATCATGACCTTGTTTGATGATTTTGATGTGGCACTTTTTATGACATGTTCATGATTGATTAAATGTGATTCCTGTTGAGTTTTAGCTCCTGTTTTGAATTTTTTCTTCACTTTTGACCTAAGGCTTTGCCTTAGGATTTTGGACTCACATTTTGAGTTGTGCGTTTCAGGTTTTCAAGCAATTAGCCACATTGGTTGATATGATCTCATCACTTGAGATACAAGCTATATTGGTTGACTAACCTTGCTTGTTTTGTAGGTCTTTTGGATGGTGAATCAATTTAGTTTGCTTGCACCTTATGCCTTGCACCATTGTTGTCTGATAATTGGTTGTCTGACTGTTGTTAATTGTTTGATATGTTTGGATGTAAATATTGACTGGTTTAGATTTTCTTACAAGTACCTTTAGCCGCTTTAACTCATTATTTGAGTTGCTTTGCTTGACTTGTGGTTGGCATACCACCTAGGTATTTTCCTTGAACTTCATGTAGTCTGGAAGACCTGCCATGTTATTTTGGCAGGCACCTGTCTGAAGCCCTCCTTAAGAGGCAATGTTTGTGCTTGTTTATCTTTGTGCCTTGTACATTTAAAGACCTCCTAAGTGAAGAGGCATTGGCAGATAAAAGGGATGTGCAATCCATCCCTTGCTATTCAGTTGTGTCATTCATCTTGCTCACACCATGTGTTGATGCACTTTGAATAAAAGCCCAAAATCTTGTACATAGAGTCAGTCATTGTGGAATAGAGTCCCACATTCTGGACTCCCACACATTCTTTGATTCAAGCTCACCAGGCCCGGGTTAAGAGCTATGAGGCATAACCCTCATCTCCATTTCATCTGCTCACCCTAACTCTCAATGTTAGAGGTTAAGAGCCTGACCACCCATTCCAGTATTTGGCTTGTTTGTCAAGGTCGATATGACCCCTTGACTAAAGCCCAACCTTGCTTGAGCCCACTTGTTTGCATATAGTGTGTGCTATTTGCTTTTGATGTTTATCTGTTTTGCTTCTCATCTCCTTTCTGTAGGAGTCGTATGATCAACTTTCAAGGAAGTTGAATGTACGTAGAGATAGACTTGAGTTGGCTCACTGCCTGTGTGAGTCAAACTCTTGTTAGAAACCTCAACCTAGGACTATTGTGGATTACATGACAACTATTAGGCTCGAGTCAGTCTCCCTTTTAGTTTGTTATTTCCCAGTCTCTGGTTAGGATAGAAGTTTCTCCCCTGTTCAGGGGAACTACGTCGCCCTGATCCTCATACCAGATGAGGTACGTAGGCAGGAGATCGTACGAGATCTCTCCGGGCGCCCTTTTCTTTTTTTGAGTGTGTTTTGCTTGACAGCTATGAGGTCCGAGTTCCCGACTCCCTTCTAGTATGTGTGTTCAACCCTTTTCTTTTTCAACTCTTCTGCTTTGTGTGTGTGTTTGGAGTCTGATGTAAGCCCAGCATTTGGCTCTCGGTTTCCCGTTTGTGTTTGTTTGTTTGTGGAGTCAAATGTAAGCCCAGCGATTGGCTATCTGTTTCCTGTTTCTTTTGTGGAGTCTGATGTAAGCCCAGCGATTGGCATTCGGTTTCCTGTTGGTGTTTCTTTTGTTCGGAGTTGGATGTAAGACCAGCGATTGGCATTCCGTTTCCAGTTGTGTGTTTGCTCTGATGTTTCAGCGTCTTTGTGTGTGTTTTGTTTTGGCGTGCGTTAGCCGAACTACGGTAGCTCTGATTCTCATTCCAGATGAGATACGTAGGCATAGGATGCGATATCCTAGCGAGCCTGTTCCCCTCTTCTTCCATCTGTGTTTTATTCCAGTGTGTGTGCATTCTTTGACAGTTATTTAGCAACCTTATTCTATTCTCTTGAGCGTGGATCCCGTCGAGTACGACGGACGTGAGGGGGTGCTAATACCTTCCTCTTGCGTAACCGACTCCCGATCCTTGCAATCTCCGGTCGTAAGACCATTTCCTTTCCAGGTTTACTTCGAGCGTTTCCTTTCCCTCCTTTGGGATAAATAATGCACGGTGGCGGCTCTGTTTGTTTGCTTTTGCCCGCCGGTTGTTTTTCGCGGATGCGACAGTCATCATTACCCTTTTTTACGGTGCATTGCCATTTTCAATGAGATTTGTTCAGAATCTCATCATAATTCCTATTTTCTAGGAATTCATGGATGTGCATGTATGCTTTAACTGCTCCGCTCACATTAATGCCTCATTTCGTAACACACAAAATTGTTTCACCATCTCCACGCGGATGCCATGTGTCCGAACTCAGGCATGCAACGAAAAAACTATAAATATCCAGCTTCAGCTTCTTTCTCTTCTTATTATAAGCATTGGCTACTCGTTCCTTTTGTCTTATTAAAACGTCTAACGCTGTCAACCTTTCTGAAGGAGAATTGCCATCCAAGGCGCAGCGGAATTTAAAATTTTCTATTTACCTCTTGTGGCGATTCAAACCTTTGGTGCAGATCTCTTGTAACGATCAAAACCTTGGATACAAATCCACGAAGCGATCACGAACGTTGAACGATGACAACGTCTCTACTCAGTCCACACGAACGGGTTCCTTCAATCTCAGTGCTAGCTGGTACGAATGAAGGCTTTGAGTGAGAGAGAGAGAGAGGGAAACGAAATTCCAAGTCTTCACTTGAGTCTGAGTCTCAGTGACAATGCTTCTACCCAAGGATTCTATTTATAGAACCACTTGTGTGGGCTTCAAGCTAAAAGCCCACTTAAGTGTATTTTGGCCCATATCTTATAATATGCCCAAATCACTTAAGCGTGTGGTACCCTACCATATTTCGTATTCCACTTAAGTGCACCGTACCTTACGATGTTCCTTAGTTACTCTATCTCTCATCAATCTGTCCTTTGTGTGTGACCCTGTAGGTTTTCGCAACGTTGGCAATTATATTAAATCACGCATTTAACATGATAAACAGTGAGCGGTATCTATCAACACATCACTGCTACCCAAGACACGAAAATGTCATGTGATCTGACAAATCCTTCTGTGATAATAATTATGTGTATAATTACCTCTTTGCCCTTATGTCTATATTGAACACAGGTATAGACCATGTCATCCTTGTCCAGTTCAATATTGGGCCCATAGACATTTATCCTGTTACGCAAGATTGGCAAATTCCATCTAGGTCACTCATGTCCCTCAACATGCTTCGTGGAGTACCCATCAACTGTCTTTATGGTTATCCAGTTACGAACAACGTTGGATCAGCAATAAAGCACTCGACTCTACATCTAGGATCCATAGTGGTTTCAGATCGAAGAGTGGTATACACCATTATCACCATGAGAATAACTTATGACACTTTGCATAACTTTCTATATAGTATTCTCATAGCGGGTCAATCCGGTATAAATATTACTCTTAATATTCATACCTATGTTTAAGACTTGATAACTCTTTATCCATGATCCATGAGATGTGATCATCAGTCTACAAACATAATAGTCTTAATGCTTTAATGTTATCCCACTTCACAATAAAGCTCGACTACGGATACTTTAAGAATAGTGTCCTTATGTTTAATGTGATCTCATGATTAAGTCATACTTGATACATTAAACGGACTAGCTATTCTAGGGACTTTATTAATCAAACATAATAAAGAAAAAGCCTTTTATTAATTAATTAATAATTCGATACAAGTACCAAAAGTATTGGCCTCTAGGGCTTACACCAACACTTTCTTCATCTAAATCGACCATTTCATCCAACATCATGCTCCAATAATGATCAGATGGAATTTCTCCTGGTCTCTGAATTCGAACCGATTGCAAATAGATTTCAACCGACAAGACAGCGTCGTGTCCATAAGTAATCGAAATGGAGTTGCATTTGTCGCCTCTTTGTGAGAGGTTCGACATGCCCATAAGACCTAATCTAACATTTTATGTCAATTCTTCGGTTTCCTCCCAACACGCTTCTTAATCAAACTAATGACAGCCTTATTAGCTATTTTCGACCTGACCATTTGCCTGAGCATAATAAGGTGTTGAAGTCAATAATGTAATCCCCATTTTAGAGGCAAACTCCTGCATCTTCCAACTAGTAAACATTAACCCTTGGTATGTCGTGATGGTCTCAGGAATTCCAAACTTATAGATAATATTTCTATGGATAAACTCTATTATAGTATCTTGATCAGCATTGACAAAAAGGAACTGATTCGATCCATTTTGTAAAATAATTATGCCTACTAAAATATATTTATGACCTTTAGAGGACGCTCGTCAAATTTCACCAATCAAATCCAAAGCCCATCCTCTGAATGGTCATGGTTTTACAACCGCGTGCAGTTCACTTGCAGGAACATGTTGAATTCTTGAATGGACCTGGAAGTCTTGACAACCCTTAGAAAAGTTGATACAATCTTTAAACATTGTGGGCCAATAGACACCTTGGCGATACATCAACCATCTCATCTTGTGCCCTACCTGATGAGCACCACATGCTCCACTATGGACATTCGACGCGGCCAAATATGCCTCACTTTCACCAAGGCACTTAAGTAAAACCCTCCCAGACATTTTCTTAAACAATTTGTTTCCTATGACCACATAGCTCGGAGATCTATATTTAACTTTTCGATCTGTCGAACCAACTGGATTTTCTAAGTAATTGACTATTGGCTTTCTTCTATCAGTGTCAACCAAATTTTCAATAATCAGGATCTCAAAGTTCTCTGGATCTACTGACCCTAACTTAGTTATTGCCATATCCGACGGAGACAGTCTTGTACAGTCATCAAATCACATAACCATATTTTGAAAACATGTACGGTGCAATATTTCCTGATTCAATAAATACACACACCATCTGCGAGAAAATAGTATCTGATTGGTCCTCACAACAAAGAGCACAACCTCGTGATAGATACCAAATACCAAGTGAGTCGAATTTGGTCATAAATAGGATAACCAACAAAGGTGAATGCCTCGGTGAGTGAATAATGAAGTAACTCTCACTTTCAAAAAGAATCACAGAAGCCATAAAATAACAACAATCATACAAACAATAGAACACATCAAGCACGTTTTAAACAGGTACACCTTCTCTAAAGTACTGAATGTTATTAGGTGTGCGGAATTGCCCCTGTTCAACCAACCATTTCCAATGTGAACCGGTTGGAACTACTCGTCCAACCCGTAGTTGGGAAGACTCGGCCTCAACAACTCTGGCATGGGTCGTCGCTCTATTTGTGGCCCTGTCTGCAATTGTGTTGTCTTTTCCCCTGTATTTCACTGCAAAAACGGAAGAAAAAAATACCAATTAACTTCCGTAAATTTTGAAAATTCCCACATATCATCGAAAATTCTGAAATTTTCGAGAAAAATCCAAATTTTTTGAATTGCCAAAAATTCAAAAAAAATCCGTACTATATTATAAAAAAATGTCAGGAATTCAGAAATTTTTATAAAAAATGTATATAAAAATATCTGAATTTCATAAATTCCGGTACAAATTCAAAGGATTCTCACATAAATTTTAAAATTTCCATAAAAAATACTTAATTCAAAATTTTTGATAGAGACTTTGGAATTTCTAATATCGCTCCGGAGGTTTTAGAATTTACACAAATTTTAAAAATGATTGAAAAATTTATAAGATTAATATTTTCAATTCATTGAATTTGGGGTGTCAGATACACCTGAGGATGGCAAGATAAATACTCAAACTTCTAAATAAATTTTTCAATAGTTGTGACAAGGGCAATGAGTACACCCTTATCATGATATTTCATTCTTAAGCTAGGGATAAAACCTCAAGTAGGATGGATGATAAACCATACTACTTTAGTTTGTTGATATCAACCTTCTTCATCCTCAATTTCATTGCTTAAAAATTTGTGAGTCAAAGACATGCTTGACCTTGAGAAGTTTGCTCAGATTGAGAGGTTTGCTCAGAATGATATCTTTTAATTATTGAAGCCACCGTCTCCACCATCATCAAATGGTTTTCTCCACCATCATCATACGGTTTTGGTTGTTGGTGCCCATCCATATTTCCGTATTTTTTCGAGAGCATTGGAGAGAAAATAAAATACATAAATTGTTAATATCGGCAATGGTATAATCTTTGCATTTAATAAGATTTTAATAATTAATGCTAATGTTGTTTGTTTAATGTAACGTTAGGTTTATATTAGAAGATGACAAGCACCTTTTAGGAAAGGGAGAGAGACAACCAAACATGCAACCATTGTTCGGTTGATCAACGTGTCTTCCACAAAACTAAAGTTTGGTTAAATTAACAAATTTGGGTTTTTTTTATTTATCAGGTAGGACAAAATTGTGGAGAACATGAAGATATCTCTTTTCAAATATTTATATCATACATATAAAATTAGATCAGAATATATAAGTGTCCCTTCTTTAATATTTTGAGGTCATGGATTTTTTCTCTTTTCATTATTGATACTACATCAGTATGGTGCATATATCAGTGGAACTTGTTTGGCAAACAGATTAACAAAATAAGAGATAAACTGTACCTTCAGTCACCGTTACAAAATATAACAAACTTGAGACAAGAGAAGGACTAAGAAGTTATTAACAATTAATATCTAACAAAATGGACAGTAGAACCAGTTCCAAACTCCTCTATCCTTTTCCAAAATGCAGAAACACTGTCTGGAATGTTTAATCAGAGCTCTGCTCGTTCTTTTAGTAGGGTCTCTAGTAGGAAAAAAGAATCATTAAAATGTTGCGGTCATATGCATCGAGAGGCCAAAGGTCAGGTCAGGTCAGGAGCTAGCCCAAGGTCGGCCTCAAACTCATTTTAAGCCAAAATAAAGCTCCCGCTGAACATTGGTAGTAACAGCCAACTCAACAACAGTTATGGTATACGAGTCATTAGCTGTCACCTCAAGTCCTACAAAAAATGGTTACTCTGCTATTACTATGACTCAAGGTCCTATATAAAGGATGCTACACCTCTTCTACTCACTTTTTTCATGCAGACACTGACTTGAACTTTGAGTGCCTGCAATACACCACCATTACTAGCCAATACTGCTGCCATGTGTATGATAATTAACCATCACTATCTTCCTCTCAAGCAACACTGGCGTATCTCCTTCAAGAGATCACTAAAGTGAAGATTCATACATGAACAAGATTCTAACTCTAGCTTCATAGAGCAGTGACCATTACAAAATTAGATGCATAATAGGAAAAACACAATCCAAGCAGGTCTAATGACTCCAAACTTAATGCAATGGTGCCAATTGAACGTCTGCTTGAGACCCAGTCGAGTGTATATCTTTGGACCTCAATTATTTGCATATACCTCCTCTCGTCAGGGATAGATTGTTTACTGGTCTCTTAATGCTACTCATACAATAAATTACAAAAAAAAAATTGCTATCTAATTGACGTGCTTCCACTGTTATGGCCCTTTGTAATTCATTAAAAATAAAACTCAGGAGACTATGAGATGCTATGTCTAGCCCTAGTTGCTAAACAATATTCCATCTCCTATGAAATCAACAAATCATTTTCTCAAAGAAAAAAATGGACCCCAAAGATCAATGACACTAAATCTGTAGTCATATGATGAATGGAAGTCCATTAATCAAAAGATAAAATGAACCGACGTTGTTAAATATCCACTATAGCATTGCAGTTTGGACAAACCGCTATTGTTCAGCCTGCAAGATGCTATTTAATACGCTATTTAGTACATAACATTATTAAAGAGAAGAATTTGAATATGATATCTGCAATTGACAACATTAAAACGAGCACAACCGAGTGGTGATAAACAGCAAATTCCATATATAAATAATGTGATCACATTGAACCAAATGCTATTTACAAGTATCTCAGCATCTAAGAGCCAAGAAACCAACTAGTCTAAAGCTTGAAATAATTAAAACAGTGATTGAGCAAGCTTTGATGAAGTTACACTAGTTACAACAATTAAAAAAAGGAAGTACAAAAAAAAATAGATAGAAAGCATGAAATATATTACAATGATTAGACAGATATCAGCAGAAGAGAACATACTCACTCAAAAGGTGGAAGCTCCACCTCGACCCGAACCTGAAGCTCTCTCTTCTTCATACTCTTTATCATCAGTTGGAAGCTCAAACCTGCAAACAGGACAAGAATTTCTACTAGTCAACCATGGAACAATGCAATCTCCATGATACTCATGCCCACACGGCAATCTCTTCGCCATGTCTCCAACACCAAGCATATCCTTACATACAGCACAAGCAACCACTTCACTCTCCGACGCAATCTTAACCGTCGGTAAACCTTCCAAAGCAGACTTTGACGCCGGCGGAGCTCCTCTCCTCCCACTTCCGTCACTCTCCGCTAGTGTCTGCAGCAACGCTTCATAATCCGCGGCATCAACGTAATCCTCTGGATTCCCGACATAACGCTCTGACTCCGGCCCCTGAAGACGAAACTCAATAGAATTGTCTTCCAGTCCCATTAGAATCTCGGCCCAATCCAAGATCCGATTCTGCATACTTCGGGTTCGGGTCGCCAAATCCCTAATCCGATGCCGTAACAGATCGCGTCTCCTTCGTCTCATATCTTCATCGTCCATATTCGGATCCTCGTTTCCAGGTCGATCTTCCACCTCCTCGACGCTACCTTCGTCATCTTCACCGTCGGTGTGAAACGCATCATCATCGTCTTCATCGTTGTGGTTCCAACCACCGAGTTCGATTCTAAGAAAATCATCCTCCGGAGAACGACTTGGAGGAGGGGGAGGAGACGCGTCGTCTTCACGCGACGATTCAGCGATTAGGCGAAGAACCTGAAGAAATTGTGAACCAAAGTAAGGATCATCGGAGGAGGAAGAAGGGGAGCGAGTTCGAGAAGGTGTGGAGATGGATTCGACGAAACCGTTTTTGCAATCGCCGCAGATGACGTCAGGAACATTAGCGACCGTTTCAACGGATACGTGTTTGTCGCAGTGGTAGCACCAGTAAGGAGCTGTTTCGGATGCAGGGAGTGGTGGCTGAGACGGTGCTTCCGACATGGTGCGGCGGAGAGAGTGGTGGTTGATTTGTCGCTTCGATCGGTTTGTGTTTGTGAAGATAGAACAAAAATACTAGTAATGATAGTGGTTATTGAAATAATATTATTGAATTTTTTTTAGGTGAATTAAATAATATTATTGAATTAGTAATTTGATAAGGATATTTCTCATTTTTTTATTTGATTATTATTTTAGTGGGTCTTATTTATCGGTTCATTTTCAAAGATAAATCAATCAATAAACAATTAGAAAACCAATGTCTCAATATGACAGATTTGTGACAATTACTGTTTACTAGTTTGGAATATTAATTTTTTCTAATCATATTATGTGCTTTTGCTTTCTTGCAAGCTACATCTTAAAACAAATGTCATCTATTACAATTATTTAACAATTTTTGGAAAATTATATTTTAACTATAAAAAAAGGGATTCCTCGATAACTTTGATGTTATTGGATTAGCATGATTAAATTGAGCTTAAAATATTTGATTAAACTGAAAAAGATTTCAAGCATACCATCAAAGTTATGGTGACAATTGTACAAAACAAGATCACAATATTGAGCTTACAAAATTTACAACGGGTGAGATTAACAATCAGTGCAGTGATATTCATGCTGCACATGAAAACTAACATTACCAAATTCTCCTCAAATTTCTTAACAAGATAGTTCATAACGGCGGATCTTTTCATCTAATCAATCTTCAATAATAATTACAGTCTCAATGAAGAACGGCGGGCTCGCTGATGCTACCGTTAAAATTAATCTTACAGCTCTGAGGAAAATGGAAACCAGCCGCATCAAGGCCAGCCTTTGTAATATGTGGGCATGATCTCACATCCAAGTATTCCAGCTGACTGCATTTACTCGCAAGAATGCCTATACCGACCACTGTGATCTTTGGACAATTACTAACTTTCAAAATCTTTAAACTCAAACCAGGCTCCTCGCTGCTTATATGATGAAAAGCAGTATCTGTCACCTCTTCACAGCAGCCAATGTCCAGTGCCTCGAGGTTTCTGCATTGACTTAGAATACAGCTCAATGAAGAGTCAGAAATGTTGAGACACCAATCCATCCTCAAGTTTCTAAGGTTGTTTCTACGAGCAGTAGCAAGAAACTTTATTGCGTCGTTGGAGACATCCCGGCAACCACCAATGATCAAAGTCTCCAGATTATCACAGAATTTGGCCAATGATAATATAGTTTCATCCCCGATTTTGTAGCAATCTAACAATTTCAAAGTCTTGAGAGAAGAAGAACTAGACTTACAAATACTAGTAACCCCAACATCACTGACGTTACTGCATCTATTAATGTCTAAAAATTTGATCCTCCCGCAACCACTTGCAAGGTTTATGAGTCCATTGTCAGTGATACTTGTGCATCCTTGCAATCCCAACTCTTCTAAATTATGACAGTTTTTGGACAGTGCGTCTAGTATACTATCCGTAACAAATCGGCACCCAGTAAGATGCAATATCTGCAAGTCACAACAGCCTTTGGCAACAGCGGATAACCCCTTATCAGTCAGCTTTCTGCAGTAGGACACATCCAATGATTGTAATAAGGAAAGACCATCACCAATAGCTCTCATCCCAACATCCGTAATTCCTGTATATTAGTATTAACACACATCAAAATACCCCGTTAATCCCAATTTGAATTCGAATAATCAAAGCAATAATAAGAGAAAAACATAAATGGCAGTATGCAGTCCTCAATCATCACCTGTCACTCATATTAGATAACATGACAATTAAACAGCATGCTATCCACAAAATTTGATAACATTCTTAATCTAGTCCTCTCTCCACATTTACAAATGCAAACAAAGAGTTATGGGTTGCACTTGCGTAATTCTAAAGAGAGTCTATCCCAAAATTCTAGTCCATTAGGTGGGAGAATCCCTAGCTGATAAGCTTCATTTTTTAGGTGAAACTCTCCAATGTGGACTTATAATAATACACCACAATTTGAGAATTGATGTCATACCGCTTTCACTCCATAACACTTCACTAGGAGACTTTTCACTCAATTTTCTCGTTGATACTAAGAACTATCTCCTGTTCAAAACCCACCGTCGATAGCCCCTTCCGATAAGAAGTTAGACTACCAATGAAAGCATCAACTTTACGACCCTAAACCTAAAGGAAGAACTCATCCCAAAATACTAGCCCATTAGTGGGAAAATCCCTTGGCTAACAGGTTCACTTCTTAGGTAGACTCCCCAATGTGGACTCGTAACAAATAGACCCAATGAAGAAAATAGTAAAATTCAAACTCCAACCCAAAACAATAAAACAATAAGATTTCAAATCTAACTCGGTTATCAAATCAACAAACAAGAACAAAAATAGAGAACACTGAAACCCCTAAAATGCACAATTTCTCAGAATCAGAGTTCAGAAAAGTGAGAAAAAAATTGAAAACTGAAAACGTTGATATACCTTTACAGTTATGCAAATTGAGGATCTTCAAGCATCTGAAACCATTAGCGATAACAGCAAGATCCGAATCAGTAACCCCGGGATAAAACGAACGAGAAACAGACTGAGCAAGGTCCAATTCAACCAAGCGCGTGAACCTATCAGCCATTTTCCGGAGCAAGTGAGGACCGGCGCGTGCGGCGAGTTTCTTCCTCTCGGTGCTCTGCAACCGAAGCCATCGCTTACATACCAAACCGAAAGTTTCCTTGTCTTTGTCATTATCAAATCTCGCCAGAATCGAACGAAGCTCGTCGTCCGTCAACGCTTCGTTTATGCATAACCCTGATACGCAATATTCCTCTGTTGATTTGGAAGACATTGATGGACAGTAAACCCTAACTCCGTGATTTGGGGGTAATTTTAGCGATGGCAAAACGATGCAGTTTTAGTCAGAGATGTATTAAGCACTGAATGAATGATTCAATATTTGAGAGATGTATTAAGCACTGAATGAATGATTGTCTACGGTGAAGCATAAAGCACCCGATTAAAGTTAATATTGCTCTTTCTTCGTCACACATGTACATTTGGTTAAGGTGTTATGGATCCCAAAATTGTAAAAGTTTGTTAAATTAAGATCTCAAATTTAAGCAACACCAAAAAATTTGATAGAATGTAAGTGTCACAATAGCATATTGATATATATAGAACAATTTTGATATATAATTTATCACAAAATAGCATCCAAAATACGTCGGTGATAGGCATGGAGTTGGAATGAAATATATTAATTAGTGTTGAAGTCTCCTTGATTCTCATGCTTCATCAAATCAAAACACTAAAGATGGTTTAGATTCTCTAAAAAGATGTTGAACTCGTAGGTTCGCACCGAATACTTTTTTTTATGGGATATATTTTGGGATGTGATTTTTTTTCCTTTCAAATTGTAATAAGGGTGTGGGTCTTGTAATAAGTGTTGGACCTCTTATTTATTAATAAGTTTGAAACATTATATCAATAACGTTGATCGGTTATAGAGGGAGCATCTACCTTGGATCAACAACAATCACATAAGTGATAAAAAAAATTATATCTTTATATAAAATTTAATAGCATTAGGTATATAAATCTTGACACATATGAGGTGTTCAACCTCAATTCTTTCAAGCAATGTGCGACTTCTAAATCACTCATGAATCACAATAATTTCATCTATAAGTGTGAGTTCATCCACTTATATGTTCCCTTTCTAATGGAAGCTTTCACTCATCCAAATACACTTTTACTGACATTGACATTCTTACCACGTCTGTGAACACTTTAACGAGACATCTGCATTAGCACCACCTTGTAAAGAAGAATTTTGATACAAGGAGTTGGTTGCTTAGTTGAATCATCGACTCTAATGCAGTTGATGGATCATGAGGGAAACATTCATATAGGATCAAGAGCAACCAGACAAGTAAGAGACACGTTACATCTTCCCCTAAAACCTTAAGGCGTTAGATATTACTATGAATAAATATAAACTCATAACCCTTTCCATCTAATATCTTCATTCTTTTCACTCAATCTTTCATTTTTTCAAAGTCTTCCTTTCATAGTAAATATGAAAGTAAATTATAAAAGTTAATTTTAACCATTGTAAAAATATAGTGGTTGTAACTATGTGACGTGGAATACAAGTAGACATTGTAATGTTATATTTGTAAGTGGCCCGGTTAGGGTGAAGAGTATAGGTCGCCCTTAAAAGTGGTGACAATCATATCGGCCTCAAAGAGGTACCGCTTCGCCCTCAATGTTTTCCTATCGCCCAGACATGGGAAACGTGTGATAAGACGCTTCTTGGGCAGGGAGAAGTTAGAGTCAATAACTGACTTATTTCCTATTGGAAATAGAGATTCAACGGTCCACCATTGATTAGGTGGACGTTCAACTTTCCCAATGGAACCCTAGACCCAAAGCATCTATAAATACTTTTCCCCTAGGTGGAGAAAGATATATCTTACCTCATATAGATCACATCATATATATGTTTATACTTAAGCACCTCATTCATATACATAATCTCTCACCTCACGTGAGTTGGTCCTCTAAACTACCACAAAACACCACCATACATGGTTTCTCGCCGTCATGGACAAGTTCTAACAACCATACAGTGTAATATACTTACTAAAGTCTCTGGGAATCTCTACCCTTTGCATGGATGACATGCAGACCTGTAGTTTTTAACTAGTTGAGTGGCGCCCACTGTCGCGCTTCAATAAAATTAACTGGGGCCACGTCCCCTTCATTTTAAATCATTCAATCTTCCTTCCAAAGATGGGCGACAAAGACTTTACATGGCAGTACAAACACCATTATCCGAGGTTTCACTGGTCAAGGTAGCTCTAGCTCCTCTCGAAGGAAATACGCAAGGAAGATGCTTGTAGCAAATGTAATATCTTTTGCTTTCCTCGAGGGCGCGGAAGGGGAAGTAAGGGTTAACATCACCTTTTTCGAGGATGACACCTTCGGAGTCAATCCTCATGATAATGACCCCTGGTCATCACTATACAACATGGCAATTGTGATATTGAGTGGGTATTAATAGATCCTGGTAGATCCACTGACGTCATGTTTTGGGACACCTTCCAAAAACTACAGTCGACCCTAACGACGTCAAAGTGTCCTGCGACTCGTTAACAAGATTATGAGGTGAATTGTTACAAGTAATGGGCCATGTGACCCTGTATAGCACATGTGAGAGGGCGCGGGCGGCAAGACGATTGATGTTAGGTACCTTATAATGGACGCCTTGTCACTATATAACATCATCTTTGGGCGACCCGCCGCCAATGCGCTAGGGGTCTTCATTTCTACTTTATACCTGGTGCTAAAATATCCATTTCCTAAAGGGTGAGTCGGTATGATCCAGGGAGACCAACAGATCGCTCGAGAGTGTTATAAGAGTGGTTTGGCGACATAGAGGGAAGAGTTGGCCCTTATTGATGCCCCCCTTTAGGAAGTTCTGAACACTGAGCTTGAGGGTTGGGATCCCAAATTGGGCGTCGAGGCGGAAAGAATAACGCACACAGAACTTGAAGGAGGTTCAATATGCCCTTTTGCGATCAGTTCACAAAGATAAGCATGTCACTTTATAAGGAGGAAGAACAGGAGTTACTCGACCAACTCATTAAGAATGTCTACTTGTTCGCATGGGCTACCTCTGATATGCTTGGGATAGACACCAAAGTGGTGATTCACCACCTCGTCATCCACCCTTCTTCCATACCAGTGGCACGTAGGAAGCGGAAAGTTGGTGAGGAGAATAGGATCGTCATTGACAAAGAGGTGGGGAAACCATCTGACATCAGGTTCATCACAGAAACAAAATACTCCACCTGGATGGCAAACGTGGTTCTAGTATAGAAAGTTAACAACAAGACGCATGTGTATAGACTTCACTTATCTATTTGGAAGAGTTTTATCTTCAATTTGAAAGTTTTCACTAGCAAGAAGGGATTTCCTACCATCTTTCAAAGATGTGGGGATGTTTTTCCCTTACAATAATTCCAAACACCTCATATTTTACTCTTAGTCCTATCTACACTACATTTTTAAAGTATCAATGGGATATATGATTTCTCGTGTTATTTGTTTCATCTTTATTTTAATTGGGTTTGTGGAAAATACTTATTGCATTCAATTGTCACAATTTTGTGTATCCCACTCATGCGAGCTTCTTATACTAATGTTATTTATTTTAAGTTTGTATTCTTGGTTATAATCGGTCTCAAAAGGCTTGTCACTAATATTCTTATAGACTACAATGATACCTTATATCACATGATAATACCATTTTTAGCATGTTCATATTTTGGGTTGAACCAAATTCCTTTGGAACCCTTTCAAGAAATTAACCCAAAATCTCTTCCAAAATTTGTTACTATTATGCCTGTCAGTGTTCCTCTTGACCCTTGGGAGTTTGTCCCAGTAGATACCTCTATGGTCAGTCCCTCAACTTCATAACCACTTTAGACATAACATTGTCCCTAAGGTAATTGAAGATTATACGTTAATGTCATCTCCATCATTATATTTTGTCCTCCAACATGAGTCTAATATCCTTACTATTTTTCATAAAGATATCCACCCAGCACGTAATTTCTGCATTATATTGATTTATGCATGTCATCATTGTATACTTGTTGCATCATATTTTCTTATTTTCTTTGTCTTCTATTTATATTCCTAAATCTTTAAGAGAAGCATTATTCCATCCTGAATGGAGGAAAACAATGACTGATGAGCAGTGTTACTTGGAAAATGGTTCCTCTATCCTCTGGGAAGTCTTTAGTAGGGTTTTTTTGACGTTATATAGTGAAACTTGATTTCGATGATAACTCGCTGGCAGCCAAGGAATATACTCATATTTTGGGGTTGGATTATAGTGACTTTTGAAGGATTTTCTTTTGGGGTTGGATTATCTTTTGATGACTAATGACTAAATCCAAGCTTATGTTTGACTTCACTTTTGAAGGATTCAAATTAATTTCAGAGATATAAAAAATTTATATTCAAGATGCCATAATTTTATTGAGTTCAATTTTCTTTTGAAAAATAAATAAATAAATAAATAAATATTTGTTTGTAGGGTGTTTATACCGTGGAATTATCTTCTGGATGTCATTGACATTGATGTTCTTCATCGAGGGATGGCCAATGTCTCTAAGGCCCAACTCAAAGAGAAATTGGAAATAATTTATGATGTGAAAGAACCAAATGTTGTTGTCATCTTCATGTTCATAATTCATTTTTTAGGAGGAAATTCCATTGGTTTTGGTTTGATCTATTATTCTATTGAGAATGTAACGAAGTGTGAGCCAAAATACAGATTTATTAGGGATGGGTGGTGATGCTTCCAAGGCTGGAAATAAGAAATAAGTTTTCTCATATTTTGTTATTATATTAAAGTTAATTTTCTATTTGGATTTTATTAAGGTTATTTTATAGTGGTATAACTTTATAGTTGTGTTTTGTACTTAAATTTTTAAATTTTATGTTTTGAGATTGAGTACTAAGTACTAGGGGTGTTCAAAACCAAACCAACCCAATAGAAAATCGTAAACCAAACCAAACCAAACCGAAACTGCAAAAAACCTCATTTGGTTCGGATTCGTTTGAGTCATTTTTTAACAAAACCGCACGGTTTGGTTTGGTTTGCGGTTTGTATTTTACAAACCGAACTAAACCAAACCAAACCGCATTATGTTACAACCCAAAGTTCACTTATCTCACATCCAACCCAAACCTCAAACCTAGTATGCCTTAATCTTATAATTACAAACGATTTTCTCTTAATCACACTTAGGGTTTCAATTTCAACCTTCTTAAATCTCTCATAGTAGTATCACACATTCTTCTCATCTTATTTTCCATGTAGGTCTCGCCTATTCTACTCTAATAAGTCTTCTATTATGTTCTTTCTTTTTTATCTTTTATGTTACTATTTTCTCTTCCAATTACGTTTTTATTGCACTTTTCTTCTCAATCTCGCATCTCTTATGTTATTTTTTTCATCTTCTCTAATTTCTCATCTCATATGTTTTTTTATGTTTTATTATAATGTCTTTGATATTATTTTATGCTACTATTTATATTTGTCTTTTATTCCACTTTTTTCTAATCTGGTTTTTTTGTATATTGAATGAAACGTTTTTGCCTAAATATGATGAATTTTGATGTTATTTAGTAATGTATGAATGACTAAACACAAAGTTATGTCGTTATTTATAGGAGTATATATGGCTCAATAAAAATATTATAATCAACCGAACCAACCCAAACCGCATTGATTTGGTTTGGTTTGGTTTGATTTTATTTCTAAAAATCAACCGAACCAAACCAAACCGCGTGCTTTTTTCTCTTGCGGTTCGGGTGATTTTTATCGCAAAAACCGTCCAAACCGCACCGCGAACACCCCTACTAAGTACTAACATTGATCAATTTTGATTATTTAACTAAAGAATTTATATAGTAAAAAACATTAATGTTTTATTTATGTAATAGAGATTCTATTATTGTATTTGTTATTGTTATTAAATTAATGCTTTATAAGGATATATTTTTATATGATTGAGAGTATAATACACCTAATATAATTACTGTTTTAGAATGATATATTAGTAATTAAGAATACGAAGAGTATATAAACTAGTACTTTAAAGAAGAATATAAATTAATAGACTTCTATGGTTAAGTGACAAACTTAAACCAAATTAAGGGGAGCTTATATCATATTCAAGAAGATATATAAGATTGGTTGAGAAATTAAACTATTTCATAGTTACTCATCCAAATATTTCTTTTTATAGTTAGTGTGGTAAATCAATTCTTAAATTTACATTGTTAAGAATATGTGAATATTGTATTCTAAATTTTAAAATACATAAAAAAAAATTCTTTCTAAACTCATTTATGAAGATAAAAGACATACTCAAATAATTGGCAGTCTCACCCATAGATAAAATGTTCATTTATAGATATTTTGTACTTGTTCAAAGAAATTTGATATCATGGAAGCGTTGAGACAGAATATAAAATCATGACATTAATCAAACTTGATATCATGGATGCGATGAGGCGGAATATAAGATCATGACATTAATAACACGTGGATTCATTGGGTAAAAATAGTTACTCAAAAACTTCCTTTGTGATAATCCAGTTTCATTGCATATTGTAACAAATTTAATTTTATATATATATATATATATATATATATATATATATATATATATATATATATATATATATATATATATATATATATATATATATATATATATATATATATATATATATATATATATATATATATATATATATATATATATATATATATATATATATATATATATATATATATATATATATATATATATATATATATATATATATATATATACGAATCAGAATCAAATGACACCAAATTTTCAAATTTAATAACATGACATCTTTAATAATTTATTATTGAATATCTGAATAACAAACTCATTGTTGGATTGAAATCTATTATCATATAGATCATGTCTATAAAATTTAACATCAATCGAAAATCATTTGATATATTAAATAGAATTATTAAAATTAATGATTATGTTGAAATTTTGTAAAACATTAGTTTTGAAGTATCTCATTGACATATCAAATAATTTTCGATTGATCTTATATTTTGTAGTGATCTATACAATAATAGTTTTCAATCAAATGCTGGATTTTATTATATGGATATGTAGTAAAGAGATATTGAATGTGGCATATTATTAAATTTGACATTTTTGATGTTATTTGATCATGACTATATATATATATATATATATATATATATATATATATATATATATATATATATATATATATATATATATATATATATATATATATATATATATATATTTCGAAATCTATCTGGTCCATATAGATAGTATGTAAACATATTATAACATATTTTCAAGAATATTCTCTTAACATAGTAAATTATTG
Organism: Lathyrus oleraceus; assembly: GCF_024323335.1. Classification (NCBI taxonomy): domain Eukaryota; kingdom Viridiplantae; phylum Streptophyta; class Magnoliopsida; order Fabales; family Fabaceae; genus Lathyrus; species Lathyrus oleraceus. The sequence continues at coordinate 507,961,898 of NC_066584.1, read as the reverse complement.
TTGTTTTTCTTAAAATAACCACTTTTTTCAAAAAAAAATATCTAAAATAACCACATTTCAAAACAGATGCGCCAGATAAACTGACACATCCATTTTGAAATAAGAGGAGACACCAATGGTGTTGGCACATGCTTTTAAAGTATTGCATGGAGGCGCCAACAACCATGGCGCCTATGTTTGGGCTTTGGTGTATGCGCCCATTCATCTGGCGCATACACCTTTGTATTTTTCTTTTTAATTGTTTTTTTAATTACTTTTTTAAATAAATAAGAAAATATAATATTAAAAAATTGTATTCATGATATAATAAAAGTTACATGGGATTTACAAAAATTTAATGATCGGCCCGATCGAAACGTCCCCTTATTCCACATCCAGGTGTGTTAGTTTGTCTTCGAGGTCTCCCACGATTTTTCTGAGGTGTTTAGGGTCTTCGTGCTGACCTGATCCAATGATGGTTGGTGTGAATGTCCAGCGGAAGTTCCAGCGGTATTTGATAGATGTGTCATTATTTGTTCCCAATAGTCGGGATGGCTCTGGCCAACGACGCTTCCTTAATGTAGTTCGGTGCCCATGTTGTAGTAGTTATTTCGATGTGGTTGGGTGAATTATGGACGGTATAGTTGCCTGAATTGAGACATTTAATCATTTTGGAAACAAAGCAATGGTTCCTGGGGTGTACTATAGTTAAACAATGGTTGGGTGTTTTGGTGATAGGATGTTTGGGTGGTCATTGGTAGGGGACTACGATGAAGTGACTCATATGAATCATTTAGGCTATAGACGGTTGTGGTTTATGCATATGGTTGTTGGTGGGTTGGGTTTGATTCTTGGTTTTGTGGTAGGGTGGGTGGCATGAATGGATTGCGAGGTTGGGTGTTTGGTTGTTGGGTGGGTGGCATGAATGGGTTGCGAAGTTGGGTGTTTGGTTGTTGGGTGTATGTGGTAAGTTGATGGTGTGAGGTTGGTTGTTGGGTTTGGGTGGTTTGACATTGGTGTTGGACGGGGACTTGTTGTTGGGCGTATGATGACGAAGCTAGTTGGTGTGAATCAATCAAATATTGTGACTCAAACACAAATTATTGTGTTGTTACTGACCTAAATCATGTCATATATTGTTGAGTTGATCTTGCACCATGTATGACTGGTTCGTTTAAGATGTGTTGTCGTCGATTCCTCCAATGACGACACATCTCTTTTGCGAAGTCTCTCCAATCGGAATAATCCCATTGGGCATCGACTCTTTTTTGATGTCAATCTCTCAAACACGTCGGAGGTTCTGGAATCTGTTGTTGCATAGTTTTACCCGGTCACTCTGATGCATCTCCACAGTAGTGAACCGGATAATTGGTGTCTTTGTTGTCCAAACTGCAACATCATCATGGTTAACTTGATGATCAAGACCCAGATATGGCCTCCAGATAAACTGTACAACAATACGACATGATTAGATGATAAATAATTTGATAAGTATGTTTAAATTAAAATGGAGTTGTGTAGGAGTATTAAATTGTCTGGTCCAATGTGATTCAATAGATTGCGATAGACTACTATAGCGTGTTTCGGGCACCTATTGTAGTTCATCCCTCTAACTGACCACCTAGATCATAAACAATTGATAAATATTATGTACATTTAATAGTAATATAAAGTATAATTAATTATATGGTAAATTTTTAATCTTACTTTGTTGTAAATGGGAATATGAATGGTTTCTCGTTTACCGGGGCGAGTGACGGCATTCTTGACCAACCCCATGATTGTAGCAAATACGCACATGAATAAAAAGTACGAGTATTTTTTTGGCATTTTTACACAATGCACTATATAGATGGGCCAACACAGCTGAACCCTAACTATATGTGCTTACCTTTTATTAATGTTGTGAAATAACGGTAAATACATAATATTTGTTGTATTACCAATACTTTCTAAAAATAAAAAATTACCAAATAAAATCATAATATAACACCGAGCTTTAATTATTTTTTCGTACTCGGTTGATTCTTCGAACAATATTATACTCGCATAATATTGTTTAAGATATTTTAAATTTATACCTTGCCCCCTAGCTTGACCGGATGACTCTCCCTCAGTTTGGTCGTCACACAAAGGGGCACCCAATAATTCATTGCAGATAGAGTTGTCCTGGTTAACTCTATCATTCACAGCCTTACCATTTATACGTAAACCCAACAACATGTATACGTCCTCAAGTGTGACGGTACACTCACCGAAAGGAAGGAGAAATGTGTGGGTCTCGGGTCTCCATCTCTCCAACAAAGCAATAATAAATTTGTATTCCACCTAGTACAAGACTATGTTAAGGAGATTTCCAAAACCATGTCCTCTAATATATGGTCCAAATGAGCACTGCCTTTTCAGATTGTCAGCTTCGTACCAAAAGAGGAGTGATTCTTGGGAGATTGGATCCATGGGTCCACTTCACACATGCATGCTCACAAACTCAATGCAAGACCATCAGAAACTTAGCTCTTAGTCAATATGCGATGAGATATTGTCTGTCATTGGCGACAATCCATCGTTAAAGGTGAGTACAATAATCTCGCATATTGTAACACAATACCACTACATTCCATCATATAGGAAGGCTTGGATAGCTAGGACAAAGGTTGTTAAAAAAGTGTATGGCAATTGGGAGGAGTCTTACAAACAAATTCCAAAATACTTGTTGGCTCTTAAACAATATGCTCAAGGGACTATTGTCAAGTTGGAAACGTTGCTCGCGTATACACCAGACGGAAATTGTGCTATTGGAAATGGAATATTCCACCGTCTCTTTTGGGCGTATCAACCATGCATCAAAGGATTTTCTTTCTGTAAACCTATTATACAAATTGATGGTACATGGTTGTACGGGAAATACAAAGGAACGTTACCGATGGCAGTGGCACAAGATGGCAACATCAATATTTTTCCAATTGCATTTGCCCTTGTTGAAGGGGAGACTATTGAGGGATGGAGTTTTTTCCTAAGGAATCTCCAATTGCACGTTGCACCTCAACCTAACTTATGTTTGATCTCCGACAGACACCCTTCAATCATCAGTGCATATAATAACATTGATAAGACTGACAGGATTCTCCTTCGACGCATGTCTTCTGTATTAGACATATTGCTCAGAATTTTATGCGGGAGATCAAAGAAAAAACGTTATGGAAGAAGGTTGTCAACGCGGGTTACACATTATCAGAACCTTCTTTCAAACACTACCGCGAAGAAATAAGATTGTCAAACGCAGATGCAGTACAGTGGATCGACAATATTCCATTGGAGAATTGGACTAGGGCATACGACAACGGTCAACGTTGGGGCCACATGACAATAAATCTTGTGGAATCAATGAACTATGTCTTCAAAGGCATCGAAACCTACCTATAACCGCTTTGGTGCAGGCAACATATTTCAAGCTATGGGCGTTGTTTGAGACCAAACGTTCCAAATGGAGTTCAATGTTGCAATCTGGGTCAGTTGTTCAGTGATGCTTCAATGAAATTCATTAGACATAAAGCTTCCAAAGCAAACGCACACGTGGTCACGGTGTTTGACTGTATTAAAGGTTGGTATAGTATTGTCGAGTTCATGGATCACAATGAGGGCATGCAGATGTGACGGTACAGAGTGGAACTAGATAGAGGTTGGTGCGACTGAGAAAAGTTCCAAGCATTTCGTACGCCCTGCTCTCATGTCATTGCGGCATGTTCAAAGGTTCGAATGGATTCATCATACTTATTATCTGACGTTTACAAAGTCATCAGCCTATCAAATATTTATAAAATTAATTTTTCCGTAGTGGCAAAAGAGAATTACTGGCCAGAATATCAATGGGACATCGTCTGACACAACGAAGTTATGTGAAGGAAGAAAAATGGTTGCCCAAACAGCACTCGTATTCGAACCGAAATGAATACGACGAACAAAATTGTTAGATTATGTAGTTCATGCCGTCAGCCATGTCACAATCGTACTAACCGTCCTAGTGTTGGAACGAGCACAACAAGATAAATTCACACGTAACTCTATTGCAATATATAAAAAATTAAATTTATTTCATATTATAAGTTTGTGAGAAAATACCATTACATAAACAACAACACAAACAACTAAAACAATTAAAATATCATTACAATAACTAAGCGATTACAACCACCAAAACAATTTTAAACATGTAATGCATCATCCTATGAACGTCTTTGTCAGTCTTAATATTCACTCATTCACGCACTTCTCCATTTTGGTTGAACGTGGACACAAGTCATTGGATTCTTCTAATCCTTTCACCATCTCCAATTTCTCAATCTAATTCACTGTTCAATGTCTGATTAAGACGTTCAAACGAATCTATATTCGAAAATCAAATCTTTATCGGAGACACAACGACAGAAAAGATTAAATCGGCATTTCGCTTGTGAATGTATTCAGACATAGTTAAAACTCAAAAACTTGTAGGAGAGTGAAGTTGAATGAAAGAAAATGTGATTGTAGGATAAAAGTTGTGTGAAAAATATGGTTGAAGGGCGAGGTATTTATAAAAGGAGTATGAAAATGCAGACGCCAAAGGGCTAGGCGCCATACATGTCAACACATATAGGTACCAGAAGCATGAGCGGAAACACATGCAACTACATGCATGCCCTAGCACCCTTGGCGCCACCATGCAATGCTTCTAAAGCATGCACCAATGGTGCTGACGCCTCCCCTCTGGCGCATCTGTTTTGGAAGGTGGTTATTTTGAAATATTTGATTTTTTTTTTAAAAAGTGGTTATTTTAAAAAAAATCTAGATTATTCCTTGACATAATATATAACAGAATTTTTAAGGTGCATTCACTCAAAACACAATTTTATCAAATGCCTCTAGTTTTGTCTCTTTCAATAATTATGACTAATAGACCGAATACAAAATAATAATAACAGATCGAACAATATGGAATGAATTGGTGATAAATTAACAGTGAACAATATGATCCCCTAATAGGGTGGACTTTTAAAAATCTTAACCATCATCAATGAATGGAATGACTATTCTAAAAGCTAATTTTAAAAAAATTGAAAACTATATGCTGTATGTATAAGTGAGCCAAACAATGAATTAATGAGTTTTACAACTGTCAACAACACACTCCTCTAAAAACTGATTGAGCTGAGAAGTATACATTTTTGGGTCATTTCGAAAGTGGTCAACATGAGGTGAAGAGACAAAATTGCAAGCCCTCACATCATGTCCAGCCTTACGCTGTGCATCGACAAACGACTCCACTGAATCGGCAGGAATAACTCTGTCCGCAGAGCTATACATGTACAATTGTGGACAACCTGGTTGCTTTGTAGATAACATGCTCAAAACATCAGAGAGCCTCCTACATTTGGACAAGATTATCAGCTCAATCTAAATTATCATTAATGGTCTAATATGTGCGCTATAAGAATCAACGACAAATGTTTGGGATGAAATATCATTGATCATTAAAACAAAACAGAAATCAAGTAAAAGACGAATGATTTAGGAGTCATTACCTATTCACTGCAGGGAGATGCAGAACGACCTCAAAAAATTTCGTTAGTATTAACAGCAAAGCTGCTTCTGTTGCTGCAGGTTTTAGTCCTAAATCTTCATTGCTGCCAATTGATACTTTAATGCCAGACTCGTTGGCGGATACACGTCCTTTTGTTGCTATGCTATTCTTCTTGAGAAATGCTGCAGAGAAACCTGAGGCCCAGACCTGAAAAGATAATCAAACAATTAACATCAGAATCGAGCATAAAGGTTTAACATTTTTCACAAAACCGGGTTAACATTACGAGCACTATAGAATAAAATAAACAGCATTGGACACTACATGCACAACAAATGACAGTGTTCACCGAGTCTGAAAATTGCTAAAGCCTTTACCTGTGGGTCAGGATTTGCAACAGGTGCAGAATCTACAATGCAGCCCCTAATCTTTTCCATCAAAGAAGGGTCTTGCTTTTGAAACCGTTCTAAAATAACACCATACCTGAAAAAATATAAACCAAAACACTTGAGCAACAGAAAAACAACATCAACAATAAACAAAAACGCAAACAAAACCGCACTCACGTTAACCATCCAGTGTTGCTGAAAGTATGGAACATAAGATTCTTTTCATTCTCCTCTTCTAACCAATCAGCCAAGTGATCCACAAGCATGTGAACGTTTTGCTCCGCTTTTCCTCCAGGCTGATAACTCATTACCTCCGCCATCGGAAACGTAAAGGTAATGACATGATATCCTTTAGAAGTATACCATTCCGCATACTTCTTCAAATGTTTCTGCTTTGCACCTAACCATCCAAGCAAAACCACCACAGTCTTCGATTTCGCAGATAAACCACCGATAGTATTGGGTTCAGGCAAATGCCATTTATACGCAAACTCATTAGTCGAACCTGAAACACCACTTGAACAACCAGGCAACGACGACCTCGAAAACCTAGTCAATTCAGCCGAACGATACAAACTCTGAACAACCGGCAATGAAGCCGGCGACGAAGCAACCGAAGAAGAATTATACAAATTCGACCCCGAAACCGGAACCCGAAACTTCACATTAGGAACAGGAACCCGAATTTTGTTCACAAAAGATAACTCAGCAAGTTTTGAATCAGAAACACTAGAAACAAACAAAGAATGTGATTCCCGCAAAGAGCTAAAACTGGAAGAACATTCCAAATTGGAAGTGGAACAATCACGAGACGATCCAAGGAATGAAAATTTATCAGACGCATCAGTAGAGAAAGAAGCGACCGCAACAGCAGCAGCAGCCACAAGGGGTCTCTGAATTGGTCCAGAAAAATAACTCATTGCAGAAACCTTTAACCCTTAATAATATCACAAATTGAATGAAATTGGCAAGACCCAGAATGAAAATCAAGTGGAAAAACGAATATTGATTGCAAAGTTGAATGCTTTAGGGTAAACAGATAGATCCCAATAGAAGAAAAAAAATCAAGGGTTGATGAGGGTATAATTCGAACCCAATTAATTAGGAGAAACGCAACAATTGATAAAGAATACGCAAAGCAAAGAATAATTATAAGAATATTCTATTGAATTGGTACCTGAATGTGAAAATGGTTACCGAATTGGGCTGTCAACGTCAACGACAGAAAGACGATGTCGTTTTGAGAAGACAGCCCTGTTGGAATAGCGTGTGACGAAACAAACAAACGAGGAATGCTTCACCAACCCAGAAACAATTTTTTCCTCTCTGTTTTGTTTTTTTTTTGGATGGTTGGAATAAAAGGGAAGAATTTAGGAATGAGTATTTTTCCAATTAAAAAGGGTAATTTGGGATTGTTTTCTATTAACACAAAAAATTGCTAGAATTTAGAAATTAATATTTGGAAATTTATTTATTTTTTATCTATGATAAAGTGAAAGGGGCAATTAATTTGAAACAAGCGTGTTTTGAACCGTCCAACGTGACGAAAGTGAAGTCTGCCGCTTGGGTCTACCTACCAAGTAACCGAGCAGACAGCAGTGTGCAATTCCGAGAAAACGGGGGAATGGAAAGACGATTTTACCCTGGTAAGCATGCAATGGTCATGATAGAATTAGTATTTAGCAGCTTTTTCGTTATATTTTTTAGTTTGGATTTTAAATTTTATTGAAAAAATAGAAACAATATAAAATAAGTTTACACTCTTAATCAATAAATGACGTATATTTTATTAAATAATTTATTTAATAATATAACCTTATATGATTTTTTTAATAAATTTTAAATCAAATTTAATAGATTGAATATTTTATTAAATTTTAAATTTCTTTAAAAAAATTGGATAAAAAGGAAATAATTATATTTTAAAAAATCGAGAGAAAACAAAGTTGATCGGTGAATCCAGACAACCAAGAAACTACATCGATTTGCAGACAAATGGAACACAACAATCAAATTCTATTGTAAATTTTATTATAATATATAACCATTTTTTATCAATCTCCACTCTTAACATAATCATATCAATAATATTTTTGTTGTGGAGGCACTAGTCGTTTTGCTCTTGAAAATCATTTTGTTTTGAATTGTTCAAAAATACCGTTTTTGATATAAAAAATTTCAACAATCTCTTCCTGCAACCTTTCCTGCATGTCATTTGGATTTAAATTCTTTCGGTATCTCAACCCCTGAAGTACGAATGAATTTCATCCCTTAAGAATTTGGATCCAAATTCTTTTGGTAACAACGCATTCAAAGAACAAGTGATTACAACCTTCACGTAAACCGCAAAACACACATTTCTCATCGATAACAATTCCAAAACGGTGTAATTTATCTTTGGTGGGCAATCTATACTAATAAATTAATCAAAGAATGAAAACTATTCTTGGCCTAACACGATTTCCATAGAAAATCTTTCTCCAATTCACTTTAGCCTTGACACCTCTCATCATATGGTATACATGCTTTTTTTTGTACATGCTCGTAGCTTGGAAAGACTTCCACACTGTATGAGGGCATCTTGATGTTTGAATATAGATTTAAGAAGCCATGAACAATGCACAGGAGAAATGAAACTAATGAGGTCCATTTTATTCAGGTAATATATGTGAATCCAACTTATCCATAGTTTATTTTTCTTGTCACAGACATTTTTAAGAAGTTTTGTAATTGTTGCTTTGTTCCACTCCAAAGGGCAGGGCCGACCCAATCAATCTGGGGACCCCGATCTAATTTAAAAAATTGGTCTAAAAGAATATGAATTTATATCGATTTTTTGAAAAAAACGGTACAAAATCATAAAATTTGAAAGAAAAAAAATATTTTTACACCTATTTTTAACAAAGAGATGTAAAATAGATTTTGAAAACATTATGATTTAACACCTATTTTTAAAATAACAAGTGTAAAATATATATTTGTAGTAATTAAAAAAAATATGTGCCCCTCAAAATTTGGAGCCTAGTGCTATAGCACTTCTTGTTCATGGTAAAGGTCGGGTCTACCAAAGGGAATATCATATTCAAACCACCTGGAGATATGGGATTATTGATATGATCCCGAGTCTTCTTTAAAATTATTTTGAATGGAAAATAAATATTTTAATTTTTTTTTAAAAGACATTAAAACTTTATTAAGATTCAACTAGTAAAAAAATATGTGTTTGAAGTCATTGTTGATATAGTTTCAATAGTTAATAGTTAGTATATTATATTTTCTGAACAATATTATAACTAAACTTGCAAGATACATGGTATAAAAAAAATATTTAAATACATATGTAAATTTGAAATAAATAAAAAATTGGATTATAAAAGAAAATTATCATATTTAAAAATAAATCATTCATCTTTCGGCAATTGTTAATTAAAAAAAAATATTAATCTTATAGTGACATGTGAGATAGAAAACTAGTGGTATGCATCATTACTTAATGATATTTAATTTGATATAATATAAAATATTTAGATAAACATGTCAATTTAAAATATTTTACTTAATTATAAAATGCAGAATGATTGAATAAATCCAACTGAATTAAATAAAAGAAAAATATATGTGAGATTGAGAAAGAAAAAAAAATATATTTAAAAATAAAAAAGTTATTTCTCAAATAAAAATAATTGTTGATTAAATAAAATAGATATTGTCTTGAACGGTATAAAATATATTATTTAGATACACATATCAATTTTAAATGAATTATTTAATTATAAAATAATCATATAAATTATAATAGTTTTTTAGATTAAATTTTGTGTTTTAAAAATTCAATATTTTTTTATGTTCTTTTTTATTAAATTAAAAAGAAGTTCAAAATAAAATAGGAAAAAGAAAAAGAGAGAAAAATTAAAATGAAATAGTGAAAGTGTGAGAAAAAGTAGAAAATTTAAAATTTGAATTAAGAGAAGAAAATAAAAAATAAAAAACTTAAAGATAAAAAGTTGAAAATGAATGAGATGGTAAAATAAGATAGTTTCGAAAATTTTAGCATTTATTAATTATAAATATGTTTTTTGGTTATGGCAATTTTTTTAAAAGAATGATGTATTATCAAATTTGGTAATAGTTTATTTTAATGGATAAATAATTGATTTAATTTTTATTTATTTAATATTTGATTCATATATAGATTAAATATATTAATTATTTAATAAACTAAAAATAATAATTTTTATAATAGTGATATGGTGTATTTTACAAATATTCATGTCTTATATAAGTTTTATTTAAATCAATATAATAACGTAATTACTAACACTATAACAATTTAATAGTAATTTTTTAACATAAAATGTGTGTTTGATTATACCATTTAAAAAAATTATTTAAAATAAAAGTTAATCTAATAGTTCATTTTTAACATTTTCATAAATATTTAAAAAAATATTATTATTAAAATTTATCCATTTTAAAATTTGCTACTATTGTAGTTACAAATTTTTATTAAGAGTAAAAAGTTGTTAAACTTTAATTATACCTAAATTAGACATGTATATATAGTTAAAAATAATATATTTTATAGTTATTTTTTAAACTTTATCGTTGACAATCTATCAGATGTATATTAGTTTATTCTAAGCAACAACAACTTTTTTATATACATGGTAGTTATTTTGAATCTATGAATAAGTGACTATTAATTTTTTTTAATGAATTTTAGTTTTATAGTTTTTAAAAAATATATATAAATTAATTCTAAATAAAAGTTTTGAAAAAAAAATGTTTGGTAATCTTACTTTAAAAATTGTTTTAAAATAGTAAAATATTATAATTTTTTATTCATGAAAAATATATTATTTTTTCTTCCTAATTTTTAAAAATAACAATTTTAAAAATAAAAAGACTAAAATAGAATTTAGAGGTTTTAATTTTTAATTTTTAATTTTGAAAAAAAAAGGAAAAAAAAGAAAATATTGTATACTATACATCAATAAAAATTATTATACAACTAGTTGAGGTTATCAATTCGAGGGTTCAAATATAAGAGAACATTTTTATATTCATTGGGGCTTCTCTTACGAGTGAGACACCTTGTGAGAGATACATCACATACTCATCCAAAATATTAAGGTGATAAGTGTGTGGATTCTCTCGCTTATAAATGCTCAAATCTCTACTTTTCGACTCAATGTCACACCTCTTACCCACCACTACGTGGAGATAAGTTTTGATACAAGTGAGTCGGTCAATCACTCGAACCAGGCTCATGATACTGCTTTTTGGGCTATCAATTTGGGGGTTCAAACATGAGAGAACATGTTTGTTGGTGATTTTAGTATCACCCATGATTTTAGTAGTAATGAGATTTACTCTAGGCCGATGCAATTATGCGTTAAAGCTTGGAAACGAGTTAGGAGTAGTGCGGAGTGCACGCTCGTAGAGCCAACGTGTAATTGACTGCAAGTAATTGAAAACTGGGTTCCAAGGGGCGAAGCCGTTATTACCGTTTTCTTGAAAAGGTATGACTTTTGAACGTTTGAACCTTCCCAACCGTTATTACCGTTTTTCTTGAAAAGGTATGACTTTTGAACGTTTGAACCTTCCCAACCGTTATTACCGTTTTTCTTGAAAAGGTATGACTTTTCGTTTTCAGTTTTCGTTCTCCTATAAAAGGGGGAAATCTGGCCTCGGTTTAGGGTTACACACAAAAACCATTCTACGTTCCAGAATCTTTCTTTTGCCAGAAACATTCTTTCTTCAAGAATTATCCCCACAAAGATTTCGTGAACCCAGGCATAAATAGGGTCGAAATACTTTGTTCGGAAAGTGAACGAACACGATTCTTCGAAGATTATCCAGGATTATCAATTAATTATCTAACAAACGAACAAAGTATTCATCTGATAATCATGGCTGGAGGAAACACCGTCAAGGAGATGACCAGAAATTTCGGAAAATTGGACAAGTTTCAAGGACAAGATTTCAGGCGTTGGCAGAAGAAGATGCATTTCATGTTGACAACGTTGAAGGTGGTGCATGTCCTATCTACACCGATTCCAGAAATTCGGGAAGATGACACAGTTGAAAATCTGAGACGCAGATCAAAGTGGGAGAACGACGACTACATATGCAGAGGGCACATTCTTAACGGTATGTCTGATCCCTTATTTGATATTTACCAAAACATAGAATCTGCAAAGGAATTGTGGGATTGTCTCGAATCCAAGTACATGGCAGAGGACTCATCCAGTAAAAAGTTTCTGGTGACTGATTTCAACAACTACAAAATGGTTGAATCAAGGTCTGTCATGGAACAATTCAATGAACTCCTCCGAATCCTTGGACAGTTCACACTACACGGATTAAATATGGATGAAACAATATCTGTCTCAAGCATCATAGACAAGTTGCCTCCTTCGTGGAAAGATTTCAAACACAATCTGAAACATGGAAAAGACGAACTGTCTTTGATCCAACTTGGAAGTCACTTGCGCATAGAAGAATCTCTAAGAGCGCAGGAGGATAACAAAGGAAAAGGCAAAGAAATTGCTGGACCCTCGGTTAATATGATCGAAGAGGGTGGTAGGAACGGTAACAACAAAACCAAAGGAAAGAAGCGTGCTTTCAAGGACAATAAGGGCAGTTTCGGTGCTAACAAGAAACCGAAATTAGAATGCTGGAAGTGTGGTAAAACAGGCCACTTCAAGAGGGATTGTCGCTTCGTTAAAAAGCACGATAACGCGAATGCAAGTGGTTCAGGAAAGGGGTCTAAGGACCAACCCGAAAACCAAGGTCAGAAATCAATTCGTGATTTGAATAGTTTAATTAAACATTCTGTTTCACTAAATTCTGAAGCATTTTATGTGCAGGATGATGCTACCGCATGGTGGATTGATTCTGGCGCCACTACACATGTTTGCAAGGATCGTTTCTGGTTCAAGACTTTTGTTCCAGTGGAAGATGGTTCTGTCCTCTACATGGGAGATGATCACTTCGCTCCCGTTGAAGGCAAAGGAAACGTGGTGTTAGAATTCAGTTCCGGAAAAACTATTACATTGTTTAATGTTTTGTATGTTCCTAAATTACGAAAGAATTTAATTTCTGGCCCTGTATTAAATAAGCTTGGATACAAGCAAGTGTGTGAATCAGATAAATATGTATTATCAAAGTCTGGTGTGTTTGTAGGATTTGGATATTATAATAATGGTATGTTTATGATGAATTTGAATGGAGTTCCTAATGATTCTGGTTCTGTATTTATGTCCTCTTCGAATATTATCAATTCTTCGTTATGGCATGCTCGCCTAGGACATGTACATTATAAAAGAATGCATGAAATGTCTAAAGATAAATTAATTCCTAATCTTGATAAAAATGTAGAAAAGTGTAAAACTTGCATGTTAACTAAGATAACTAGGCAACCATTTAAAAGTATAACAAGGAAATCTGTCATTCTTGAGTTGATACATAGTGATTTATGTGATTTGCATGCTACTCCATCATTAGGGCATAAAAAATATTTTGTCACTTTCATAGATGACACATCTAGATTCTGCTATGTCTATTTGTTGCACGCTAAGGACGAAGCCTTAGATAAATTCAAAATTTATAAAACTGAAGTTGAAGTGCAACAAAATGTGTTGATTAAAACATTACGCACAGATATAGGTGGTGAATATTATGATCCTGTGTTTTTCCAATCCGTAGGAATCATTCATGAGACTACGGCTCCTTACACACCTCAGCAAAATGGTGTGGCTGAAAGGAAAAATAGAGTGCTAAAAGAAATGGTGAATGCCATGTTATCTTACTCTGGTCTGAGTGAAGGATTTTGGGGAGAAGCCATGTTAACGGCATGCTATTTGTTAAATAGAGTTCCCAATAAAAGGAACAAAACTACCCCATATGAACTTTGGTATAAGAAACGACCCAACCTGACATTTCTACGTGTTTGGGGTTGTAGGGCCGTGGTTAGACTCCCGGACCCAAAAAGGAAAACTTTGGGTGAAAAGGGTGTAGCTTGCATCTTTGTTGGATATGCCGAGCACTCCAAGGCCTATAGGTTCTATGTTATAGAGCCTAATGACTCGATCTCTATTAACACAATTATAGAATCGAGAGATGCCATATTTGATGAGAACTGTTTCTCCTCTGTACCTAGACCAAAGGACTCTATACCTATTTCAGATGAATCTCTAAGAGATGATCATTCAAATGATGTGCCAAGTCAAGCACTTGAACCCCGTAGGAGCAAAAGAGCTAGAAAAACTAAATCTTATGGATCTGATTTCCAACTATATTTAGTTGAGGGATCAAAGGATCAGATTGACACTCAATATTATTATTGCTATAGTATTGAAGAGGATCCAAGAACGTATGATGAAGCTATCAAGTCTCAAGATTCTGCTTTTTGGAAAGAAGCAATTGATGAAGAGATTGGCTCTATCATGGAAAATAATACTTGGATACTATCTGATTTACCACCAGGTTGCAAACCATTGGGTTGCAAATGGATCTTCAAAAAGAAGATGAAAGTCGATGGTACAATTGACAAGTTTAAAGCTAGACTAGTTATCCAAGGCTTCAGACAAAAGGAAGGGATTGATTATTTCGATACCTATGCTCCTGTTGCCCGTATCACTACTATTAGATTGTTGATTGCCTTGGCGGCTATTCATAATCTAGTGATTCACCAAATGGATGTCAAAACAGCATTTCTGAATGGTCATTTGGAAGAAGAAGTGTATATGAAGCAACCTGAAGGTTTTGTAATGCCTGGTAATGAACATAAAGTGTGTAAACTAATTAAGTCTTTATATGGGCTAAAACAAGCTCCGAAGCAGTGGCATCAAAAGTTTGATGAGGTTGTTTTGTTCAATGGTTTCATTCTAAACCAAGCTGACAAATGTGTATATAGCAAATTTGATACATCCGGTAAAGGAGTTTTCATTTGCTTATATGTTGATGACATGTTGATCTTTGGCACCGACCAAAAATCAAATTGATATAACAAAGAATTTCTTGTCATCAAAGTTCTCCATGAAAGATATGGGAGAAGCGGACGTTATTCTAGGAATTAAGATTAAACGGGAAAATAAAGGGATTGTAATTACGCAATCTCATTACATTGAGAAAATGCTCAAGAAGTTCAATTGTGAAAGTTGTTCTCCAGTAAGTACTCCAATGGATCCGGGAGAAAAACTTATGCCAAATACAGGTAAACCTGTAGATCAACTCGAATATTCAAGAGCTATAGGCTCTTTGATGTATGCTATGATTAGCACTCGACCGGATATTGCTTATGCGGTTGGAAAGTTAAGCAGATTTACGAGTAATCCTAGCCGGCATCATTGGCATGCGATAACTAGGGTATTCAAGTACTTGAAGGGTACAATGAATTATGGATTGTCATATATGGGATTTCCTTCGGTGTTAGAGGGTTATTCGGATGCTAGTTGGATAAATAATGCTGAAGATTCATCCTCTACAAGTGGATGGGTGTTCTTGCTTGGGGGAGGTGCTATCTCATGGGCTTCCAAGAAGCAAACATGTATAACTAGTTCCACAATGGAATCTGAGTTTGTAGCATTAGCTGCTGCTGGTAAAGAAGCAGAATGGCTAAGGAACTTGGTATACGAGATTCCGATATGGCCTAAACCGATATCACCAATTTCTATCCGTTGTGATAGTACTGCCACATTGGCTAAAGCTTATAGTCAAATATACAATGGAAAGTCTAGACATTTGGGTGTCAGACATAGTATGATTAGAGAATTAATCATGAATGGGGTGATATCTATAGAGTTTGTTCGGTCGCAACAAAACTTAGCTGACCACTTGACGAAGGGGTTAGCTAGAGACTTAGTAAAGAAGTCGGTAATTGGGATGGGATTAAAGTCCATTTAAATCTATTAGCTTTGATATACCCAATTCCCTTCTAATATGACGTTAGAAGCAGAATTCAATGTGGAAAGATCATAGTTAAAGATTGGAGCAATTATATTTATCTTCCCAGGGTATGTGCTCAGACCTGCAAGTGATGGTTAGGTTGAAGTATATCTACTTAATGGTTCTTTTGAAAAATTGTAAATGCAGGTACAAGATTAAAAGAATCACCTATGTAAGCATGAAGTTTTGCCGCTTCAAGAAGTTTGGACTTGGCTTCCTATATGCTTATTAATGGATAAGGACACATGGCTTGTAAAGTGTCAAGTATGAATAGTAGAGTATTGTAAGAAACATATGTGTACTATATCTTCTGACATTCAAATGGATTGACGGGTTCAATCGCTATGACACCCAGATTTTCGAGTGTTTGAAATGTGTATTTGTACTAAAATGAAAATTCAATCGCAAGACATTTTCGTTTATGCATCTGTTTGATTGTAATATACACTTATATATTTTATTGTATATATTAAGTAAATCAAGGATTACACTAAAATGGGGGGGATTTGTTGGTGATTTTAGTATCACCCATGATTTTAGTAGTAATGAGATTTACTCTAGGCCGATGCAATTATGCGTTAAAGCTTGGAAACGAGTTAGGAGTAGTGCGGAGTGCACGCTCGTAGAGCCAACGTGTAATTGACTGCAAGTAATTGAAAACTGGGTTCCAAGGGGCGAAGCCGTTATTACCGTTTTCTTGAAAAGGTATGACTTTTGAACGTTTGAACCTTCCCAACCGTTATTACCGTTTTTCTTGAAAAGGTATGACTTTTGAACGTTTGAACCTTCCCAACCGTTATTACCGTTTTTCTTGAAAAGGTATGACTTTTCGTTTTCAGTTTTCGTTCTCCTATAAAAGGGGGAAATCTGGCCTCGGTTTAGGGTTACACACAAAAACCATTCTACGTTCCAGAATCTTTCTTTTGCCAGAAACATTCTTTCTTCAAGAATTATCCCCACAAAGATTTCGTGAACCCAGGCATAAATAGGGTCGAAATACTTTGTTCGGAAAGTGAACGAACACGATTCTTCGAAGATTATCCAGGATTATCAATTAATTATCTAACAATGTTTACATTCATTAGGGCTTTTCTCTATGAACAACACACCTTGTGAGAGACATGTTAGAACAAAATTGGTTGATATCATATCCCTTGGATTTTGATTATAACGAAGTATTTATGCAGGATTATATGATTAAGAACAGACAAAGAGAAGCTTGAGGATTCTGAATCTGAAGATCAGACTCTGAATCTGAAGATCAGACTTTGACTCTAAAGATCACTGGCTCTGAAGGAAGATCCGGACTCTAGAGAAGTCAATCCTGAAAATAGTCAACCAAAAAATGGCTGGTTAGGTTGGGATTTTGTGCTCGCCTATTTGGCTGGTTAGGTTGGGATTTTGTGCTCGCCTACCCGCTCAGTCTGCCCCGTTTTAAGTTTGCCCCGTCTTAAGTCCGCCAAAAAAATGGGCGGGTTGGTCCGTCAGCCCGTCAACCTAGTTATCAAGCACTCAAAATATAATTTATATTTTTTTTCGTGAATATATGCAATATTTTTTAGTGATACTTGTTGATGATTCTGTTTTATATATTTATTAGTGAATATATACAATAATTTTTTAAAGTCAAATTTGTTAAAAAGATGCTTTATAAAAAATTATTCTAAAAAATAAGTGAAAAGTTTAATTGAAATATAAAAATAAGCATATTAATCTATTAAAAAATGAAAAATAAATAAGTCGTCCGCCAACCCGCCACATTGGCGGGGCGAGCTACATATTTAAGTCCAACTTCACTTGGCAGACTTAAGGTGTGACAGGGCGGAGCGGACGAACCGTTTTGCCAACCCTAATATAGACTATGAAGCTTCATATGCCTATAAGTGGACTCTTAAGAGATCAACCTCTAAAGAGTGAAGTCTAAAGAAATTCAAGCTCTGAAGTAAAATCTATTCAATCGAGTCAACACTGATAGACTCAGAGACCTTTTGATCACGTGAAGACTTAAGAAAAAAATATCTCCTTTGATGTTTGAGCTTCAACGAATAATTCCTTTTGTAGAAAGATGAATTCTTAATTTGTCTAATCAAGTACAAATGTTAACCAACCTTTTGGTGAAATTCTTCAACGACTCTTTTCTCTCTTCTCTATATAAGGAGCAACAAACTTGAAGAAGATATACACAACAATACACTACATCACAAGACTCTGAAACTTGACAATCAAAGAGAAACTACTATATCAAAATTACTAGACTTAGAACATCTTAACATTGTGTATATTTTAGAAGTTCTTGAGTCTTAGAGTCTTTCTAAGTTGTATTTTATCTACACCTCTGATTGTATATCAAGTGTAGTTGTTATCCAAATCTCTTAACAATTTGTTATAGAGTCATAAGTCTCTTGCATTAGTGCTTGAGCATTTGAAGTCTCTTACTTGTGTGTTTGATCAAAAGAAGTCTCTTATTTGTGTTTTTTAGCAAAGAAAGTCTCTTGCTCGTGTGCTTGAGCAAAGAAGTCTCTTACTTGTGTGTTTGAACAAAGGAAGTCTATTGTTGTGTGTTTGAGCAAGGAAGTCTATTACTTGTGTGTTTGAGTAAAGGAAATCTCTTGCTTGTGTGCTTGGGCATTTATAATCAGTTTGGTTATAGTGAAAATCACTTAGAAGTACAAGGGGATAATTGCTTGTGTCTCTTACTTTATATTATTTGATTTTGAACTATATTTCGCTGCTATCATTTGTTTATCTCCGAGTCAGATTGTGTTGCAGAATCTAATAAAGATATTTAAGAGTCTAGACTCCAAATGACTCTGATTCAAACTCCATACTGAATGTTCAGAATTTAATTAAGATCAATCAGAAGTAAAAGAAGAAAAAGCTTAAGAAAAGTCAACACAATTCAATGTTCTTCTTGTTTTTTTCTCACCTTCAAAACACATTACATATTTATCCAAAATCTTAAAGTGATATAGTTCTCTCCCTTTTAAATGCGCAAGTCTCTATTTTTCTAATTAATATTATATATCCCCGTATTTTATTTTGTAAAATTCTTAAATCATAATTGCTTTTTCAACATTAATAACAATATGTCTTATGTATAAGAGTATTTTAAAACAGTGGTGACATCTTTTGTATATGAAAATTTGATTTTAACATTGATAATTTGTCTCATATATAGTTATTTTGAAATTGTTCATCGTTGACAAATTTAGTCGTGTATGATAATTCAATTTTGTCCGCAAAATTTGTCTCATATATGTATGGTAGTTATTAAGATTCTCACAAGACTTATTTTTGGGTTTATAATTATAGTTTATTAGTTTATATAATAATAAAAGAATTGTTTATAGTAACAGTTTTATATTTATTTTATTATTGTATAACTTATTCTATAAATGCAATTTTAAATAGTATTTTAATTGCTTATAACAAAATAATATTTTAATTTAGAATTTATAATTTATCATTTTTTTTATTTTAATAAAACTCACTTTTATTCTTTATAATTTAAATATTTTAGATATAAATTTTAATTCTATTAACGAATATTAGTTTATGTTATTTTACTTTTATCAACTAATTAAATCGATAATTTTATCGAAAAATTTAATTAACTTATCAACTATCAATCATTAGTCTACCAACCTTACCCCATCTTTCTATACAGCCACGCCCCCGCCTAAAATCCATTTGAGGGTAACAATCTAACCCTCACCCAAACACTGAATAGGTTTTCCCACCCTGTCCCCACCCGCATAAATTGTATATTTTTTATCTCATATATAAACTGATGTCAAACATTTCTCTTAAACGATCAACTTATGAAGGAAAATAAAAATTGATAATGATATAATTTTCTTTTAAAAGTAAAATAACAATATCAAATTAAGATCGACAATATAAAATTAAAATAGAAAGATGAATATAAAATTTATTTATGTTAAACTTATTAAATAAATTATATTTATGTACATTTTTATTCACGTTTCATTTTACCCTTAAAATGAGATATTTTTATTTGCCTTGAGAAATTAAACTAGTGAAGTATAATTTGTTTTTATATGTTTTTATTTACATTTTATTTGACCAATAAAATAACATATTTTTATTTGACTCGGAAAATTAAAGTAATACAAAATAATTGACCATATGAAATCATCTCAATTAAAATGAGATGATACTATATTATTATAATTAATTGCACTATTTATTGAACTAAACAGCTCTTACAAATATTTATAGTGTATTAAATAAATTAAAATTGAATTGAATATAATTCAAAGTCTTAAATATGAAGTTTGATTCAATTAAGCAATAAAGTATTCTACATATCTTTAGTTTTCATTTTTCAATTCAAAATTTACTCTTTCAAAAAAAGAAAACTCAAAGTTTCACATTGTTATTAGTATTGAAAAACCTAAACAACTCTTAATAATTTAGAAATTAATTGATATACATCGACGGTGTAAAGATTTTTTACATTCTCAGTTAATCATAAATATTAATTTATTTAAAAAGTTTGACTTTTATTTTAAACATTAAAAAATAATACAGACGGAAGATTGTGATACATCGACATTATAAAACTTTTTACACTGACAGTGTATAATAATTAATCTCAATAATTTATATATATATATATATATATATATATATATATATATATATATATATATATATATATATATATATGATATCTTGTTATATATAATATTTAAATGATTGTTAAAAGGGTAAAATAGAAAATATTGTTAGGTTTGATATTGAACAAAGTAAGTATGCCTTTCAAATTAAATTTAAAAAGAAATCTAAATTCAGAATTTTTAAAAATACAAATTTTTGAACATCTATAAATTTTGGTTGAATGCGTGTCTCAGTATCTTTACTAAAAATTAATTTAAAATTTTAATTTATTTTAAAATAAAATAATATTAAAAATAACATATTAATATTTAATGATATTATTTAATTAAAGAGTTTAATTGAAATATATTGTCAGTTAATAATAGACGTTGGATATTGAAATAAGTCGTCTTTTATTTTAAAAATCTATAAAATAATATAAATGGATGATGGTGATGAATTGATAGTGTAAATTTTTTTACATTGACAGTCCATAATAATTATTCTCTTAATTAAATATTAAATATTTATGCAAGTGAATTCAAAAAAACACACAAAAAGAAAAACAACCTTTAAAAAAATCCACTAGAAAATGAAAGGTAGGCTTGAATTCAAATCTCAAATCACTTGGAGACTAAAGTGGACAGATCAACAACAGCAAGTATCATTAAATAGTTATATTTTGATCATTAATGATAACTAATTTAAGGCTTTTGCATATTGTATAGGTTGCCATGTCTGACCTTGTAATATAAAAATAGAAATAAAAACCAAAAATATATATTAGTCAAACTAGAAAGCCTCCTCTCCCAACGTGTTCAGGCCAACAAAATCCACACACAAAAAAGGTGTTAAGTCAAGTGCCGAGTGGCACCTCCAACAACTCCAAATGTGTAATAGATTTCCCATATATAGGGTTAATGAGCAAAAATGGTTTGTGAGAGAAAAAATTGAAAGAGATAATGACATAAATAACCCACAAAATATATTAATGGTAGGGGCTTGGTGATTTCTAAATGCAAGGATTAAAATTCTACAATAATAAATTATTACTCATAATATTTGCCAAATGCCCAATTATAGTTATGATTTGTTTAGTTTAAATAAAGAGGAGGAAAATTGAGGTAATTTAATAGAGGGGGAGAGAAAGGAAGGGGAGGTGGGAGATCTCTTTTAATCAGATAATTGTTTAGTTCAAAAGAGGAAAAAGGAAGGAGAAGAGAGAGATTTTAATTAAAATTGTGTTTGGTTCAGGAGGGGAAGAGATGAGTTTTATTAATAATTTACATTCTTATCTTTATGATCTTATACCAATGATATGATATTCAACTATGAAAAATCCATGCATATATTTTTTGGTTATAAATTTTTTAACATTGAGTGACTAAAAAAGTATTAGTTTGCCACAAAATGTTAAAAAATTGAATACATTTGATTCAGATTATAACTCTCAACACAAATTAAACTATATACCGATAGCAACGTTTAAATCGTGATGAATCGTCTAATAAAATAGATACATAAAATAATTTGTTATTAAATATTAATGGTTCAAAATATTTAATATAATGAATAAACAAAAATATATAAAATAAATGCTTTAAAATTTGATATATAAAAAATATGATAGGATAGATAATAAAATTAGAAGAAAAAAAGCAAATATAAATAAACATAATTTTATTTATGAAAAAAATGCAATGATTATGATTTAAATTAAGTACGAAAATTCAAAATAATTTGAAGGTGAAGAACAATTATAATGAGTTGATGGAAACAATTAAGAAAAATCACACATAAGAAAAACAGTAACACAGAAGAAGAAAAATAATTTTGAAATACTAAAATTAAACTGAGAAATTTTAGTAAATATAATAATTTTTCAAATATCAAAACTCATATTCCCTCCCCTCCCCTTCAAATTCCCCCAATTCGGAGGGGCACAAAAAGTGTATTTTGCAGGGATTTTGCTCTCATTCCTTCCCCTTTATTCCCCTACTAAATTTTGAACCAAATATATTTAATTAGAAATTTCACATCCCCTCTCATCCATCTACCCCGAACCAAACACACCCTTAGGGTCATGCTAACTAACCAGTGCCCGACACTTCTTAAGAACTCATAATAAGAAATATATTTTATATTCAGTGCATTGAATACACACAATATTCTTTAAAAAAATTGATTATTTATGTTTTCAGTTCATCGAATACACATATTTTTAGAAAAAAATTGTCTTTTTAATCTCTTAAATAATGTTCAATTTATATTTTTAATCTCTTAACCAATGTCTCGGAGGCACTTGTTAGCAATTTTGTCCTCTGCCATAGTATATGTAGGTATCGCTTAGCATACCAAGACGAGTAGGAGACCACTCCTTCATACGACCAGAATCAAAATGTTACATGAAGAGACTTCCTAACCGGAAGGAACATTGGCGACGTCTGTGTGAACGTGAATAACGTTTAAAACACCTTATTAGAACCTTATAAGGAATGATGAATTATGGGAAGAGACCAACTCATAATCTCAATTGTCCCCGATCCATATCAAACACAATCATAAGAGCTAACACTTATTAAGAAGAGGGACTCACTACTTCATCCTTAGTTTTAGAGACATTACTAGAAAACACACATTTAACCTCAGGCGCGAAATGCATTTAACCTCGACTACAGAGACGAGGTAACTAAGATCGTCATGAAAAGTGAAAACTTTACCTCTTGGTTTTTTAAAAATTGACGGGTATGTTAAAAGGTCATGGGTTCGATCCTCGGGGAAACCTTTTTAAAATTCTAAAATGGAAAAACACATGTCCCATCAATTTTGTAATTTCACCGACGAATATACCATATTTTCACCTCGGTTATCTCATAAAACCGAGGGGTAAAATAGTTTTCAGTTTATTAAATCTAATGTGGATTGATCATTTCACTAAACCCTATACTGAACATATAACTTCTAAACATTGGTTAGAAAAATAATTATATGAAAAATTGTGTTATATTTGAAGAACAACTTACATTGATTATGATTTTGAAGAATCCTGCAACTCATCATTCTTCTTACGCTATTTTATAGTTAAAATCTCTCCAATGTTTCAAGTTCTTTATTCAACACTTCCTTTTCTACTAATTCATTCTTGAAAGCATAAAATTTGATGCTTTGAAAAATGAACAAATATGGAAGAAAGTTGAACAAAAACTAGAAGTATTTGAGAGATTTTAACAATAAAACAACGTGAGATGAATGATGAGTTGCAGAATGGTAGAAAATCATTAACATGTGTAAGATAAGTTTCAGATACAACATAATTTTGTATATGATTATTTTCAAAATCAATTTACTAGGTTATATGTTCAAAGAGGGGTTAATGAAACAAACAATTGACATTAAATATGATAAACTCAACTAAACAGGTACAAGATAATAGTTGCACGAAGAATCACAAAAAATATAATCTCAACAACAAAAACAACAAGAAAATAACAACAACATCAAACACAATATTAAGAACAACAACGTCAATAAACAACCTTTAGGGTTTAGGGTCTCAACAACAAGAACGAAAACATCGACAAAAACAACATCAATAACAAAAACAAAAACTCTAGTGTTTGGATCTTAACAACAACAACAACAACAATAACGACAACAATAATAATAACAAAAATAACAACAACAATATGTCAAAAATATTAGTAGTGATGTTTGACGTATCAGATCTTTAAAGAATAAGTAAAAGAAAATGATTTGGATATCTGAAGAAGAAAAGAGAGTCCTAAACACATAACATCTTTGTATTGAAGATGATATATATTTATGGCTCTCGTTGTTTAGTGCTCTTTGTTATGGTTCTGTTTATTTTGTTTACACAAATGAAACTGAATGATACAAGTTAAAGCCTATATATATATATATATATATATATATATATATATATATATATATATATATATATATATATATATATATATATATATATATATATATATATATATATATATATATATATATATATATATATATATCAGAGAAATATATTCACCTCAATTGGTAAGAAAATCGAGGTGAAGATTAGTGTACTTTTAAATTAAAAATAAAATATTCAAGAATGCCCCACTTTTAATGAGATAAAAATATAAACTGAGGATGTTGAGATTCAAAGCATGTACACTGAATAGGTTTATCCCTCGGTTTTCCAAATAACCGACAAAATATATTCTATATATATATATATATTTTTTTAAAAGGGTGTGTCCAGGTATTTTACCTCGATTTTTCATTACATGAGGTAAAATTGTCGTCATGAAATGTATTATTTATAGTAGTGAGAGTCAACCCCAACAACCTCAAGGACTCGAGGTCCCCACACCTCTCCTGGGAGAAAGAGAGGTTTGTTCCCCTGATGTCACTCGGATAAATCCACTTAGGGGAGGCAGCGAAATGGTTCTTAACTAACCCCTAGGAGGCCAGTTAGCCGATAGTGAAATGAACATTTCAGAAACTATAGAACAAACAATTTCTAGATGTGTAAGTCATTTGTTCTTACCCTAAAGAATAAAGTCATGGCTTGGTTTAGAGGGCTTAAGAATGAATTTAACTATGCATGGGGGAAACTCCATAGGCATCATTCACCATACTTCATAACTTCTATGAGGCATCATAAATCAGCAGAGAGTGTGAGATCCATCATACAAGAAAAAAGAATATACGTTAATATCCTGCATAGAAAGGTTCAACAAAGAAGTTATATTAGTTAAAGGAAATGATGAAAAAATGAAGAATATTTTCTTACTCTCATATTACAACTCATATCCAAATTTTCCAAAAGCATTGAGATAAGTTCCAAATTTATGTTAAATATATCAACACCTATTAAATAATTTTATAAACAATCAATACCCCATCCCCCCCCCCCCCCCCCCCCCCCCCCCCCCCATTTTATCTATGAAAAGTAAGAAAATAAACGTTTGGACTTTTCTTATATGCATTAATTAAAAACATGTGAAAGAACTAAAAAACCACGATTCAACATGTAGAAATTAGGCCAAAGAAAAACTTAAACAAACAAGGCTCGCTAGCCCCAACATAGGCGTGTTAGGCGTAGGCAAAGCTAGATGGCAAAAGCCAACTGCAACTATGTTGTTGTGATTTTTGCGTTTTTTATTTGTCACCGTAGATCTTTCCATATATCATCTAAGCTTTTCAATCTATTAGAGAGTAAGAAAGCAAAAAAGAGTTTCTAAAGAAGCTAATAAATTAGGTTGTACCTATATTCTTAATGATGAGGTTGAGATTAAGAGATTATTGAGTCTCGAATCTAGAGGTAGACAGTTAAGGTCTACTAGACTTTCTAGGAGTTGTACTATATGTTGATTGGGTTTTTTAATGTTTATGGTTTGGGAAGTGGGATCAAGAAGAGTAAGGTTAAAGATCTCATTATCTCTAAGTCTCTTAAGTTCCTTACAATTCAGGAGACTAAGCTCTATGAGGTCATTACCTCTTTGGTTCATTCCCTATAGGAGAATTCTTTTTATGACTGAAGTTTCTCTCTGTATGTTGGTAATAGTGGTGATCTCCTATCTATTTGGTGTAGCTCGAAAGGGTCTTGCATGTTTTCCTTTGTGGGTCCTGGTTATCTTTGGTTTTTTTTTGGAGTCAGGGATTTCCAGAATTAAGTGTGTGGTGGTTAATATTTATTCCAAGTGCATCTCTAGTGAGAAGAGGGCTCTTTGGATGGACTTGCTCATCAGGAAGGCCTTCATTTGGGGGAATGTGTGGTATGTTCTTGGTGACTTTAATTTTGTTTTCTCTCCCTATGAGAGGGTTGGAGGTGACTCTCATGAGTATCAGATTGGGAATTATCTTTGTGTTGAGTTTTGTAATTTCATTTCACATATGGAGCTCTGAGACCTTCCCCTTATAGGCAGGAGCTTCACTTGGTTCAAACCTAAGGGTAGGATTGTTAGCCGTCTTGATAGGATTCTTATTTCTGATGACTGGTGGGAGTCTTGGGGGACTACTTCTCAGTGGGATCTCCTTAGAGATGTTTCTGACCACTGTCTGATCATTCTCAAATATTCCAATCAATTGTCGGGCCCAAAACCTTTTCGTCTTAATAATCATTGGGTCAATCATCCCCAGTTACCTGAGGTGTTCTTTGATAGTTGGTCTGATTTCTTATCCTCTAGGCGGAACACCTTTGTCTTAAAAGAGAAACTTAAAGCCCTCAAAGGAGTCTTGAAAGTTTGGAACCACAAAGTGTTTGGCAATATTGGTGCCCATATTGAGTCTCTTAGGGAGGTTATGAGCACTCTTGATCTGAGAGTTGAGTAGGGTGTTATCTCTGATGAGGAGATGGATACTAGGAACAATGCTTCTTTGGATTTAAGAGAGAGAGAGAGAGAGAGAGAGAGAGAGAGAGAGAGAGAGTATGCACAAGGATTTGTTTAGGCAATTCCCCAATTGACTTTGCTATGGGTATGTATGCCCTCAATTCGAATTTGAATTGAGATATTATATTATATCTTACTTTGAAAAATGTGTGTATACAAGAGATGAAGAAATCGAACTCTACAAACCTTAAGTTTGATGTCGACTCTGCCACCTCCAAAACCCTTGATCAAATATTGATCAAGTAATTAACAATGTCGCTTCAATTCAGTTGTTCTTGCTACTTCCCTACAAGGCAGGCCTTGTCCCAAGGCTTTCATCTGATTGAATTAATCACAAGAGCACACTTGTTGTAACCCAATATTTACCAATATGATCCACCGTCTCACGCTACTCCCTTGCAATGCACCCCTTGTCCCAAGGCTTTCACTCAATCGGATCCGAATTGCACAATCTTGTCCAAAACCTTCAAACCCAAAAAGATCTTGAAGGAAAACCCCGACTCGGTTTTCTAATTTGAATCCCTCAAAGTTCTCAACCCAATATTCTTGGTACAACAAACCTAATTGGACGTCATCAACCCTAACCTAGATGGCGCTCAATCAAAAAATGATTATGTGTAGTTTGATTGTGTGTATGCATAGATGGAGTTGAAGATGATGAGAATGGTTTGAAATCCTGGATCCATGTAGGTTTTACTCACTCTAGAAACTTTATTAGAGAATGATGCATGTATGTAGTTTTTATATGTATGAGTGATTGAAGGCAAAAAGGAATGCAAAAGGAATTGAAAAGAATGCAAAAATTCAAGATTTAAGGTCTATAGGTCGACCTATCTGAGCCATGTGTCGACCTATACATGTCATGTGTCGGCCTGTTTGAAGCATAGGTCGACCTATAAAGGTTATGTGCTCCCTATAGGTTGACCTGACAAGGTGGCAAAGAAGACAAAGCTTACATGCTTTAATAATGCAGTGTGGGTGTCGATCTGTACACTCTATGCGTCGATCTATGTTAAAGAAAATTTCTTATAGGTCAACCTAAAGTTATATGTGTCGACCTATGCAGTATTTTTCACACAAAACTCAATTTTTGATGCATAAAATCTTTTCTTGATGCATGAATCCTTTATAAATCATTTCCAATCATGTTGACATGCTTCCTAATGCTAAAATATACATACACACTTAGAGTCAGTTGATACTGTCAAATGTACAAAAACACTAAAGTTTCTCCTAGTTTTGATATAGTTTTGACATCATTCAAAACACATCTAAACAGAAAGTTGCACTCACATGTAGTAGTCTTGAAAATTTTATAGAGGTAAAACCCAACTTATCTATCTTAATACCTCATGGGTTTATGGTATTATCCGATTTTTCACATTTAAATATGGGGACTATGAAGCTATCATAGTGAAGCACAATAATGTCTATAAATCTTCTATAGTAAGGAACCCCTACAAATCTCATTTGGGTATCATTATTGCTTGAATAACTCCATGTCTTATACATGACAAAAAATCCATTGTTTTGAGGTTTTAAAGAATTGTCTCATTCCAACATTTGAAATTTGAATATATTTACATTGTACACAATAAACCTTTTCACTTTATCAAAATGACCACGAACAAGACTAATGAGGACATCTTTATCTGGTCAATCAACTTTGTCGAGATTGCTGCAAATCTATACACAATAAAACATCTAATTAGTCATGTTATTATTAAAAACCAATTCAACAAAAATATCAATTTTTATGAGAACTAACGCAACTACATAACTAATGAGTAAACTCTCTATGAACCTTCTTATCTATCTCACCAGCACTTCTTTGATCGCACCTCACTTGGTTGTGAGTAATACTTCAGAACTACCTAGTTGGTTATCTCATACTAGATGTAAAAAAACTTAATAATAGATGACTTAAATGAAATAAAACTTCTTACTTTAGATATTCGTCAACTACTGGACAATTTGTTAAAACATGTCTATGAGCCTGCAACTTTTAAATTGGTGTTAGGGTGTAATATGAAAATCTACCAACAATTTTTCCAGTCACGGGAAACATTTCTACTACACGTGGGCTAGTTTGGATATCACCAATAGTGGCACCACCTACACGTCCAAGTTGATTCAATCAAGTCTCAATGTTTTTAGATATCTTGAACAAAATGTAAGAATCTCTTGAAAAAGGTATCCTTCCGTAATAGATCCTTTAAGTTTCGCCTTATCACGTGCATATGATTTAATATGTCCTAAGTAGCTATTATTGAACCAAAATAGTATCAGTTAAGAAAAAATTCTAAGTTAGTAACATTAGAAAAAAATAAAATAGTTTACCTTTTGAAAGAATATATCCATCGATAATGAACATGACCTTTAAGTTTAACTTCTTTAACAAGGTGAACAACCAAGTGAATTAAAAACTTGAAGAATGAGGGAGGAAATAAATTTTCCATGTGGCATAAAGTGAGGACAATTTGGTTTTGCAGTTTTTGCAAATCTTTAATTTGTAATACTTTACAACACAATTGTCTAAAGAATGAGCATAATTGAATCAATATTTTTTAAACTTCATGGAGTAATGTTGTGCAAATGAATAATGGTAGAAGTTGTTCCATAAATATATAACAACCATGACTCTTCATCATTCTATTCACCTTGAGATTTACCAAGTCAATGCATCCAAAAATGTTGCTTGAATAACCATTAAGCACCTTGATATTCTTTAAAGTTGTTAAAAAATTCCTTTTATATTTACTCGTTAGTATAAAGGTCGTTGGAGAAATATGGTATTTACACCAGGCCAAAGATCATGTCTTACTCCTATATTTTGAAGGCCTTCTCGAGCTTTAACATGTTATTTACTCTTTTTCCTATCATTTAGTAAAGTAAATATGACATTATCACACACATTTTCCTCAATATGCATCACATTAGGATTATGGAACAGAAAATTATCCTTTCAGAATGTAAGTTCAAAAATATTTAGAATATTACTAGGGGAGATAGTACTACGTAGTCAAAGGACTCTCCATGATGAATCCACATGGTGTATCCCTTCTAAAATGGTGAACACATTAAGTGTTTGAACATGACACTCCTACTCTGCATTTTTTAAAACCATAATATTTACAAGAACATATTATTACACCATTTTCTGATTATATGGTATGTGATCAAGAAGATGATGTATTGGATGACACACCTTATCTGATACGTATTCAAAAGGATTCAGTAGTTGAGGCACTAATTTGTAACCAAGAATAAGATAAGGGATTAGATTTTGTTCCCGATTGTTACAGAAATGATTTCTATGAGGCTTGCTATGCACCAGTGCTATATCCAGTTAATGGAGAATCTCTATGGACAAAAACAGATGTTGTTGATCTACATCCACCACCCATAAAAAGGCAATCTGGTAAACCCAAGAAGAAAAGGAACAAATTAGCTGGAGAACAAGTGATAAATGAGTCACAACTCAAATGAGTAAAATTTGGTATCAAATGCAGTCGGTGCCATAAGGATGATCACAATAAGGCCACGTGCAAGCTTCCTACACCTTCAACTCAGCCAACACCGCCTGCTACTTCAACTCAACCAACACCAACTACTACTTCAACTCAGCCAACACTAAGTACTACTTCAACTCATCCAACACCAATTGCTACTTCAACTCAGCAAATGTTGCCTGCTACTTCAACTCAGCCAACACCAACTGCAACTTCAACTCAACAACCACCCAAAAAGAAAAGGAGACTTCAAAAAGGCCTAAAACAAGTTCTGAGCCAATCCTAATAGTTATTCTTTGTTACTTTTATGTGTACTAGTTATGCCATTTTTGTCTATCATATGACTTATAATACCTATTTTGTAGTTTATGACTTATAATAACAATTTATGTAACTTATGGCTTATAATGCCATTGTTGTGTGACATATGGCTTATAATTCCTCTTTTGTAGTTTATGACTTATGACTTATAATTTCACTTTTGTTATGATTATGACTTATTATTAGAATGATATGGAATGTTATGGTTATGTCACATAATTCCAAATTATATGCAATTCTATTCTGATATGTTCATGGGACACATACCAATTATAGATACATTTCAAGAATTTTGATAGATACATTTCAAGCAAAAATTATGATAGACACAGTTTAAGCAAAAATACAAAATTCTCTCTTCCATAAAGAATTTTGCTACATATCAAGTTTCTATTAGAGACTCTAATCTTCCCACACACTTTTCCTAAACCCAAAAGGCCTTATTTTCAACAAAGTGGTACCAGAGCTACAAGGTCCTCAAAAGATGATGGATGGAGGTTTCCCTTTCCAAATGTTGATACTCATAGAGAATAACTATGACATCTGGAGTATCAAGATGATGACGTTACTAGGAGCTCAAGATGTGTGGGATATTATTGAGAAATGCTTCAAGGAGCAAGATGAAGTCTCACTAAGCTAGGGTGTAAATGAGACATTGTTGGAGTCAAGAAAGAGAGACAAGAAAGTCATCTTCCTCATTTATTAATCGGTGGATAAAGATACATTTGAGAAGATCTAGAATGCAACAACAACCAAAGAGGTATGAGAAGCTTCAAACTTGCAACAAAGGAGTGAGGCAGGTGAAAAAAAAATCATCTTCAAACTCTTAGAGGTGACTTTGAACATTTGTTTATGGAGGAGTCCGAGTCAATTTCTGATTATTTTTCTCGAGTATTGGTCGTAGTCAATCAAATTAAAATACATGGTGAAATTGTTGATGAGGTGAAAGTCATAAAGAAAATACTTCGCACTTCAAATCCAAGTTTTGACTTCATTGTTAATATCATTGAAGAAAACAAGGATTTAAAGACCATGACTATTGAGAAACTCATGGGTTCCTTACGAGCATACGAAGAAAAACAAAAGAGAAAAATTAAACAAAAGCAACTACTACAACTCAGTAAAGGAAGCAAACTATGCGAATTACAATAGCCAAAGAGGACGAGGTCGTGGCCAAGATCGTGAACATGGATGAGGACATGGAGGAGAAGGAAGAAACGGTTATAACAATTACTCAAACAACTTCAACAGTGGAGAAAGAAGTTGGAATCCACAAGCAGCAAGAGGTTGCGTGTTGTACCTAGAAAAAAGAATACGGCGCTTGTGAAGCTCAATCGCACGCTCGCGGAATAGACTAACAGAGTCACCATCGAACTTTATTTATTTCCAAAAAAAAGAGAAAGGGAAAATATCGATAAAACCCCTAAAAGAATGGAAATGATATGGTCGTTGCAACCAAATTGGGTTCGGGAGTCGATTACCCAAGGGGAAGGTATTAACACCCTTCACGTCCATTGTACTAAATGGGAATTGTTTAGTTAGTTTGCGCCTAAGTGTTAGATTTTGAAATGTTTAGCTTTCTTCAAGTTATTAAAAGTTTGAAAATAAAAAAAGAGGGGTTGCAAATTTTTTATTTATTAATGTGCCTAACGAGATTGCGGGTCTCACTCATACGTATCTCCGGGTACGATGGAGAACTTAAGGCTACATTGTTCTGGGTAGAAAATGTTTATTTGTTGGTCAATTTTAGTGAAAGCTATTTTGTCACAATCGATGGAAAAATATTGTTTTCTACCAAAAGCAAGTGGAGAAGGGAACGTTTGCATCCGACGAAATGGATAGACATATAACCATTCATTGGAAAATGTCGCTAGCTTACTCACACATATAGATGGACGAAGCGTTATCTTGCATCGTCTACAGACCAAATACCTTCCATTTATGAAAAGGGTTTAAATATCATCGTGCGGAGCTGAGAAAAAGAAGTTCGACGTGTTTCATTCTTTTTGTTGAAAGTAGAGTATTTATGACTTATAAGCTTTTACAACTTAGGCCTAACACTCGGGACTATGACTGGACTTTATACCCAGGTAGTTTTTCACTTCTATTTTATGAAATATATCAAAGTTATTAATGGTTAGTCATTTTTGATTTGCTTGAGAAAAGAAACTTGACGTTCGATCAAGCTTTTTATTTGCGCTTAAGAAAAATGATTTGAAATGGTTGGGTTTTGAGATGATTTTGAAAAATAGTTTGACGTTGGATCAAGCATTTGACTTGCATTGCAAAATAGTTTGAAAATGATTTGAAATGGTTGGAATTGATGGTTAAATATGATGGATATGAATGGTAACACAATGGGTGCGAATTGGATCGCAAGGGGTGTGAGTTCAAATGTAGTGACATGAACTCCATCACAAAGAGTAATCAAACACCACAAGTATCAAATCAAATATACATACAAGCATTAAACAATGATAAAAGGATACAAGAGAATACATAATATTTACATCACACATCCATAATAAATGAATCTAAAATGTAAAATGAAATGAAAACATGCACGAATAAAAATCATGACGCAAAGATGCGAATCAAAGTCGTGTACGCGAAGACGTGTAAGGCTAACATGAGAAATTCAATTCGATCTAAACACAACAACGTTGGGTCATTGTATACTAGCACAAATCAGAATAGCACATTGCTAACGCGTAATCGTTCATCGCAATTCGAATCAAGAAGGAACAAGATAATAAAAATCAAATGAAAGCACAAAGTTGTAAATCAAAATGTGAATTGGTAGGAGCTGAAATATGGATTTTTGCTATGTTAGACCATCAGACGCGTACAATATCGAAACACAACAAATCAACTAAAGTGTCACACATAACCGATAAAATCAACCATTAAATTGCTATATATAACATGATCATTGCAAGATAGATCAAAATCTCACGACAACCAAATTCAAAGATATGAAGCACAAAGCAAAAATGAAATAAATTGCATGCGGATTATAACATAATGCAACCAAACATACAGAATGCAACACTACAACACAAACACAAGCCAACAGTGACATGTCATCGATATATCAAATGAAAAATCAATGACATAACGACATATCAATGATGTTGATTCTACGGGTTTACCCGATTTAAACACAATAGAAAAAACAACAACTAAAACAGATATATTTACCATTTTATTTCATCAGGATTATAAAGTTTACATCAGCTCAACACAATAGAAATAGACAACCAGCATAAAACAACGCAGAAATATCGAAACACACAATACAAAACATGATATAAAAGAAAGATAAGCCTGAAAACACAAGCATAATAAAAAAAATTACCGAAATAAAATCCGAACGTGCTTCCGAGTTATAAAATGTTGCGCTGTTGTCGAACCGGAGCGAGTTAAAAATGTTGTGTGCGGTTCATGAAACTAGATTTGATAAGTTCTCAAGCAGTTTTCACATTCTCTTTTGAATGAAACGATTCATACAGAGTATGTGGAGTATCCCTTCATTCTGCTTGATAAAAACTCGTTGAATAAGCTCTCAGAGTGATGTTCTATAAACAAAGTCGTATTGGTTTAGCCGAAAATTAGTAAAAAGAGTAAGATATTTCCCCCCGGCAAACTAGTGTAGCTATGAATTTCCGAGAATTCAGAAAAAAGTTCACTTTGTCGGAGAAGGTATTGGTTAGTTATCAAAATGCAGAGGAAACAGTGAAGAAAAAAATTGAAGCAACTAAAGAGAGAAGGAACGGAAAGAGAGGTAATTTTTGATGGGTTATGTTAATGTTTCAGGAGTGGTTTCAAAGTAGAGGAAGGTGGCTTATGTGAGTGGAAACCGAATGGAACAGAAATTCGACGGTTGTTGCTATGTGTATGGGTGAAGGTCGTGATTGGTTGAAGAAGAAAAGAATGGTGATCGCGGGCAGAGCTTTGTTTCTGGTGGGGTTAATTCCGACGAGAAGAGAAAAATGGAAAGGTTATCGGATTAGTGAAGATTTATGGAGTTGTTTGGGTTGTTTGAGGAGGGATGGAAGGTTAACAATGTGGTTATGGATGAGTAAATTGCCAGAATGTTTGGACAGTGTATGTATCGTGGTTATTCGAAGATGGTGTGCAGAGGGATGGTTATTTAGAGAGAGCTCACTGACGGCTGAGGGAGTTTATCAAGGTTTTGAGGTGGTGAAAAAAAGGGTGGTAGCAATGGAAAGAATGATGTTGCATTGGCTGAAGAAGAGGAAGGAAATAATCAGTGGAAAATACTTTCTCTTTTCTTTTTTTCTATAGAATGACCACCTTTCTATTCTTTCCCTGATGAGTTTTTTTTCTGGTTTTTGATGTTATGTACCACGTGTCTCCTTTGTCGTGGTATGTTTTGAATTTTTAATTTTTAATTAGTATTGCTATTCTTTCACTAAAACTTACACCTACACCGTATGCACTGTTCATAAATACGATGAATAGTATCGTGAATAGTAAAATCGTACATGAACAGTGCGTGCACATGAACAATACCCTTCTGAACAGTGCCCGTGCACAATGCATGAACAGTGATTTGTATTGTAAACAAAGTTGGGTAATGAAGTTATGAAGTTGGT
Source organism: Lathyrus oleraceus (assembly GCF_024323335.1). Taxonomy (NCBI): domain Eukaryota; kingdom Viridiplantae; phylum Streptophyta; class Magnoliopsida; order Fabales; family Fabaceae; genus Lathyrus; species Lathyrus oleraceus. The sequence continues at coordinate 507,926,549 of NC_066584.1, read as the reverse complement.
TAATAAACGCTCATATATTAAAAATAGTTTTTAGTGGTAGAACAAAATTTGTTAATGAAATTTAAAAAATTGGTTAACCAAGTTATAAAGTTAGTTAATAAAACTCAGATATAAAAATAATTTTTAATAGTAAAACAAAATTGGTTAATAAAATGTTAAATGTTGGTTAATAAAATTATAAAATTGGTTAATCACACAATACTCTTTAATAAAAAAAATAATTTATATATATATTTTTATAAAATAATATTTTATTATTATAATATTTAGTGAACATTAAAATACAATGTAATATATCTTTTGATGTAGGAGTGCATTTTTCTTTTTTTATGTCTTTTAATGGGTAGCGCCGCTAGGCTGGTCTTAGAATTTTATTAATTTTTAAAAGTCCAAAAATGCCCTTAATGCTATTTTAGATACAAAATTAAATAAAACTAGTTAAAATCAAATAGAATCAAACACTAAAAAATAATTAAAATAACATCGAAATAAAATCATCATTAATCCTATTTAATTATTTCGGCCGATTTAATATAAAAAAAATAGGATTTAAAACGAAAAAAAATCAGACACAAAAATACACACAGAAGCAAACTCAAGAATCCAAATTCAATAATCAAATCCATATAAAGTAAAGATAGATTTTTTCCTAACATGCAATAGCACAAAATTATTTCTATATGATTATTATTTCATATCCAAAATCAACTTGAGTTCAAGTCTTAACATCAAATAAAAGTAAAAGTGAATCCTAAATCTTTAACAAAATCATTCAAATCAAATGGCAAATGCTAAATACAAAACAAAAATGTAATATTAAATTTTATAACGATAAAAATAATGTAAATGAAAATAATAAATTTAATAATAATAATATTAAATAACAAGAACTAGTTCTATAATAAGGAATAAGATTCATTATGAGAGTAAAGAGTTTGAGATGAATTAATGGATGATAAGGAGATTATTAAGATTATGAAAATGTCATATTTTGAGTTAGGATATGAGGGAGGAGAAATTATTTCAATTTTGAACTTTTTTATTATTTGTCAAATATGCTAGTAAAAAAAAGTGTAGCCCGTCGATTCAACAAATTCAACGATTTACTAGTTTGACCGTTGAATTGATAGGATCACACCGATTTCTATCAAGTCAATTACATATTCGATTCTTTGACCTTTTCAACCTACTATATCCTCTTGTTCACTGTCTGACGGATCCGATTGGCCGGAACAGACCGTGTTTTAAAACACTGGAATAATATATAAGAAATTTAAGTTCGTTATTGGATACATATACATCTGAGTTGGAGAAATTTGATACTTGTCTTATGTAATAAAACTTAATCTAAAATATCACAATACATAATCAAATTAATAAAATAAATATGGATTAAAGACTTAATTATTTGTTCTGATATATGTTATTATTATTTTTATTATTAAATATTATTATATCTATTATGTTTAATATTATTATATTTATTAAGTTTTATTAGCATATTGTAAAGGGTTAATATGCCTTTTTTTAATAATTAAAATATCCAAATATAAAATTACTCAAAGGTCCATTTCAGTTATGTATTCAATTAAAAAGTTTTTTTTATTCTTAACCTAATCCATTTGGTTACACACTCAAATAAAACTCTAACCACTCCCTTTCTTCTCCGTTGCATCTGCAAAACAATTAGAGAAACATAGTCGGCCGCAACCCGCATTTCCAGCAATATCTGTCATGTCACGTTTTCAAACAGTGCCCTACCACCCTCTTCTTGCGCGACTGGTGGTCGTTTCGGCCGGACCGCCCGAGATCGCGTTGTTCGCGGCCACAATCGATAACTCTGCCTAGGATTGTCTTTTCACTTGATATTTTAAACCATCCAAATTTGTCCCAAAATATAACAATCATGAAACTTGTAACATAAGTCGCCCTCAATCCTTACCAATACTTGACTCCACCTTACCATGAATCATATGCGATTTCTTGATGTTAATCAAGCCTAGGATCACTTCATAAGACTTAAGGATCATTGTAAGTCTTAAATTAGGGTTTTCTAAGTCTAAAACATCATTAGGAACTTTATGTTTACATGAATGGAATCATATATTTTCTGTGATTCGAATTAAAAATTCATAATTTAATTACTGACTACATATTTCGATTCATGCCTAACAGGTGATTCACATCACAAACACAGGTTGTGCCAAAATCAAGTTTGAATCGAATTATGAGAAGTTATTGAATCGATTCACCCGCACATAACTTATATGTTCCATGATTTCTCAGCTTCAAACCCTCTAACACATTTTAATGACTCCTAACTTACTTGGATAAAGAACATGCATAATCATAGCTCTCAATACATGTAAAATACTTACTTGGATAAAGAACATGCATAATCATAGCTCTCAATACATGTAAAATAAGAAGAAGAAATTCTAGCACATATTATGTTCACTACCCTAGAGTTTCATAATGCATATTCATCATAAAAAGAAACAAGTATTTAGTTATTTTAGACATGTGATGTTTAATCCTATCTTAGCCCTAACTAAGACAAGATTTAGAAGAACCACATCTTAGTGTTGCTTCTGAATTCAAGGTACAAGAACATAATTAAGAAGAAATAATGACTTCAAATTCAATCAAATTCTTGAATTTCGGAGGATGAAGCTTATTTACTTGATCATGGTTTATTAGCTTGTAACTCTAGGTCTTTTTCCATTGATGCATTGCAAACCCTTTTTTTCCTTGCAACTCCAAAATTGAAATTTTTCTCTTCAAAATTCACTTTATATACTCCCTGAAAATACCAAAATACCCGTTCTATCTAATTTAAATCCTAATTAGCTCTTAGTTACTTAACTTGCCTATATAATTATATTTAAGGCTAGTTTAGTATGGTAGGACTGTAAGTGGATTAGGAAAAATCAATTAAGTCGATAATTCAAATCAAACCAAATAAAAATATTGTTCGGTTCAAAAATCAAACTGATAAGATTCGAGGTGGTTTGGTTTGGTTCTTGGTTTTAGTTTTTAAAAACCGCGAAATCGATGGACCGAACTGATGACTATAGTTACTCACTTAATCTTTTATTCAACCAACTATTAAGCCCAAAGTTTGCACCACACAATCCTTCTCCATCTTTGTTTACACAATCAGCAACTAAACCCTAAGTCACAAAAACTTGCTCTCATCAAATTGTTGCTCTCGACGGCCGTTATCACTTTTACTCTTGACATCGTCGTTCTGCTCTGTTTTGGTTGCCTTCTTCACGTTTCAAATTTTCTTGGTTAGTTTCATTTCTATTTACCTTTTTTTATCATTGGAGGTGGCATAAGTCAGGTCTAGTTAATGTTGCATATTGGGGGCCCTTATAATAGACCTATATAATCGAGGATCATGGAACATATAAGTTGCCCCTAATAGACCTATATAACTGAGGATCATGGAAACCCTCAAGGTTTGGTCTAGTGGTGGAGGCTTTGGTCCTGAGAGTGCTCCTTTCAAGTTTTCTGGTTCAAATTCCGCTAAGTGCAAACAATTCCTGTAATTGGTCATGTCCATATAGAGCTTTGCTCTGACTTTAAACGGGGTCCCCGCAAGTGGACGGTGAGATTAGTCCTCTTGAATTCGTCAGTTGCAAGTCCGTATACTAAGATTTGAAAAAAAAAACGAGGATCATGGAACACGTAAATGTCATGCTTGCTTAATTTAGAATGACTCGACATAGGTGTGGAGACACCATTTACAGTATGCATGTTGACTCTTTGACAAAAGATCCTTCGGATATTTGGACCTATGTTGTTAATCTCGGAAAATGGCGCGGCGCGGTCGTGGTCAATCCCAATATGGGAGCGACGCGGAAGCGGGGAGCAACACAGACGCTTTTTTAATGACACTTACATGCTAAAAACATACTAGTAAATATATATAAAAAAAACTCAAACTTCATGAAGTCTTAACTCTTAAGCAATAAAATACTTCCAAATATATAATAGCATACTTCTAATTCTAAATACCATTAAAAAGCATAAGTCTTAAGCAAAAAAACATTGCAACATACTTCTAAAATAGCAATAAAATTCAAGAAAACAAACACTTAAGCATCTAAATCTTAAAATAACTAAACATCCAAACTCTAATAAAAATTAAGGATTATTAAAATCTAAGTCTTCATTAGCACTTCCTTCGACACTAGCATCCTCTTCATCCTCTCCAATATATTCTTGATCACCAAATTCATCATCTACTACTACCACTTTCTTTGCTTTTAGCTTAGATCTAGATGAAGAAGGTGGAGGTGGTGGAGACGCAGTTTTCTTCTTTTGCAATGTTGTTTGGTTGTAGACTCAGCAACACCACTTGCAATTTCAACATCTAGTCAAGACAAATCATCACCATCAAAGACCATATCATCATTATTGGGTTGAGCTTCATCTTCACCTCCCAACAACCATATGTTATTGGTATCAATATCATCATCCATGACCACATGATCAATCAAATTATCACTGATAAAGTGCTCTTTCAAATTTTAATTATACTTGATGAAAACCAAGTCTTGCAACATTTGATGTTCAACTCCATTTCTCTTCTTGGAGAGAATCTATATTATAATTTTAGTGTTAGTTTAAATGATAAATATAAACTATTAATTTGAATGTATAACTTAATATCAACTACTTACATACTCAAAAGCACTCCAATTTTACTCACAACTCGATGAACTACAAGTCAAATTCAATATTTTAATAGCAAATTACTGTAAATTTGGTGTTTTTGCTCTATACCTCCTCCACCATTCAGCTGCAATGCAAGACTTATTTGCATTAGCATATATACACAAAAATTATTTCCAAATATACTTAGTTACTTACCAGCAACTACATCACCCATTTGCCTTACCGCTTCCTTCAATGCAAAATGGCCTACACCCATCTTATATTTCAACAACTCTCCATGGATGGCATAAAGAACTCAAACACTTGCATAAAGCTTATCAATGCATGCATAAAGGCCATCCAACAACTTATCGTCATTCTCAATCATTGGATTGCTATAAAAGTGCTTCAGATTAAGATAATATCCAGCTGCGTGTAATGGATGATGAAGTTGAATACTCCATCTGCTATCAACAATATCAATGATATCTTTATACTTGTTTTCATTGTTGTTGAAGTTTTTTGTAATTAACTCATTGGCTTCCAACATTGCATGATAGATGTTACTCATTGTCGACTTCTTTTCATGATCAACAAGCCTACGTACTTTTACAAGAGTCCCCATAGCTTTAAGAGTGTACACAATATCCTCCCAAAATGAGACTTGAAGTACTATAACAGATGCTTTCTTTCCTTTCACCTCCTTACTTGCATTCAAGTTCAACCATTCTTCAGAAGTGAACATGGTTCTAAATTTTGCATTTAAAGTCTGCAACCTATGCAAAGTAAGAAAGTTTGTCGCAAACCTTGTGACTCCACTTCTAACTAACTCACTTTCTAATTTCTCTTCATTAAGTTTAAAACCAATTAATGGTTGTAAATGAAGCCCACGAGAGTCATTCCTTTTTGCATAACCTTTTTTACTCTAGGAATTTTTCCGATACCTTCTAGCATCAAGTCTAGAGAGTGAACAACAAATGGAGTCCAAAATATTTTTGGCCTCGATACTTGAAGATGTTTACCGTCCAAGACATAATTGCTTACATTATCAGTAACTAGCTGCACAACATTACTTTCTCTTCAACAAAGCTATCCAAAAGCTCAAACAACTTTTGTATCAGTCCATCCATCAGAAATTATGGAACACCCATATTTTACTTGTTCTTGCTTATTGGTACTCAACATCTCATGTGTAAGTTTTAACTCATATTGAAGTAGTGGAACTCTCAACTCATAATAGCTTGGAGGCTTCAAATGTGCACCATACATACCAATTGGTTCAACCATCAATTTGAAACTTTTTGAATTTGCAACATTGAAAACAATTCCATTCCGATAAAAGAAACGAGCTATGTATTGGCAATAACATGCTCTTGCTTTCTTATCACAAGCTTCATTCAAACTTGTTTGCTTTCCTTTTTTCAAAGTTTCCTCTGGTTCTCTATAATAAATTACATCCAAGGGACCTTTGGTATTCTTCTTGGCAGCCGACATACTCCCCTCTTTAGCTGACCTGTTTTCACTTCAAATCCTAGATATGTCTAGCAATTGTGATGCCTCATCATCATCTTCATGCATTTCACCTAACATAGGTTTCTCTGCGGCCAATTTCTTATCTTCATACTCCTGCAAAATCAATTTAACGTCTTCTGGTGTTTGAGTGCAAGGCTTCACATTTCCTTTTATTCCTAATTGATGTTGTTTTGCCCTAGAAATCCATCGGTAGACGTTTCGTTACAAAATTCACATGTAACCCTCCTCTTACTATTGAAGTCTTTCAAATGATTATATTTTCATCCTATATCACCAATAAGTTTGTATTGCTTAGCAGAAGAAGCAACTGATTGATCATTGGATGATGATGGTGGAATAGAACTAGTAGGAGGAGTTGGAGTTGTCAGTTGGGAAAAAAAACAGAACAAAAACAAAACATACATAACAGAACATAAGAACCAGAAGTTTTGAAAACAGTTTATAAGAAGAGAAAAACTAGAACTTGTTGCCAAAAACTGGTATTGCATTAATGAAAGTTGGTATTACAGTAGACAAAAAAATGATGTGATGTTATTGCAGTAATGAACGCATAAGAACCAAAACATAAAAACTGGTATATTACTACAATAATTTCCTTCACAACCCTGCTTTTACTTTCAAGAGACGCAATGGAAGAAGATGAACCAGAACATAGAGGAGGAAGAACCAACCTGAAGCAATGGAGGAACATACGCAATGGAAGAAGATGAAGCAAAAAGACGATGAACAGTGTCCCAACTGTGATGTGCGAAGACGGTTGTGTTGTGCGAAGACGAAGGGCAATTTTACGTTACCAAGCGCGATAGACTGAAGAAGAATTGGAAAAAAAATTAGGGTTTTTTTAAGTAATGGGTAAAACCTGCGACCCGACCCGGTTTGAAACCCGACCGCTTCCGAACCACCCCCGTACTGCTTTGACCCACAAAACTCGATTGCTCCACCCGATTTCCACTATCGCGCCGGACCAGTTCACACTGAAGTGGCGTTGCCGTTTTTGTCGCAGTGCGATGCGATCGTGGCCGCGCCGGCCGCTTTTTGTAACATAGATTTGGACTGAGTATAGAAGATCCTTCAGATATTTTGACTGAGTTAATAACAAGGAACAGAAGATCCTTCTTATATTTGGACTGAGTTAATAACAGGAACTATGAGTCTGAAAGTTGACTTATATGCCTAGAAAATAAGAGGATTGCCTAACTTTTTTAGGGCAAACTTATCATGAAGCTTATTAATGAGATCACGCACTAGTTTAGAAAAATCAAAATTCAGAACTTATAACATGAGAAACTACAAGGTAGCATTGAATTCAAATTTCAACATCACTTAAAAGATGGAGATTAGAGTGGATAGAGTCTAACAAAGGGCAGTCATCAAGAATCATTATAATATTATACTTTAATAAATGACTAAAATTGGATGATACTGTCAACAAAATTAAATCAGATGATATTTACCCTATAATCTAAAATTAAATTATTCAACACTTTTACCACTCTTTTACATAATACTGCCTAGGTTGCCATGTCTGACCTTGTAATAAAATGATATTAAAAAGGTGAAGAGATTGACCCAAAAACATCTCCTGCAGTCCTGCTTAAAGTAAGCGCAATTACTTTCAGAGAGTAACCAAAGATTAATACATCTCAATTATTAATAAGAAAATCAATTTTTGATATCTTAATCCATTGTTATGCATGTAGTGGTAACATCAACTATTGATTTATTTGCAAACAATTGATCTTATTCTTAAAATTCTAAAGTTAACTGCTAAACAAATCCTAATTTACAAGTGATAATGTAATAGGAGGCAATCACACTGTACCATGGTTTACCTTAAATTTGACGGTATATGATGGTACAAGTAAAAGGCTATTATCAAATTATGCTTCCTCAAAGCTAGCTCCAAAACCATTATTGTCCCCATGAATAATCTCCACTTTTTCCACCGGATTTATGCTTAAGTCTTATATCGGTAATTGTTATACCTTTTGAAGCAGCTTTGCACATATCATACACTGTTAAGCCAGCAATAGACACTGCCGTCATTGCTTCCATCTCAACTCCAGTTTTTCCCATTGAAGCAGCTTCCCCTTCTATTGTTACACTGAAGTCCTCATGATTCAATCTCAAATCAACTCGCACGTGTGAAAGACCTATGTTATGGCACAACGGAATCAGGTTACTAGTTTGTTTTGCAGCAGTTATGCCAGCAATTTTCGCTACTGTAAGCACATCTCCTTTGGCCATCTGATTGGCTAATACCAAATCAAACACCTTCTTTCCAAGAACTACTCTGCAAACAGCGGTGGCGGTTCTCTTACTACTTTCTTTTGGAGACACGTCTACCATTTGAGCTTCTCCTGAATTTCCGGTATGAGTCAATTCAAAAGAACTTTCACCTGTGCTTCGAGATGACAAGTGAGGTTCGTTACTCGCAGGACTATTGCTTACAGAGGTAGGTAGTTCATCTGGCGGAAGTTCCCCAAATACAGTTTCCATTTCCTGAAACAAAAATAAGCAATTTAACATTGATTATAATACTTCTACTAAAATTTCTTAGCACAAATAAGTTAGTTAACTTCAAAACAGAAATCACAGAGAAATTTGGTTAGCTATTACTCACTTCACCACTACTTAACTATGAATGCACGGACACCAGAAACATGACAACTACACTGATACGTCCACACATTCATCAAATATAATCACAAGTGTCAGTGTCAGTAACACGGATACACTTTTTTAGAGGTGTGAGTGCTACATAGCAACTTAATACGTATTTGGTGGAAACAGAAAAGACATTGCAAAGCAAAAGAGTAGTGTACCTTATTGAGTTCTTGAATGGAACTTGCATAGTCATGGATAACAGAAGAGCTGAAGATCCTTTTTGATGGAGGAAATGCAGCACCAATTCTTCTAAGAAACATTCTGTTAATTGTTCTATAAATATAAGAAAAGGAAAATTAATCAAAATGATTTTGCAGATATTGATTGCAACTTCCACAATAAATCCTTGGAAACTGAATTGTAAACAAACTGTGAAATCAGAAAAGAAAAATTAAACAAATTGAAATATTTTATCGGCAAATAAACAATGTTGGCGGTGGAAACCATGGGTTGAGATGTCAAATCAGAAAGAATCGCGACATCGGAAGAAAAAAGAAGAAGAAAACGTTACCTTGCGGTTGCAACGGTGCTTCGTCGGTGTTGAACGGAGGTGGTTGTGTTTTGCCCCTTCTCTTGTCGTTGCGGCCAAACTTGAGTGAGTTAACTCAACTGGTTAGGCAAACACGCTCAGTGGTCAATTGAGTAAAAAAATGGATAATTTTTTTTATTTACACCCCTGCATCGCACTTGCACCATATGGCTCAAATTATTTAACAATAGTTTAAAATACACCTAACTCATTATTTGTTTTTGGGCAAATAGAATCGTGTTTTTTTTTAAATTGATTTCATATTATTAAATTTGGAAATTGCTCTCTAAACTTAGTATTTTCCCACAAGGTGGAAAAGTTACAACACTTTTTAAAATTTAGAAATGCATCTTCAAACATATTTTTTTACACATTTCTTAATGTGTCACTAATATAACTACTTCCACACGACGATTATTATATTTGATTTTGTCAACTCTTGAATCTTGACTAACTACTTCAACATAGTCGAATGTTATCTTTTAATATAATATCGAATTATAACTTCTAACACACCCTATAATTCATGTTCTTGAGACTTCTCATCTCGATGCTTCTCTTCAACTCGTCGAATCAAACTTTCTTCAAGGGTTTGGTGAGTATGTCAACTAGTTGTCATTCTGTCTTGCAATGCTCAAGTTCAAACTTTCATTTGTTAACTTGACCCCTCAGAAAGTGATACCTCATTTATATGTGTTTACTTCGACCGTGATATACTAGATGATTCGTCATGTCGATAGCTAACTTATTATCGACAAACAACTTCATTTTTCTAGGTTCCGTTATCTTGAGCTCTTCGAGCAACATCTCTATCCATGTTGCTTGACATGCTGCATATGATGCAACCACATACTTAGCTTCACATGATGACAAAGTCGCAATGCTTTGCTTCCTAGAGCTCCATGAGATTGGAGCGCCTTTGATCTTGAATATGTAGCCTACAATACTCTTATTTTTGTCGTGATCTCCACTGAAGTCTGAATCAATGTAGCCATATACTTCTGCATCTATGTTGGATTTCTTCTTCCTTGGCATCAGCACGCCATGATCAAGGGCACCCTTTATGTATCTCAACACCCTCTTAACTGTAGTGAGATGACATTCTTGGGGTTTCTCCATGAATCTACTCAACAATCTAATACTTTGACAAATCTTTGGCTTGGTATTGCAAAGATACATCAAGGATCCAATGATTTGTTTGTAGAATATCGTACTTGCCAATTTATCATTTATCTTCTTCTTCAACTTTGCTCCAGTTTCTAATGGCGTAGGAGTTGCATTGCAGTTGCTCATCTTGAACCTCTTTAAGATATCTTAGGCATACTCATTTTAGTGCAGGAACACTCATTCACTCGTGTCTTTGAACTCCATACCTAAGAAATATAACAAATTCCCTAGGTCAGACATTTCAAACTCTTGCATCAACTTCGACTTGACTCTTCTTATCTTTGTTTCATCTACACTTGTAATCAACAAGTCATCTACATATAGGCATATGATGATTCAACTAGCCATGTATGTATCATTGATATACACTTTATGTTCAAAGACGCACTTTGTAAAACCTGCTTCAATCAGGAAGCTATATATTATTTTATTCTAAGCTCTTGGGGCTTGTTTCAAATCATATAGAGTCTTCCTCAATCTGTACACCTTCGACTCCTATCCTTTTATTTCGAATCTTGGTGGTTGACTGACAAAGACTTCTTCTTCTAAAGGTCCATTCAGAAATGCTGACTTTACATCAACTGATGTATCTTCCACCCTCTATATGTTTTTGTCGACACAACAATTATGATTGTCTCCAGCCTTGCAACAAGTGCATAGACTTTATCGAAATCAATATTATATGTTATTTTTAAATGCAGTCGCTAATTGGATTGACATCAGTGTGTATTGCGTAATTTTTTTATTATTAATAATTGATATGTTATATAAAAGTCGAAATCGAAAATAGTAATGTTAATATTAGGTTGCATTTATGGATGGAGGCACATATAGTGCAATGGGGGGTGCTGCCCCCACTTACTTTTAAAAATTAATTATACTAAAATTTTTTATATTATTTAAGTAATAATACTTTTATAACTAATATTTGTTTTAAATATAATTTAAGATATTTCTTCTACTAAATTAATATTTTTTTAAATAAATATTGGTAAAATATTTTATATATATTGATATATTTATCTTTTGATATTATAAATCAACAGATTTATTTTTAAAATTATTTTTTATTTTGTGTACAAAAATTATGAGCAATAAAAATATATTTTAATAGAGATTAAAGATGGTGCCTTGAAATTATAAAATAGTTTTACATTAAAATATATATGTGATTTGGAGGAATATAAATTGTTGATTGATTGACATTGAAAAATTATTTTAAATTGTTGATGTATATTTTTTTTTTCCGTTTCAACACTAACTTTGTGAAAAATCAAATATCTAACAATATAAAATATTAAATATTAAATAAAAATTTGATTACATCATAAAAATGTATATTTTTAATAACATTAAAAATAAGTTAATCATACAATAATTTAATTAAAATTTTATTTGCCCTCACTTGTTAATATTTCTGACTCCGTCCCTGGTTGCATTTACATACGAAGACCAAAAATACTATTGTCGTTGACCTGGATGATCCAACCGACCTTCGGTTCCACATTTCCTAACTACCATAACGCGTGGCCCTGGTCCACGGTGTTGGTTCATCCCAGGTGTTTGAGGAACAACATCACCACCTACAACAAATTCTTTAAGAAGTTCAGATAATTCCACGTAGTCCTGTGTATGCAATGAAGGACTACCGTCATAGCTGAGTTCGTGACCCATGTCAGAGTAATTGGGTGTGTTTGAGTAATTTAGGTGCAACCAGGTCGATTGAAGGGTGACATTAGTGTGAATGATTCATTGGGGAAATGTTGAAATGAGATAGTGGTGTTTGGTAGGCATCTGGTTGTTGCATGTTTTGGTTTTGGGATGTTTGGGTTTCTTGGCTATAGTAGGAGGGACGGTTGGTGTTAAATGATCGCTGAGTGTTTTGACTATGGAGGCTATGATAGGATGATGTCTTAGGAGCATATCGATGTTGGGTGTCTTGATAATGACCCTTTTGTTGATGGTGGTACGGGGGTATACTCTTGGTATTGTGGTTGGGTGTTTGGCATGTTAAAGTCGTAGTTATGTCTGTTTGTGGACCTATAATCTTGTTGGGTAATGGGTTGTGAGTATGGTAATTTTGTGGGGGGTTAGATGTTGAAGCTTCTTGGATGTAAGTGACTTGGCGTGGGTCGTACAATTACATATCCCCAGAGAGAAACTCAAATTCAACCGACCTGTACCAAGCCATATAATTACGAGTTGGTTTTTCTTTGTTTGGCATCACAACGTTAGTTAAGACATTGTCATTTTGGTGCTTCCATTTTTAACTTGCACCCACCCATGCAGTGCATCGTTTCTCTTAATACTTTTAATTTTTTCGCCTTCAAATATGTCTCTATATAACCGACGAATCAACTCCCTCTATAATTTCTCAAAACTACAGATGTTCTAGAAGAGCATCTCCATCAGAGACTTCTCTCTCGAATAAATCATTTTCCCTTAGCGACGACGAAGACAAATCATGTTTTCAATATTACAAGATAATGAGAAAGAGATGTGAAAAAATGAATCCCATTACACCTCTATTTATACAAAAAGTTATACAATACACATTGTTGTCAATCCAATTGACGACTGCATTTGAAAATAACACATAAGCGTCAATTAGATTGACATCACTAGGTGCATAAGCCAATACAATTGGTGTCATCTCTTTAAATTAGAGAGCAGACGTCAATTGATCAGTCATATGTGCTTTGACTTTTTTTTTTTGAAAAATGAAGTAGTTTGATAATTAATCCGAAATGTGGGTTATTTTAAGATTTTTTTTTTGAAAGACTGAATTATTTGAGTAAAAAATTTGAATTTATTTATGGATATTATATCTTGTCTGCCTAAATCTAAATGTTGTGAAGGAGTGATGGTAGAAGTGGATAGGTCGTCCAAATATAAATACATTGTACCACTAAAGCATCTATTGTACCACTAAAGCATCTGTATTCAGCCAAAACTCTTGTTGACGTGACTGGTAAGGAAACATAAGGTTGCACGGAATTCCAATGTCAATTGTAAATGATAGAGACCCAGTATTTGTCAGCAAGTTTTGGCAAGAAATTTTCAACTTGCAACAGACCCACCCACCTTAAAATGAGTACAACATACCGTCCATGAACAGATGGTCAAACAGAAGTTATTAACAGTTGTTTAGAGACATTTATGCGTTGTTTCATTGCAGATCAATCCGACATGGGTGTTATGGATGTCATGGGTGGGCAGAGTATTGGTATAATACCACAAACCATACATGAGCTTGAGTTACACCTTTTAAGGTGGTGTATGAGAGAACACGTCCACTGATGAGAAAGTTCTTACCCGAAAAAACTAAAGTAGAAGTTGTTAGAAGGGATTTATTAAACACGGATGAATCGTGCTCGTACACGCATGAAAAATCAAGTCCACATCAATAAGAAGACTGGAATAAGATTTATGTGGAAGTTTGTTTTGCATTCTGTTAGGCAGAGAGTTTATTTCTCTATGGAGCATTTGCTCTATGGGTAGTTAAGTAGAGTATTACATCAATAATATAAAAGCATTCCTCCCAATTGAATTGTTTTATTTTCTGTTTTATCACTTCATTTTCTGGTTTCCATTAGGTAGAGTATTACATCAATAATATAAAGCATTCCTACCAATTGAATTGTTTTATTTTCTGTTTTATCACTTAATTTTCTGGTTTCTATCAGTTTAACATAGGAGTACTCAAACATCAAATTCTAAGGAAAAAAAGTGTAATCATACAAATCACACTTCATTTGCTTCAAAGTTTGTTCTTTAAAATGGTATAACCCATTTGACAAACTTATATTTAGTCAAGTATGAATTAGTTTCTGAAACAAACCTTTCTTCCAAGGTCAACTTGAATCCAATAAAATAGACCACACAAACTAACAGATTCAAAAATGATTGATAATAAACTGTATTTTTTTTTTCTTCCAAATTCCATCTCTTGGTTTGAACTTCGAGGGCATAATGCATTAAGAGGGAATAAGAAAGAAGGTATAATTTATAATCACTTATATCAGCTTTAAGACTTAGAATTTTTATATGGGACAGATCAGATAAGAATCATCTGTAGTGAAGTAGACTGAGAATTTAAATAGAAACATGATCTAAACTGAATCAAGTGCTTGAATCGCCAAATTCAATATGCAAGTACTGCAAATTGTGAGTACCAAAAATATCACTCTGACCTCCGTAATCTGTTTCTATATGCACAAACTTGCTGTCAATAATTACCCTACATAGCATAACATTTTCTTGACCAAGTAAAAGTGAACACTTCTCATATAAACCTTCCTTTGGTGCTAGATTCAATAAGCATGACTTAGGAGCAGACATCTTATACTGGCTAAAACTGAAATTTTCTCGGTCGGTGGCCAGTAATACGAGACGATGTTGTCTACCCAAAAGCTCTGAGACATACCTCACATCTCCTACAGCAAGGGCTTCGCGGACACGAGTAGACGAGACCTGTCCCCTCTCTTTGGAGCCGGTACTGGAATTTATATTTGCAGAGTATTGGTTCTTGTCCATAACAGATTTTATTATGTAAGCTTCCATTCCATACTCCTCACAAAGCTTTACTAACTCCAATGCATCTCCAGCAGCTTTATATCCAAATCGGTAGTTCTCGCCTGCAAGAAGTTCCAGTACAGACACTATTACTGTTTATATGAGGATGAAATTGGTAATAGAATAAACCATGCTAAAGTTCCTATTCCGGAAAAAAAGAAAATACCAACAGATTATGATAATGTAAACGGGTTTGGTGTTAACTTGAGAAGATAAAAGGAAAACTGGTGCAACTTATTTACCTGCAACAACTCCACGCACTTTAAGTTCTTTTGATAACTTCTCAACAAATTGCTGTGGACTGAGATGCCTCACGCTTGAAAACTCTATCTGAAACTCTTCTGGGACCAAGTTACTACAATATGGAATCCAAGATGAAAGAACGCGTTTTCGGTCACATTTAGCAACTATTGGAGCCCTGTTTGGGAAACATTTGACAAAATACATGTTATTTCGTTCCCCTCCAAGGTAAATAAGAAAAAGAGAACGGTGCCACAAAATCTTCAGCAACTTAGAGAATAAACATGAGTTAAGAGTTCATATACTTGCTAGAATTATGCCAATTCAAAAAGCTATTTTATCAACTATAAGATGGGAAAATGGTGCATACTAATAGATAATCAATTACCCAAAAGAACAAAAAAAACGATGACCAAACTTTTTTATAATATTATTGAATACTCATAATCATAATTGTGTTTCTTAAAGTAGATTGTCAGTACAACATTGATTGCATAGTTCCTCTTCCTGGAGGAAAAATTATATTGCAATACGACTGGGAATTGCCAATGAACTTCAATGACGAGGATTGTATAATAGTTGTCTTAGTAACTCGACCTTAATGTGGGACTAAATTCACCCCTTCATACGCAATACAGTGAAAGTGTTGGAGACTGAATTGAAGGTAACTCAAATGCCGCAATTAGGCGGGAAGGACAGACCGTAATGAAGGCGGGAAGGACAGACCATAGTGAAGGTGGAATTTCCAACACACCTCATCACGCTCAGGCCCAATGAGCCGAAGTGTGGAGGTTGGGGGAAGCCCAACAACATATTTAGGATAGACTCTAATACCATCTTGGAATTTCGGTTGAGCCTAACTCAACCTTACAAAACCAGCTAGCTTCTAAGGTGAGTCCTGCCCAAAACATATAAATACTACATATGTCATGTCTCTAAGATATGTGTAACTAAATTCACCCTCCATACCCAACACAATGAAGGTGTTGGAGGCTGCAATGAAGGCAGACCAACTATCACAATTAGTCGGCTAGGGACGGACCGCAATGAAGACGGAATTTCCAACAAGATGTTTCAGGTTTAATTCCCATAAAGAGAAAAGTAAATCTTCTAAGAAATTGTGAGATACAAACCCTTACCTCATCGCAAAAGACCTTAGAGTTTGTAGTTATGATATCACAATAACTGGCTCCATCAAGTTTATATTTAATCAATATTTTCCTACCATAGGTTATTCACGTGGCGTAATAAAAAATGAAGGGTTACTAATCTGAAGCTCAAATTACAAAAGAAGAGTCACTAATCATTTTAATAATGTGTATGTGAACTATGCTTTATTACATTCTATTAATTATATCATACAGCAAAGTGAGAAACATTAGCATGAGCTTAAAGCATAGCAGTGGCCCAATGCATCAGGTGCAAGGGAAATCTACAAATTTTAGTCTCAACAGAAAACTTTTCCCATGCTCATAAATTTTGTACGTTAGAAGTGTAAGATTATAGGAGTATTACATGAAATGAAAGAAAGAGCCAAACACATTTTCCAGCTATACAAAAAACTAGTACAATAAACCTTATAATATGCTTGATACAAGCATATTTTGTATCATACCTATGTTCCCAACCAAGTACCTTTGCCATGCCAACAAATGATAAAAGAAACGGAGGTCCAGCCCTTGATGCTTGAATTGCAAGTTCTCGATGACCTATGTGCAGAGCATCAAACTTTCCCAATGCTACAACTCCACCTGGCAGTATCATTATAGCATCAGTAATAGAACAATATAACATACAACAACTTTTCCAAAGAGAAAAACATCATTTTACACATGCTCTTCTGTACTAGTTCCCTAAACCACACAAGCAAGCGATACTACTAGTTTCACAAATAAAGGAAAAAATCTGCATACATTAAGTTGAGAGTAAAAATAGACCATAAACAGCCCAAAGAAAGATACATAATAATGCACCAAAAATCAATTAACAAAGATATTAAGCTAAAAAAGCAAAGAAATCCCACAGCATACCCTCCTCCTACGAGAAACCTATGAAGCACAGACACACAGACAAGGACACCGGACATGACACCGACACGGACACCGGACATGACACCGACACGTTGACATCAATAATAATTTGAAAAGATGAATAAATTGAACGTAATCATTAAGTGTTGGTGTCATATCGGTGTCGGAGTCCGACACTTCAAAGGTGTCAGTGCTACCGAGTGAGAAACTATGATGACAAACTTGATAACAGAATCAGTTCAGCAATATCATCACATTTCCCTCCAACCAAAATTGATACTCTAAAAATTGTCAATTCGCCATTGCATAGTTGGACATGGATACAAACCATATGATAAAACGGCAGAAAGGGAAAGAGAAAATAAACCTGCCACTGCAGATACTCCATCAGAGACAATTTCACGTTCATCTTCTTGTTGGCTACAAAGAAAATGAAAACCATAAACAGACTATCATATTCTTTATTGCCTATTTCTTCCACAATTTTCAGATACATCTTGTTCGATAACTTTCATCTGAATTATCACAATCAACATAGCCATACAAGTAGAAACCCTTATTAAACAAAGCTAGTGTCATTTTAATTTTACTAAGGAAGCATAATAAGTACCTGAAACAATCGAAAAGAAGTGGAATTTCTCCAGAAGACTTAGATGGAGTACCGGAGTAGCATTTATTCGACGGGAGTCCGCTCCGGTTGCCACCGGAAGTGGTGGCGATACCATTACTGAGCAAACAAGGTTTTGTAGGGCGTGGAGGGAAAGAAAGATGGAAAGTGTGGAATCTAAAGCCAACACCGAAGTAGTGAAAATGGAGTTCACAATCTCGAAAATGATGCGAAATACGAGTTGCGCCAAACATTGCTCTGCATCTTCTGTGATTTTCCGGTTACTGGTGCGAGGTTAAGGGATAATGGTAATTGGAACCAATTCATGGGTCGGGTCGGGTCGGGTCGGGCTAAAACTATATGAGCCGGCAATATGAATATTATTTGACACATAATCTAACATTGAATAAGAGTCTTTTTCTATAGTTTATATACACCTTATTAAATTAACAGATGTGCTATGTTGACACTGAAATTCCTACTGTGTATTTACACTGTATCCATCTCAAATTAACACAAAAATCAAAGCAACAAAAAAAATTAAGAGAAACAAATGCAAGTATAATTGTATATTAATACGACGTGGTTGCAAACTTTGGTGTAATCTTAGCATTTCTCATAAAATAATTGTTTATGAATATATTCGCATAAACTATTTTTATAACAAAAGATCAAATAAATTTAAATTGTTTTTATATTTATTGTTCTTGGTCGCTTAGACGGACCTAAGATGAGTTTATACCGACCATATCGATTTCGGCTAACAATTAAAGAAATGTTTTACTCCATTTAGGATATCTTAATACATTGAGATTATCATTCTAGTGACCATCAAAGATCTCAACAGTAATGCATCAAACGATTCTCCGTAATTCACTTATAATTAGTAGTAGGTTAGTTATTCGCTCTCTATTATATAGAGAGAAGATGTCAAAATCAAGTAACAGGTTTTAAATACGATTTCATTTCACTTTTCCTCTCCATATACTGACCTGAACGTTCGAGTGCTAACCTTGAAGGTCCTCCCACTCCACCACGTTGGAAGTCGCGATTTTCTATCATCACCGTTCATTTTCTTAATTATGGTTCCCAAACGGAACAATGGCACCATCTATGAGAATCGACTATTGATTCCTACGATTTCCACGAATTTACATTCGTCCTCCAACTCTCGCAGTTCGTAACTTCTTCCGATCATTGGAGCAAATATTTGCACTCAAACACGAGAATATATCATGTTTCGATTCAATTCAGCATTATCTCAATCTTTTTTCCTCATATTTCCAAATTTTCAATTCTTACTTTCATTAGTGATGGTTGGATCTAAGACTACTAGATTCGTTGTTGCACAAGAAGTTGGTGTAGCTGCTCTAGCAGTAAGAAATCTGAAGGTGAGAAAAACACAAGAAGGGGGTTGAATAATAATTTTTTTCTTTTCTAAAAAATATTTTATCAAGTTTTGAACTCAAAGTCTAGAATCAGATAGAGTCAAGTGTTTACAACGGATAAAAACTAGTTCAGAGGTAGTGATAGAAAGAAAGAGGAACACACAACAAGTTTATCCTAGTTCCTCCACAAAACGAGAGTAGTCCAGTCCCCTTGCACTTTCAAGGAATTTCACTATAATCACAACTGATTACAAATATTCAAGCACACAAGTAAGATACTTTCATGCTCAAACACACAAGTAAGAGACAATTTAATACTCAATCGCACAAGCAAGAGACTTCAGATACTGAAGCACACAAGCAACATACTTCTTACAATCTAACTTAAAAGGTTGTTTGAATATTACACTTGATATACAATTAGAAGTGTAAACAAAATACAACTTAAAAAGACTCTTAAGACTTATGAATTTTTAAGATAGACAAATGATAAGAAATTCTAAGTTAAACTTGTATTTTTTTGTTTAATAGGGTAACAACTTTTTTTATTGTCAAGAATTGGCTATCTTTCTTCAAGTCTTCAGCTCCTTATATAGAGAGACAGAAAACAGTCGTTGAAGAGAATAATTAGCATAAATGAGTCTTGGAGAAGCTTGATCATAGACGTTAAAATGTTATTTGATATGGTTAATTCCATTGAAAAGATATTTGAAATCCCTTTACTTTAAGAGAAGTTATTTGTTACATCATAGTTGTCTATGTAGATTTTTGTTTGGATCTGCACGTGATCAGAAGAAGACAAATTTCTCTCAGAGTCTGATAGTGACCTATCAGAGTCTTCTTGATCCTTGCGTTCACTGGCCTGGCCTTAGAGTCTGATAGTAACCTATCAAAGTCTTCTTGATCCTTGCGTTGATTGTCTTCAGGGTCTGAGAACTTCAGAGCTTGACTTTCTTTAGAGTACGATCTTCAGAAGTTGACCTCCTTCAGAATTTGAGTCTTCGGAGTCTAGTTCTCAGGTTCTGATCCTTCAGATTTTGTATCTTTTAGCTTCTTTTTGAATGCTCATTTAAGTACTAGTACTAAGTTTATATCAGAAATTTTAGTCTATGATCCTCCACACTTGAACATTTTTTAGCATACCAATTATTCTTTAAATACTTTGTTACCATCAAAACCTTAGAGATATGGTACAAATCAATTTTTGTTCCAACAATCTCCCCATTTTTTATGATGACAAACACAAGTATTTAAGAATAATAAGTTTTTAATTTAATTAACAAGTTGACTCTAGGGTCTGAGATTTGTAAGCTCCTCATGGGTCTAATAGTCCAAAAGGTGAGATTTGTAAATTTCCCCTAAATTATATGCAGGTTAATTAAATTTGACCTTTAAATCACATTAAATTATTCTTTATAATTTAAGTAAGAAATAGTTCTTAACTATCATATCCAGACGCTTAAATACTTATTTATCTCACTCTCCCTTTTGTCATCAACAAAAAATTAAAGGAAACAAGAAAAGATATTGAAGAAAAATATCAATTAAACCCCGAGAAATAGTTGTCAAATTGAAAAATATTTCAAAATAAAGTCAAAAACAACAGAAAGTGATAAGTCATAAAGCCTAGGGTTTCTTTAGAATCTCCAGGATGGCTTTAATACATGACCCCATATCATTTTGCCTTGCAACCACAGACTTCAAATGACCATTAATTTTTGCTTGTTTGTTGACTATAGAATATTAATTAGCAACCACGGTCTGAAGCTGAGCTCCTATTACATCTTGATTAGCAGCCACATAAGCCAGTTCCGCTTCTAAGTACTCTTGTTTCTGAAACCACATAGTATCATTTGGAATCTTTTATGTGCTTTAAGTGTCATTTGTGTTTTGATGTTTTTTCAATTCAATTATTGTTTGATTGCGTATTTGTAATTTGGATGTCATCTCAATTCATTTATGTGATTGTACTATTCATTACCATTTGATTGTAATCGTTTCGGCTACTAAATTATACCACTAAGAATCTTATACATTTCATGATTATTTTCATTTGATCCTTGTTTGTATTTTCTTTTTTGAGCCTATGAAAAATACTATTTTGTCATTTCCACATTAGTAGCTTGAATCACAAGTTAGAACATTTGAATTTGGATGTTTTGATATTTGATTAGAATCATGTGTTATATTTGATTTGGGTCACTCACCTTTTTTAAAAATTGGAACTCACTTATGGATCAAATGATTTGAATCAAATATTAAACATGATTCGAATCATAACCCCATTTGATCCAAATCAAGTGTAAATAATAATGTGAATCGTGAGCTTTAAAAATCACCCCTTTTAGGCTTGTCTAGATTGATTCGGAACATAAATCCTTCTTGATTCAAATCATGAATTAAAAAGTCCAATTTTCCACCACTTATTTAAATAGTTGTTTCTTATGGTGAAAGAGACAAATGTGTGAAGCCTATGGTAATCCATAGAGACAAAAATGTGAATTTTGTCTTCTTTTCTTAGTTTGTTCATCTTTACACCATGTTTCTCTCTTCTTCTCCAAACACCAACCTTTTGATATTCTTTATCATTTTTGTTTCACCTTGTTCTTGTGCAATTTGGTTGTTGTATTTGTGTGAATTATAGAATGAGTTGATCAATCTTGTTGTGATATCAAGCTCTTGATAACAACCAAGAACCAAGACCCACTCATCTAGAAACTTGATTGAACCTTTTGTGTGTGTTATTCATTCACCAAAACTGAATTACTTGACTAACACCTTGTAATGTTAGTAATTGATTGAGATTATATGGAATTGTTCACCATTCCCATCCTTAGTCTTTTCCCTTTGATTATGTAGGCAAAATGATAACGAATGTCGAAGCACTATATATCTATGTGTATCCTTCCCTTTTATTATCTCTTTTATTTTATAAGCATCCATTCATACTTGTTGTTACATTATTGCATGATTGCATTGATTGTATACCATATAGGTTAGACCATGCTTATAACGATTTAATTTATAAGTTTAGGTTTATGGTGTATCAATCTTATGGAATTATCATGAAGTCAATTATGCATTTTTAAGAACATCTAAGTAATGTGTTTTAAAATCACTTCGTTTAAAGCCGCTTTGGTTGTCTTGTAAGTGACTTGCACTATAAACAATCAATCTCGTGGTAACCTCGTGTACCATTTCATATGGCTTGATTCATTGAGATGCTTTCAAGCTCTCATGTTTTTGTGTTTTGCTTCTGCGCTTCTTAAAATCTCTGATTTCATTTATGGAACCTAAAAATGTTTAAAATTGTCTAAAGGGAATAAGGGTCTATTCACCCCCCCCCCCCCCCCCACCCCCCCCACCCACCCCCCTTTAGGACTTTTAGTATATCCATATTATCACCTAACAGTTGGTAGCATGGTCGGGTTTTTGATCAAAGTCTAGCGACTCCAAAAGTTAAGGATATGATACCTTTGTTCCTAGACGAATTTTTCAAATCGTTTGGAAGCTTATGCAGTTCAATGAATCCCAAAGAAATTACATTGATTTACTTATGTTGGCTATTCATTGTAATGTATTATATGGATTAATTCAAAGTAAAACCTTACTAGAATATCCTTCAAGGCATTAATTGTATTTGAGATGTTCTCTAAGTTTTAATTCATCTAGGATTGAACTAACAATTTTTCTTAGATATTTGCAATATGTTTTTAACATTATGTCTTAAAGTTTGTTATGGATTGATCCTAATTAAAAAGGTCATGAATTCACACTATAATATGCTGGAAAATATTATTAGAAAATGAGAAGAAAACAATATCATCTTCTAGTGACCTAGTCTTCCAATGTTGTTGTAAAAAGAAGCTGAAGGCAGTCTTGTGGCTATTGGTAATGATTCTCCGAAGTTTCAAATAACTATAAAATATTCAATGAATATATATGAAGTGTTAATCAATCGCCAAAGAATTGAATCAGTGATTCGGGATTGACAAGTTGTGTTAATCTGTAATAATCATAATGTTGTTGTTTCAAAGTTCATCTGAAGCCTTATGAAGGAGAGTATGATAATGTTCTTCAGACGTGCAATACGAGTTCTACCCAATCCATACTTGACTGTTCGTGTTTAAAGCTTATGTTATTCTTGTTGATTTCCAATTGGGTTCATATGTAGCAAGTTAAGCCTAAATTGTCAGAATTGGTATGATCGTTCCAACCCTCCTTTATTTCTTTTGAGTATGCACCAGAATAATTATTTGTTGGCCTAAATGTGTTGTGTGATTTATACATGTTTGTGTATGAGCTATGTTTGTGCATCTCACTCCTTACTTTCTTAATCATTCAATGCTTCGCTTTAAATTTTATGTCGTCTGTTCATTACATTCATCTGCATTCTTCATACATTCATGCATCATCTTTCAATGTGAACATTAAAAGTAATTTTTGCATCCGCATTAAATGCATTTGCATTAAAATTCCTCTGAGAATTTTCATTATAAAAGGCTCAACCATTTTTATATTCATACATAACATAAAATAAGTTTTCCATAAGCATTGAAAAGTATTTTCAATTTTAAGTGAATCACCCCTTGAAAAGTCTCAATTTTCAACTTTTTCTGAAGTTTTCACTTCATGATTCGAATCAAAGATTTATAACTAAACACGTGATTCAAATCAAACATCTGATATTTAAGGCTGTTCATTTTGATTCGAATCAAACCTTTTTCAACTAAACTCGTGATTCAAATCATTTGTATGAGTCCCAGGGATGTTCAAATAGATTCAAATCATTTTTTGAACTTGATCTGAACTAAAAACTGAAAAGTCATGTTCTGACTCATTCCTATTTGAAATTCTGGTATCAGATATGAGATGTCGAAGGTAATGTCACGACACTAATATCTGAACAATACAAACATGATAAAGATAAAGAATAGTAAAGCAAGAGACACAAGCAATTGTTAACCCAGTTCGGTGCAACTCACCTACGTCTGGGGGCTACCAAGCCAGGAAGGAAATCCACTAAATAGAATCAGTTCAAAGACTCTCAGTAAACTACACAAGTTACAGTCTTTTTCACCTAATCTCTACCCGTATGACTTCTACCTAAGAACTCTTAGATATGAGATCCCATCTTACTCCCCCTCAATCACACCAGTGATATTAAACAAGAATTACTTTTCAAAAGAAGACACTCTTCAAAGACACACACTTGATTTTACTTAGCAGCTTCAATCAAGTATACACACACTCATGCTTAAAAGCTTAGAGTGACAAATTACAACTCAAAAATCAGACCAATTCAATTATCTATGGATGAATTGAATGGCTTACAAGTCACACAACCACACAAGACACAAACCCTTATTCTCTCTCAATATTTCGTTCTGTATTTCTTGTGTATCAAATCAGGTTTTCCATGTCCTTTTTATAGAAGCTTTCAGCTGGGCTTGGACATCATAAAACCCTAAAACTATTTTCCATTCAAATCTTCTTATGACAGTTGGTTAGATCTCTTTGGAAAATAAGTTAAATCACGTTGTAATCATTGATTGATTGTGTTTGCAATTAACTCATCAATCAAACATAGATTGCCATTAAAAGCAAAATCACATACCACATAACATTCTGACTGAATGTTCTGTGTACAGATGTCATGACATCAGGTCTGACATCCTGGAACAATCCTGCATAATTCCATTTTAAATATCCAGCAGGTACATTATATCAGATGTCAAGACATAGGGTATGACATCCTGAAACAATCCTGCATAATTATATTTTAAACCTCCAGCAGGTACAAGATATCTTATGTTAAGACATCACATGTAACATCTTGTGAACACTCTTTGTTTTACCAAAATTGCTGCCAACACTTAGAACCAACAAACTCCCCCTTTGGCAATTTTTGGCTAAAACATATATCAGTCCATTTAGTTCACAAGAAAAAAACACATCAGCAGTTAAACAGCATAACAACGTTTAAGCAGCAGCAGAAGCAAACAGAATTACTAGCTATAATAGCAACTAGTAAAACACACATATGCACATGGGTACTTCTTCTCCCCCAAAGTCTGTTCAATACAGACATCTCCTTCAGCACCTGTAACATTCAGAGTTACCCTCTGACATCTCCTTCAACATCACCTGTGCACCACAAAGCATGCACAGAACATCAGACATCTCCTCCAACATCACAGAACAGAACATCATTCTGTCCAACATCAAACATCTCCTTCAACATCAGTTGTTCATCTATTTAGCCTACATCAGCTAGCTACATACTAACTGCAGTTCTCCACATACATCTCCACACAGCTCTACATATTTAACTGCAACTCTCCATATAAATGTTAGGAGATACAAACCATAATTATACACAACTGCAATAGCTGAGATAATTAGAAATCCATGGAACTCATAAAGAGCCCAAATATTACATCAAGGCATTAGTAAGGACTGCCAAAAAATACAAACATTCAAACAGAAAAACAACTCATTATCCAGCATCCAAAACAGCCAAAACATCATCCAAAACAACATCCAAAATACACAGTCTTCATAACAGGGGGACCATCACAACTTAATCTGAGGAAGTAGCATCTTCTTCACCTTCAGATTCAGAACTGCCACTAGATTGATCTTGAGAACTGGACCTCTCACTTGAGGTATGGGCATCTACTCCTTGGTTGTACCAACCTTATCCATCTCTTCCTGCTCTAAGCTACTAATGAGAACCTCTAAAGCCTCTTTCCTAGCCTTGGCAACCCTAATCCCAGTTTCCAGCTCCTTACAAGTTTCCTTCACTAATTGCTATAAATTCTCATGAATACAAATCCCCAATTTCCCTCTTAAACATTCAAACTGATTAGCATCCAAAGCTTTTATGAATATGTCAGCTAATTGCATTTCAGTAGTAACATGCTCCAGTGCTATTATTTTCTCTTCCACAAGTTCTCTAATGAAGTGATGACGAATATCAATGTGCTTTGCCCTGCTGTGCTGAATAGGATTTTTGGAAATATTTATAGCACTTAGGTTGTCACAGTACAATGTCGTGACATCTTGTGTGACATTGTATTCAGTCAACCTTTGTTTCATCCAAACTAGTTGAGAACAACTACTCCCAGCTGCTATGTATTCCGCTTCAGCAGTGGATAGGGACACACAATTTTGTTTCTTGCTAAACCATGATATCAGATTGTTCCCCAAGAAGAAACATCCTCCTGATGTGCTTTTCCTATCATCAACACTTCCAGCCCAGTTAGCATCACAGTAACCAGTCAGCATAGATCCAGATCCATGAGTATATAACATCCCATAGTCACTGGTGCCATTGACATATTTCAGTATTCTCTTCACTTGGTTTATGTGACTGACTTTTGGTTCAGCTTGATATCTAGCACAAACACCTACAACAAATGCAATGTCAGGTCTGCTTGTTGTGAGATATAACAGACTACCTATCATGCTTCTGTATAGACTTTGATCTACACTGACACCATTTTCATCTTTGGAGATTTGCACATGTGTAGGAGCAGGTGTCCTTTTATGACTTGCATTCTCCATGCCAAACTTCTTAACAATGTTCTTGGCATATTTGCTTTGAGATAGAAATATAGAATCTTCCATCTGCTTGACTTGTAGCCCAAGAAAGTAGGTCAGCTCTCCAACAAGGCTCATCTCAAACTCAGACTGCATTTGTCTAACAAAATGTTCAACCATCTGATCCAACATCCCACCAAACACAATGTCATCTACATATATTTGTGCCACCATGAGCTTCCCTCCTTCATTCTTCACAAATAGGGTCTTGTCAATACCTCATTTCCTGTATCCATTGTTAGTGAGGAACACTGTGAGCCTCTCATACCAAGCCCTAGGAGCTTGCTTCAACCCATAGAGGGATTTCTTCAATCTGTACACATGCTTTGAAAGATTTGGATCTGTGAATCCTTTAGGCTGTTCAACATATACTTCCTCATTTAAGTAGCCATTTAAGAAGGAACATTTTACATCCATTTGGAACAGTTTGAATTTCAGAATACATGTCACTCATAGCAATAATCTAATGGACTCAAGGCAAGCTACAGGAGCAAAAGTTTCATCAAAGTCCACTCCTTCAACTTGAGTATATCCTGAAGGAGAATTGCGATCCAAAACGCAGCGGAAATTAAAATTTTCTCCTTTAGAGATCCTTACGAATGGTCATGATCAGTGATAGAATATTTACCTCTTGTGACGATTGAAACCTTTGGTGCAGATCTCTTGTGACGATCAAAACCTTTGATGCAGATCCACGGAGCGATCACGAACGTTGAACGATGACAACGTCTCTACTCAGTCCACACGAACGGATTCCTTCAATCTCAGTGCTAGCTGGTACGAATGAAGGCTTTGAGTGAGAGAGAGAGAGAGAAAACGAAATTAATGCAACCGCAATCAATGCTTCTGCACAAGGGTTCTATTTATAGAACCACTTGTGTGGGCTTCAAGCTAAAAGGCCCACTTAAGTGTATTTTGGCCCATATCTTATAATATGCCCAAAATCACTTAAGCTCATGGTACCTTACCATATTTCGTATTCTACTTAAGTACACCGTACCTTTATGATGTTCTACAATTCACTTAAGGGAACCGTACCTTACGGTGTTCCTTAGTTACTCTATCTCTCATCAATCCGTCCTTTGTGTGTGACCCTGTAGGTTTTCGCGGCATTGGCAATTATATTAAATCATGTATTTAACATAATAAACAGTGAGCGGTATCTAGCAACACATCACTGCTACCCAAGACACGAAAATGTCATGTGATCTGACAATTCCTTCTGTGATAATACTTATGTGTATAATTACCCTTTTGCCCTTATGTCTATATTGAACACAAGGCATAGACTGTGTCATCCTTGTCCAGTTCAATATTGGGCCCATAGACATTTATCCTGTTACGCAGGATGGACAAATTCCATCTAGGTCACTCATGTCCCTCAGCATGCTTCGTGGAGTACCCATCAACTGTCTTTATGGTTATCCAGTTACGGACAATGTTGGATCAGCAATAAAGCACTCGACTCTACATCTAGGATCCATAGTGGTTTCAGGTCGAAGAGTGGTATACACCATTATCACCATGAGAATAACTTATGACACTTTGCATAACTTTCTATATAGTATTCTCATAGCGGGTCAATCCGGTATAAATATTACTCTTAATATTCATACCTATGTTTAAGACTTGATAACTCTTTATCCATGATCCATGAGATGTGATCATCAGTCTACAAACATAATAGTCTTAATGCTTTAATGTTATCCCACTTCACAATAAAGCTCGACTACGGATACTTTAAGAATAGTATCCTTATGTTTAATGTGATCTCATGATTAAGTCATACTTGATACATTAAACGGACTAGCTATTCTAGGGACTTTATTAATCAAACATAATAAAGAAAAAGCCTTTTATTAATTAATAAATAATTCGATACAAGTACCAAAAGTATTGGCCTCTAGGGCTTACACCAACAATCTCCCACTAGCACTAGAGCCAATCAGGCATACCCTTAATACCCATAGATCTAGTATGGCCATCATGCTTCTGCTGCGCAAGAGGCTTTGTCAGTGGGTCAGCAATATTGTCAAGTGTAGGTACTCTGCATATTTTCACATCTCCTCTATCTATTATCTCTTGAATGAGATGATAACGCCTAAGTATGTGTTTGGATCGTTGGTGAGATCTAGGCTCCTTGACTTGTGCGATAGCACCATTGTTATCACAGTAGAGACCAATGGGATCCACAATGCTAGGAACTATGCCAAGTTCACTAATGAACTTTTTGATCCAAACAGCTTCCTTTGCTGCACTTGAGGCAGCAATATACTCGGCCTCGGTTGTAGAATCAGCAACTGTAGCTTGCTTTGAACTTTTCCAGCTCACAGCGCCACCGTTTAAGCAAAACACATAACTAGATTGCGATCTAAAGTCATCCTTATCTGTCTGGAAGCTAGCATCGGTGTATCCAATTACAGCCAACTCTTCCTGACCTCCATATATCAAGAATGAGTCCTTAGTCCTTCTCAAATACTTAAGCATATTCTTGACAGCTACCCAATGGGCATCACCAAGATCAGATTGGTACCTACTCGTTACACTTAAAGCATACGAGACATCTGGTCGAGTACATAACATGGCATACATGATAGATCCTATTGCAGATGCATATGAAATCTTATTCATGCGATCCCTTTCTTCCTTAGTTGAAGGGGATTGTGTTTTCGATAGACACAGGCCATGTTGCATAGGTATGAATCCTTTCTTGGAATCATGCATATTAAAGCGTCTCAGCACTTTGTCTATGTACGTACTCTGACTTAGGCCAAGCAGTTTTTGTGATCTATCTCTATAGATTCTGATTCCTAATATATAGGCTGCTTCACCTAGGTCCTTCATAGAAAAGCATTTCCCCAACCAAGACTTTACTTGTTGTAGGGTAGGGATATCGTTTCCAATGAGTAATATGTCATCTACATATAATACCAGGAAAAAGATCATGCTCCCACTAATCTTCTTGTAGACACAAGGCTCATCTACGTTCTTGATGAATCCATATTGTTTTACTGTTTCATCAAAACGAAAGATTCCAGCTTCTGGAAGCTTGCTTCAATCCATAGATTGATCTTTGTAACTTACATATCTTTTGGGCTTCCTCTGGTATGTCAAATCCTTCAGGCTGTGTCATGTACACATCCTCAAGAAGATTTCTATTAAGGAAAGCAGTTTTGACATCCATCTGCCATATTTCATAATCATGATATGCAGCGATAGCAAGTAAAATCCGAACAGATTTAAGCATTGCAACTGGTGAAAAGGTTTCATCATAGTCAATCCCATGAATTTGTTTATATCCTTTTGCAACCAGTCTTGCCTTATAGGTATGTACCTTACCATCCATGTCAGTCTTCTTTTTGAAGACCCACTTGCATCCTATAGGGTTAACTCCTACAAGAGGCTCTACCAAGGTCCAAACTTGGTTTGTGTACATAGAATCCATTTCAGATTTCATGGCTTCTAGCCACTTCTCAGACTCGGGACCAGTTATGGCCTCTTGGTAGGTCACAGGCTCATCTTGATCCATGAGTAATACGTCACCTTGATCAGTTATGAGATATCCATATCTCTCAGGTAGTTGACGTATCCTGCTTGACCTACGATGGTCTTGTTCTACATGAGCAGGTTGCTCTTCCACAACTTCTTGTGTTTCCTGCTCTAATTCCTCCATAGGTGTATCTATGCTTTGTGATTCTTGAATTTCTTCAAACTCTACTTTCCTCCCACTGGTTCCTTTGGAATTAAAATCCTTTTCTAGGAAAACTCCAGTTTGAGCGACAAATACTTTGCCCTCAGAAGGATTGTAGAAGTAATACCCTCTTGTTTCTTTAGGATACCCCATAAATAAGCATTTGTCAGATTTGGGCTCAAGGTTAGTTGAAATTTGTCGTTTCACATAAACCTCGCAACCCCAAATCTTCATGTAAGACATATGTGGTTTCTTACCACTCCATATCTCATATGGTGTCTTCTCAACCTTTTTGGATGGAACACGGTTAAGTGCGTAAGCTGCTGTCAATAGTGCATGTCCCCAAAAGGAGTTTGGAAGATCGGCGTGACTCATCATAGATTGGACCATGTCTAACAGGGTTTGATTTCTTCTCTCAGATACACCATTCCATTGGGGTGTTCCAGGAGGAGTAAGTTGGGATAGGATCCCACACTCTTTCAGATGGTCATCAAACTCTAGCCTTAAATACTCACCACCTCGATCTGATCGAAGAGTTTTAATATTCTTACCTAGTTGGTTTTGTACTTCATTCTTGAATTCCTTGAACTTTTCAAAGGACTCCGATTTGAGTTTCATTAGATACACATAACCGTATCTACTGAAATCATCGGTAAATGAAGTACTAAAAACCTCCTCTGGCTGGTATGTTCAGTGGTCCACATACATCAGTATGTATGAGGGCCAAAAGATCATTAGCTCTTTCACCTTTTCCTGTGAATGGAGATTTTGTCATCTTCCAAGTACTTTGGGCAGTTTTCTCTTCCAGTGTGCGGTCTTACCGCAACGGAAGCATGTGTCTGCCTTTGTTATGCCTCTACTAGGCTTCAAAGCAGCAACAGTGGGTCTGGGTTTGGCAACTTCCTTGCCCTTCCCCTTATCACCCTGCTTGGTGGGTCTTTTGTTCTACTTCTTTCCATTTCTGATCATCAGAATGGACTTCCTTTTTGTCTTCAGATTCTGCTCAGCAGTTCTTAACATGGCTAGCAGTTCGTGAAGAGATTTGTCCATATCATTCAGATTGAAATTTAGGACAAATTGACTGAATCCATCTGGCAACGATTGCAAGATCAAATCAGTCGCAAGTTCCCTTTCGAGGGGAAAACCCAATCTTTCAAGGTTTTCCACATACCCAATCATCTTGAGCACATGGGGACTTACAGGGGCTCCCTCAGCTAACTTGCTTTGAAAAAGGGCTTTTGAAACTTCAAACCTCTCATGCCTTGCTTGCTCTTGATAGAGCATCTTCAGGTGTTCGATCATATCGAACGCTGTCATGTTCTCATGTTGCTTTTGCAACTCTGAGTTCATGACATCCAACATGAGACAAGCAGTTTCATTGACATCATCGACATGCTTCTTATAAGCATCTCTTTCTGCCTTAGGTGCAGAACTAGGAGGTTCCTATTCAGGAACAGGTGTCTCCAAGACATACAACTTTCTATTATGTTTGAGGATAATCCTCAGGTTTCGGTGCCAATCTAGAGATTTGTCCCAGACAATTTATCTTTGTCAAGGATTGATCGCAAAATGTTTGTTAGAGGTGTTTATTGAGATTAATGAAAATATAAGTATCATTGACATATTTAATTAGGCCTTTAATTAAATATGCTCCCACTATTTTACTCAAAACAAATGACCCTCATCATTTGATTCGGAAAATCCCGTTGGAAGATTTTCTAGTGGGTCGAGATCCATATTTCACTTCGTTCTAAGTCCGTGTAGGCGGATTACACAAAACTAGGTTATTTAGGTAGGAACTCCTTCCAATTGTATCTTATACAACTCTCGAAAATTTCAGTTGGGTGAATAACTCCTTATTCCAATCCATCATATGGATCATTCCCAACTCTTGCTTCTAAACATATATAATATTATTATAATTAAGTTTGACCCATCGTTTTAGCAGTTGGATATTACAATTATCCCATCGCACCTTACTAATATAGAACATGTACCTCGCGTAGGCGAAAACTACATTATCCGATACTAGTCTTGATGAGTGCTAAAACTTGGAAAGCAAACATATATAATATTATCATAATTTGTTTAGTTAAGTTTGACCCATTGTTTTAGCAGTTGGATATTACAATTATCCCATCGCACCTTACTAATATAGAACATGCACCTCGCGTAGGCGAAACCTACATTATCCGATACTAGTCTTGATGAGTGCTAAAACTTGGAAAGCTTAAACTTAATATTTTAATTTGAGGGAATTGCAATTATTCTGATCTCACCGGCTTATTTATCATATAAATCGTCTCTCACATGCATCAACATATATTCACATGCATCAACATACATACACATGCATCAACATACATAATGAAACAGTTATGGCCCCTAGCGCAATTGTTCTCCCAAGCCAATGAGAGAACCTAAGCTAACCTAATAACGATCTAAGCTTCTCCAAGCAAGATCTTCAAGGTTGTCCTCCTTTGATATTGAATTCTTCTCTTTCTTCATAACATTGTCCTCCTTTGATATTGAATTCTTCTCTTTCTTCACAACATTTTCCTCCTTTGATATTGAATTCTTCTCTTTCTTCATAACATTGTCCTCCTTTGATATTGAATTCTTCTCTTTCTTCATAACATTACATTACAGAAGAAACTCTTTTTACATACGAGGGATTGAGATGAGAAAAGAAGTTACATTAAGAGATTAAAAGGAGAAGCACGACACACAGGTCGTATTTAAAAACCCAAAACAAAATGAAGGAAGACTAAGGCCGTAACTGATCACCATAAGGCAATAATGATAAACACATTATTATTATTATTAATTTTTAATTCCTTTAATTAATTAAAACCAAATTAAATTTCGGCGACCGATCATACTACGCAGAGTTAGTCGGGGGTTCCGCTGCCCGGTCAGCGGACGGTTTAATGAACAATTCATTTGAAATGGACATTGTTTTGCATCAACACAACTCTTGCGCAGTCACAAAACAGAAACCCCGAGAATTCTGACTCTGTGAGTGTGACGACCGTCAGAAGCATGTTACGAGCGTCACAGGCGCATGACGAACGTCACAGGCCCATGACGAATGTCACGCGGCCAAAAACAGAAACGCCTAGAATTCTAGATCTGTGAATGTGACGACCGTCACACAGCACGTGACGACCGTCACGTCCAGCTTATTACGATCGTCACAAGTCCATGGCGATCGTCACGCGACCAAAAACCAGCGCTTTGAAACAGTCAGCAGACGTATTCCAACAAGCCCTCAATTCACAACTCCTTGACGGCACAACCCTTGCGCCGTCATTAACCCTAATGCACCAATTTCATACCGTCAAACACACCTCGATTGTTGATTCAGTATGATTGATCAACAGGTCATTGCTTCACCATACTAATGTCGGATTCCGAAGCAAATGACCATTGATCGCTCAAAGGAAAACAACCATTTAGTGTTTGAATGAACGAAACAGAAACAGTATATCACATATACCGTACTTTGCATTAGGATTACTTATATCATATATAAGTTGATCGGTCTCAATTGCTTAACCTATGGACGATCGATGTATCGCTGCTTCACCATACTAATGTCGGTTCCGAAGCATAGTCAACATCAATCATCCAACTCGTACACTCATGATGCCAAATTTAATTACTCGTTTAATTAATTGATTCATTCTGTCTTTTAATCATATTAATACAGAAAATAAACAGCTATCCGAGTCATGGTTTCGTAAGTGGCTCTGATACCACTGAAGGAGAATTGCGATCCAAAACGCAGCGGAAATTAAAATTTTCTCCTTTAGAGATCCTTACGAATGGTCATGATCAGTGATAGAATATTTACCTCTTGTGATGATTGAAACCTTTGGTGCAGATCTCTTGTGACGATCAAAACCTTTGATGCAGATCCACGGAGCGATCACGAATGTTGAACGATGACAACGTCTCTACTCAGTCCACACGAACAGATTCCTTCAATCTCAGTGCTAGCTGGTACGAATGAAGGCTTTGAGTGTGAGAGAGAGAGAGAGAGAGAGAGAGAAAACGAAATTAATGCAACCGCAATCAATGCTTCTGCACAAGGGTTCTATTTATAGAACCACTTGTGTGGGCTTCAAGCTAAAAGGCTCACTTAAGTGTATTTTGGCCCATATCTTATAATATGCCCAAAATCACTTAAGCTCATGGTACCTTACCATATTTCGTATTCTACTTAAGTACACCGTACCTTTACGATGTTCTACAATTCACTTAAGGGAACCGTACCTTACGGTGTTCCTTAGTTACTCTATCTCTCATCAATCCGTCCTTTGTGTGTGACCCTGTAGGTTTTCGCGGCATTGGCAATTATATTAAATCATGTATTTAACATAATAAACAGTGAGCGGTATCTAGCAACACATCACTGCTACCCAAGACACGAAAATGTCATGTGATCTGACAATTCCTTCTGTGATAATACTTATGTGTATAATTACCCTTTTGCCCTTATGTCTATATTGAACACAAGGCATAGACCGTGTCATCCTTGTCTAGTTCAATATTGGGCCCATAGACATTTATCCTGTTACGCAGGATGGGCAAATTCCATCTAGGTCACTCATGTCCCTCAGCATGCTTCGTGGAGTACCCATCAACTGTCTTTATGGTTATCCAGTTACGGACAATGTTGGATCAACAATAAAGCACTCGACTCTACATCTAGGATCCATAGTGGTTTCAGGTCGAAGAGTGGTATACACCATTATCACCATGAGAATAACTTATGACACTTTGCATAACTTTCTATATAGTATTCTCATAGCGGGTCAATCCGGTATAAATATTACTCTTAATATTCATACCTATGTTTAAGACTTGATAACTCTTTATCCATGATCCATGAGATGTGATCATCAGTCTACAAACATAATAGTCTTAATGCTTTAATGTTATCCCACTTCACAATAAAGCTCGACTACGGATACTTTAAGAATAGTATCCTTATGTTTAATGTGATCTCATGATTAAGTCATACTTGATACATTAAACAGACTAGCTATTCTAGGGACTTTATTAATCAAACATAATAAAGAAAAAACCTTTTATTAATTAATAAATAATTCGATACAAGTACCAAAAGTATTGGCCTCTAGGGCTTACACCAACATATCCTTGTGCTACTAATCTTGCTTTGTTTTTAGTAACAACCCCTTGTTCATCAGACTTATTCTTATAGGCCCACTTTGTACCTATGACATTTACTCCTTCAGGTCTAGGAACCAGTTCCCATACTTCATTCCTCTTGAATTGACCTAACTCCTCGTACATGGCATTGATCCAGAACTCATCAGTCAAGGCTTCCTTGACATTCCTAGGTTCAATGTTGGATACAAAGCAGCCATGTGAGATCACTTCCCTAGATCTAGTAGTGACCCCTTTATTTGGATCTCCTATAATGAGATCTTTGGGATGATCCTTCTGAACTCTGATGGAAGGTCCCTTGTTGATTTTGTCATCTCCAGGTTCAACTTGAGGGGGTTCACTTTCCTTATTTTTGTCTGAGAAGTCAGCTGGGGAATCATTCAGAGATGTCTCGACATCGTCTGTGACATCAGTCTGTTGGTCATCAACCACAACATTAATAGATTCCATTATTACATTAGTTCTGGAATTAAAGACTCTGTAAGCTCTACTATTTGTTGAGTAGCCCAGAAATATTCCCTCATCACTTTTGGGATCCATCTTCCTTCTTTGTTCACGATCAATCAAGATATAGCATTTACTGCCAAATACATGGAAGTATTTAATTGTAGGTCTTCTTCCTTTCCAGACTTCATATAGGGTTGTAGGAGTCCCTTTCTTCAATGCCACTCTATTGTGAACATAGCAGGCTGTGTTCATGGCTTCAACCCAAAAATGGTATGGCAATTTCTTAGCATGAATCATAACTTTGGCTGATTCTTGAAGAGTTCTATTTTTTCTTTCCACCACACCATTTTGCTGGGGAGTAATGGGAGATGAGAACTCATGAGAATTCCTTATGAAGAACAAAATTCAGCAAATTTGTTGTTCTCAAATTCCTTCCCATGATCACTTCTAATTTTGATAACTGGACTTTCCTTTTCTCTTTGAAGTTTTAGACAAAGATCCTTGAAGACTTCAAAAACATCAGATTTTTCTCTTATA
Organism: Lathyrus oleraceus; assembly: GCF_024323335.1. Lineage (NCBI taxonomy): Eukaryota > Viridiplantae > Streptophyta > Magnoliopsida > Fabales > Fabaceae > Lathyrus > Lathyrus oleraceus. The sequence goes on along the minus strand of NC_066584.1, from coordinate 507,889,672 downwards.
AAATTTATCCAGGTGTATCTGGAGAAGTCATCCACCACTACATATGCATACTTCTTCCCACCAAGACTTTCCACCTGCATGGGTCTCATCAAATCCATATGGAGGAGTTCCAAAACTTTGGTAGTGGTGTCATGTCTGAGCTTCTGGTGTGACATCCTTGTCTGTTTTCCAATCTGACATTCTCCACAGATTTTTCCTTCATCAATCTTCAAGTTGGGAATTCCTCTAACAGCTTCAACAGATATAATCCTCTTCATACCTTTAAGATGCAGATGGCCCAATCTTTGATGCCATATTTTCACTTCTTCCTCTTTGGCCAAAGTACACATTGAAGAGTAACCGGTTTCTTGAGAACTCCACATGTAGCAGTTGTCTTTAGACCTGACTCCTTTCATGATCACTTCATTTTCATTGTTAGTAATCAGACATTCAGTTTTAGTGAAGTTTACATTGAGACCTTGGTCACACAGTTGACTGATGCTTATTAGATTAGCAGTTAATCTCTTAACAAGTAGGACATTGTCAAGGTCAGGAACTCCAAGGCAATCAAGCTTACCAATCCCCTTGATTTCACCCTTTTCTCCATCACTAAAGGTTACATAACTTGTGGCATGAGGATGAAGGCCAGTTTGCAGGTTTTTGTTTCCAATCATGTGTCTGGAGCAACCACTGTCAAAATACCAATCTTCTTTGGCTGAAACTCTGAAGGAAGTGTGAGCTATCAAACTTGCAACATTAGTCCTAGGAACCCATTACTTTTTATTGACAGGTCTGTGATGTTTGAGTTTAGATTAATAATGAGCAGGCTGAGGGTAACCATACAACTTATAGCAGAAGGGTTTTATATGGCCAAACTTCCCACAGTAATGGCATCTCCATTTTTGGTGTTTTCCTTTCTGCTGTCTTCCTTTATGATGTTGTGACATGTGATGTGACATCGCAGGTTTGCTATCAATATGGCTGCACTTAGGTTTGGATTCATTGAACTCAATGCCAGATTTGTCTTTTGTTGTTTGACCAGTCTGGAGAATCTTGTCTAAGGTGTCAGATCCATTGTTAAGCACTCTTACATACTTGGTCATCTCATCCAGTTTAGAATGTAAGAGTACAGCTTCAGTCTTCAACTTAGAGATGGTTTCCACATGTTCTCCCTTCTCATTCTCCAGCTAGGTATCACTTTCTTCTGACTTTCAACTTGTCTGCACACTTTTGCACTTCTGTGACACAACTCTCTGTAGGTAGTGGCCAGCTCTTCAAAGGTTACTTCATCATCACTTGAATCTTCATCAGAACCCCATCTTCCAGTCAATACAGTCACAAGATTTGCAACTTCTTCTGTTTCACTTTCATCAGACCAAGTGGCAGCAAGACTCCTCTTCTGTTTCTTGAGGTAGGTCCTACATTCAGTTCTAATGTAACCATACCCATCACATTCATAACACTAAACTCCTTTTCCTTCTTTGGGCTTTTCATCTGACCTTGTCCTTCTTCCAATATTGTTGGATTTACTGATGTTAGATGTGATGTTCTTGACATTGGCCTTAGATCTTACATCCATCTTTTTCATAAGTCTGTTAAACCGTCTTCCCATCATTGCTACATCATTTGCCAGATCTTCATAAATATCTTGACCACCTTCTTCATCTTCCCCTTCAGTGTTTGACATGAAGGCTATGCTCTTGGCTTTCTTTTCAGATCCATCACACATTCCCATATCAAATGTTTGAAGGGATCCAATTAGCTCATCAACTCTCATATTTGAGATGTCTTGAGATTCTTCTATGGCTGTCACCTTCATAGCAAATCTCTTAGGGAGTGACCTGAGTATTTTCCTTACTAACTTTTCATCTGACATATTTTCTCCCAGAGTTCCAAAGGCATTGGCAATTTCAAGGATATTCATGTGAAATTCATGAATATTTTCATCTTCTTTCATCCTTAAATTTTCAAACTTGGTAGTGAGCAGCTGCAATCTAGACATCTTTACTCTAGAGGTGCCCTCATGAGTGGTCTTGAGGATGTCCCAAGCATCTTTAGCCACCTCATAGTTGTTTACCAATCTGAAGATATTCTTGTCTACTCCATTGAATATCGCATTCAATGCTTTAGAATTTCTAAGGGCTAGATCATCCTCCTCCTTTGACCATTGTTCTTCAGGTTTCTTATCAGTTGTGGCTTCTCCTTCCTTAGTCACTAGTGGATGTTCCCAGCCTGTTAACACAGTCTTCCAAGCCTTATTATCAAGAGATTTTAGGAAAGCTACCATTCGAGGTTTCCAATAGTCATAGTTAGATCCATCCAAAATTAGTGGCCTGTGAACAAATCCTCCATCTCTCTCCATAGTACCAGAAAGTATCGTCCCTAAATCTCACCCAGAACTAGAGCAGGATGCCTACTTTGATACCAATTGAAATTCTAGTATCAGATATGAGATGTCGAAGGTAATGTCACGACACTAATATCTGAACAATACAAACATGATAAAGATAAAGAATAGTAAAGCAAGAGACACAAGCAATTGTTAACCCAATTTGGTGCAACTCACCTACGTCTGGGGGCTACCAAGCCAGGAAGGAAATCCACTAAATAGAATCAGTTCAAAGACTCTCAGTAAACTACATAAGTTACATTCTTTTTCACCTAATCTCTACCCGTATGATTTCTACCTAAGAACTCTTAGATATGAGATCCCATCTTACTCCCCCTCAATCACACCAGTGATATTAAACAAGAATTACTTTTCAAAAGAAGATACTCTTCAAAGACACACACTTGATTTTACTTAGCAGCTTCAATCAAGTAGACATACACTCATGCTTAAAAGCTTAGAGTGACAAATTACAACTCAAAAATCAGACCAATTAAATCATCTATGGATGAATTGAATGGCTTACAAGTCACACGACCACACAAGACACAAATCCTTATTCTCTCTCAATATTTCATTCTGTATTTCTTGTGTATCAAATCAGGTTTTCCATGTCCTTTTTATAGAAGCTTTCAGCTGGGCTTGGACATCATAAAACCCTAAAACTATTTTCCATTCAAATCTTCTTATGACAGTTGGTTAGATCTCTTTGGAAAATAAGTTAAATCACGTTGTAATCATTGATTGATTGCGTTTGCAAGCAACTCATCAATCAAACATAGATTGCCATTAAAAGCGCAATCACATACCACATAACATTCTGACTGAATGTTCTGTGTACAGATGTCATGACATCAGGTCTGACATCCTGGAACAATCCTGCATAATTCCATTTTAAATATCCAGCAGGTACATTATATCAGATGTCAAGACATAGGGTATGACATCCTGAAACAATCCTGCATAATTATATTTTAAACCTCCAGCAGGTACAAGATATCTTATGTTAAGACATCACATGTAACATCTTGTGAACACTCTTTGTTTTACCAAAATTGCTGCCAACACTTAGAACCAACACTATTCAACTTTCACTTTTTCAAATCCATTCCATCATTCATTTTCTTTTTAAACGTTACAAACCATATTTTAAGAAAAAATTTCAATCACCATCAAATCATCATCTGATCATCATTATCATCACAATTTTCCACTATCTACCATCATCATTAATCATCACAATGACATGTGAGCTTGGTTACAAAGGAAGATTCGAAAGACAAAAGTCCAAGAAACCAACTTCCACCTCCATCTCATCTGATTCTCCAGATCCAATTCCGAAGAGGGCCGGAACAAAGGTTCAAGGTAGTAAAGCATATGTGGAAAGGGTTTTGAGCAAGAAGACGAATAGATCATCTGCTCCAGGTTTTTCAAACTCTTCTTTTCCATTTTTGTGTAGTAAAGTAATTCATCTGCTACATAAATATACCTTGCAAAGGTATAAAGATAAATTTTTATATAAGCTTGTTGACCTTGAATACTATGTTGATGCCACTGCTAAAATTGAACTAAGGACCAACTTTTGGAAACCTTTTACTGATAATCATTTGTTGAAGTTTATTGGCATGAAAATAAATTATAACCTCGATTATGTCAAAGATTTTTACTGCAACTTTGAAGTTACTATTGTTGGTCTTAATAGTAGGTTTAAGAACAAAGTTTCTAAGTTTGATTATTCGGATTTTAATAAGTATTTTGGTTTGTCTTATGACGGGTCTAATATTTTTGTTTCCAATGATTCAAATTATGATAAAATTTCCTGTGTACTCTCCATTTCTAAGTCAGTTTGTGAAAACACGGAAATGTTAAATTTTGGGATCAACCAAGTTAAATTTGACATGCATTTACTGCATTTATTGTGGTTAAAATCCTTGTTAGTAAACTAGGTAACTCAAGCATAACTAATGATAATGATCTATACTTGATATGCGAACTTACTAACAAGGGATGAAACAATTGGGTTAGATTCATCATTGATAGGATGATCCATTATAGAGATAATCCCAAAAGACATATTTTTTATTTTTATTTTGTTCAAATGATTCTTCAGTTGAATGGTATTGAATGCAAGGAAGAATAACTTACTGAATCTCCTAAGATTATTTACTATGGTGTTGTTGCAAATAGGAGATACTACAAGGACAGTGGTGATTATTACTATCTTGAGGACTCTGGTAGCAAAATCTATGACGACAGGATTATAGAGCCATTTAAGAAAGTTGTTGAGACTGTTGGTCCATCTGATACTGGTGTTGTTGTTGCTTCTTCTACATCAACTGATGTGAAGTCACTTGTTGATGACATGCTTTAGAAATTGCTTGTTGATAATCATATTAGGGAAGATTGGATCATGGCATGCATTGATGCGCTTGCCCATGTTAGTGAGGATAACAGGTTGCGGAAGAAAACTAAGTTGAGGGCTGAAGTAAAAGAAGATATTCATGCTTCAGAAGGATGCTTGACTGCTCAAATTGAAGCTTTGAACGGATCTGTTGGTTATCTCGGTAGTGGCAACTTCATCTTTCACCACGACATTGTTGCAGCAAACATTCCAGTTCCTCAAGACACTATTGTTGTACCTCCTCCTTCTTCTGGTTATTTTTCTAATGATCTTCCATTATGTTTCATTTCATGCATCTCATGTCATTTAGCATGTTTAGTTTCTAATCATGTCATTTTGGTTTAGACAACTATTTTATGATCTATTTGATCGTATTTTGATTAATGTACCTGGTGAATATTATGATTTTAATTCATGTATTTGGTATATCTTTTATTCATTCTATTGTTATATTTATCTTGATATATCTTTCAAATTGCGTATTTGCATTCTCTCTTATATGTGATTTGTATGGTGCACGTTTATGATTCACTAAGTATGACATCCCTTCGTATTGCCTTTTGTACTAGCTTAGATTTATCTCTGTGTTTTGTTTTTCTCTGGTTCTCTCCTTTTTGATGTATGGGAAGCTTTATAACTTTTACGACTCAAAGAAAGTATTGTACGGTAGTCACCGGATTTACTATGTTCCATCAAATTCCAAATATCGCTTTGGATTAATTCATCAACAATAATCTCTCAGATTTTCCAAACATCAAAAATGGGAATATTGAAAGCACATAATATCATTTGGCATCATTTGCGTTCTTTAAGTATCATTTGTATTTTGATTTTTTACAATTAAATTATTGTTTGGTTGTGTATTTGTAATTTGGATGTCATCTCAATTCATTTGATTGATTGTACTACTCATTTCCATTTATTGTAATCGCTTTGGCTACTAAATTGTACCACTAAGAACCCTATACATTTCATGATTATTTTCATTTGATCCTTGTTGGTATTTCCTTTTTTAAGCCTATGAAATTACTATTTTGTCATCTCCATATTAGTAGCTTGAATAAAAAGATAGAACATTTGAATTTGGATGTTTTAGTATTTGATATGAATCATGTGTTATATTTGATTTGAATCACTCACCTTTTTGAAAATTGGAACTCACTTCTGGATCAAATGATTCATATCAAATATTGAACATGTTCAAATGATAACCTCATTTGATTTGGATCAAGTGCAATTAATTATTTGAATCATGAGCTTTGAAAATCGCCCATTTTGGGTCTGTCCAGATTGATTTGAATCACAAATCATTCTTGATTCGAATCATGAATAAAAAAGTCTAATTTTCCATCACTTATTTAAACAGTTGTTTCTTATGGTGAAAGTAACAAGTGTGTGAAACCTAGGGTGATCCATAAAGACAAAAAATGTGTTTTTCGTCTTCTCTTCTTAGTATGTTCATTTTTACACCATGTTTCTCTCTTTTTCTCTAAGCACCAACCTTTTAATATTGAATCCATGTAAATTATTTAACCTTTTTGTTTCATATTGTTCTTGTGCAATTTGGTTGTTGTATTTGTGTGAATTAGAGAATGAGTTGATCAATCTTGTTGTGATTTATCAAGCTCTTGATAACAATCAAGAATCAATACCCACTTATCTAGAAACTTGATTTAACCTTGTGTGTGTGTGTGTGTGTTTCATTCATCAAAACTGAATTACTTGACTTACACCTTCTAATGTCAGTAATTGGTTCAGATTATCTAGTAATGTTAAACATCTTCATCCTTAGTCTTTTTCCTTTGATTGTGGACTCTCCTCTAAATATTGAGTGTAACGGAGACTAGTGGTACATTAGGGTATCTAATGTTTTTTTGTGTAGCTGTTTTTTTATAAAGCGCCAAATTAAGGTAACAACTTTCAAATTCGATTTCATTTTACTATTCTTCCTCAAATACTTACTTAAGCGCTGAAGTGATAACCTTGCAAGTCTCCCCGCTCCACCACATTTAAAGCTTTGATTCACTGTAACCAACATTTCTCAACTCATTTCTGGTTCCTGAACTAATTAGAACTAATTTTTTAAATAAGAAATGAAAATGGCACACATGGTATATGACCATAATGTCTAAATGATTGAGGGATGCTTGAAGGTGATGAACATTGTACGAATTTTGTTGAGGGGATTGTTGAAGTAAAGCCAAATGTATTGTCTGTTGGTGAGTAGTGTAGGCAATATTTCCTAGTTCGACAAAGTGTTCTTCAGTGTTATCTGGTTGAGCTTTTTATGATGTGTCAACAAATGTGGTAGAACTATTAAAACTTTATTTCTTGATATAGGTTGGAAGACCATGCTTTTTGAAGCATGCTTCCTGATTTATGAAAACATTACAAACTTTGACGCCTCAACCACAACCATATGAGTTGGCTTTGGTGTTGTCATTTGTAGGGTGAGGACGAGTAGGTAGTTTATTAAAATTGGTAATCAATTTATCGTCTTTAACTTGGGAAGTATATTGGAGTTCTTGTTAGATTAACATGGAGAACTCTTTTTTGATGTGTGGAAGTGAGTTTATCAACATTATTTATGATTTGACATAAGTGTATTGCTCGTTTAAGCCTTTGAGAAACCTTATGACATAACCAGTTTTCCATTAGGTTTTGATTATGGATAGAAGGTTGCATGAGGATTTAACATTGTAGGAGCATGTAGGTAAATGGAGGAAATTGTCTACTTCTTGCCATGATTTCTTTAGGTTTGTGTAATAGATTGGTCACCTTGTTTGAGACAATAAATTTCTTCATCAACATCTGAAATACAAAAGACATCTTTTTAGTGATAATGATCGCAAATTTCATATCATATTCTGTGTGTAATATCCATCCAAGTGAAACTTTGAGCTATTTATCCTTCAATATAATTCTTAATACATGTCATGACCCTAGTGTTGCATCTATCATAGGTTATTGAGAGTCAATTTGATTCATCTGGAAAAATCAGGGTTCCATCAAGAAACCCTAACATGTTCTTTGATGCATCTTGACCTAGAATTGCCACCATGATGCATCTTGACCAAGAAAGATAGTTAGTTTTGTTGAGAAGGTGAGATATAATGTCAAGCCTAATATTGAGCAAGCATATCCCCTTGGTTGTTTTTGGTGGTGTTTATTAGAGTGACAATAGTGGTAGAGACATGTTTTGAAGGAGATGATGGTGTGTGTTTATTTTTGTGTGTGTGTGTGTGTGTGTGTGCGCGCGCACGCGTGTGTGTTTGCGTGTGTGTGTGTGTGCATGTGTTGGTTTGTATATTGAAGATGCAAAAGTATTTTATGATTCAACAATGGTGACTGTAGCGGTAAATTCATGACCATTAAGCTATGGATAAACTTAACGTCAATAAAAACCAGAGTCGCCACTGCGCTTTTATTGTTTCCAAGGGAAAAGGGAAAAGTACGAACAAAACCCAAAGATAAGAAGTTTTCAAATCAAAACTAATAAAATGCGAAAGATTACGGGTAAGGGGGTTGGTTACACAGAGGGAAGGTGTTAGCACCCAAAGTGTCCTAGGTACTCCTAGGGAGCTCTTTTCTGTGTGCATATGTGTTTTTGTATAAAATGATGTTTGCAATAAATAGAGTGTGGGGATGAGAAACAAATTCATTAATTATATTTTTTTTTGTTTGACAAGACCTTCAGACTTGTGCCTACGTACCAACATAAAATGAGGGATCAAAACCTCATAGTTCGTGGTATCAATTTCAAAGTGAGTGAATTGCTTTTAACAAAATTTTAGGTTTAAGAAAGGCACAAAGGGCCTAAAAAGGTTTGAATGAGTGTTAGTTCTTTTTGACTTTTGAAATTTTAAGTCAATATGATTAGATTCACTTTACAAGTTTGATTAAGAAAAGAGTTTGAAAATGCAATGGCATAAGGCCAAAGTTTCTAATTTGCAATAAAGTCTAAGTTTAAAAATCACAAACAAAGAGGATTTTAAAAGGGGGGAGAGATTTGAAATTAAAGAAGTGTGGAGGAGATGAAGAGACTAATCCTAAGCAAAAATTTAAAAGTTGAGAGTTGAAAAGATCTGACCAATGGGATGCAATCCAATAGACAAGAATGTCATATAGAAACCCATTTTTCCCTTTGGACCTTAGAACCAAGCAATATCAATACACAAATAGAAAGATGAAGAGCAAGGCATCAAATAAAGATAGTCACATCCAAGCTAGCAACTCCATGATCTTCCATGTATCATATGAACTACTCCTTGATTGGCTCAGAATAATGCATTAGGCACAGATTCAAAGTAGCAACATCATCAAGACCATGTAGCAGATGAATTCAAATGGATCTTCAATATTTGCATCAGATGAAAATTCACTTCACAAGCACTTGGGTTCAGAAAACTTGGCATTGACCAAGTCCTTTTGCATAGGGAGTGTTGCCTAATTCTAAGTCCAATGTCTCAGATCAAATTCAACAGCCCACACAAACGTTTTTTAGGTTTCTTGTTGTTATTATGTACATTAAGGTCAAAAGACCACCAAACAAAATACACAAGCAAGTATATACAATCACAAGATATGGAGCAAAGTGAAAATGTCATTAAAATAAACAAGTTAGATGGTATGAATAATGGCAAATGAATAAAGACTCGAATTTAAAGTGCATAAAAGTAAATGACTTGAAATTAAATGTTAGTTGATTAAAAGTTAGTATTGCTTTTGCTTTTTTGTTTGTTTTAAGTCATTATTTGGAGAACACTCAACCCTCTATTCACAAGCATGGATCCTTGAACAAAGATATCTTCCAAAGGAAGGAAAAAAGGTCAAGTTTCCACACAATACCATGAAAGGGGGGAGACTTACAATCTCACTTATTAGAATGATATGCCTTTTTGTGTCAAAAATTTAACGTTATGTTAAGCAATCATAATTGGACTTATATAGAAGTCATAACTATTTGAGGTCGGGTAATAATTTTTTTGGTGCTAATGCATGTTAGAGACATGGTATGATGAACCATGCTCCTAAAATATACCACACACAAAAATAAAATGGCAAAAGGGTGGACCTAATCTCATCCATACTTATGTTGATTTTACAATCAATTAGCCTTATGATATAGAGATATCATAGGTCAATCAAATGGATGGGGATAGAATAAGATTGAGATGAAGAGGGAGGGGAAATGGAATCAACACAACTTGGTCAAAGGATGACTTTTATCAAATTAAAATTATTTATTCATTTTGGGAGATGAAATGTACATTTCATCAATCCCCTAAACCCAATGATTTTAATCCAACAAAGTTAAATCAACCTTGACCAAGGTCTAACAACAAAAGTCAAACTCAATAAGTCAACACAAATAGCTCAACACAAATTATTTGCAATTAAACAATTAAAAATACATTAAATTAAATTATGGTTGGTCAAAATCCTAAAACCTCATCAAAACACCAAAGAAATGGCCATGAGATTTATCATAGGTCAAGCAGGGCCAAAGGACCTTGGAGGAAAAAAATTATTATTTTTAGAAACTTAAAACTATTTTTAAACAATTAAAAATATGCATAAAAACAATTAAATCATGACAAATATTAATCATGATCCAAAAAATATTTAATTCAAGAAATGAAAGAGGAAATTGTTTAAATTTTTTTGGTGAAAGTCCCATATTTTTGGGATCAATATTAAAATTAATATGAATTAATGAAAAATAAGTCAAATAAAATGAAAATCAGAAAATGCTAAAATATGTGGACCACTTGATCTCCCTCATTAATTGAGGTGGCAAATCAAGTGGATCTCAGCGTGCACTCCATGGTGGACTAGAGTCAATGCGCTGAACAAGTGGTAATTAAAATCAACGCTCAGGATTAGAACAAAATAGATGGATCCTATGGTGTAGAGAGATGTCAACACATCGCCGGAGCTAGAGCTCCGGTCTTCTTCTCCGGTGGACCTCACCGGACTGGTCCACACTCAACCATCAACAAAATGAAAAAGGAGGACATGAATTTAAAGTAAAAATGCTCAGGAGCTCGAATCTGGTCTCAATTTCACCTAACTCCAAGTATATAGAAAGATACAGGGAGTTGAATTTTGAGGATCATGATCTGAGTTGCTTCGATTTGACCTCAAAGCAACTCAATCTTATTGCCTACATTGATAGGACTTTAGACAACCAAAAATTATCCAGAATAGTTGAGAATTGAGTGAGAATCGAAGAGATGAAAAATTGAGAAATTCACCTTCACTGCAGGTTCAGATGGCCACGATCTTTCTCTCAATTGTACTTGGCCTTGCTTTGGATGCTTGATAGAGTAGAAATGGATCAAAGAAGAAGCAGGACTCTTGGATTTTTAAATCTCAAAACAGTGGAGATTCAAACTCGATTTTCAATGAAAATCCTCAAGGTTATCCTTTGAATGAAGGTGTTTAGGGTTGCTAAATCAAAGCTGGCGCGCAAGGGTCCTCAATTCTGAGTGAATGAGCTTCTATTTATAGCCAAGGCATTGTTGTTTGCACACTTGTTTCAAACTTTCAAAAAAAGCAATTTCACTTTACATGGATGCATGGGTGTGTGATAGGCCCATGTAATGATGCATTCAGGTCCAAAATCATATGTAAGCATTTCCAAAGTCATGTTAACAAGCCATGCATTCGTGTATGGAAAATGGATGTTCAAACATGCCAAATGGTCATCCAACTTTAAGCTATGTGCAAGTTACTCATACTTTATCTAAATGGGATGAATTTGAACATTTTGAAAAGGTTAGATCAAGAGGAACAACTTTCATGTTGAACACTTTTTCATTTGAAGCTTGGATCATGATGAATTTTGAGGTGTAAGTTTGAAAAATCAAACATATCAAAAAAAATTCTAAGTGTCAAGTCATATGTTCACTTCTTCCACTTTGGGTAACTTTTTTTATGAGCTTCAAATGAGAAAAGTTCCTTCATTAAATTTGTATCTATTTCAAATCCCTTTAATCTGGTCACAAATTGTACCTCATTTGGATTTATCATGAAAGAGTTATGCATTTTAGAAGTTGAGGAAAATCACTTGTTCAATGGTATTGACCCAAAATGACCTATAATATTTCCTCATATCACATGTACTTGCAAGTTGAATTTGCACTTCCTTCAAACATAAAAGTTGAAGTAGACATCTTGAATTTGATCATGAAACTTGAGTGGATTTCATCTCATAAAAATTGAGCAAGTTATTGTCTTGGGAAGTTGACCTCCAAATCAGGGTTTAGACAAAATGACCTATAATCGTTCACCACAAAAAATGACTTTCCAAGCAAAACTAGCTCTAGACCTAAACATGAAAGTTGTTTGGAATGTCATTTAGAGTAACTTTTATCTTGGAACCATTTTCATATGATACAAATTGTAGGATATAGGGTCTAGGGAACCCCAGTTTTGATCATTTGACTTCCTCTAGTCAACCACCATGAACCAACTTGCTAGCTTGCTATTCTCTTGACTTTTGGGACTCATGGAGGATCATATATGGAAAAGATGATGAAATTTTAAGTATACCTTGAAATATTTGATCAATTGGTGAAGAAACTTGTAGAAGAAGTCAAATAAGATACCCAGATGAATCAGGGTTTCCAAGGCAAACCATCTCCAAACTCTTGATGCTTTCTTGATCAAAATAACATGTGAAGATGATGGGGATTCATATATGATATCTAGAGCCATAATAGACCAATTCTTGATTGATCTCCTTGCAATGAGGGTCTTAAACCCTATATATGAGCTTGATAGAACGGAGGTGAGCATGTGCAATACCTACAAAAGAGTTAAACTATACAATGACATTTTGTGTGTATTTTGGTTAGTAAATGATAAAAACACAAAGTATGATGCAATCACATTGGTGATTGGTGATCTCTCCCAATGCAAACCCAATGAATGAGGGGTAAGGAAGATGCCAAATTGTGATCTCAATGCTAATTCATATGATGAGAATAGCATGAGGGATCTTAGGGTCAAAATTGGGGTCTTACAGCTGCCCCTATTTAAGGACATTCTAGCTGAGGATATGAAGGTTAAAATCTTCGCATCAACTCAGTAGAATGGGCTTAAATAACAACATATAAAAATAAATTTTGGTCCCTAAGAGACCTCATGATGTATATGATATGAATGTTAAAATAAATATTTGTGGGGAAAATGTTGCCACAAAGGAAAATAATCTGGAGACACTGAAAGTCTGTAGGAGTACAATGCATTTCGTAAGGAAAACTCACCGGGGAGACATAGACTCTAGGGGAAAAAGGTTAGGCGTAGGCCAGGCTACGACTTTTGAAACTGCTAGGGGACTTGAGGAATTCCATGAAAATAAATCAATGGAAGGACTCAGTTGTCATACCCCAAAATTCACCCTACCCCGATACAATTTTTATCTGATCCATGACCCTACTACACATGCATACATTCATTATTTCAAAAAAAAAAATTGGGTAACCGGTTACCTTAATCAGGGTAACCGATTACTCAGACCAAAAACTAATTTTTTGGCCATTTTGGGACTGTGTAACCGATTACCCTAATCAGGGTAACCAATTACACCTGTGCAGACAGCAGAAATAGCTTTGTTTTTTACACATAAGACCTTTTGGTTCACCCACTTTAACCCCTTTGCTTCCCCTATAAATAGAGCACTATCCCCACTCATTTTTCAAGCTTGAAAGCCACAAAACCTCTATCCAAATCACATTCAAGCTCCCTTTTTTCAATCTAAACCCTAACTCACCCAAACCCTCTTTTCTCCTTTGAACCACCCAACCACCATGTAAAAAATCCACCATCTCCACACAACAAAAAACAGTAGGAAACTTTTAACCTTCACTTACATAATCATTCACCACCACCACATAAACATACAACTTTCTTCCCTTCCATTTTTCTACCACAACAACCATAACCACCCTCTTCCAAGCTTTTTGCTTCATTCTCAAACCCAAACACAACAACAACAACCTAGTTTTGACACCACAATCTTGGTAATATTTTGGACTCAAACTCCTTGATATTTTTGGTTTTGTTTTGTGTTTGAAAATGAATTTTTACTCTTGGGTTGTATTTTGAGAGAGTTTTGAGTCAACTTTGAGATAAGTGGATTTTATTGGGTTTACACCCTTTTGGGGATTTTTTGCTCTTACCACTTTTTATCCACCATTTTCAATCAAACCTTGTTTCTTGTTATCATTTAATATTTATTGTTGACTTGTTTTTACATTTATGTGGTTGATGAGTTCTATTAGATCATGACCATGGTTGTTTAGAGTTGATTAAATCTTCAATACTTCAAACCTATTAATGGTTGATCAATAGATCATTCATGATACTTTGAGGCATTGATAGATTGCCTCTATTTCAACCATGCTTGGGTCATTTGATACATAAATGAAACCATTTCCTTTACATTGTTTCTTGTTATCATTTAATATTTATTGTTGACTTGTTGTTACATTTATGTGGTTGATGAGTTCTATTAGATCATGACCATGGTTGTTTAGAGTTGATAAAACATTCAATGTTTCAAACCTATTAATGATTGATCAATAGATCCTTCATGATACTTTGAGGCATTGATAGGTTGCCTCTATTTCAACCATGTTTAGGTCATTTGATACATAGATGAAACCATTTTCTTTACATTAACTTGTTATTCAATTTGCTTATTGTTATTCTACTAACCACTAACCATTAACTACTAACTCCTAACATTTATATTATTGCACTTTACATCCTTGTAATTTATTTTATTGTTCATCTACATTCAAGTACTCATTATCATCATCATTGTACAAACTCATCATGTATGTTTATTTACTTGTTATTTATTTTATTGTCATAATACATAAAAAATAACAAAAACATGATAAAATGATAAAGACCAAAAATATTCACTTCACTCTTAATCAACTTGGACTTAGAGGATTTCATCTTAGGACCTTTGCTTGGAGGCCTTTTCATTACTCTTTGTGATACTTTGTAAATACTTGGATTTTCATCCGTAACTTACATGCATGTTGTAAGAATGGCATCATGGCACCACCTTAGGGGGACATGTTTGTAAGACCATTATCCTTTGTTTAGCTTAGGTCACTTTTGCACACAAAAGGCTATCTCTTGGGCTACCTTACAATGAGACTCTTTAACTTCTTGTTGGTTACTTTGCATTCATGTTGCATAAGTCAAATTTCATAATCAAAATAAAACAAACCCTTGATTCAACATCAAGTGGCATTTTTATAATCAAATTCAAAACACTTAATAATTACGATTATTATTGTGCGCCACGAGCCTTAAGTGGTGAAGAATGAGTGAGAATGGAGCATTTCTACCCTTACTCTGATTATTTTGGACGCAAGACGCTTGGCTTGTTGTCTAGAATAATCACCTCCGCCCATAGACTTTAGTACAATATAATCACAAACATTCTTTCATAAAACCCTTATTCAAGGTAAAAACAATACAACTCATCAAACTCATTTTTGTGCCTTAGGGCATCATTCTGAAAACCCTTTTTTTCAAAGGTAAAATCAACCAACACACAAACATTTTCTACTCCGTACTACGGAGCTCTGATTCCTCATCCCCGAATGAGTGATACGTAGGCACAAGGGCCACAATCCTTGGCGAGCACTATAATAACAAAAACACCCCCTTCTTTTCACACATTCTTTTGAAAATAAAACAATAACAGATAAATCCCATGTATATAAAACAACCCAAATGGTTCCCATGGAGTACCATGGACGTAAGGGGTGCTAATACCTTCCCCTTACATAACCGACTTCCGAACCCAAAATCTCGGTTGCGAGACCGATTCCTTATTCTCTTTTAGCGCTTCCCGTGCGCGTCTCTTTTCCGAGGGTTTTATCGACTATTTCCCCTCTCCTCTCCGATAGAGGTAAACTAAATAAAATTTGGTGGCGACTCTTCTGACTTTGCCTCTCTTTGGCATCTCTTTAGTCCTGGTTTCGTTATCGTGAAATCCTAGTAGCGACAGCTGGCGACTCTGCTGGGGACAATACATAATTGACTAAGCAAGTCTAGCCTAGTTTGGGTTGTTTCTCTTTTACGTACGTGGAGATTTTATCTATTATCTTATTTTCTGTACATACTGCTTTTATTTCTAACCTATACATATTTTCTTTGTTTGCCTGTTGGTCAGAAACTCTGACTCTGTGACAAAGAATTTTTGGAAGCAATAATGATTGCAAAGAAAAACCTTGTGTGAAAGACTCTCCATCCGAGTCTGAGAGCTTACTTGAGATAGGAGAGGTTGAGTAGTATTGGTTCGCGAGGTGCCTTCCTCGTTAGGGTCGTACAAGAACCTCACTTAGTGGTAGATTCTCTTAAGGGGATTGATGACCGTCGTGCTTTCGGCGTAAGCATCTTTTATTTTACTAGAGTCAATGACCCTAAGACCCCTTTTAGAACCTTTAAAACTATGGCTATCCTAGACCGATGGTTGCGTAGTATAGGCCACCGAGGTGCCTTCCTCGTAAGGGTTGATACGAAGATCTCACTTAGAGTAGATGACTTTGATGGAGCAGTCTCCTGGCAAGTAAATTGACATAAGCGGTTGACAGTCAAGGAAGTCCATGACTCTAGGGGCAGTGTCTTACACCCAATTTTCCGAAAGCCTTAGATCACACAAAGCGAGAACCTTGGTTTACTAAGCAGTCATTATTAACTCCATGCTTCGTCACGATGGTCCAAAACCATTAACCCATGCCTAAAAACCTGTGGAAATCTTCTCACCCATTCATTCATAAATAAACATCGCATTCATGCATCATTTGCATCTCATAAGCAAAACCTTATACCATCTTCTGTTTCTACCCCACTAGCTGATTTCCCGACGTACGCTTAGAACTAGAAGCATGTCTCAAGCCACTGTGGAAGAACTCCAACAAGGCCAAGCTGCATTGAAGGAAGAGATCAGCCAACTAAAGACTCAGATGAGCTTGGTTATGGAAATCTTGCAAACACTGTTAAAAAAGGAAGGAAATCCCACACCCACCTCCAGGATGGACATGGTCTCCCCTATGCCTCTGTCCGGCTCCACCTTACATCATGAGTTGCCTCAAGGATACCGTCCCCAACCCGAACTGCTGAGGTTTCTTAATCAACGGCCAGTGTTCGTTCCTAAGCTAGCTCTGGGGAACCAAATGCAGAATCAGAATTGGTACTCAAGTGGAAGGCAAAACTCTTATGCTCAAAAAGGCCAGAGAAAATCAAAGAGGTCGAAAAAACAGTTTAACCTGATTCCCATGTCGTACGGTCAAATTCTCTCTCTTTTGCTCAACAGATCATTGGTGAAGTTAAGGGTACTAGGACCTCCTTCAACATCTCTTCCCTTGAACTACGACATGAATGCTAGGTGTGAGTTCCACTCAGGAGCACCCGGACACTCGATCGAGAGTTGTAAGGCCTTCAAATACAAGGTTCAGGAACTGATTGATTCAAAGGCTATCGCGTTCACACCAAACGGACTGGATATACTGAGCAACCTCATGCTGCCACATGAAGGCACTTCTGCGATGCCACAACCAGTGCTAATGGATGAGGAACAAGAAGCTGAATAAAAGCCTCCTTGGGGACAATCATACATAAGTTCCTACAAGCATGATGACACCGGTCTACGGTTGAAACAAGGCTAATCACGCCAACAATTATGTTATCATTCATTTGTTTTCATGTGTAACTTTCTTGCTTGTCATTGTAATATTCACTCTTAAAAACTTATTTTTGCAACAATGAAATGAATATGCATGTTTTAAGTCAATCCAATCGTGTTCACTCTTATCTTACTTTTGTTTAAAAACAAAACTTAGAAGGAGAATGATGAATATAAGGTACAATAGCTCATTGCATGTATGCTTTTGAATAAACACCTTGCTGATGATGTAAGACATTGCTTCAAATCCCCAAACACTGGAGGTATAAGGATGATAATCCCTAGTCAACCCCTTTGAGCCTAAAAGTAGGAGTTTTCTTCAAAGCAAAAAACCTCACATCTTAAACCCGGGGCAGGGTAGTCTTCAACTAATTTAACCACACGTTTAATTCTTAAAAGACAAAGTGGGGAGTGCCCCATTTGAGAATCAACCATATTCTGGGGAGTGTCTTGTCTAAAGGACAACCACATCATTTCTCTTGCGAGAGGTCGAAATCACAAAATCCAGTGGTTGTCCCTCGCCAAAAAAAAGTGAGACAGTCACAAGTCCTTTCAAACCAAATAAACAAACGTCACACGATTTGTTCCATAAAAAAAACTCTAAAAAAAAGAGAGAGAAAAAACCCGCTAAGCCGAAACTTGAAAACAAGTGGCTTAGGCAAAAATTAGGGTATCCCGTTGGACTGTAAGCAAAAAAAAAATCATTCCTGGCAAAATTAGGGAAGTCGAAAAACAAAAAGAAAAGCAGAAGAGGAATAAAAAACAAAAATCCTCAGCAAGAACAAAGTTGTGTGACTACAAACACAACAAAGAGGCAAGTGACTGTCACTCTCAAAACCTTGTGGGTTCTCTTACTACTACTCCCCTCATTCTAAGAGACGAACGTCTGTGTCAAACTAGTTGAACGTAGGACTGAAGGGTATCAAGAAGAATGGGCGGGCTAAATAAATTTTTGAGCCATAAATCCTTTGTTTCTCAAACCGCGAACCATCCAACGTTACAACCCTCAAAAGACCAAATTGAAGCAAGGTCCATTCGAAAGCATATTGCATTAGAGCTTGTGTTGAAACTGACTCCTATTTGTTTTGCTAAGTATCAGTATGACTTTTGTAACTAGTGATCCATTCACTATATGTCATCTTTTTAGCGGACATACTTGGATTTCTAAAACTACCATAAACATAACGTTAGCATAAATAGTTTTACTTGTGAATGAGCATAGACATCAAGAGCGTTTTCACAATGAACATGACTTGAGAAGTTTTGGTCACCCAAAAGAGGCAAATTTCATGAGGACTCCGATGAGCAAAGGTCATCCCCTTAGATTGATTTCACCTAGGAGGGCAAGGCATCTGATAACTCCGTTGAGCAAGCCACTTCAAGATCCAGTCAGTCTGGGATAACCACGTCGAGATTAGGCAAATCTCTCCAAAGGCAGTTGGCCAGGGGCATTCCCTCAAATGTCGAGAGGTCAGGGGCAAAATCCATTCAAGGTTTCATACCAGGGAAGACCACCTCAAAAGCATGAGAAAGTCAAAACACTCCAAGAGATGGATGACTAGGGGTAGGCAGACCCAAGACGCTGAGGCATATCAGATCAAGATCATTTTACCCATGGTTTGCTTCATAAGTTGTAACTGGGGCAGTCTATGTAGATACCTAACAGATTAGGGCAAGACTAGCCATTGAGAGGAATCATTTCCTTATATTTTGGATTTTCTTGCTCATATCAAGCATGAGGCATCAGAATATCCAGACCAAGCTCACTACGTCAGCCCAGTTCAAAGCAAATGGCGGGAAGTCATGCTAAACACATCATCCCATAATTTGTCAACAATGAGCCTTGAAGCCAAGCAAAAATATTTCCCAGTTTCAACCATTCTTGGCCCACCTCAAGGACATTTGTTGAACTATCCAAAACAATTGCATCAATCACTATGCACCAACCTTGTCGCTTCACTCATACATATCATGCATCATGCATAACATGAAGCCCTTCCCTAACAAGAATAATGAAGCTAAGCCTCACTTGATACCTTCCAAAATTAAAGCCTACTTGGCAAACCCAAAAATCTAATCATCATCAGATCCATCCTGATCCCGTCCAAACCGAAATCCAAAAGCCCAATCGTTATTGGCACCTCCCAAAACAAATCTCTATCAAAATCCAAAAAGCCCAATCGTTATTGGCACCTCCCAAAACAAATCTCTATCAAAATCCAAAAAGCCCAATCATTATTGGCACCTCCCAAAATAAATCTCTATCATTAACCATAAAGCCCAATCGTTATTGGCACCTCCCAAAATAAATCTGTATCATTAACCATAAAGCCCAATCGCTATTGGCATCTCCAAAACCGAAAGCCCACTCCATATTAGCCATCACTAGAAATAAAAGCCCACTTCGCTGGCATCTTTATAAACTCAATTCCAATCAACATTGGTACCCAGAAAGTCTCACCTCCCAAAAGGGAGATCAATCCAAAGACAATCAATATTCATCTTACATTACCACATGCACTACATACAATAAACACACATGACCTTCTTTCAAAATAAGGAAGTTGCATATCAAAAAGATCTCTCACAAAAATGAGAAATTTCATTGACATGCATCATATGCATACATAAAATAATAAGTCCTTTCCATCAACCCTTTGATGAGGACATAACCTGACTTTTTCTTTTCACCAACCCTTTGACGATGACAACTTTTTTCCATTAGCCCCCTGATGACGGCATTTTACAACAGTTTCTTTCCGTCAACCCTTTGATGAAGACAAATTACCTTTTCGTCAACCCTTTGACGAAGACAAATTCTTCTCCGTCAACCCTTTGACGGAGACAAATTACCTTTCCGTCAACCCTTTGACGATGACAAACTCTTTTTCCGTCAACCCTTTGACGATAACAATTTACCTTTCTGTCAACCCTTTGACGATGACAAATTCTTTTTCGTCAATCCTTTGACGACGACAAATTCTTTTCCGTCAACCCTTTGATGAAGACAAATTACCTTTGCGTCAACCCTTTGACGAAGACAAATTCTTTTCCGTCAACCCTTTGACGAAGACAAATTACCTCTCCGTCAACCCTTTGACGATGACAAACTCTTTTTCCGTCAACCCTTTGACGAAGACAAATTACCTTTCCGTCAACCCTTTGACGATGACAAAATTTTTTCCGTCAACCCTTTGACGAAGACAAATTACCTTCCCGTCAACCCTTTGACGATGACAAATTACCTTTCCGTCAACCCTTTGACGAAGACAAATTCTTTCCCGTCAACCCTTTGACGAAGACAAATTACCTTTCCGTCAACCGTTTGACGATGATAAACTCTTTACCGTCAACCCTTTGACGAAGACAAATTACCTTTCCGTCAACCCTTTGACGATGACAAGCTTTTTTCTGTCAACCCTTTGACGAAGACAAATTACCTTTCCGTCAACCCTTTGTCGAAGACAAATTACCTTTCCGTCAACCCTTTGACGAAGAGAAATTACCTTTCCGTCAACCCTTTGACGAAGAGAAATTACCTTACCGTCAACCCTTTGACGAAGAATAATTACCTTACCGTCAACCCTTTGACGATGACAAACTCTTTTAAGTCAACCCTTTGACGAAGACAAATTACTTTTCCGTCAACCCTTTGACGATGACAAACTTTTGTCCATCAGCCCTCTGATGACGACATTTTACAACAGTTTCTTTTCGTCAACCCTTTGACGAAGACAAATTATCTTTCCGTCAACCCTTTGACGATGACAAACTTTTTTCCGTCAACCATTTGACGAAGACAAATTACCTTTCCGTCAACCCTTTGACGATGACAAATTACCTTTCCGTCAACCCTTTGACGATGACAAATTCTTTTCCTTTAATCCTTTGACGACGACAAATTCTTTTCCGTCAACCCTTTGACGAAGACAAATTACCTTTGCGTCAACCCTTTGACGAAGACAAATTCTTTTCCGTCAACCCTTTGACGAAGACAAATCACCTCTCTGTCAACCCTTTGATGATGACAAACTCTTTTTCCGTCAACCCTTTGACGAAGACAAATTACCTTTCCGTCAACCCTTTGACGATGACAAACTTTTTTCCGTCAACGCTTTGACGAAGACAAATTACCTTCCCATCAACCCTTTGACGATGACAAATTACCTTTCCGTCAACCCTTTGACGAAGACAAATTCTTTCCCATCAACCCTTTGACGAAGACAAATTACCTTTCCGTCAACCCTTTGACGATGACAAACTCTTTACCGTCAACCCTTTGACGAAGACAAATTACCTTTCCGTCAACCCTTTGACGATGACAAACTTTTTTCTGTCAACCCTTTGACGAAGACAAATTACCTTTCCGTCAACCCTTTGACGAAGACAAATTACCTTTCTGTCAACCCTTTGACGAAGACAAATTACCTTTCCGTCAACCCTTTGACGAAGACAAATTACCTTTCCGTCAACCCTTTGACGAAGACAAATTACCTTACCGTCAACCCTTTGACGAAGACAAATTACCTTACCGTCAACCCTTTGACGAAGACAAATTACCTTTCCATCAACCCTTTGACGATGACAAACTCTTTTAAGTCAACCCTTTGACGAAGATAAATTACCTTTCCGTCAACCCTTTGACGATGACAAACTTTTTTCCATCAGCCCTCTGATGACGACATTTTACAACAGTTTCTTTCCGTCAACCCTTTAACGAAGACAGATTACCTTTCCGTCAACCCTTTGACGATGACAAACTTTTTTCCATCAACCCTCTGATGACGATATTTTACAACCGTTTCTTTCCGTCAATCCTTTGACGAAGACAAATTACCTTTCTGTCAACCCTTTGACGAAGACAAATTACCTTTCCGTCAACCCTTTGACGATGACAAACCCTTTTCCATCAGCCCTCTGATGATGACAGTTATTTTCCGTCAACCCTTTGACGATGATATTACATATTCCGCCAATCCTTTGGTGATGCCATCCTTTACCTCTTTCCATCAAACCTTTGACGAAGACAAATTACCTTTCCGTCAAACCTTTGACGATGACAAACTTTTTTCCGTCAACCCTTTGATGAAGACAAATTACCTTTCCGTCAACCCTTTGACGAAGACAAATTACCTTTCTGTCAACCCTTTGACGATGACGACACCCTTTTCCATCAACCCTTTGATGATGACACCATTTTTCATCAACCCTTTGATGATGATCTCTCATTGGAAACAAAAATCCCTATAAAAATCCAAATACCCAGTTGCAGTCCCACATGCATTGCATGCATCACTTCATGCATAATTTTTCCCGCCGAAACGGAAAGTCCCACTAAAGCCCAACCATACTTGGCACAATCCATAGACCATGCATTTGCATACCCCAGCAGCCCGAGCATACATCGACTTTCAGCATACATCGACATTTTACATACATAACATTGCATCATAACATACTCTTCATATTGGGGCAAGTATGTTTAGCATAAGTTGGATTCAAGCCTTTCTCGAAAGTGCAAGGATCCCAGTGAACAACCCCAACAGGTATCCCCCAAGTATCTCTTTTTATTTTCCTTTTGCAAATATTGTTGGCCCTTTGTCAGTACCTCGCCTTTTGCGAGACCCCTTTGCTTTTTGCAAGGGAAAACCCTGTTTTGCCTTTTTGCAAGCCTCCTTGTTACCTTTTGCACAAGAGAGTTTACCTTTATCAACTTTGCATGTTAAGCAAAAATGAGAGATTGGACGATTGACCTATTCTCTTATCGTTTGTCTTAAAACACCTGATGTAGGTTTGGCAAGTCCTAAGTGGTAGCCATATTTCAAAAATTTCATCCCCGCCGTTGTGCCTGAGGGATATAATGAGTTTTTCGTGCCTACCGTAAACTTTCCTCTACCTTGTGTATGATAACCACCATATCTATTCACCTGCCTTTTGCAAGTACTCCTGTGCCTTTTGCACACTTTCAAAAATTAAACATTCCCAGCCGTTGCTAGGGATTGACACTTTTCAAACTCAAACCTTCCCAGCCGTTGCTAGGGATTGATACTTTTCAAATTCAAACCTTCCCAGCCGTTGCTAGGGATTGACACTTTCAAAATTCAAATCTCCCCAACCGTTTTTAGGGATTTATATCTTTAGATTTCAGGTATTCCAGCCATTGCTAGGAAGTGTCACTGAACTAAAACCTCCCTAGTCGTTGCTAGGGATCTACACCTTTAGATTTCAGGTATTCCAACCATTGCTATGAAGCATCACTGAACTGAAACCTCCCTAGTCATTACTAGGGACCTATCTTTAGATTTCGAGTATTCCAGCTATTGCTAGGAAGCGTCACTGAACTAAAATCTTCCCAGCCGTTGCTAGGGATTTTCACTATCTTTTTTTACCTAAGAAACTTATCCCCAACGAAGTCATATTCCCTCTCATCTTTCTTCTTGACCTTTTGTCATGAAGCTTTTCTCTTTGTTTTCCAGTTGAAGAGATACTTATGTTACACACCATAACATACATTGCATATCATACACATCATGACATAACCATCATACAGCTGACCCATGTCCTCTCCACATAATATCATAAACTATCCTCAACAGATGATTTCATATCAAATTTATTTTCCATCCCATGAACAACCTTCACAAATACCCATCACTTCATATCACATTCATTTCATTCCCAGTAGGGTGAATTTTTGGATATTTTTATTTATTTAATCCTCTCTTACCTTGGATGTGTGGAAGCCGTTGCTATCTAAACATTCAGGTTCGAGAAGATTAGATAGGGGCAACTGTCATACCCCAAAATTCACCCTACCCCGATACAATTTTCATCTGATCCATGACCCTACTGCACATGCATACATTCATTATTTCAAAAAAAAAAATTTTGGGTAACCGGTTACCCTAATCAGGGTAACCGATTACCCATACCAAAAACTGATTTTTTGGCCATTTTGGGACTGTGTAAACGATTACTCTAATCAGGGTAATCGATTACACCTGCGCAGATAGTAGAAATAGCTCTGTTTTTACACAGAAGACCCTTTGGTTCACCCACTTCAACCCCTTTGCTTCCCCTATAAATAGAGCACTATCCCCACTTATTTTCAAGCTTGAAAGCCACAAAACCTTTGTCCAAATCACATTCAAGCTCCCTTTTTTCAACCTAAACCCTAACTCACCCAAACACTCTTTTCTCCTTTGAACCACCCAACCACCATGTAAAAAATCCACCATCTCCACATAACAAAAAACAGTAGCAAACTTGTAACCTTCACTTACATAATCATTCGCCACCACCACCACATAAACAGACAACTTTCTTCCCTTCCATTTTTCTACCACAACAACCATAACCACCCTCTTCCAAGCTTTTTGCTTCATTCTCAAACCCAAACACAACAACAACCTAGTTTTGACACCACAATCTTGGTAATATTTTGGACTCAAACTCCTTGATATTTTTGGTTTTGTTTTGTGTTTGAAAAATGGATTTTTACTCTTGGGTTGTATTTTGAGAGAGTTTTGAGTCAACTTTAAGACAAGTGGATTTTGTTGGGTTTACACCCTTTTGGGGATTTTTTGCTCTTACCACTTTTTATCCATCATTTTCAATCAAACCTTGTTTCTTATTATCATTTAATATTTATTGTTGACTTGTTTTTACATTTACGTGGTTGATGAGTTCTATTAGATCATGACCATGGTTGTTTAGAGTTGATTAAATCTTCAATACTTCAAACCTATTAATGGTTGATCAATAGATCATTCATGATACTTTAAGGCATTGATAGATTGCCTCTATTTCAACCATGCTTGGGTCATTTGATACATAGATGAAACCATTTCCTTTACATTGTTTCTTGTTATCATTTAATATTTATTGTTAACTTGTTGTTACATTTATGTGGTTGATGAGTTCTATTAGATCATGACCATGGATGTTTAGAGTTGATAAAACCTTCAATGTTTCAAACCTATTAATGATTGATCAATAGATCCTTCATGATACTTTGAGGCATTGATATGTTGCCTCTATTTCAACCATGTTTGGGTCATTTGATACATAGATGAAACCATTTTCTTTACATTAACTTGTTATTCAATTTGCTTATTGTTATTCTACTAACCACTAACCATTAACTACTAACTCCTAACATTTATATTATTGCACTTTACTTCCTTGCAATTTATTTTATTATTCATCTACATTCAAGTACTCATTATCATCATCATTGTACAAACTCATCATGCATGTTTATTTACTTGTTATTTATTTTATTGTCATCATACATAAAAAATAACAAAAACATGATAAAATGATAAAGACCAAAAATATTCACTTCACTCTTAATCAACTTGGACTTAGAGGATTTCATCTTAGGACCTTTGCTTGGAGGCATTTTCATTACTCTTTGTGATACTTTGTAAACACTTGGATTTTCATCCGTAACTTACATGCATGTTGTAAGAATGGCATCATGACACCACCTTAGGGGGACATGTTTGTAAGACCATTACCTTTGTTTAGCTTAGGTCACTTTTGCATACAAAATGCTTTCTCTTGAGCTACCTTACAATGAGACTCTTTAACTTCTTGTTGGTTACTTTGCATTCATGTTGCATAAGCCAAATTTCATAATCAAAATAAAACAAACCCTTGATTCAACGTCAAGTGGCATTTTTATAATCAAATTCAAAACACTTAATAATTACGATTATTATTGTGCGCCACGAGCCTTAAGTGGTGGAGAATGAGTGAGAATGGAGCATTCCTACCCTTACTCTGATTATTTTGGACGCAAGACGTTTGACTTGTTGTCTAGAATAATCACCTCCGTCCATAGACTTTAGTACAATATAATCACAAATATTCTTTCATAAAACCCTTATTCAAGGTAAAAATAATACAACTCATCAAACTCATTTTTGTGCCTTAGGGCATCATCCTGAAAACCCTTTTTTTCAAAGGTGAAATCAACCAACACACAAACATTTTCTACTCCGAACTACGGAGCTCTGATTCCTCATTCCCGAATGAGTGATACGTAGGCACAAGGGCCACAATCCTTGGCGAGCACTATAATAACAAAAACACCCCCTTCTTTTCACACATTCTTTTGAAAATAACACAATAACAGATAAATCCCATGTATGTAAAACAACCCAAATGGTTCCCATGGAGTACCATGTACGTAAGGGGGTGCTAATACCTTCCCCTTACGTAACCGACTTCCGAACCCAAAATCTCGGTTGCGAGACCGATTCCTTATTCTCTTTTAGCGCTTCCCGTGCGCGTCTCTTTTCCGAGGGTTTTATCGACTATTTCCCCTCTCCTCTCCGATAGAGGTAAACTAAATAAAATTCGGTGGCGACTCTTCTGACTTTACCTCTCTTTGGCATCTCTTTAGTCCCGGTTTCGTTATCGTGAAATCCCGGTAGCGACAGTTGGCGACTCTGCTGGGGACAATACATAATTGACTAACCAAGTCTAGCCTAGTTTGGGTTGTTTCTCTTTTACGTACGTGGAGATTTTATCTATTATCTTATTTTCTGTACATACTGCTTTTATTGCTAACCTATACATATTTTCTTTGTTTGCCTGTTGGTCAAAAACTCTGACTCCGTGACGAAGAATTTTTGGAAGCAATAATGATTGCAAAGAAAAACCTTGTGTGAAAGACTCTCCACCCGAGTGTGATAGCTTACTTGAGATAGGAGAGGTTGAGTAGTATTGGTCCGCGAGGTGCCTTCCTCGTTAGGGTCGTACGAGAACCTCACTTAGTGGTAGATTCTCTTAAGGGGATTGATGACCGTCGTGCTTTCGGCGTAAGCATCTTTTCTTTTACTAGAGTCAATGACCCTAAGACCCCTTTTAGAACCTTTAAAACTATGGCTAGCCTAGACCGATGGTCGCGTAGCATAGGCCACCGAGGTGTCTTCCTCGTAAGAGTCGATAGGAAGATCTCACTTAGAGTAGATGACTTTCTTTCCAGTCTCATCTTGCTGACCTAAAACACAACCCATACTCTCATCAAGCACAATCAAATACATGATCAACAATCTTCTTTCTACAGGAGGAGACAGGATCAGAGGCTCAAGCAGATACTCTTTGATACTGTCAAAAGCTTTCTGGAAATCTTCGGTCCAATCACAAGAATGATCTTTCCGAAGAAGCTTGAATATAGGCACACATGTGGTAGTCATATGTGAAATGAATTTGGAGATATAATTCAAGCATTCGAGAAAACCTCTGACTTGCTTCTCAGTTTTAGGTGCAAGCATCTCTTGTATTGCCTTGACCTTGGCAGGATCAACTTCAATACCCTTCTCGCTGACAATAAAGCCCAATAACTTACCAGAACGAACACCGAAAGTACACTTATTGGGATTCAAGCGGAGTTTATACTTCCTCAAATGGTGGAATAGCTTCAACAAATGCTCAACATGTTCTTCCTCATCAATGGATTTAGCAATTATATCATCAACATAGACTTCGATCTCTTTGTGCATTATATCATGAAAAAGTGTAGTCATCTCTCTTTGGTAAGTTGCACCAGCATTCTTTAAATCGAATGGCATCACTCTATAATAGAATGTTACCCAAGGTGTAATGAATGTGGTCTTCTCCATATCTTTGGGTGCCATATTGATCTGATTATATTCGGAAAATCCGTCCATAAATGAAAAGACTTTGAATTTAGTCGTATTGTCTACCAACATATCAATGTGTGGCAGAGGGAAATCATCTTTCGGACTAGCTTTATTTAAATCTCTATAATCAACGCACATGTGGACTTTTCCGTCCTTCTTAGGAACAGGCACAATATTGGCCATCCACTGTGGATATTCAATAGTAACAAGGAAACCGACATCAATATGCTTTTGCACTTCTTCTTTGATCTTCACTGCCATATCAGGATGGGTCCTTCTCAACTTGTGCTTGACTGTCGGGCATTCTGGCTTCAACGACAATCTATGCTCCACAATCTTAGAATCCAAACCAAACATGTCTTGATAGGACCAAGCAAACACATTTGAATACTCTCGGAGAAGATCAATCAACCCCTTCTTAACTTCAGGACACAATCGAGACCCAATCTTGACCTCCTTCACATCATCCTCGGAACCCAAGTTGACTAGCTCAATATGTTCTTCAAATGGCTGAATGGATTTTTCCTCGTGCTCAAGAAGACAAGTCAATTCATCAGATACTTCTTCATCACTTTCTTCCTCGGCCTCAAACACAGGGAATTCAAAATTTGGAGAAGGAGCAGGATCATTGTATTCAATGGGTTTAGAAATCAACCTGCATAATGATTTGATATTTTGATTTTAGAGAAGTGATTTGTGACCAAATATTATGCAGATGGACAATTATTTTTTATTTATTTATGTTTTTTTGTGATTACCATTTTCAGAAAAGCAAAAAGTAAAATAAAAACATCATAAATATGGATGAATAGAATTGCATTTTATTGATGATCAAATTTGAAAATGCCAAACAATGTTCACTTCTCTCTTAGGCATAGGAGAAGGATTTTCAAAAACAATAAAAGCAATTACTTAGAATGATGAACAATAATAGGAACATCGACAGTAGTTCAATTGTTGCAAGCTCTTCCATACGTCACAAAATTGGTGCAGTCTTCATCTTCATCACCCTCGATCACTGCAACTAAGTGTTGTTCATTGCCATGAATGAACCCTCCGCTAAGGAAACTGGGTTACACATCTTCAGCCCTAATCATAGGCGAACCTTGTTGGAAACCCAAACCGGCTCTACTCTTGTTCTCGGCGACCTCTACCATCCGGCCCCACTGATCAGAATTACCGTCTTCAACAATCTTCTACGTGTCTTTGAAGGAGGAAATAGGTGCCCATACTCTCTTTTCCTCAGCAATAGACAAAGCTTGAATGAAGTTCCAATATCATCCTTAACTTTAACATACGAGAACGACGACAGATGGCTCACTAACAAAGCTTTCTCTCCATCGATGATAACATGCTTACCATTCTTCATAAACTTTAGCTTCTGATACAGAGTTGACGTAACAACCCCCTCCTCATGTATCCATGGCCTTCCTAACAAGCAGCTATAAGCCGGGTGGATATCCATTACTTGGAAAGTAATTTGGAAATCACTCAGACCTATCTTCACAAGAAGGTCTATCTCCCAAATTACAGTCTTGCGAGAACCATCAAAAGCTTTGACGATCATGGCACTGTACCTCATTGGAGCTCCTTGATACGACAGTCTGGAAAGAGTTGACTTCGTAAGTACGTTCAATGAAGAGCCGGTGTCAACCAATACATTTGACAAAGCATCCTCCTTACAGTTCATCGATATGTGTAGTGCTAAGTTGTGATTTCTGCCTTCCTCGGGAAGTTCTTCATCATAAAAGCTTAGATTGTTGCAGGAAGTGATGTTATCCATAATATGATCATACTGATCCACCGTAACATCATGCTCTACATAAACTTGTTCCAATACCTTTTGCAATGCTTCTCTGTGCGCTTCAGAATTCATAAGCAGAGACAACACTGGAATTAGGGAGGGAGTTGGAGAATCTTCTCCACCACATTAAATTTACTCTTCTTGATTAAATGGAGTACCTCGTGGTCATCGTTAGGCTTCAAACCGCTGGATTCACCAGACTGACATCTTGGAGCACTAACCGGATTCACCACAGGCACATCCACCTTCTTACTGACATCCTCTACATTTCTCGGGAACACATTCCCAAAAACTCGACCACTACAGGTCACCTTTGTCACATCAGTAATGCTCACAATAGAATTGGTCATAGGCAACAGAACCTCCTGACCCTTCTCTAACATAGTAGCATTATATTGGTATAGAAAAGCTCTATTGGATGCATACGGGATAGGGCCCGCTAACCGTATTACCAACGATGATACCGATCTATTAACGTTGTTATTGCTGCTATTGTCAAACTGAATTACCACCCTCTCCGGGGTCTTGAATACAAGAACTATGACATTCACATCGTCACCTAAGTGACATGACTGAAAAATTTGAATCATGCCTTCATCCATCAACCTTTGGATGTCTCTCTTCACAATCACACAACCTCGAGGATTAACACTGCAAATTGCACAACCATCATGGTCATGCTCACTCTCTCACCAAACAGATATCCTTATGCATCCTCACCAAGGACCTTCTAATGAAACGAACATCATATATCTTGAATTCCCCGGGGTAGCCGTCCATCATATTAACAGAAGGAATACCATGAGCAGGTAGTGGGTTTTCTTTGACATTCGGCACACGATCCTCAAAGGACACCATCCCACTCTTGACCAACTTCTGAACTTCATATTTTAGGGGGTAGCAATTCTCAATATCATGACCGGGAGATCCTTGGTGAAAGGCACAACGGAGTTCCAGTTTATACCACCATGGAAGTGGTTCTGGAATCTGTGGAGGATTTATCGGTTGAAGAAGGTTCTTGAGAACTAATGATGGGTACAATTCAGCATAAGTCATAGGAATAGGGTCGAAAGAGACCTTCTTCCTCTCGAAATTCTATTGTTGTTGATTATTGTTAGTGTTGTTGTTATTGTAGTTGTTTGTTCTCTATTGTGGCTATTGTTGACGTTGTTGTTGAATTGGTGTTGATTGATTATTGGAAAAGACTGGAATATCAGATGATACTTGATGATGGTGTTGACAGGGTTGTGGACTTCTTCTGACATGAGGCCTCCTCTGCCTCCCAACCGACACTACATTAGTCTCGCCTTCTTTCTTTCTAGCAAACCAACTGTCGTACTTCTTGCTTGACGAAACCTCCTCTTTAGACAAGCGTCCCTCTCGGACACCCTCTTCTAATCTCATCCCCATATTTACCATTTCGGTAAAATCGCTGAGGGCACTGGCAATCATCCGCTCATAGTAAAATGAGCTCAGGGTCTTGAGAAAAATCTTGTTCATCTCCTTTTTCTTCCAAAGGAGGGTTGATCTGAGTAGCTAGCTCTGTCCATCGTTGGGCGTACTCTTTAAATGTCTCCTTATCCTTCTGAGATAATGACCTTAACTAGTCCCTATCTGGTGCCATATCCATATTATATTTGTACTGCTTCACGAATGCTTCACCCAAATCATTGAACGTGCGGACACTCGCACTATCCAAACCCATGTACCATCTCAGAGCGGCACCAGTCAGACTGTCTTGGAAACAATGAATAAGTAACTGATCGTTATCAGTTTGCGTCCACATCTTTCTAGCATACATGACGAGATGGTTGAGCGGATAAGTATCCCCCTTATACTTTTCAAAGTCAGGGACTTTGAACTTCATCGGAATTTTCACATTAGGAACCAAACAAAGTTCCGCAGCATTTTTACCGAATAAATCTTTTCCCTTCAAGGTCTTCAACTCCTTTCGCAGCTCAAGGAATTGGTCTTTCATTTCATCTATCTTCTCATAAACATCTGGATTCTCAGACGGCTAGGAATGGTAGATGGTGTCCTCAACACGAGGCAGAGTGTGAACAACCGGTGGCGGAACAGACATGACTGGGCTAGATGCCGACATGGAAGCAAAAGTAGGTGCAAAACCCTCGGGCACAAAGTTGGGCGGCATTTCCCACGGGAATCCGGCAAGCATGGCAGGAGCAAACTAAGTAGCAGCGACAGGAATGGTTGAGGTAGCAACCTACGAAATGACCGTCCTCTGAGGAGGAGGAGTTGCAGGTGTTGGAGAAGATTGGCTCTGAGCAGCTAGAACTGACTCCATCATGGCAGTCATACGGACAATCTCGTCCTTCAAATCTCTATTCTCTTGTTCCAAGTGTTCCATGATTCTCGGATGATTGACACGGGTATTGTATCGAGGAGTCAACTTGGCTGAAGCACAGAAGAACAACTGATAAGATATCTGGCGAAAGAGAAACCTGCTATGCAAATGATGCATGAAATGCAATGTTTTGATTGTTTTTTTTTTATTTTCAAGGAACTTACTGTTTTATTTTCAAGGACCATAAAAATCTCTTTTATTTATATAATTGGAAGGATTACACTAAGTACAATTTCAGAAACCAAAAATACAAAATACAAGAGGAAAGGAAACTAATCATCTTAAAGATCCCCTAACAATAGTGTCAGATGATCAGGCCGTAGACACATACTTCCATCTGAGTCTTCATCTGAGTCTTCTCAAGAACAAGCTGATCAACAATCTTCTTCCAAGCACCGGAAGGATGAGGCACACTATAGGAAGATGGACCTTCTGGCTCAATCTGTCTCTTTACTGCTTGATCTTCAAGAAGTTCAATAAGTGCATCTTTGTCCTTAGACTCAAGCTGTAACTCCTCATACTTTCGGCTCAAAGCATGAAAATGCTCTTCCCACATATCCTTTTCTTGCTTCATCTTGGCGAGTGCGTCTTCCAACTCCTCTACATCTTGGTTAGGGAGATTTAATGGCACAACCACAACCATAGACATGGGCCTCTCACAAGCATAAGGCATCTTCAACTCCAAAGCTCTCTTATTTACCCAAAGAGTGTAAGCTTCCAAAGCTACACAATTGCGCGGACCAAGCTCGGATCTCCCTTTCCTATGCACATTACGCCAAGCATGCACTATCTTCTGCTTTAAAAGTTGGGGATCTTTACCCTCTTGATAGAAAATACCTTCTAACAGAGTGTTATTAGGTTTGTCTCTCAAGGGGAACCCAAGTTGACGACGAGCCAAAGAAGGGTTGTAGTTAATTCCTCATTATGCACCAATAAGAGGCACATTAGAGAATTCACCATAACTATCAATAATATCCAAGATACTCAATTAAGATTTATACCAAACTATATCATCTTAGTGAGAGACACAATTCTCTAAGACCACCGTAGACATTGTTTGTTCTCCACAAAAGCAGGCGTCTGAGGCAAGTGAGAAATAAACCACTTGTACAGAAGAGGAACACATCACACAATCGTTCCACCATCTTTAGAATTCCTCAAATGCAAAGAGAAGTACATATCACCCAACATAGTAGGCACATGATTCCCAATTAAGAAAATTCTAATGGCGTTAACATCAATAAAACCGTCAATGTTAGGGAACAAAGATAAACCATAGATGAGTAACACAAAGATGGCTTCAAAAGCATCTATACTACCGGCTTGAGCAAAGCAGTAGCTTCCTTGATGAGGAATTCAGAAGTCAACCCAAACATTCCTCCTTTCTTCCCCCAATAAGCCTCTATCTCAGACTTCTTCAGATGAAGAGCTTCAGCTATAAGATGAGATATGGGAATCTCTTCCAATCCACTAAAGGGCACTTTGTTCGAAACAGGTATTCCTAAGAGATGGGCATACTCCTCTAATGTAGGCACAAGCTGATAATCGGGAAAAGTGAAGCAACGGTAGAGAGGGTCATAGAACTGAACCAACACACTCAAAAGTCCTTCAACCACATCAGTAGATAAAATAGATAGAAGCTTCCCATGATGTTGCTTGAAGTCCAAGGGATCTAATACAAAAGATGATAGCTTCCTTAGCTCTTTCAAATCGGGACATTTGAAACTGTACTTCTTAGTGTTCCTTCATCCATAATCCATGGTCTGAAAGTATTTGCAAATAAAACCGCAATTCCTTGAAGTTATTTTCGTGTGATGAATGTCATGATGCACATGAATGCATGAATGCAACAATCACAAATAATGGATCACACACAAGGAAAACAAAGGTCAAGGGATGAACCAAGTCATTGTCAAGATCAATCATCCATTTTGGTGGATTATGGTTTTCACCTTATCAACACCCAAATTCCATTGATATTGACAAGACTTAATTGGATCAACCAAGAATCAAGGGTTTGTTGTGAGTCACGAGCATGGAGTCTGGTTAAGAACCATCCCAAAGGAGTTAACTAAGGATAAAAACTTGTAGATCATGTTCTAAAAAGTTCCCAGAGTCTTAATTCCATCTATCGGATATTATAGGTTATGATGACTTACTCATCAACCCATAATATTCTCAAGAGAAACTCATCTGAGTGTAGTATCGTGTAACAACTGTTATCAAGTCTACACTTGAACAGTCTCCACACTACATCCTAAATAGGCCAAAAGGGGTTAAATGGTCTACAGTCCTCAGCTTCTCGGACCCCAAATCAGAGAAAGTAATGCCTAACCAAAAATAACTTGTGTGACATTAATAACTCCAAAAGGGTCTCCACTGAGTAGATGGGTCTAAAGCCAACTTGTTAAGGACTACTCCATACAAGTCGAACATGACTATACCATCCTCCTATCTTAATTGCACTCAAGTTCGGGTTAGAACTTATCTCACCACTCAGAGATCACCAAACACAACAAGCAGATTATAGCATACAAAGAAATATACAAACATCAAATACACAATTATATACACATAAAAAAGTAGGCTAAACCCACTGGAGACTACTCCCCAGCAGAGTCGCCATTTAATTTCTGTAGCGGTAAATTCATGACCATTAAGCTATGGATAAACTTAACATCAATAAAAACCAGAGTCGCCACCGCGCTTTTATTGTTTCCAAGGGAAAAGTACGAACAAAACACAAAGATAAGAAGTTTTCAAATCAAAACTAATAAAATACCAGAGATTACGGGTAAGGGTGTTGGTTACAAAGAGGGAAGGTGTTAGCACCCAAAGTGTCCTAGGTACTCCTAGGGAGCCCTTTTCTATATGCATATGTGTTTTTGTACAAAATGATGTTTGCAATAAATAGAGTGTGGGGATGAGAAAATAATTCATTAATTATAATTTTTGTGTTTGACAAGACCTTAGGACTTATGCCTACGTACCAACATAAAATGAGGGATCAAAACCTCGTAATTTATGGTATCAATTTCAAAGTGAGTGAATTGCTTTCAACAAAATTTTAGGTTTAAGAAAGGTACAAAGGGCCTAAAAAGGTTTGAATTAGTGTTAGTTCTTTTTGGATTTTGAAATTTTAAGTCAATATGATTAGATTCATTTTACAAGTTTGATTAAGAAAAGAGTTTGAAAATGCAATGACATAAGGCCAAAGTTTCTAATTTGCAATAAAGTATAAGTTTAGAAATCACAAGCAAAGAGGATTTAAAAAAGGGGGAGAGATTTGAAATTAAAGAAGTGTGGAGGAGATGAAGAGACTAATCCTAAGCAAAAATTTAAAAGTTGAGAGTTGAAAAGATCTCACAAATGGGATGCAATCTAATAGACAAGAATGTCATATAGAAACCCACTTTTCCCTTTGGACCTTAGAACCAAGCAATATCAATACACAAATAGCAAGATGAAGAGCGAGGCGTCAAATAAGGATAGCCACATCCAAGCTAGGAACTCCATGATCTTCCATGTATCAGATGAACTACTCCTTGATTGGCTCAGAATAATGCATTAGGCACAGGTTCAAAGTAACAACATCAACAAGACCATGTAGCAGATGAACTCAAATGGATCTTCAATATTTGCATCAGATGAAAATTCACTTCACAAGCAATTGGGTTCAGAAAAGTTGGCATTGACCAAGTTCTTTTGCATAGGGAGTGTTGCCTAATTTTAAGTCCAATGTCTCAGATCAAATCCAATAGTCCTCACAAATGTTTTTTAGGTTTTTTGTTGTTATTATGTACATTAAGGTCAAAAGACCACTAAACAAAATACACAAACAAGTATATACAATCACAAGATATGGCTCAAGTGAGCAAAGTGAATGAGTAAGGGGTAAGGAGGATGTCAAGTTGTGATCCCAATGCTAATGCATATGATGAGAATATCATGAGTGATCTTAGGGTTAAAATTGGGGTCTTATAGTGACGAATGTTCCATCGTCAAAGGTAGGTTTGCATTTAAATAAAAAGATAAAAACAAAAAGAGAAAAAGAAATTGGAGAAATGAGAAAGATAATAGTTGATGTTATTTGATAACGTAAGAGTTTTGAGGAAATATAAAAAATCAATGAACACAGAAGTGTGAATGAAAAGATAAGGTTGAAATTTTGAAAGAAAAGAATATTGGTAATTTTTTAATGCATCCTATGTATAACTAGGACACCACATGAAAAATACAAAAATGCCCCCAGATTATGGAGATGCGTCTTCGGACGCACCCTAAGTTAATAAAAGTCTGACTTAATGTGAAAAAATCACGAAGATGTATCTTTGTAAACATTATAAAGATGTATCTCCAGTCTATACTTGTACGTAACGCGCCAAAACCTTTCTTCTTCCTCACTTGTTAAAAAAACAAAATTTTCTCTAAAACCCTCTCAAAATCACATTGTCTCAAAATCAATCAAGCAAAATCAAAGCTTCTTCAGTCATCACTGGATGACATCAAAGAGCTCATTCAACTACATCGACTTCAAATATTCCTCACTTATTATAATTTTTTTTATTATTGTAAACGTTTTTGAGTTTTTGTATAAATTGATGATTAGGTATTGAAATACATAGTTTATGCGTGTTTGATAGTTGATACATTATGAGAAATGTGTTTCATAGTTAAAAGTAACGATCAATGCATTATTTTTGAGTTTTGGTAGTATGCATTAGCGTCATTGACGAAAATGAAAGTTTTAGAAAATTATAGAGATGCATCTCCGTAATTTTTGAACGTTTGGATTCCTAGGAACCGGAGATGCATCTCCTTATTTTATATGTCTTCCTTTTTTCTTTTCTTGCTTGTATGTTTGCTTGTAGTAATTGTGTGACACTTGTCTGGTTTACTTATAGGCATTATAACTGATAGAGACAAAAAATTAAGGCAAGGCATGATTGCACATCATGCATCTGTCAGGAGGGAAACAAGTCAGATTTTGGAGGCTCATGTTCCCTCTAACCCAGTTGATGCAAATGCGTCGACTTCTGGGGCTCATATATTTCCACCTTATTCTTCCTGTAGGAGACGGGTGTCACCTTGTGACGCATCACTTCCTCCATCTTCTTGTAGGCGGTATGTTTCACCTATTTAGGCACCCGAGGCACCAGAGGTTCTCCAGGAACCGAAGGGACCTCAGGCTGATGAGGTTGCTGAGCCAGTGTCACCTCAGTCTGATGAGGTTGTTGAGCCAGTTCCACCTCAGGTATTTGGAGAAGGTCTGTTAGAGTTATCAGTGCTTCCTCTTTACCATGGCCATACTGCTAGACATATCTAGGACAAATAGGTAAAATTATTTGGATTCATTCTTTTTAAATTACGTTTATTATTATATTACAAGTTTCTGATGATGTTTTATTTTTCTGCAGGACCATGATCTGCTGAAATTCATTAACCATGGGCGAAAGATTATTGGCTTACGTCAACCTAATGACGAGTGGTTTCAGGCTGCTTTATCCCTATCTGGGATGAAGGACTTATGCAGGACCGTTATGTTACGGTGAACCACGTGATGCTTAATGCATTTGTATAAAGATGGCATATTGAGACCTCATTATTTTATCTACCACTTTGTGAGATATATATCACACTAAATGATGTGTCGTGTCTACTACATCTTCCGATTATGGGTAAGCTTTTGGGTCATGGGATTATTAGCAAAGACAATGCATTAGAGTTTATGGTAGACTATCCGGGAGTTGACCCAGAGGCTACCTTGAGAGAGTTTGAAAAAACTAGAGGGACTCATGCTAGGTTTGAATTCCTGAAAAAGATATATACATATGAGTTGGTTAGAGAAGAGCAGGTTAGAGGTGATGAGAAGCAGGTGGGGCAGCATAAAGCGTATGCTATGAGAGCATACCTGTTATATTTGGTTGACGCTACCATTTTTGTGGACAAGAGTACCACTTATGTGGATGTCCTCTACCTATGATACTTCGAGGACTTAAAGCGGATCCATGAGTACAACTGGGCCCCCGCTTGTTTGGTCTACTTGTACTCTAAGGTATCCAAGGGTTGTAGGTGGAAGACGAAGCATGTGACAAGCAACATCACACTTTTGACTGTAATATTTATTGGTCTTCCACCTAAATATTGCATAAACATAAGTTATCAAAAAGAGTTGTAAAGGCTACTAAAAAACACAACAATAAAGAATCAAAGATAGAACATGTTGTAAATGATCATAAAAGACCTTATATTGATGAATACAACTCTTTTTGATAACTTATGTTTATGCACCGTAACATTTCTTAAAGTATTTTTTATTTTTACATCAGGTATAACCGGTTACACAATATTGTTAATCGATTAAACAAAATTTTAACTTTTTTCAAAAAATGCATCAGGTCTAACGGTTAACCATTTTATGTTAATGGATTAACGTAATTAGTTAACCAAAACCTGTTATCCAGTTACACACACACACGAAAATTTCAATTTTTTGAAAATGCTTCAGCTGTGACCGGTTATGATTATGTGTTAACCGGTTACCACCGAAGCAATTGCACATTTTCACTCAAAATCTGATTCTAATGAATTTATTTTTACATCCCTTAAGCATAACATTTTTTCATTATTATATGCACTTTCAGAAAGGTATTATGGTAGTATAAATACCCTACATATTACATTTTGTTTCTTCACCTCTTTCATTGTAATTCAAACTCACTGCTCTCTCAAAATTTCAAACAAGTGTCTTGTGATACAAAATTTTGTGTGAAACTTACTGCATTAAACTTCATTGCATCATTTAAGTTTCAACATTGCGCACTTGTATAACATCTTGTGAATTGCTTACTTGAAAGATAAGATCAATTCTAGCAATTGATACATATCATCCAATTTCAACTTCTTGTATAACAATTCAAGATAGTGTAAATAGCTTGTCGTCCAGGATTGTTGGAAGCAAGAGAGTGAAAAAGAGAGGATTGTTCTCTTATTTCACTTTGTAAAGATCATAAGAGGATTGCCCTTACTGATTAAGTTAGTAACTTGTGTAAAATGGATAAGATAGGCTTGTACAAGGTTCTAACACTTATTGAAATCTCTTACTGCATAAGGGGACTGAAGTACTCTCAGATTGTGAGGGGAACCAGGATATATTGTTAATGCTCTTTACATTTCCGCATTTTACTGCTTTCTAAAACACTACCTGTAAGACCCCAATTTTGTCCCTAAGATCCCTCATGGCATCATAACATTGCATTTGCAAAGCCTCAAGGATCATGAGCATCTTGGTTCCCTTTGGCTTTGGGTGGGACCTCTTGTGAGTGGTTGGAGATCACCAAGTATGCTTGAATTGTATATTATTGCTTTCCTCATCTTTATTCACTAACAAAAAGCACAAAAATATGTCACTAACATCTTTTGTTTGTAGCTTGAGCAATCACAAGGTCAAGAGCTTCTATGAGATCATTTGTGCAAAGATATGGTCAAGAGAAGATGAAAGCAAGCATGGTAATGGTTCCCCAAGCTCTCATCCATCAAATATGCCTCCCTAGTATCTCAATTCATCATTTTGATCAACTCAAGTCAAAGGGTTTAAGGTTTGTTCCCAAGGAAACCCTAATTCAGCTGATCACCCATAATGCCTTGCTCAGGAAGCAACCTCAGCCCATGGTCAAATACAATCAAGGGAAGTTCTTTAATTCATAATTTCATGCATATTTGAACTTATTTGAGTGCCCTCAATCATCAATTCATCAAGGTGTGAGTTGTGGACTTGGAAAGTTGATCAGTCAATTCATCTGACTATTTTGAAATGCACTGAGACCTAACGTTTTATGTGTTGGTAAAATGAAGATGATCCCAAAAGAAAAAATGTTCTTAAGGACAATATAAATAACTTTCATGTTCATCAAAATTTGATTTGAAGCTTGGAAGGTCATCTCCCATTCCAAGACATTATAGGTCATTTTGACTGAAACCCTAATTTTGGGTCAACTTCCCAAGAACATAACTTATTCATTTTTTATGATTTTGAGGTGGGATCAAATGAATTGGAAATATTAAGATGTCTACTTCAAATGTTATGTTGAACAAAATTTCATAATCTCAAAGGAAATACATGTGATAATGCAAAACATTATAGGTCACTTTGGACCAAATGCATTGAAAGGCAAAAAAGTCCAACTTCAAGTGCCAATAACTCCTTCATCAAAAATACAAATGATGCACAATTTAAGTCCATTTTGATTTTCTTGAAAAGATCTACAACTTTGATGTTGGAGGTTTTACCATTTGGGGCTTGCATCATCAAAACAGAAGGGCTTGAAGTTGGACCAATTTGGCAAAATTCTCAAAGGCATGTTTTGCACTATGAACTTCATGGCCTGTTTTCATAAATTTCCACACTCCAAATGAGTTTTGGTCCAACATAACATTTGTTCCTTATGTCAAGACCTTTCCAACCATTATCCATATGCTTATGTTTGGGTTTTTCAAGTGGCACTTTCGAAGAGGTGAAGTTTTAAGCTCAATTATGCATAACATGTTGAAACTCATTGCACAAGCTTATGCATTGCCAACTACACGTCCATTTCAAGTTGTTTGGTCATCAACATGCAAATGCAATTGAGTTTGGGCCTTCTACATGATCATGCAAGCCCATGCAAAGAATATCCACTTGCCATGCACACGAGAATTTTCACTTGCTCAGCCAATTCCATCTATAAATAGACATGCTTGGTCACTTCAAAGGAGACCCTGAATCAATCTGAAATGCTGCAGAAATCAAAACCTAGCCATACCTAAAGGAACTAGTTCACATTTCATAAAATTTTCAGATCTAAAATTCAACTGAATTTGGTCGAATCTTTAGATCTAAAGTTCCTAGACCTTCCTCATATGATCCATTGAACTTCTGTTTTGCAAAAGGAAGCAAGGAAAAGAGCTCAAATCTTCACAATCCAAAGGTATGGTCCAACTGGTTTTTGCTTCGAATCTCCTTGTTCCATGATCTATTTGCCTGGCCAATGTGTTTTCTGAAGTCCTCACCTGAGAGGCAAGCCAGTGGTGGCTTTGATTTTATATTTTGATGAATTGCAGTTCATGTACCTGGATTTTCCAACTCTGATTTCTCACTCCATATAAACTTTGAGTACAATCCAAGGTTACAGGGGTGATGTACATCACCCCAGCTTTCCAATGATATGAGGATCGCTCATTTTTATTAAGTTTTTAAAACCTGCAAATGTCACCGGAAAATGCATGCTCGCCGGAGAAGACGGTGGTGTACACCACCGTCTCTTGCCAGATTGAATCTGGACCCTTGGATGCACTTCCCACGTTATAATCTCAGCCATGCATTTGGTTTACTTTCAATAATGCTGGATGTTTCTCATTGACTTGGACTTACCATGAGCACGCGTGCCTGAGGACCTTAGGATTGGCCACGTCAATTAATGAGATTCAATCCAACGCTCCTTGATTTTTGCTATTTTCTAATTTCTGATTTTTATTTCTTTTATTTCCTTTATTTTCAAAAATTCATAACTTCTTTATTTTTAATTCCAAAAATATGGGACCAATTGCATTCTTCTCCATTTAAATTCTAGTTTCTAAAAATGATTTTTAATTTTTTTATTTTTATCATTTGATATTTTTTGTAAATTTTCTCTTTTCTGGTTATTTTTAATTCATTTTAAATAGTTTTCAATATTCAAAAAATACAAAAATATTTTCTCAACCTATTTGAATGATGATGGATCTATGAAAAATATTCTCATCAATTTATTAATTGATTTGAGATTTATTTGAGATTTTAGTTCAATTAGGTTATTTTTATTCATTTTTAATTGGTTAAAAATAGTTTCTGACTTTTAAAAATGCTGAAATTTTTTGTCAAACTTTGTTTGACCTTGTTGAACTTAGGATAAATCACTTGGACCTTTCAAGGTTGATTTGAGGTGATTTTGAAGTTTGACCTTTTTTTAATGTTTTAATTCAAGTTTATTTTAAATATTAAAATGACAAAAAAATATGTTATTCATTTCTTGACTTCCAATCTTCATCTCACTTCTGTTTTTGATTGTTTGACCATGATCCTCAATGTCATTGGTCAACACTTGTTGATTGGTACATTTTATTTCATTTAATGCACTTTATTCTTTCCTTTTCCATTTTCCATTATTCATCTCCTTCTTCTCCTTCTTTTTTTTTTCTTTTTGATCAATGAGTTAAAGGTTGATAAGTTAGCATTGATTGGGGAGACTTAACCTTCCTTGACTCAAATCTAATTCATCTTGATCAATTGATCAAGTGAATGGCTTTGCATTAAGGATATGTTGTTTCCTAAATCATGCAAAGGACTTAAACCAATACAAGATCAATTCTCTTTTCTTTTGGCATGGCAAGTTGTTGGAACTTGGTTCACTAATCAAGACTTCTAACTTGTGTTGTTGCCTACATTATTATTGACAGGCCTCAGATAGTTGTGACTTCTACATAAGTCCAATTACGATTGCTTAACATAGCGCTAAATTTGCCTTATGGCACACTAACTACTAACACTAACCATTAACCATTAACATTTACTTTTTGCACTTTACATCTATGCAATTTATCATTCTTGTACATATTATTCATTTACTTTTTCCTTTGCTCATTGGAGCACATGCTTATGTTAATGCCATTTGCTCTTTGCTCACTTGAGCACATAATTGTGTATATATCTTTTGTGCTTGTGTTTGTTTGATTGTTGTTGACCAAGTGCAAAGAATTAGACAAAATAGACTTAGACTTTAGGACTTTCCCTATGCTAATTTGGAGTCAAAGAGCAACTAGGCCTCATGCCTTTAGAATGCTTAAAATGTCAAAGAGCAACTAGGCCTCATGCCTTTAGAATGCTTAAAGCTTGAAGATGAACATTGAAAGGACTATATTCTAAACTCCCTCTTGTCCATTCTTTGATTGTTAATAGAACCTTTTGATGTGTGTGTTTTTGTGCTAGGGATTCCAACATTGAGCCAAATTGAGGAACCATTGCCATGAGGTTCTAAGAGAGAGGGATCTTCCAAGAGTTCATTTGATTGTTGATTGCTTGAGTTTATGCTTATGTGTTTGCTTATTCCAAAGGATGGGAGATACTTGGATCATGAATATGATCTCAAGAGAGGAACTCCATTTGTGGTTTTGCTTCTTTATCCCTCACCTCTTGTATGTTTAGGATTTAGCATTTCTTCTTCTTCCCTCCACTCTAACCCAAGCCAAAACCTTTGTGCAAACATTTAACACTTGCTTTCAAATTTAGAAACCTAAGCCTTATGCTTTTGATTTTCAAGCTTTTCTTTTCATAACACTTATTTTGAATTGAACTTCTAAGTCAACTTTGACCATTTTGTAAATACTTTTCATTGGTAAATACAACCCATCCAAATGTCTTTTTGTGGTTTCAATGGCCACCTTCTTAATCAAATTTTTCATAACCTTTAGCTATTAGGTTTGAGTTATCCTTGAGGTAGATGTAATACTCACCTATATCCTTAGTGATGGACAATGAGTCTTCCATGCTTATTATAGGGTTAACCC
Source organism: Lathyrus oleraceus (assembly GCF_024323335.1). Lineage (NCBI taxonomy): Eukaryota > Viridiplantae > Streptophyta > Magnoliopsida > Fabales > Fabaceae > Lathyrus > Lathyrus oleraceus. The sequence continues at coordinate 507,845,778 of NC_066584.1, read as the reverse complement.
CTCACTAGCATGTTGAAGCTATCCTCACATGGTGGATTTGTGGTTTTGGGTTGAGTTTTCTCCCTTGGATAACAAAAGACCTTAAGGCTTTTGGACCAATCAATTCACCAACTCATTTTGAGATTTTTACCCCGAACTACGAGGTTTTGATCCTAATCTTTTAAAGATGGTACGTAGGCAATGGGTTTATCCATCCAAACACACAAAATGTAAATAAACTTGTACATTCTTTTCTCATCTCTTCAATCATGTTTGCACAAACAAAATTTTCACAAAATACCAATCTTACAACAAGTGTGAAAAGGGCTCCTTAGGAGTACCTAGGATGTTTTGGGTGCCTAACACCTTCCCATTGCATAACCAACCCCCTTACCCAGATCTCTGACATTTTTACTAGTTTTTGATTCGATAAAACTTTTAGGTTTTTGTTCGCTTTCTAAACATTCCTTTGGATAAATAGAAGTGCAGTGGCGACTCGACTTGTATGGTTTATCTTAGATTTAGTCAATATCTCTAATGGTAACGAATACCCCGCTACACTACCAAACTAAAAAGTTTAAAGCAAAATTTCAATAAACCAAAAGTCAATCAAAGTACCTAATTCATCCCCCCCTCTTAGGTGCACTATAATCTTTTACTTCTGCATTTGTCCCGCTTAAAGGAGAGATAGTCGTTTCGAGTGTATATTAACCGCTTGGTAGCAAAGGATATGCACTTTAACAACCATATTGATCACCGTGAGATGCGGCCATTTGACGATATTGTGTTATACTCGGGATGGTTGGCTTGCGGTTCACGTATGACATATCCTCATTTGTATGTGCGTATCATGCGACACATCGACTACACTCAGACTATTCCCAAACACCTTGTTGTCTCTATTTTTCTAACTATGACACGTGGATATGAATGTCATGTTTGATGATTATCTTAGTTATCTGGTATCGGAGGAAACATTGAGTACCATAGGTAAGAGGGACTGGAGTTATGTAGACGGGTACATTAGGTAGTTCTTCAGGGTGTCACATTCATATATGGTGCAAGCTGCTCTAGAAGATCCACTGAGGCCATATCATTAGGATATACTAGAGGAGAAGCATGTTAGGTTATGTCATGCTCATGATGTGTTGCCTAGATGTCACAATGTTGTGGAGATTACGCAGGCGAGCATTGGCACAATCATCTTTCCTGATGGTTCTGAGGTGAGGGAGGTCCTAGATGCCATTATAACAGAGGCACGAGAGGCACTAATATACCAGAGACATCGTCAGAGGACAGTGGGCAAAGGAGGCCAAGGAGCCCGAGGGTATCTAGTCTGACATATGCAGTAGTTGATAGTATTTATAGTTCTGATTTATGTTCAGTTGTATTTTTTACTTATTTCGACTTCATTGTATATTTTGACTTTATTTTATATGTCATGGTTTCTTATTTTGAATTCGGATTATATATGTCATTTTTTGCATATTGGTTGTATGGTTGAATGCTCAACACACAACAGGGGCTTTAACATTTATAAATCATCATTTTCATCTGAGTAACCATAAAACTAACTTAACTTGCATAGTTTTGACTGGTTACAAAGATGAATCTTTGTAAATCCTTAACAAAGATACATCTCAGAATCAATAAATGTTTGAAATGGGCATTTCATAGAGGGATGCATGGGGCGTATTTTGAAGTATTTTGTAGATGCATCTCTTAATCAGTTGTAATATTTTGACTTAAGACAATGTGCGTCCGGAGATGCATTTTTGGAATCTGAGGGACATTTTGAATTTTCCATATGATGTTTTTCCACCTCATAGGATGAGATAAGAAATCCCCATAATATTTAAGGGAAGTTCAATGACAAAAAAACACATGTAGAATGAGAAGAAATTGAAATCTTGAATATATATATATATATATATATATATATATATATATATTATAGAGTATTAAACCGTTGACATATGGTATTTGATATTGATAAATATAATATTTTAAAGGATGTTGCTAAAGAAAAATGATGAAATAAAAATCATATTATAAAATCAGCATAACTATACATCAACAAGAACATATATTTATATATTTATATAAGGTCCAAATAACTAACATAGGAATTAATGGTAGTACTCTGATGTGTTGTATGTGCAGTCGCACCCAATTGAGATAGATGAATTAGAATTAGTTATTTGTCTTATTTAATTGGTATTTTATTTTATGATTTTTTAAAAAATTAAATATGAAGTATATATAATTGTAGAGATATTCCTCCCGATCTTTTTTTCTCACGTAATCAACCAACATTGAATTGAATAAACATCTAATTACACTTAACCCACATTTTCTTCTCTCTTCAAATTCTCAATTTTCTCTTGTCATAAATTCTATTCATTTCTCTCACTTCACTGATTTTGGATATTAATTTCAAAATTTCCCTTAAATTTCATTTCCATCCTTCTTCGATGGACTGAGAGGATGATACAGACGATGCCAACGACATGAAATCACTCGAAGCTAAAGATATCTACAGCGGTGACATTGATGGTGTTGCCATGAATTATTACAATGACCATGATTATTAATTATGTCATGTCAATAAGATTGAGTCTAAGGTATCCATCTTTTTGATATAATAATAATAATAATAATAATAATAATAATAATAATAATAATAATAATTTAATAATAATAATTTACTCAAAATAAATTAGATGCCATGAAAATGATGAAGTTTTGATTTGGGAACATATTTTCTGATAATGTTTTCTGAAACCAAACAAAACCTTGTTTTATTTTTCCTTTAAATTTTGATTTAGTGTTTAATGTTTGTTAGATGAGCTTACATATGACCTCTATTTTGAAATTATCCTTGTCCTGGGATGAAATGGCTTCTTGTGGTCATCCATATTGTTACTCGTTTCTCTATTTGACAAACCCACAAAGCTGTTGACATCTTCAACCCCAAATACAGAAGTTATTTTTTCCACTATTTCATTAATTATTTATTTCATCGGTTGAAGTTTTCTCTTATTTTATAGGACCGCTGAATCGAAGGGCTTCACTTTTGTGCATTATATTGTAATCGACACCTTTTTCCTTTTGTTTACTACAACGACTGTTATCTACAACCTGCTCTAAAAAATTAAATTGAAATCAAATAATATATATCATTAACATATAAAACTCTATAACAATGATGAGTGTAAACATGCCTCGTTTTTATTTGAGACTTTTATGGATTTTATGTCGTTATTGATATTATGACTTATGGACACTTAAGTATAAACCAAATATAGTAAAATTAATATAAATATAAAAAATATAATATTAACACATTTTTAGGTATATGAATTAATTAAAATAAATCATAATAATCAACTTACATCAAAATTCATTGGTTCATCGATAGATTGGTCAGATGAAACCTTGTCGTCAACCTGATGTAAATTATCACGTGCAACTGGTACCCGACACTTCCGTTTTGTGTGATTGGGTAGTTTACAATGAGAACATTATCTTGACTTCAATGATTTTTTTTTACGAGGAGCACCTTTTGTCTTCCATGATTTTATTTTCTAATGTGGGGTACATTTTGTCTTGGCCTCTACAAGATCACCAATAACCGATTGATTAGACTTACACTTATTATTTACATCACGAAATTCATGATGCTTCTTTATATTTTCAGGCAAATGGTAAATTCTTTCTATATCCTTTTTATAAGAACCAAAATATTTACAAGAAACATCACAAAAAGTATTGAATGCAACAAACGTTGCGCCTCTATGAAACATGAACAATTTTTCATAATACTTTCTTTAAAAGACATTGATGATATGTGATCATCCTTTGCCGATTTAGTCCATCTCTTACAAATCAAACTTTCTGGAAACACATCCATATGCTCGTGCCTCATGGCATAAATAATGTGAGAGCATGGAATTCCTATACGTTCAAACAATCTACAGTCACATAAAAAGACACTCTCCATCTTAGCAAGATAAACTGAAAAATTCCGAATTTGGATTTCAAAATCTATTCATCTTCAAGGTCACCTTATTACCAATCTCAATTCGCTCAATCACATTCAGTGCACTTGCACCTTCTATCTCATTTTTAACATCCCTAAACGTTTTGCTTGTAAAAATCTTTGATGCTCCAATCTCAATCCCTTCTAAAGAATTTGTCAACATAATAAAATGACTTAAAAAATCATATAATAATTCATTATGTTTATATTTTTTCAAAGCTCTTTCAAAATTATGCATGAAATCAACGAGACTGTTTTTCTTTTCAACGTACCCCGTGATAAATGAATTGATACCTTCATACATTGATGTAGTTCTTCCATAAAAAAGTTTGTCTCGCATGTACGCATTGACCACATGATCTTTATCTCATAAGTTTTCTTGACCTATTTATTGTCTGATACACCATTATCTTCAATAATCCTCTTCCAATCAGCTTCAAATGTCTCAGGGATATAGTTAGCATAGATCAATGATTTAAACTCTTTTAGGTACTTCGTATTCTTGACATTATTAATAGCATTTTGATGTAAATACCATAAACAAAGGTGATATGATGCATTTGGAAATTCAAATCTAATAGCTTCATTTATTGCACAATATCCATTAGTAACAAATGTATCTGGACATTTAAGAAACATTTCTTGAAAAAAGGAATTTAAAATCCACTTATATGTCTCTACTTTTTCATCTGAAATTAAAGCACACCCAAAAATTGTAGTTTCACCATGATGATTGTACCCATAAAAAATAACAAAGGGCTTATTGTACTTGTTCTTTTTGTAGGTCGTGCCAAATGCAACCACATCAGTAACAAATTCAAAGTCAAATCGATTAGTTCCATCTGACCAAAATAAATTTTGTAAACGACCATCATGTGTTGTGGTTGTTAGATGATAGTACCGATCTAAAAGGGGGAGGGAGGGGGGGGGGTTATAGATCATGTATTTAAAATTTTAGAGCTTTTTAAAATTGCTTTTAAAGGTTGCAATAGCTCCCTAGACCACGATCGTCTAAATGATCTGTTATTGGAAAGATCGGACATGCGTGAAACTTAATGGAATGACTAAGATAAAGCTAATCAATAACAATCTTAATCAATCAATCAAATACACAAATTCTTGATATAGCTACCACCAACGATGAATTAAAACAATGAGAAAACAAGCAAAATATTGATAAACTTGTGTGAAGTTAATTTTAGCAAACACTTGATGTGCACACTACACCAAGTCTTAATTTCACTAGAATTGATTGTGCAGATTTTCCTTAGTTACAACCAAAGTGATTGCAACAATCGATCAAACAACTTTAGTGCATAAAAATTAAGCGAGATGAAGTTTTCAATTAGTTTCACACAAGATTCAATTTATGTAGAAATTAAAGAGTTAGATAAAGAGAGAACAACACCAAATTTGTTTAGGCAGTTCCCCTTTCTTCCTCGCTTCGGGTACGTCTGCCCCCAATTCTTAAACTAGAATTGAGATATTTATTATCAATTGCAAATTTTATACAAGAGAAGAAATAATCACCACCAAGCAAACCTAAGTGTTTTTGTAGATCATATTCACTTATGTCCCCTTGATTCGAGTTGAACCAAGTGCTTAAACGTTCTGAACAAACCTCCGATTGTAGCTACCTTCTTGCAAGAACTCCAAGTTCTCTAAAACTCTAGCTCGGCTGATTTCAATCGGATATGCGTGAAACCTATGATTGTAGCTACCTTATTGCAAGAGATCCAAGTTCTAAAAAACTCTAGCTCGGTTGATTTCAATCGCGACAGGCTTGAACCCAAACCTCTCTTCACAATCCTTCGGTTACCATTACTCATTCGAATGAATCCACCGTTCTTCAAACCTTTCACTCAGCTGAATCTATGAAGAAAAGATTTGTGCAAAACCCCCCAAATCTTGGAGGACAAAACCCTAAGATTTTATTCAAGAAAAACCCACTAAAAACCTCTACCCAAACCAAGATACACATCCAATTTGACTTAGAATTTAGGCAACATTCCCTATGCAAAGGACTTGGCCAATGCCAACTTTTATGAAACCAAGTGCTTGCAATTTGAAACTTCATCTGATACATCATTGAAGATCCCTTTGAGTTCATCTGCAACATGATCATTGTGAAGTTGTTATTTTGAACCTGTGACTTGTGGAATTCATCTGCTACATAGGCAAATTAGAAGAAGATCATGAAGTGGCTAAGCTTGAATGTGGCTATCTTTATTTGATGCCTTGCTCTTAAAGTTGATATATTGTGCATTGTTTGTTGCTTAATCCTAATGTCCAAGGGAATTTGGGTTTCTATATGACATTCTTGTCTATTAGATTGCAGCCCATTGGTCAGATCTTTTCAACTCTCAACTTTTAAATTTGTGCTTAGGATTAGTCTCTTCATATCCTCCCCACTTCTTTAATTTTAAAATCTCTCCCTCCTTTTAAAAATCTTCTTTGTTTGTGCTTGTTTTCTAAACTTAGACCATCTTGCAAACTAGAAACTTTGGCCTTACGCCATCGCATTTTCAAACTTCTTTTCTCAATCAAGCATGTAAATAAACTTAACTATACTTGACTTAAAATTTTCAAAAGCCAAAAAGAACTAACTCATTCAAACCCTTTTTAGGCCTTTGTTCCCTTCAAACTTAAATTCTTGTTAAAAGCAATGCATCCACTTTGAAATTTATACTACGAGGTTTTGATCCCTCATTTTATGTTGGTACGTAGCCACAAGTCCGAAGGTCTTGTTAAACACAAAAATATAATTAATGAATTCTTTTCTCATATCCCCATTCTATTTATTTGTAAACATCATTTTGTACAAAATACATATGCACACAAAAAAGGGCTCCCTAGGAGTACCTAGGATACTTTGGGTGCTAACACCTTCCCTCTGTGTAACCAACCCCCTTACCTGTAATCTCTGGCATTTTATTAGTTTTGATTTGAAAACTTCTTATTTTTGGGTTTTTTTCGTACTTTTCCCTTTTCCCTTGGAAACAGTAAAAGCGCGGTGGCGACTCTGGTTTTATTGACGTGCAGCTTATCCATAGCTTGATGGTCATGAATTTACCGCTACAGAAATTAAGTGGTGACTCTGCTGGGGAGTAGTCTCCAGTGGGTTTAGTCGATTTTTTTGTGTGTATATAATTGTATATATTTGATGTATGCATATTTGTTTGTATGATATAATTTGCTTGTTGTGCTTGGTGATCTCTGAGTGGTGAGACAAGTTCTAACCCAAACTTGAGTGAAATTAAGATAGGAGGATGGTATAGTCATGTTCGACTTGTGTGGAGTAGTCCTTAAAAAGTTGGCTTGAGATCCATATGCTCAGTGGAGACCCTTTTGGATTTGGAAATGTCACACAAGTATTTGTGGTTAGGCATTACTATTTATGATTTGGGGTCTGAGAAGCTGAGGACCGTAGAACATTTACCCCCTCTTGGCCTATTTAGGACGTAGTGCGGAGACTGTTCAAGTGTAGACTTGATAACAGTTGTTACGCGATACTACACTCAGACGAGTTTCTCTTGAGAATATTATGGGTCAATGAGTCAGTCATCTTAACCTGTAATATCCGATAGATGGAATTAAGACTCTGGGAACTTTTTAGAACATGATCTACAGGTTGTTATTCGTAGTTCACTCCTTTGGGATGGTTCTTACCCAGACTCCATGCTCGTGATTCACAACAAACCCTTGATTCTTGGTTGATCCAATCAAGTCTTGTCAATATCAATGGAACTTGGGTGTTGATAAGGTGTAAACCATAATCCACAAAAATGGATGATTGATCTTGACAATGACTTGATTCATCCCTTGACCTTTGCTTTCCTTGTGTGTGATCCCTTCTTTGTGATTGTTGCATTCATGCATACATGCGCATATAACATTCATTACACGAAAATTTCAAGGAACTGAGATGTTATTTGCAAATATTTTCAGACCATGGATTATGAACGAAGGAACACTAAGAAGTACAGTTTCAGATGTCCCGGCTTGAAATAGTTAAGGAAGGTATCATCTTTTGTATTAGATCCCTTGGACTTTAAACAACGTCATGGGAAGCTTCTATCTATCTTGCCTGCTGATGTGATTGAAGGACTTTTCAGTGTGTTAGTGTGGTTCTATGATCCTCTCTACAGTTGCTTCACTTTTCCAGATTATCAGCTTGTGCCTATGTTGGAGGAGTATGCTCATCTCTTGGGGATACCTATTTCTAGTAGAGTACCATTTAGTGGATTGGAAGAGATTCGCAGATCTCATCTTATTGCTGAAGCTCTTCACCTGAAGAAGTCTGAGATAGAGGCTCATTGGGCGAAGAAAGGAGGATTGTTTGGGTTGCCATCTGAGTTCCTCATCAAGGAAGCTACTGCCTTTGCTCAAGCCGGTAGTGTGGACGCTTTTGAATCTATCTTTGTGTTGCTCATCTATGGATTAGCTTTGTTCCCTAACATTGACGGTTTTGTTGATGTTAACGCCATTAGAATTTTCTTGATTGGGAATCCTGTGCCTACTTTGTTGGGTGATATGTATTTCTCTTTGCATTTAAGGAATTCTAAGGGTGGTGGAACGATTTTCTGTTGCATTCCTCTTCTGTACAAGTGGTTTATTTCGCACTTGCCTCATACACCTGCTTTTGTGGAGAACAAGCAATATCTACGGTGGTCTCAAAGACTTATGTCTCTCACTAATGATGATATAGTTTGGTATGATCCTTCTTTGGGCAGTTTGGATGTTATTGATTGTTGTGGTGAATTCTCTAATGTGCCTCTCATTGGTACACAAGGAGGAATTAATTACAACCCTGCTTTGGCTCGTCGTCAACTTGGGTCCCCCTTGAGAGACAAACCTAATAACACTTTGTTAGAAGGTCTTTTCTATCAAGAGGGTAAAGATCCCCAACATTTGAAGCAGAAGATTATGCATGCTTGGCATAATGTGCATAGGAAAGGAAGATCCGATCTTGGACCGTGCAACTGTGTAGCATTAGAAGCTTACACTCTTTGGGTGAAGAAGAGAGCTTTGGAGTTGAAGATGCCTTATCCTTGTGAAAGACCTATGTCTATGGTTGTGGTTGAGCCATTAACTCTCCTTAACCAAGATGTAGAGGAGTTGGAAGACGCGCTCGCCAAGATGAAGCAAAAGAAGGATATGCGGGAAGAGCGTTTCCATGCTTTGAGCAAAAAGCATGAGGAGTTGCAGTTGGAGTCTAAGGATAAAGATGCACTTATTGAGATACTTGAAGATCGAGTGACAAAGATACAGAGAGAGCCGAAGGTTTCATCATCCTCTAGCATGCCTCAGCCTTCCATTGCTTGGAAGAAGATTGTTGATCAGCTTGTCCTTAAAAAGACTCAGATGAAGGCTTCTTTTGAGACCGAGATTCGACACATTCGAAGAAAGTACGCGCCTACAGCCAGATCTTCTGACGTTGTTGTTAGGGATCCTTAGGATGACTAGTCTCATTTTCTCTTGTATTTTTCATTTGGTTTCTGAAATTGTACTCAGTGTAATCCTTCCAATTCTATAAATGAAAAGAGATTTTTTATGGTCATATCAAATTATTGCAATTGTTGTTAAATATATATATATATATATATATATATATATATATATATATATATATATATATATATATATATATTATATATATATATATATATATATATATATATATATATATATATATTTGCAAATGATATAGTAAGTTCCTTGGAAATAAAAATAAATAGGCATTGCATTTCATGCATCATTTGCATAAGCAGATTTCTCTTTCGCCAGATGTCTCATTGGTGTTTCTTATGTGCTTCAGCCAAGCTGACCCATCGGTACAATACTCGCGCCAATCACTCCAGAATTATGGAACATCTTGAGAAAGAGAATAGGGACCTAAAAGAGGAGATAGCCCGCCTGACTTCCATGATGAAGTCAGTTCTAGCTGCGCATAGTCAGTCATCTTCAACACCCGCAACTCCTCCTCCTTAAAGGACTGTTATTTCAGAGATGGCTACCTCTACCATGCCTGCTGCTACCGCTCATTTCGCGCCTGCCATGCCTGCCGGATTCCCGTGGGGAATGCCTCCAAACTTCATGCCTGAAGGCTTTGCGCCTACTTTTTCTTCTATGCCGACATCTAGCCCGATCATGTCTGTGTCGCCGCCTGTAGTGCATACCTTTCCTCGTGTGGAAGACACCATTTATCATTCCGAGCCATCTGAGGGCCTGGACGTATATGAGAAAATGGATGAGATGAAAGATCAATTTATTGAGCTGCACAAGGAGTTGAAGACTTTGAGAGGTAAGAACCTTTTTGGGAAGAGTGCTGCTGAATTATGTCTGGTGCCGAATGTGAAGATTCCAATGAAGTTCAAAGTGCCTGACTTTGAAAAATACAAAGGGAACACATGTCCGCTCAGTCATTTGGTGATGTATGCCCATAAAATGTCTACCCAAACAGATAATGATCAGCTGTTAATTCACTACTTTCAAGACAGTCTGACCAGTGTTGCGTTAAGATGGTATATGGGGTTGGATAATGCAAGCATCCGCACTTTCAACGATTTGGGTGAAGCATTTGTTAAGAAGTACAAGTAAAACATTGATATGGCTCCAGACCGAGATCAGTTGAGATCACTGTCTTAGAAGGACAGGGAAACGTTTAAGGAGTATGCGCAGAGGTGGAAAGAACTAGCTGCTCAGATCACCCCTCCTTTAGAGGAAAAGGAGATGATCAAGATATTTTTGAAGACCCTTAGCTCATTTTATTATGAGAAGATGATCGCCACTGCCCCCGGTGAATTTACCGAAATGGTAAATATGGGGATGAGGCTTGAAGAAGGTGTCCGAGAAGGACGATTGTCAAAGGAGGAGGTTTCGTCTAGCAAGAGATACGACAGCGGTTTCGGTAAAAAGAAAGACAATGAAGCCAACGCAATTATTAGCGGAAGGCAGAGAAGGCCTTAGATCAGAAGAAGTCAACCACCCCGTCAACATCCTCATCAAGTATCTTCCGTAATTCCTGTATTTTCAGCCAATCAATCAGCACCAATTCAACAACAACAACGTCAACAACAACAACCACAACAGCGAACAAACACCTACAACAACAACAATACCAACAATCATCAACAACATAATTTTGAGAGGAAGAAGGTCTCTTTCGACCCGATTCCGATGACCTATACAGAGCTTTATCCATCGTTGGTTCTCAAGAACCTACTCCAACCAAGAAATCCGCCACAAATTCCTGAACCACTTCCATGGTGGTACAAGCCAGAACTCCGTTATGCTTTTCATCAAGGAGCACCCGTACATGACATTGAGAACTGATATCCACTTAAATATGAAGTTCAGAAGCTAGTGAAGAGTGGAATGGTGTCCTTTGAGGACCGTGCACCCAACGTGAAAGCTAACCCACTGCCAGACCATCGAAATTCATCTGTTAATATGGTAGACGACTGCCTTGGGGAGTTCAAAGTGTTTGATGTCCGTTTCATAAGGAGATCCTTGGTGATGATACAAAAGGATATTAGCTTGGTGAGCGATTGTGAGCATGACCATGATGGTTGTGCTATCTACAGTGTTAACCCAAGAGGTTGTGAGATTGTGAAAAGAGACATCCAGCGATTGATGGATGAGGGTATGATTCAGATTATTCAATACCGTCATATAGATGACGATGTGAATGTGATCGTTCTTGTGTTTAAGAATCCCGAGAGAGTGGTGATTCAATAGGATAGCAGCAACAATAACAGTATCAGTCAAAGATCGGTATCACCGTTGGTCATACGGTTAGCGGGTCCAGTCCCGTATGCATCCGATAAGGCCGTTCCTTATCATTATAATGCAACCATGGTGAAGGATGGTCAAGAGGTTCCATTACCTACGACCAGTTCTATCGTAAGCATTGCTGATGTTACCAAGGTGACCCGTAGCGATCGAGTGTTTGGGTCGGTGTTCCCAAAAGATGTAGAAGATTTAACAGTTGGTAAGAAGGTGGAAGTGCCTGCAGCAGATCCAATTAGTGCTCCAAAGCGTCAATCTGGTGAATCCAGCCATTTAAAGACTAATGATGATGACGAGGTACTTAGGCTGATAAAGAAGAGTGAGTTTAATGTGTTGGAGCAGCTGCTCCAAACTCCCTCAAAGATTTCAGTACTGTATCTGCTTATAAATTCAGAAGCGCACAGAGAAGCACTGCAAAGAGTTCTAGAGCAAGCATTCATAGAACATGATGTTATGGTGGATCAGTTTGATCATATTGTGGCTAACATCACTTCCTGCAACAACTTCAGTTTTTGTGATGAAGAACTCCCTAAGGAGGGTAGGAATCATAACTTGGCTTTGCATATCTCTATGAATTGCAAAGATGACGCTTTATCCAATGTTCTTGTTGACACCGAATCATCGTTGAATGTGCTTCCGAAGTCAACTCTTTCAAAGCTGTAATATCAAGGAGCGCCCATGAGGTGTAGTGGTGTAATCGTCAAAGCTTTTGACGGTTCATGCAAAACAATGATATGTGAAGTGGACCTTCCGGTGAAGATAGGTCCGAGTGACTTCCAGATTACTTTCCAAGTAATGGATATCCATCCAGCCTACAGCTGTCTGTTGGGAAGGCCATGGATCCACGAGGCAGGAGCTGTTACCTCCATATTGCATCAGAAACTCAAATTTGTCAAGAATGGGAAGCTTGTTATTATTGGCGGGGAAAGGGCGTTGTTGGTTAGCCACCTGTCATCTTTCTCTTATGTTGAAGCTAAGGATGAGGTTGGAACTCCGTTCCAAGCCTTATCTATTGCTGCTGAAAAGAGAGTTGGGGCACCTATGTCCTCATTGAAAGATGCAAGGAAGATTGTTGAAAAAGGTAATGTAGATCAGTGGGGGCGCATGGTAGAGGTCTCCGACAACAAGAACAGAATCGGTCTGGGTTTTCAGTAAGGTTCATCAGCTGCTAGATCAGAGGATATACAACTTAGCTTCCATAGCGGATGGTTCATTCATGGCAATGAACAACACTTAGCTGTTGTGCTAGAGGATGACGAAGAGAAAGACTGCACCAATTTTGTGACGCATGGAAAGGCTTGCAACAATTGGACTGCTGTTGATATTCCTATTATTTTGCATAGATCTAAGTAAATGCTTTTATTTGTTTTAAAAACCATTTTAATGTGCCTAAGGGAGAAGTGAACATTGTTGGGTATTTCAAATTTGATCATCAATAAAATTAATTCTATTCATCCACATCTATGATGTTTTGTTTTTACTTTTTGCCTTATTCTGAAAATGGTAATCACAAAAAACATAAATTAAAAATATAATTGTCCATCTACATAATATTTGGTCACAAATTCACTTCTCTAAAATCAAAATATCAAATCATTATGCAGGTTGGTTTCTAACCCCATTGAATACAATGATCCTTCTCCTTCTCCAAATTTTGAATACCCTGTGTTTGAGGCCGAGGAGAAAAGTGATGAAGAAATGAGTGATGAATTGTCTCGTCTTCTTGAGCATGGAGGAAAATCCATTCAACCATTCGAAGAGCAGATTGAGCTAGTCAACTTGGGTTCCGAGGATGATGTGAAGGAAGTCAAGATTGGGTCTCGATTATGCCCATATGTTAAGAAGGGGTTGATCGATCTTCTTCGAGAGTATTCATATGTGTTTGCTTGGTCCTATCAAGACATGCCTGGTTTGGATTCTGAGATTGTGGAGCATAGATTGTCGTTGAAGCCAGAATGCCCGCCAGTCAAGCAAAAATTGAGAAGAACGCATCCTCATATGGCAGTAAAGATTAAATAAGAAGTGCAAAATAAGATTGATGTCGGTTTCCTTGTGACCGCTGAATATCCACAATGGGTGGCCAATATTGTTCATGTGTCGAAGAAATATGGAAAAGTCCGCATGTGTGTTGATTATAGAGATTTGAATAAAGCCAATCCGAAAGATGATTTCCCTCTTCCACACATTGATATGTTGGTAGACAACACTGCTAAATTCAAAGTCTTTTCGTTTATGGACAGATTTTCCGGATATAATCAGATCAAGATGGCACCTGAAGATATGGAGAAGACCACATTCATTACACCTTGGGGAACATTCCGTTAAAGAGTGATGCCTTTCGGTTTGAAGAATGCTGGTGCAACTTACCAAAGAGTAATAACTACTCTTTTTCATGATATGATGCATAAAGAGATTGAAGTTTATGTTGATGATATGATTGCTAAATCTATTGATGAAGAGGAACATGTTGAGCATTTGTTGAAGCTATTCCAACGTTTGAGGAAGTATAAACTCCGCTTGAATCCCAATAAGTGTACTTTTGGTGTTCGTTCTCGTAAGTTGTTGGGCTTTATTGTCAGTGAGAAGGGTATTGAAGTTGATCCCGCCAATGTCAAAGCAATACAAGAGATGCCTGCGCCCAAAACTGAGAAGCAAGTCAGAGGTTTTCTCGGCCGCTTGAATTATATCTCAAGATTCATTTCACACATGACTGCCACATGTGCCCCTATATTCAAGCTTCTTCGGAAAGATCAGTCTTGTGATTGGACCGAAGACTGCCAGAAAGCTTTTGACAATATCAAAGAATATCTGCTTGAACCTCCAATTTTGTCTCCGTCTGTTGAAGGAAGACCTTTGATCATGTATTTGACTGTGCTTGAAGATAGTATGGGTTGTGTTCTTGGTCAACAAGATGAGAATGGAAAGATTTTTTTTGCAATTTACTACCTCAGTAAGAAGTTCACCGACTGTGAGACTGATATTCTATGCTAGAGAAGACTTATTGAGCATTGGCTTGAGCTGCTATGCGTCTACGTCAGTATATGTTGAATCATACCACTTGGTTGATATCCAAAATGGATCCAATCAAGTATATATTTGAGAAGCCTGCTTTAACTAGGAGAATTGCCCATTGGCAGATGTTGTTATCAGAGTATGATATTGAATACCGATCTCAGAAAGCAATCAAAGGTAGTATCTTGGCTGACCATTTGGCTCACCAACGGATCGAAGATTACCAGTCAGTGCAGTATGATTTTCCTGATAAAGAGATCTTGTACCTGAAAATGAAAGATTGTGATGAACTATTGCTTGAAGAAGGGCCAGAACCTGGTTCCTTTTGGGGCATGATATTTGATGGTGTTGTTAATCAATATGGTAATGGTATTGGGGCAGTGATCATTACTCCTCAAGGCACGCATTTTCCATTTACAGCTAGATTGACTTTCAAGTGTACAAACAATATGGCAGAGTATGAAGCTTGTATTACGGGGCTTGAAGAGGCCATTGATATCAAAATGAAGCATTTAGATGTCTTCATAGATTCAGCTTTGGTGGTGAATCAAATCAAAGGTGAATGGGAGACTAATCAACCAAGTTTGATACTGTATAGAGATTATGCAAGGAGGATTTTGAATTTCTTTACAAAGGTTGAGTTTCATCACATCCCTCGAGATGAAAACTGGATGATAGATGCTCTTGCAACGTTGGTGTCAATGATTGTAGTGAAGTATTGGAATGAGGTTCCTAATTTGACTGTGATGCGTCTTGATAGGCCAACTCATGCGTTTGCTGTTGAAGAAATCAAAGATAAGAAACCGTGGTATTATGACATCAAATGTTTCCTCCAAAGTCAGATTTACCCATCTAGGGCATCTTTGAAAGATAAGACGACTTTGAGAAGATTAGCCGGCACTTCTACCTGAATGGTGATGCGTTGTACAAGAGAAATTTCGATATGGTTTTGCTCAGATGCGTGGATAGACACGAAGCAGACCTATTGATGACTGAAGTCCATGAAGGTTCCTTTGGTACCACTCCAATGGACATGCAATGACAAAGAAGATGTTGCGAGCAGGTTATTATTGGTTGACAATGGAATCTGACTGTTGCAAGTTTGTGAAGAAATGCCACAAGTGTTAAATATATGCAGATAAGATTCATGTTCCTCCAAAACTGTTGAACGTTATTTCCTCCCCATGGACCTTCTCCATGTGGAGAATTGATATGATTGGCATGATTGAGCCCAAAGCTTCGAAAGGACATCGTTTCATTTTGGTGGTAATCGATTACTTCACAAAATGGGTTGAAACGGCATCGTATGCAAATGTAACCAAGCAAGTTGTTGTAAGGTTTATCAGGAATTAGATCATATGTTGTTATGGTGTGCCAAGTAAGATCATTATTGATAATGGATCAAACTTGAATAACAATATGGTAGAAGCTCTTTGTAAATACTTCAGAATTGCACATCATAATTCTTCTCCCTACAGACCCAAGATGAATGGGGTTGTTGAAGCTGCAAATAAGAACATCAAGAAAATCATTCAGAAGATGGTTGTGATGTATAAGGATTGGCATGAGATGCTCCCATTTGCTTTGCACGGGTATCGTACATCCATCCTCACTTCAACAGGGACAACCCCTTTCTCTCTTGTATATGGCATGGAAGCAGTGTTCCCCGTAGAGGTTGAGATTCCTTCATTGCGTGTGCTCATAGAAGCCAAGTTGACTGGAGCTGAATGGCGTCAGACCAGGTATGATTAACTGAATTTAATTGAAGAGAAGAGGTTGATTGCCATGTGTCATGGTCAGTTATATCAGCAGAGAATGAAGAAGGCTTTTGATAAGAAGGTCAGACCTCGTGTGTTCAGAGAAGGTAACCTTATGCTCAAGAAAATTCCATCTTTTAAACCAAATTCTAGGGGCAAATGAACTCCTAATTATGAAGGCCCATACGTTGTTAAGAGAGTCTTTTCAGGCGGTGCTTTGATTCTTACAACTATGGATGGTGAAGAGTTCACTCGTCCTGTGAACGCAGATGCAGTCAAGAAATACTTCTCCTAAAAAGAAAAGAACAACTCACTAAGTTGAAAACCCGAAAGGACGGCTTAGGCAAAAAATGAGCGTCTCGGTGGATTGAAAACCCGAAAGGGCGATCTAGGCAAAAGTTAGAGACATAAAACAGAAAGAATTATCCCGATAAATTGAGTACCCCACCTTAGGGAAATTTATGCAAAAGTTAGGGATTATGGCAAGTAACTGCATCCTGCTGATCTTCAGTTTGGAAAACTTTGTTGAGCATAAGGGTTGACGGTGATTCATCATCCCCAGTAGCGACCCAAAGCACAGTGAACATCAAGAGTTGGCGGAAGGATTAATGGTCATTTGTATTCAATGTAACCTTTTTCCATGTAAATTACCATTTTTCAACTTTATAAAAGATCTATGGAGTCTTGTCATTTACAGATTACCATTCTATTAAATAAAGTTGAGCTTTTATCCAATTGTTTCTACTCTTGTTTATTTTAGCCAAATAGTTTAAATTTTATTGTGATCATTTTTGAAATTTAAAATTTTAAAATCAAAATCATTTTTATTAAACATATAAAAGCATGAATTTTAAAGCAATTAAAAGGAATGTCAATAGCAGTTCGGAAGCAGTAAGACTTAAGTGTGGAGCACTATGGATCCTCCCCGAGCAGTAGGCGCAATTTCTCTTCCATCCCCGACGGCATTTTTCAGCACTCGGTTTTTGTTCGCCAGTCCCCGGTATAATATTCAGCTAAGTTGGTTGATTCAGTTCCTCTGCGGAGTTTTTTTCCCCCAACGAATTTTATGGTTATTCCCCAGCGAAGTTTTATTACCCGACCATTTTTATCTCCAACAGAGTAAGGATGTCGTCCTCAGCAGTTCGTGTGGTTGCGGTAGAACTTTGGGTTTCCCCACCAATCACCATCCGGTTTGCTCCCAGTCAGAGTTTCTTCCTGGTTTCTGAGCAGCTTTTCGTTTATCCTCTGCATGGTTGTCTCCCATTTGATATGGTGTTGACTTAAAATTCCTTGCAGACTCGATAGCAGTTTTCCTCAGCAGATCTCCTTCTTCCCCAGTTAGGGTTGAGCCTTTGGGATGTTGATCTCTCTTTTCTCTGGCAGTTGTCTCCCTCTTTTATGGATTGACTGAGGATTGTACCAATGATTCAAATTCGCGACACCTTTGTATCATTTGCGATAGTTTTGTCAGCATAATCATCACATATACATATACATATACATGCACTCATATAATTCCATTATTGCAACATCACATTGATTGATTCATTCCTATGATCTTAAATTCTCTGTTATGGCGGTATTTTATCCCCATACAAGTTTGGTGTCTGTACTCCCTCAATTGTAGAGTGTCAGACCCTTAAGCAGAAAGACTTTAACCTTTCTCCTTTCCCCACTGAGTTATTCCCTCGTGGATGATTATTACTTCAGCTTACTCCCCAGTTGATTATCTGGATGGAACTACTCCCCTTGAGTTATGTCCTCATTGGGTCGAGTCTTGATTGACCGTTTCTTTCTATATCTTACCTAGATAGAAGTTGTGGGTTCCCTAAGAGTTTATTACCCAGTAACTGGTAATATTCTTCTTAGTTTGCAATTTGTTACTTCTTGCCCAATACCCGGTAAAGGTACCTCTGTTTTCTCCTTATTGGAGTCCCCGGTGGATTCATTTTATGTTTCCCAGGAAGTATATCCTTGATATTTTCATCTTAACCGACGACGAATATTTTATTCCCTCGTTCTGAGTTTATCCTTGATATGTTCATCCTAACCGATGACAGATACTCTCACCTTTGGTATTCTACCCAGTAAAAAGGTAGTCGTAATCCCTATTTTGTTTCCCAGAGAGTTAATCCTTGATATGTTCATCCTAACCGATGGCGGATTTCCTTCTCTTTGCGGTCTTCTGTCCAATAACCGGTAGTTGTAAATACTGTTTTTCTCCCCTTCACAGAGTCTATCCTTGATATATTCATCTTAACCGGTGACAGATTTTCTCTTTGATGGTATTCTTTCCAATAACTGATAGATGTAATTCCTATTTCTCTCCTCACAGAGTCTATCCTTGATATGTTCATCTTAACCGGTGACAGATTTTCTCTTTGATGGTATTCTATCCAGCATTCGATAGATGTAATTCCTACTTTTTGTTCAGTTGGTTTATCCTTGATATGTTCATCTTAATTGATGACGGATATCCTCCTTAACATCCTCAAGCAAGTTAATCCTTGATATGTTCATCTTAACCGATGCCAGATTTTCTTCCCTTTTGAGTTTATCCTTGATATGTTCATCTTAACTGATGACGGATATCCTTCTTAACATCCCCAGGCAAGTTAATCCTTGATATATTCATCTTAATCGATGACGTATTTTCTTCCCTTTTGAGTTTATCCTTGATATATTCACCTTAACCAGTGACGGATATTCTCATCTTTGGTCTTCTGCCCAGTAATTGGTGGTTGTAAATCCTATTTCTGCAGTTTTTCCCCAGCAAGGCTATTCTTACCCAGTAACCGATAATGAATACTCCCTCTTGGCGGTTCCTAGCGAGTCATCCTTGATATGTTCATCCTAACCGATGACAGGTGTCCTCTCTGTCAGATCTTTATTATCTCCTTACCCAGTAACAGGTAGTGGATAATAGATTTATGCTCCTCCTGTATTGAAGTTTATTTCTTCCCCAATTGAGTTGAGTGCGCATTTCCTTAGTGAAATCGCTTTTCCTGCATGATTCAAGTATGTCAGTTTTATCATGATCTACTCGTCTCCCCTGCAGATGTTTTTGTTTCCCCGGTTGAGTCTTTCCATGTTTATGGAATTCCTCGAGTCTCCCAGCAGTTGTAAGTCGTAGCCTGACCTACGCATACCCTTTCTATCCCCTTAGAGTCTATGTCTCCCTAGTGAGTTTTCCTTACGGAATGCATTATGCTCCTACGGATATTCGGTCTCTTTGATTTCTTTTCCTTTGTGGCAATGTTTCCCCATAGAGGATTGGCTTTTACATCCATATCATATGCATCATGAGGTCTCTTAGGGACCAAAATTTGTTTCTATATGTTGTTATTTAAGCCCATTCTACTGATTCGATACGAGTATTTTAACCTTCACCTCCTCAGTTAGAATGTCCTTAAATAGGGGCAGTTGTAAGACCCCAATTTTGACCCTAAGATCCCTCATGCAACCTCATCATATGCATTAGCATTGGGATTATACCTTGGCATCCTCCTTACCCCTTCTTCATTGGATTTGTTTTGGGAGAGATCACCAGGCACCATGTGATTGTATCATACTTGTATATTATCATTTTACTAACCAAATACCAAAAATATGTCTTTGTATTTGCCTAACTCTTTTGTAGGTAGGGCATGATCCCCATTGATCTATCAAGTTCATATCTAGGGTTTGAGACCCTCATGACTAAGAATATAACCAAGGATTGATCCATAATGTCTTAAAGCATCATATATGAGTACCAATGATCTCCATATGTTATATTGATCAAGTTTTCTTCAAGAGTTTGGAGTTGGTTTGCCTTGGAAACCCTAGTTTGTCTAGGTATCTTGAGTAACTTCTTCAACAAGCTACCTCACCAATTGATCAAATTTCTCAAGGGACACTTCAAAATTCATCATCTTATTCATATATGATCTACAATGAGCCTAAAAAGTCAAGAGAATTGGAAGTTAGCAAGTTGGTTGATGGTGGTTGGCCAAATGAATTCATCTGATCAAAATTAGATCCCCCTAGACCCTATATCCTACAATTTTCATCATATGAAAATGATTCCAAGAGAAAAGTTACTATAAATGACATTCCAAACAACTTTCATGTTGAGACCTAGAGCTATTTTTGCTTGGAAAATCATTTACTATGTTGAAACATTATAGGTCATTTTGCCTAAACCCTAATTTGAAAGTCAACTTCCCAAGGCCATAACTTGCTCAATTTTTATGAGATAAAATATTTCCAAGTTGCACAATCAAATTAAAGATGTCTAATTCAACTTTGATGTCTGGAGTGAAAGCTAAATCAACTTTTATGAGCATGTGATATGAGGATACATTATAGGTCATTTTTGACCTATACCTTTGAGCAAATGATTTTCCTCAACTTCAAAAATGCATAACTCTATCATTCTAAATCCAAATGACATGAAATTGGTGACAATTTTGAAGGTCTTTGAAAGAGATACAACTTTGATGAAGACACTTTTGAGCTCACATGAAAAGTTAAGCAAGGTGGAATATTGAGGTATATGACTTAACACTTAGAAAAAATTTCAACATGTTGAAATTTCCAAACTTCCACCTCAAAATTCACCATGATCCAAGTTCCAAATGGAAAAGTGTCCAATATAAAAGTTGTTCCCCTTGATCTAAGCTTTCCAAAGAGTTCTATTTCATCCATTTTGGACAAGGTTTTCTAGGGTTGCGCATGGTCTTAACAGGTCTGAATCAAGTGGAAAGATCAAATGTTCAAAATATCACATTGCATTGCCTTGCAATTCAAGCTTCATTTCAAACTCATTTCAGATGCATTTGGACCTAAATGGATTACTTCATGGGCTTGTACATGCCCATGCAAGCTTGTGCATGACATTGTCAAATTTGGAAGCAAATTCAAGTGTGCAAATATCACTCCCTATTGCTATAAATACAAGCCCTCTGAGCTCATTTGAAAATACTTTGGCGCGCCAGCTTTGTCCCCTCTCTTCAAACCCTCACAATTCAAAGGAAAACCTGAGAATTTTCATTTGAAAATTGAGTTTGAATCTCACTGTTTGGAGATTCAAAAACTCCAGGATCCAAAGCTTTGTTCCATTTCCAAACCACTTCTGCAAGCTTCCTAAGTGTGATCAAGCAAGGATTTAAGCAAGCAAGATCAAGTTCTGCACAACATTGAAGGTATTTTCCAGAATTTTTCTTCTCTTCGATTCACACTCAAATCTCATCAATTCTCTTGGATCTTTGGTTGTCTGAAGTCCTACCAATGTAGGCAAGAAGATTGAGTTGCTTTGAGGTCAAATCGAAGTAACTCAGTTGACACACCTCAAAATTCAACTCCTTATATCTTTCTATATATTTGGAGTTAGTTAAAATCGAGGTCAGATTCGTGCTCTACGCCATTTTTTCTTTCAGATCATGTCCTCCTTTTTCATTTATGTAATGGTGATGACTGAACCAGTCCGGTGAGGCTCGCCTGAGAAGGTGATCGGAGTTTCAACATCGGTGATGTGCTGGATAGGTTCAGAGCCATTGATCTTGTTCAAAATGTTTTAATCTCACGTGTTGCTTGTAATTACCACTTGTGTTATGCGTTGGCTCATGACTATGGTGGAAAGCGCGCTGATGACCACTTGATTTGCCACCTAAATTAATGAGGGAGATCAAGTGGTCCACGTTTTTTTGAATTTTTTGAATTTCTTTTTATTCCTTTTATTTTCATTAATTCATATTAATTTTAATACTGATCCAAAAAATATGAGAGTTTCACCAAAAAAATTTATATAAAATCCTCTTTCATATTTTGAGTTAAAATCATTTTTTTGGATCATTATTAATATTTTTCATGATTTAATTGATTTTGTGAATATTTTTAATTGTTTAAAAATACTTTTAAGTTTCCAAAAATTATGAAAAATTTTCTCCAAGGTCCTTTGACCTTGCTTGACCTATGATAAATCTCATGGCCATTTCTTTGGTGTTTTGATGAGGTTTTAGGAATTTGACAAACCATATTTAATTTAATGCATTATTTTTAGTACTTTTTAAATTGAATAAATGTCAAATAATTGTGTTAAGCCATTTTGATTGTTTGTATGAGTTTGACTTGTGTTGTTGGGCCTTGGTCAAGGTTGATTTGACTTTGTTAAGTTAAGATCATTGGATTTAGGGGATTGATGGAATGTACATTCCATCTCCCAAAATGAATGAATGATCTTAATTTGGTAAAAGTCCTCCCTTGTCCAATTTGAGTTTTGATCCATTCCCCTCCCTCTTCATCTAATTCCCCTTCTTTATGCATTCATATCATGGACCTATGATATCTCAATATCCTAAGGCTAATTCATTGCAAAATCAACATAAGTATGGATGAGATTAGGCCACCTCTTTTGCATATTCTTTTTGTGTGTGGTATGTTTCATGAGCACAGTCCATTATACTATGTCTCTAACATGCATTAACACCAAAATTATATTGTCCGGCCTCAAATAGTTGTGAATTCTGCATAAGTCCAATTACGATTGCTTAACATAAGGCTAAATTTTTTACACAAAAGGCATAGCATTCTAGTTAGTGAGATTGTAAGTCTCCCCTCTTTCATGGTATTGTGTGGAAACTTGGCCTTTTTTCCTTCCTTTGGAAGATGTCTTGGTTCAAGGATCCATGCTTGTGATAAGTGGGTTGAGCGTTCTCCAAAGAATGATTTAAAATAAAAAAAGCAAAAGAAAAAACAATACTAACTTCTAACTCATTACAACTAACATTTAATTTCAAGTCATTTACCTTAATGCAATTTAATTTCAAGCTTTATTCATTTGTCATTATTCATACCATTTTAATTGTTTATATTAATGTTATTTTCACTTTGTCCACTTGGACCATATTGTGTGATATATCTTGTTTGTGTATATTTTGTTTGCTTGTGTGGTCTTTGACCATTAATGTACATAATAAGAACAAAAACCCTAAAAAGTATCTTGTATGGACTGTTGGTTTGATCTGAGACAATTGGACTTAGAATTTAGGCAACATTCCCTATGCAAAGGACTTGGCCAATGCCAACTTTTATAAAACCAAGTTCTTGCAATTTGAAACTTCATCTGATACATCATTGAAGATCCCTTTGAGTTCATCTGTAACATGATCATTGTGAAGCTGTTATTTTGAACCTGTGACTTGTGGAATTCATCTGCTACATAGGCAAATTTGAAGAAGATCATGGAGTGGCTAAGCTTGGATGTGGATATCTTTATTTGATGCCTTGCTCTTCAAGTTGATATATTGTGCATTGTTTGTTGCTTGATCCTAATGTCCAAGGGAATTTGGGTTTCTATATGACATTCTTGTATATTGGATTGCAGCCCATTGGTCAGATCTTTTCAACTCTCACCTTTTAAATTTGTGCTTAGGATTAGTCTCTTCATCTCCTCCCCACTTCTTTAATTTCAAAATATCTCCCTCCTTTTAAAAATCTTCTTTGTTTGTGCTTGTTTTCTAAACTTAGACCATCTTGCAAACTAGAAACTTTGGCCTTATGTCATCGCATTTCCAAACTTCTTTTCTCAATCAAGCATGTAAATAAACTTAATTATACTTGACTTAAAATTTTCAAAATCCAAAAAGAACTAACTCATTCAAACCATTTTTAGGCCTTTGTGCCCTTCAAACTTAAATTTTTGTTAAAAGCAATGCATCCACTTTGAAATTTATACCACGAACTACGAGGTTTTGATCCCTCATTTTATGTTGGTACGTAGGCATAAGTCCGAAGGTCTTGTCAAACACAAAAATATAATTAATGAATTCTTTTCTCATCTTCCCATTCTATTTGTTTGTAAACATGATTTTGTACAAAATACATGTGCACACAAAAAAGGGCTCCCTAGGAGTACCTAAGACACTTTAGGTGCTAACACCTTCCCTCTGTGTAACCTACCCCCTTACCTGTAATCTCTGGCATTTTATTAGTTTTGATTTGAAAACTTCTTATTTTTGGGGTTTCTTCGTACTTTTCCCTTTTCCCTTGGAAACAATAAAAGTGCGGTGACGACTTTGGTTTTATTGACGTCTAGCTTATCCATAGCTTGATGGTCAAGAATTTACCACTACACATATCAGCAATGGTTTCACCATCCTTCATATGAAAAAGGTCAAATTCTTGAGTCAAAGTGTTGATTCTATCTAGTTTGACATCATTGGTTCCCTCATGGGAAATTTGCAATTAGTCCCACATAGCTTTATCACTAGTACAATGGGAAACCCTATAATACTCATCAACACCTAAGGCGACGATGATCATATTCCTGGCTATCCAATCATAGCTATACTTTTTCTTATCCTCTTCATTCCAATATGCTTCGGGTTTAGGTATAACAACACCATCCGCATTGGTCACAGTTATTTTGATAGGACCATCTTGGATGACTTTCCATACCTTCCTATCAATAAAGTTGATATGAATACGCATACAATCTTTCCAAATAACTGTAATTTTCACCTATGAAAATAAGCGCTCTATTGTACGCCCCTTTAGGATCGTTATCCATTTTCTAAAAAGTTATTGCGAAGCATTAGATGAATCGGTGCTCGTGATACCACTTATTAGACGATAATACCGATCTAGAAGGGGGGGGGGGTTTGAATAGATCAGGTATTTAATGATTTAGCCCTTTTTAAAAAAAAATTAAAGGTTGCGTAAGCTCCCTAGACCACAATCATATAAATGATCAGTTACTGGAAAGATCGAATATGCGTGAAACTTAATGGAATGACTAAGATAAAGCTAATCCACAATAATCTTAATCAATCAATCAAATACACAAATTTTTGATATAGCTACCATCAATGATGAATTAAAACAATGAGAAAACAAGCAAAATATTGATAAACTTGTGTTAAGTTAATTTTAGCAAACACTTGGTGTGCACACTACACCAAGTCTTAATTTCACTAGAATTGATTGTGCGGAATTTTTCTTAGTTACAACCAAAGTGATTGCAACAATTGATCAAACAACTCTAGTGCACAAGCGAGATGAAGTTTCCAATTAGTTTAACACAAGATTCAATTTATGAATAAAGTAAAGAGTTAGAGAAAGAGAGAATAACAACAAATTTGTTTAGGCAGTTCCCCTTTCGTCCTCGCTTCGGGTATGTCTACCCCCAATTCTAAAACTAGAATTCAGATATTTATTATCAATTACAAAGTTTATACAAGAGAAGAAATAATCACCACCAAGCAAACCTAAGTGTTGTTGTAGTTCCTATTCACTTATCTCACCTTGATTCGAGTTGAACCAAATGCTTCAAAGGTTTCGAACAAACCTCATATTGTAGCTACCTTATTGCAAGAACTCCAAGTTCTTCAAAACTCTTGCTCGGCTGATTTCAATCGGATATGCGTGAAACCTCCGATTGTAGCTACCTTATTGCAAGAACACCAAGTTCTCCAAAACTCTAGCTCGACTGATTTCAATCGTGACATGCTTGAATCCAAACCTTTCTTCACAATCCTCCGGTTACCGTTACTCGTTCGAATAAACCCATCGTTCTTCGAACCTTTCACTCGACCGAATCTATGAAGCAAAGATTTGTACAAAAAACCCCAAATCTTGGAGGACAAAACCCTAAGATTTTATTTAAGATAAACCCACTAAAAACATCTACCTAAACCAAGATACACAATCCTATTTGGACGTTATCACCACAATAATGCACTATGATCAACAAAAATGAGGTTTCGAGATGGATATATGGCTACTTAAATATTAATATTAGTATGATTTGCATATCACCACTTGATTTTTATTAGAGGCTAGCGA
Source organism: Lathyrus oleraceus (assembly GCF_024323335.1). Taxonomy (NCBI): domain Eukaryota; kingdom Viridiplantae; phylum Streptophyta; class Magnoliopsida; order Fabales; family Fabaceae; genus Lathyrus; species Lathyrus oleraceus. The sequence goes on along the minus strand of NC_066584.1, from coordinate 507,819,372 downwards.
TTTATTCACAGAGATTTATGTGTCTTGTAGGAACACATATTTGGGCATTGGCTCAATCCAAAACAAAGATAAGGAATTTTTGTAAAATTATAACTATAATATATGAAAATCACACTTGAGACTACTAAAGTCATGTATGAGATATGCCAGTTTGTCTAAGGTCGTAGGTGGGAAGTATGATTTTAAAGAGCATGAGACTTTGCCTAAAATTTTATACATTGGAAGTGTGAATTTTTTAAATTCATGAGGAGAAAAAGCCTAAATCGTACTAGTACATTTCAAATGCAACTTCTGTGTAAAGTAACAAATTCTCCCACATTTCAAAAGTGACTTACAATAATATTCAAGTGATTACTTTTTGAAGTTCACTATAGGGTGACATGAAAAATGGTGATTTGATATGCAATATCTATGTAAAATTGTTTTACATTGACAATTGCCCCTAAATTTATAATTTAAATAACAAATTTATTGTCACTTGAAGATCACCATTGACTGTATTATTTAGCAACCAAATGATCCTTATATCTTTCAGTGGAGCCATAAGCATGTCTCAATTTTTTTTACTCATTTGCATCCAATAGTTCTCTTGATGAGTGTCCAATTGTATTCTTCATAGAAGACCACATTTATTACGAGATGAAAACTTCTATTTAAAACAAATCCATTAATATGTAACTTTTGATTCCTTATTTGCAACCAAGGACTGTGCATTGTCTAGCTCAATGGTCAAATTTGAGGCGACCGTGTGCCAATGTTGAAGAAAATGTTAGGCAACCAAAAACTTTGATGTGATCATAAGTAGAAGGAGTGTCATAAAGAAATTCCTAAGGTGATTTTGAAGATAAAACAAGAGAAGGAAGTTTTTTGATACGTTAAGATATCATAGCTCACTACAAGATTCCAAAAAATCTTTGGCAAAGTTGCATTAAAATATGATTGCTCCAGAAACATTAAGGATGTGCTTGTGTATTCTTTCTACAGCTGCATTTCGCTTTGGAATTTCTAAATAATATCTTTGATGTAAAATGTATTGACAAGTGTAATAACTAGTCATGATGAATTCCTTGTCATTATCAGTCTTGATAGATTTGATCTTTTGCCCATTTGTGAACTCATCCACGGAGGTTAAGAAATGAGAATAACCATGGACATATAGAGTTGAGAAAGAGCCCTAAATGTCCATAAGAAAAAAACTGTAGTTTTATGTGTTTAGTGTTGTGGCAGCAGTCACAAATAGTATGGGAAAATCAATTATAATATGAAAACTTCTTTAATATTCCTTCTGTCCTAAATTATAAGATGTTTTGGATGTTTCATGCACATTAAGAAATATAATTACTATTATATGGAAAAAAGAAATTATGTATATAAGTAGGAGTGTGTTTAGCCATTAAGTAATGTAACAGTTTGTACACAGCATAGCAGTGTGTGTGCAACCATTTTTTGCTATAACCGTTTTAATAGAGCAGTGGAAGTTTGTTATTTTCTCTTATCTCTCTTCTTCCATCTTCTTCTTCTTCATCTTGTGCACCAAGAATTGGTATATAGAGCTCTGGTTCAGATCCACAGCGTGTATGCAACCATCTTTTTCTCCTGTAGTGAGACGTGAGACAATCAGACTTGTGATTCCGATAGCTACTAACAAGAATTGGCCTCTGATGCATCTGGATGTGAAATCTGCATTTTCGAATGGTCCATCGCAAGAAGAGGTATATGTTTCACAACCTCCTGGATTTGATAAAAAGAATTAGGAAGGGGTGGTGTACAAGTTGCATAAGGCCTTGTATGGACTGAAATAACCTCCTCGAACTTGGAATCTGAAGATTGATTCATTTTTCAAGCTTCAAAGATTCAGAAAGTGTGAGATGAAGTATGGCGTTTATTTTTAGCATACTTCTGAAGGCAATATGATTCTTGTGTGTTTGTATGTTGATGACATATTGCTAATAGGAAGTTGTGAGCATGAGTTAGCTAAGTTCAAGAAGGTGATAATGAATGAGTTTGAGATAACTGATCTAGGAAATATGACATATTTCCTAGGGATGAAGTTTATGTACTCTAAGAAGGATATCATTTTACATCAGCTGAAGTATGAATTTGAGCTTCTGAAGAGATTTGACCTACTGAATTGTAAGGCTAATACCACACCATCAGAAACAAATGACAAATTGGATTCTGATTTTGAATGTGATGATGTAGATGCCACAACTTTCAAGCAGTTGGTCGAGTCTCTGAGTTATTTGTGTAATACCAGACCTGACATTTTTTATACAGTTGAAATGGTTAGTAGGTTCATGAGTAAACCAAAGTGGTCTCATTACCAAGTTGATGTCAGGATTCTGAGGTATATTAATGGGACTCTGAAGTATGAAGTTTTGTTCCCTTATGAAGAAAAGACTAATTCAGAGTTGATGTGTTACTCATACTCTGATTGATGTGGAAACAGAGTTGACATAAGAAATACTTCTGAATATTTGTTTAAGTATCTAGGAGGTCATATTTCTTGGTGTTTCAAGAAGCAACCAACTGTTGCTTTGTCAACTTGTGAAACTGAATATATTATAGGTGTTGTGGATGCTTGTCAAGTTGTTTGGATTTTGAATTTACTGCAGGATCTGAAGATCAAGGTAAACAAACCTATGAAACTGATGATTGATAACAAGTATGCAATCATTCTTGCTAAGAACCCAATGTTGCATGGGAGAAGCAAGCATATTGAGACTAAGTATCATTTTCTGAGAAGTCAGGTTCAAAATGGATTGCTAGAAGTTATGTACTGTAGCACTCAGAAGCAATTGGCAGATGTTCTGACGAAAGCGATCAAGACTGATCAATTTCTTCACTTGAGGGATGTAATTTGTGTTATTAGTTTTGATAAGTTAAATCTTGAATTAAGGGACATTGTTGAATGGTAATTCAGTATTTTAGTATTTTGCCTATGTAATATTACTGTTTGTGTATATAAGTAGTAGTGTGCTTAGCCATTAAGTAATGTAACAGTCTGTACACATCAGAGCAATGTGAATGTAGTGTGTGTAACCATTTTTTGCTGTAACCATTTTAATAGAGTAGTGGAAGTTTTTTTATTATCTCTTCTCTCTCTTCTTCCATCTTCATCTTCTTCATCTTATGCACCAAAAGACTTTACAATATTGTCTATTTTTTAAATATTAAACTAATTTTTATTTTTAATTCCAATTTTATTTTAAACAATTTAAGTTTATATTTTATTTTTAATTTCAATTTTATTTTTAAACAATTTAAATTTGAAAATATAAAAAAAACAAATATTTGTTCAACATATATCCCTTCCTATTAAGTCGTAGTCACTTTACCACTAGACCAATCAATTTATGTTGTTAATATTTCTATTGATGAATGGTTAATTTAACAATTTAAAATAAACATCTACTTATTTCAAATAAGTAAGTAAATAAGTAATATCTATTCTAAATTATCACGTTAAGTATTCGTCATTATTGGTCTAGTGGTAAAGTGATTTTCGTTTAATCTAATGGTACATCGGTTTGAGACTCCTTAGTAGTAAATATATAGGATTCCTTAAAAGTTAATGGATTCGATTTCTTCTATGAATTTTAATGACTTTTTTTATATTTTTAAATCTAAATTGTATAAAAATAAAAATAAAAATAAAATTATAAATCAATTAAGTATTTAAAAAATGAAAAATAAATCATAAAATTTAATGTGATTGTCCGCGAAATTAAATAAAATTCAACGTGGTTGTCTATGTAATTATTAAACGCACATTGCATAAATAATACACATCGAAGTCCAGTCACAGTTCAAAAGTAAGAAAAAATCAATTTGAAAAAAATATTAACAAAATGACTAATATAGTCGGTTAAATTTTGTAAGAGATTAAATAAAGTCAATTTTTATAAGAAATTAAATTGAATTATAAATTTTTTGTGAGAGACCAAAATGAGTCTTTGATCTATCATTTAATACATGATCTAAAGGGTGATCGAGCCAAAGACATGACCTATTGACTACATTGTAACGACATGTGCTGAAATTTATATTGTTTACAAAAAGAAATAATTTTTTTGTGAGAGACCAAAATGAGTCCTTCAAGAGGATCCAACATGGAATTGCTTCAAGAGGATTTGACATGTAATTGCTTCAAGGGACAACAAGGATTTCTTCAAGAGCATCCAACATGTAAACACCTCGAGGGGCGATCTTGATAACATTATCTCACTTCGTAATAACCTGCGGGTAAATCAACAATAATCCAAGTGCTTATTGAAATTCTGGTATGCATATATCAGATGTCCTATAAGATGTCGAGACACTGATATCTAAATAATAACATGACAACTTACATATAGAGGAACATAAAGTAACATAACACACAAAGTCATTAACCCAGTTCGGTGTGCAACAACACCTACATCGGGGGGCTACCAAGTCATGGAGTAAATTCACTAAATAGTATTAGTTTGTAGGCCTTCTGCAAACTATCTCCAATTTACAATTAACAACCTAATCACTACCCGTGCTTAACTTCTACCTAAGACTCTTCTAGGTGTGAGACCCTTCTCACCTCCCTATCAATCACAACAGTGATACTTAAACACTTACAAGAAATTCAGGAGACACACTTTACAAACACACAATCATTTAATGCTTAAAAGCTTATGCGTTCTTGACAATGCTTACAACCAATCAACACAGTCCTACTAATATATCAAGATGATATTTAAGAGGCTCACAAATAACACAACCACTCAAACCCTAATACGGCCTACTATCTTCTTTTCTTCGCTACCAATTAGGTTTTGAGACATTCTATTTATAGCCATAAAATGCACTGGATTTAGGCCTTGTATTCCACGCGAACCAGCTGCACACCATTAAGTTATCAATCAAAAGTTTCCTAAATTGTCTTAACATTTAGAAAATAGAATATGTTAACCACAATTCGAATCTCTGATTCCTCAATCACGAACGTCACACGGGAATGCTTAATATTCCTAGAATATTTTGTAGACAATTAACCACACAAAACGTTACTAAGTGTAAACCCTGTTACAGACAAGATGTCACAGCCACATGTTAGGACATCTTGTTCAACATGTTGCAACTAAGTTATTTTTACCAAAATTATTAGCAATCAAAACAACAAGGAATTAACAATCTCCCCCTTTGGAAATTTTTGGCTAAAACAACCAAGTACACCATGCACACCTGCACCACAATCTAGGTTAGCACCATATGACTGAAACATAAACAAATCACAATCAAACACATATATTACAGGAGTAATCAGGAAATCACATCAGTCAGAGTGAGTAGATAGTAGTCAGTACTCCCCCTGTTTCACAAAACTAGGACCCCCCCTCAAGGGAACATCCAAAACAATATGATCTGACCAAGTTCAAACATCAGAGGCATATGCAGCAGAAGAACAATAAGCCTCATAAATAAGAGAAACCAAGGTTCTCCAAAAAAACTGCAGACAAGATGTTAGAACATTTGGTCTGACATCTGCACAAGCACCAACAGTAGTAGCAACATCCACTATAGCACAAATCAGGCATGGCAATCAATCATGCACACACATCATGAAGGTGAGAAAAACAAGAAAGGGGGGTTTGAATTGTTTTAGAAATAAAAGCTTTTTCAAAGAATAAGAACACACAGAATTTTATACTGGTTCACTTAGAAAACAAAGTTACTCCAGTCCACCCGGCCAAGGTGATTTCGCCTTCAAAAAGGACTTAATCCACTAATCTTGAAAGATTACACAACAATCGTCTAAGAGAATAATCTCTTAGCCCTATCAAGTATATAGACTGCGCAGAGTCACTTGAGAAACAAAAATAAGTTAAGTAAAATAGAATTGTAATGTAAAGCGCTTCTAAGAGTAAGCAAGTATTACAGAAAATTGTTAGAACAAGAGTTTTTCACGTAAGAGCAGCAACTCGTGAAAAATGAGAGAGTGAATGAAGTTTCTGTGCATCGTAGATGTGTGTTTCTCTAGTGAGGTAAACTGTCCTTTATATAGTAGTTGAGAAGGATCGTTGGAGTGATGACAGAATCTTGGTCTTTGATGAGTATTCAATGTCATTACTTCTGTGTTTCTTTCTATAACCATTTTGTCTCCCTTTTAAATTCTTTCTTAAAATACTTCCTTTCCACAGTGAGAATTATTTCCGTTATGCTTTCTGGACTTGTGAATCTTTATCAGAGTCTTGATGTACCAGAGTTATTCTTCAGAGGATGATCACGTCTGACTTCATCAGAGCTTCTCAGAGTACTAGTTTTCTAAAGTATCAGAGTCTACGACTGTAAGACCCCAATTTTGACCCTAAGATCCCTCATGGCATCATAACATTGCCTTTGCATTGCCTCAAGGATCTTTAGCATCTTGGTTCCCTTTGCCTTTGGGTGGGACTCCTTGTGATTGGTTTGGGATCACCAAGCATGCTTGAATTATACATAATTCTTTCTCTTACTTTTGTTTACTAACCAAAAGCACAAAAATGTGTCACTAACATCTTTTGTTTGAAGCTTGAGTATCATCCAAGACACTTTGTGGGTTCTATTTAGATGATCAGTCAACACAAGGGAATGGCTTGAGATACTTCCAACAGGTTCAAATGGGGTCTATTCGTCAGTCAAAACGTTAATCTTGAAGGAGCAAAAGTTTGTTCATGAGTTGTCATGCTCGCTAAGCGAGCAAAATGGGTCGCTTAGCGAGTCCCAAGAAAAGCCACCAGAATCACCTACGCTCAGAGGAATTTCTTGAACTGTCATGCTCGCTAGGCGAAGCCCACGTGTTTAAAAAAACGAAAAATAAAAATAAAATAAATAAATAAATAAATAAAATATAACAGAAATTTTTTGGACTTGGGCCTCTCTCATTTGAGCCCACAGGTCCACAAAAATCAGGTTATAAATTCAGAGTTTCAGTGAAACAAAATTCCATTTTATTCCTATTACCCTGGCAGGGAAAAAGATAGTGAGAGAAGAGCTAACAGAGTTTAGAGCGACCTCCAGAGACTGAAGGGAACTCATCGGCAAAGAACTAATTCCCTCTCATATAAACCCTCAGATTGCTTTGCAAACCCAACCGGGCAATTCAATTTCATTCGATCTCTCCTGTCAGGTTTGCCTTATTCCCATTACTTTATGCTTTTAATTTGAATGCTCTGAATGTATGAGGTATTATGGGTGAATTTGATACCCTTTTGATGCATATGTTTGACAAGAGGTTTAGGCCTCATACCCTTGGTTGCTTTTTGTGAGCTTTTTGTGAATTTTAATGGCATGATTCATGTGGTTACATTTTGATTTGGGGGCAACTCTTGATTACCCTATCTTGTTTCTCTAACCTATTTGTTGAGTTTTTTTGTGAGGGCTCACATGACTCTTGCAGAGATGGCCTGGTGTTCCACTTTATTTGTGGGATACCACCTGGAGGTTTATTCCGATTACCTGTACTGACTCACTTTCTTTGATGGTGCTAGCTTGAGAGATCTCTGGGTTTCTTATCTCTTTAATTGCTGTTACTTCAGGTCTTTATCCGTACGGTAAATCTCTCGATCCCTTTACTTTTCCCGTATGTTACCGATTTCTTAGGTTTCGTATAGCCTCTCGTGGCATGTCATTTAAGGTAACGCGGTTCCTTCATCTAGGACTGCCTTTTTGCATGAGCATCCCTAAACACCCCAAACTCATTGATTTTTCTTCTCCTAAGAACACGTTATCTCCTTCTACTACAGGCGAGTAAGTCTCCAAAGGTCGAGCATCCGGTAGATTGCGTAGTAACGTCGTTCACCCCAAAACACAACCCTTACCCCATAGGTGGTCGAACTACGTTTTGCTCTGATTTTCATCCCATATGAGATACGTAGGCATAAGACGCGATATCTTAGCGAGCACACTCCTCTTTAACCCATAGGTAGCCGAGCTACGAAGACTCTGATTCTCAGATTAAGATGAGATACGTATGCAGTGGATGCGACGTCCGTGCGAGTCATTTTCTTTTGACCCTTCTTTTAGTAAGTAGTACATTAGATAAACATACACGCTTTTCTCATCCCTTCAATCATGTTTGCACAAATAAATTTTCAAAAAAAAAACAACAACCTTTGTAACAAATGTGAAAAGGGCTCCCTAGGAGTACCTAGGATGCTTTGGGTGCCTAATACCTTCCCATTGCATAACCAACCCCCTTACCCAGATCTCTGACATTTTTACTAGTTTTTGATTCGATAAAACTTTTAGGTTTTTGTTCGCTTTTTAACCATTCCTTTGGATACATAGAAGTGCAGTGGCGACTCGACTTGTATGATTTACCTTGGATTTAGTCAATATCTCTAATGGTAACGAATACCCCGCTACAGAAAAATGGCGACTCTGCTGGGGATCGAAACATCCTAGTGGGTTTTGCCTACTTTTCATATTTGTTGTATTGTATTGTATATTTTTTTGTGTGACATATTTTTGTGCAATTTGGGATTACTGTATTGTATGTAATGATTGAATTGTTTGAATATTAATTTCTTGTATGCTTGGTGATCTTTGTGAGATGAGTTCTATACCCGGACTCGAGTGCACTTAGGATAGGAGAATGGCATAGTCTTGTCGACTTGTGTGGAGTTATTCCTTAGCAAGTTGACTTGCAAGTCCATTCACTTGGTGGAGGTTATGTTGGGATCAATAATGTCACACAAGTAAGTTGTGGTTAGACATTACTCTTTCCAATATAGACCTTAGAAGCCAAGGACCTTAGTTTACCAAGCCCATCTTGGCCTATTCTTAGGATGTAGTGCGAAAGTCGTTCAAGTGTAAGATTTGATACGATTGTTACGCGATACTACACTCATAAGAGTCTCTCTTGAGAATATTTTCGGAATACGAGTAGTCGTTTCTCCAATAATATCCGAAAGATGGGATGATGACTATGGGAACCTCTTGTAGAACATGTTTGGCAGGTTTAAACCCTAGTACACTCCCTTTTGGGTGGTTCTTAACCTAACTCCATGCTCGTGACTTACAACAAACCCTTGATTCGTGGTTGATCCGTTCATGAATCCTTAATATCAATGGAACTTGGGTGTTGATAAGGTGTAAACCATAATCCACCAAAATGGATGATTGATATTAAGGATAACATGATCCATCCCATGACCTTTGTTTGGTGTGCTTTGCTTGATCCTTGAGTGTGATTGTTGCATTCATGCATTCATGCACCCATTTGCATCCATATCATCAATAAATAAGAAAAATTTCAAGGAACTTAAGGGGTTTATTTGCAAAATTTTCAGACATGGAAAGACAAAGAAGGAATACAAAGAAGTACAGCTTCAGGCAACCAGATTTGAAAGAGTTAAAGAATCTGACATCCTATGTACTAGATCCCTTGGGTTTCAAGACTCGTTTTGGGAAGCTTCTTCCTCTTCTGACTACTCAGGTGGATGAAGGATTGATGAGTATATTGGTGCAGTTTTATGATCCCTTGTACCGTTGCTTCACGTTTCCGGATTTCCAGCTTTTGCCTACCCTTGAGGAGTATGCTTACCTTGTGGGTATACCTATTCTAGACCAGTTGTCGTTCAGTGGCTTGGAGAGTATTCCTACTTCTCAAGAGATAGCTGACATGTTACACATAGATGAATCTCTGGTTGGTGCTCATATGACTACCAAAGGAGGAATTCAAGGTCTCCCTTCTGAGTTCCTCATTGCTCAAGCTACTATATATGGGAAGGCCATGAGTGAGGACGCCTTTGAGGCCATATTTGTACTTCTCATCTATGGGCTAGTATTATTCCCCAACATCGACAAGTTTGTGGATGTGAACGCTATTAGGATTTTCTCTACTCTTAATCCCGTTCTGAATCTGTTGGGCGATACCTACTTCTCTTTGCATATGAGGAATGCAAAGGGTGGTGGCGCCATTGTGTGTTGTTTGCCTCTGTTGTATAAGTGGTTTATTTCTCATTTACCCCAGAAGGTCGCTTTCAAGGAGAACAAGGAATGTCTACGGTGGTCCACGAGACTTACGTCTCTCACTAATGATGATATCTCTTGGTATAACCACGTGTATGATGGTGTGCAGATTATTGACTCTTGTGGCGAATTCTCCAATGTACCTCTTCTTGGTACATGTGGTGGGATTAACTACAATCCAGTTTTGGCACGTCGGCAACTTGGGTTCCCCTTAAAGGATAAACCCAATAACATTCTGTTAGAGGGTGTATTCTTTCAGGATGGTAAAGATCCCCAAGGCTTGAAAGCTAGGATGGTCCGCGCTTGGCGCAAGATTCATAGGAAAGGAAGGAAAGAGTTGGGTCCTAAGAATTGCATCGCTTTGGAGCCTTACACTGTTTGGGTTAGGAAGAGGGCGTCTGAATATCTCATGCCTTACGAGTATCCGAGACCTACACCTATGATTATGGATGGGCCTTCAACCCTCCCTAATCAAGGAGTAGAGGAGTTGAGAGACGAAGATCGTTCACGTGCCTGGATCCGTGAACGTGAAGAGTTGCTTCAGCAGATTAAGGAGAAGAATACGTTGATTGAGTTTCTTGAGCATCAGGTTATTGATGACCCTGATGAGGTATGGACTTCTCTACTTCCTCAGTCTTCTAAGTTCTGGAAGAGGAGGTATGATCGACTCGCCAAAGAGAAGGCCGATATGGAGGCAGCCTACGAGAGGGAGGTGAAGAGGCTTCGCGCATCTTATCTTCATGTGTCCCGAGCTTTAGATGATTGTTTCTAGGGATCCATAAGACGATTCTTTTCCTTTTTCTCGTGTATATGATTGACAATGCTGCACTTCTTTTCCCTGATATTATGTGATGAGATATTTCCATATGTGATAAAATGCTTAATATTTCCAGAATTTGCAAATAAAACTCTAAAGTTCCTTTGAAATAAAAAAACAAATCATATGCACAAACATTGCATGCATCATATGCATAAGCAGGTTTTGTTTCTGGTCCCTTGCCCTGTGGTCTAACTCTGTGTCCTTCATTTGTTTTTAAGACAAGCTGACTCACCGGTACTACACTAAATCCAATATTTCAAGACCATGGATTCACGAAGCAGGCGCTGTGACGTCCACCCTACACCAGAAATTGAAATTCGTGAAAAACAAGAAGCTGGTGGTGGTAGGGGGAGAAAGGGCTCTCCTGTTAGCCATTTGTCTTCCTTCTCTTATATAGATGCTGAGGTTGAAGTTGGAACTCCTTTCCAAGCTTTATCTATTGCTGAGCCTATTGAGAAGAGAACTCCTTCATTTGCTTCCTACAAAGATGCAAAGCTGGCCATTGAGCGTGGTGCAACCACTGGTTTAGGAAAAATGATTGAGTTAAAAGACAACGAGTCCCGGGCTGGCATAGGTTTTTCTTCTGGTACTTTCAACAAGCAAGGGTTATTCAAGAGTGGAGGTTTCATCCACACTGGTCTAGATGAGGAGGCTGCTGTCGTTTTAGAAGAAGATACAGAGGATTCTGGCAATTTCGTCATCCCTGGAGGGGTCTGCAACAATTGGGTCGCCGTGGATATTCCAACAGTTGTCCATAAGTCAACGTAATGATCACTTTGTTTAAAAACCCTTCTCCCATGCCAAAAGGAGGAGTGATAACATTGTTGGCAACATAAATACAATGATATTTTCATTCAATAAATTCATGTTAAATGTTTGTTTTTCCCATTTATTTTCCCTTTTTGTTTTTGCATGAAATTGGTGATCACATAAAACCTCAAAATGGAATAAAATCAATCTTTTCATCTGCATAATGATTTGCCTTGTTTGAATTCTAAATCTTTTCATATCCAAAATCATTATGCAGGTTGATTTCTAAACCCATTGAACATAATGACCCAACACCATCCCCTAATTTTGAATTCCCTATATTTGAGGCAGAGGAAGATGATGTTGAAGAGATTCTTGATGAGATCACCCGGCTACTTGAGCATGAAGAGAAGATCATTCAGTCGCATCTTGAGAATCTGGAAACAGTCAACTTGGGGTCTGAAGATTGCGTGCGAGAGGTAAAGATTGGGGCACTTCTGGAAGAATCTGTTAAGAAGGGGTTGATTAAGTTGCTACGAGAATATGTCGACGTCTTTATTTGGTCGTATGAAGACATGCCTGGTCTAGATACTGATATTGTGCAACATTTCCTACCTCTAAAGCCCGAGTGCATGCCTGTAAAGCAGAAGCTCAGAAGAACTCATCCTGATATGGCAGTGAAGATCAAAGAGGAAGTTCAAAAGCAAATTGATGCGGGGTTCCTGGTGACTTCTATATATCCTCAATGGGTGGCCAATATTGTGCCCGTGCCTAATAAAGATGGAAAAGTCCGGATGTGTGTGGACTATAGAGACTTGAATAAAGCTAGTCCGAAAGATGATTTCCCTCTACCACATATTGATATGTTGGTAGACAATACAGCTAAAGTCAATGTCTTCTCGTTTATGGATGGATTTTCCGGATATAAACAAATTAAAATGGCACCCGAGGATATGGAGAAGACAACATTCATCACACCTTGGGGAACATTCTGTTATCGAGTGATGCCCTTCGGTTTGAAGAACGCCGGAGCCACGTATCAACGAGTTATGACCACCTTGTTTCATGATATGATGCACAAGGAGATTGAGGTATATGTTGACGATATGATTTCTAAGTCAAGAACGGAAGTTGAACATGTAGAGCATTTGTTGAAGCTTTTCCAGCGTTTGAGGAAATATAAGCTTCATCTGAATCCCAACAAGTGTACATTTGGAGTCCGTTCTAGCAAGTTATTGGGCTTCATTGTTAGTGAAAGAGGTATTGAGGTTGATCCTGCAAAGGTCAAAGCAATACAAGAGATGCCTGCGCCCAAAACTGAGAAGCAAGTCCGAGGTTTTCTTGGCCGCTTGAATTATATCTCCAGATTCATATCCCACATGACTGCCACATGTGCGCCTATATTCAAGCTCCTCTGGAAAGATCAGTCCCATGATTGGACCGAGGATTGCCAGAAAGCTTTCGACAGTATTAAAGAATATTTGTCTAAGCCTCCGATTCTGTCTCCGCCTGTAGAGGGAAGACCTTTGATCATGTATCTGACTGTTCTTGAAGACTCGATGGGTTGTGTCCTTGGTCAGCAAGACAAATCAGGGAAGAAGGAGTATGATATTTACTACCTGAGTAAGAAGTTCACTGATTGTGAGTCTCGATACTCAATGCTTGAAAAGACATGATGTGCTTTGGCTTGGGCTGCTAAGCGCTTACGCCAGTATATGATAAATCATACGACTTGGTTGATATCCAGAATGGATCCAATCAAGTACATCTTCGAGAAGCCTGCTTTAACAGGGAGAAAACCGTTGGCAGATGTTGTTATCTGAGTATGATATTGAGTATCGAGTTCAGAAGGCTATTAAAAGTAGTATCTTGGCTGACCATTTGGCACATCAGCCTATTGAAGATTAATAGTCAGTTCAGTATGACTTCCCGGATGAGGAAATTCTGTATTTGAAAGTGAAAGATTGCGATGAGCCTAAACTTGATGAAGGGCCAGATCCTGGTTCCAGATGGAGTATGGTGTTTGATGGCGCTGTAAATCAGTATGGAAATGGTATTGGGGCCGTGATTATTACTCCTAAGGGCGCGCATATTCCTTTTACAGCAAGGCTAACTTTCAAATGCACGAATAATATGGCTGAGTATGAGGCCTGTATTATGGGATTGGAGGAATGTATTGATCTAAGGATCAAGCTACTTGATGTATATGGTGATTCGGCCCTCGTTGTTAATCAGATTAAGGGTGAATGGGAAACGAATCAGCCTGGCCTCATTCCATACAGAGATTATGCGAGGAGAATTTCAACGTTCTTTACTGAGGTTGACTTCCATCATATTTCTCGAGATGAGAATTGGATGGCAGATGCTCCTGCTACGCTTGCTTCAATGATTGTGGTTAAATTGTGGAATGAAGTCCCTAATATCACCGTGATGCGCTTGGACATACCAGCTCATGTATTTGCAGTAGAAGAAGTAAAAGATGATAAGTCGTGGTATTATGATATGAAGTGTTTCCTTCAGAGCCAGATTTACCTGCCTGGGGCATCTGTAAAAGATAGGAAGACTTTGAGGAGATTGTCAGGCAGTTTCTACCTCAATGGCAAAGTGCTTTACAAAAGAAATTTTGACATGGTTCTGCTCAGATGCGTGGATAGACACGAAGCAGACCTGTTGATGACTGAGGTCCATGAGGGTTCATTTGGTACTCATTCCAATGGACATGCCATGGCTAGAAAGATGTTGAGAGCAGGCTACTATTGGCTGACAATGGAGTCTGACTGCTGCAAATTTGTGATGAAATGCCACAAGTGTCAGATTTATGCTGATAAGATTTATATTCCCCCGACACTTTTGAATGTGATCTCATCACCATGGCCTTTCTCCATGTGGGGAATTGACATGATTGGCATGATAGAGCCGAAAGCGTCCAATGGATACAGATTTATTCTCGTAGCAATTGATTACTTCACCAAGTGGGTTGAAGCGGCGTCGTATGCAAATGTGACCAGGCAGGTGGTCGTGAAGTTTATCAAGAATCAACTCATATGCCGATATGGTGTTCCAGATAAGATCATTACTGATAATGGATCTAACTTGAATAACTAGATGATGAAAGAGCTGTGTAGTGAATTCAAGATTGCACATCATAATTCTTCTCCGTACAGACCCATTATGAATGGGGCTGTTGAAGTTGCTAACAAGAATATCAAGAAAATTATCCAGAAGATGGTTGTTACGTACAAAGATTGGCATGAGATGTTGCCATTCGCTTTGCATGGCTATCGTACATTTGTCCGCACTTCAACAGAGGCAACCCCTTTCTCTCTTGTTTATGGCATGGAGGCGGTACTCCCAGTAGAGGTGGAGATCCCATCAATGAGAGTCTTGATGGAGGCCAAGCTGACTGATGTTGAATGGGTTCAGAGTCGTTATGACCAGCTGAACTTGATAGAAGAAAAGAGATTGACTGCCATGTGCCATGGTCAGTTATATCAGCAGAGGATGAAGAAAGCTTTTGATAAGAAGGTCAAGCCTCGTGTGTTCCGAGAAGGTGACCTTGTGCTCAAGAAAGTTTTGTCTTTCGCGCCCGATTCCAGGGGCAAGTGGACTCCGAACTATGAGGGTCCGTATGTTGTTAAGAGAGCCTTTTCAGGCGGTGCTTTGATACTTACAACTATGGATGGGGAGGATTTCACTCGTCCTGTTAATTCAAATGCAGTCAAGAAATACTTCGCCTAAAAAATAAAAACTAAATAGCTCGCTAAGTTGAAAACCCAAAAGGGCGGCTTAGGCAAAAATGAGCGTCTCGGTGGATTGAAAACTCGAAAGGGCGATCCAGGCAAAAGTTAGAGACACAAAAAATATATAATAATGATATATGTATCCCGCTAGATTGAGTACCTCATCCTGGGGCAATCTAGGCAAAAATTAGGGATTTGGCAAGTAACTGCATCCTGACAAGACTTTGTTCTACAACTGTCGTCTGTCAGAGATCCTTGCTCATTATCAGCCAAAGCTTCAATGTAGCCCTTTTCCAATATATATCACCAATTTCAAGTTTTTAAAGATCTATAGAGTCTTGCCATTCGCAGACTACCATTCTATCAAATAAATTTGAGCCTTTTATCCAATTATTGGCACTCTTATCTGTTTCTATTCAACAAATGTTTTGCATGTTTTGATTAAGAAAATATCATTGTTTTAAACGATTAAATTTTTTATAATTTGTTTTTAAACAAAGTGAACATTCACAATGACGAAAGGATACTTAGGAGATCCTCAGTGCTCTCCCAAGGGTGGTACGATCCCCAACAGGGTAAGATTTTTGTCCATATTCCTGGCATGACTGTATCTCCTCCCTCCGGAACCCCTTGTGGTTTATCCTACCAAGTGTATTGCTTGTTGAGAGTCACCTCTCTTCCCTTCAGTAGAGTAGCAATCTTTCTTCCTCAGCAACTTGGATCTCTTTGGGCAAGAGCGGTATTTGGTGGTTGATCCCGATAAATCCTTTATCTCCTCGGATAGATTCCCCAGTAGAGTTGTTGGTGTGGTGGACCTTGTCTGTGATAACTCTCGTCCCCAGCTGGAATGATTGATGATTCATCCCCTGTAGAGTCCTTTGCTTCCTGGTATCTCTGATCCCCAGCAGATTGGATACTCTCCGGTGAACTTGGCTTTCTCCCTTGAGATGTAGTACCGGGTGGTTGATTCCTGGACCTGGTTGTGTTAAATATGTCTGTTTGTCAACATACATCATATATAAACCACGCGCATACATGCATAATTATAACATTCAGATATTCATGTTGCATTCTTTGCCATATATCGTTGTTTGCTGTCTCCTGCTATTTGGTGATATACTTCCCCAAGCAGACGTGTGTGTTTGATCTCTCCATATAGAGTCATCTCCATAGGCAGAAAGCGTCTATCCTTTCTTCCATATTCCCCACCGGGTTATATCCTCGTGGATGTTGATTGTTTTTGTTCCTTCCTAACACATATACTGGGATGGTTTTCCCCATTGAGTTATATCCTCACCGAGACAAGTCTTGATTTGGTGTGCCTATCTAGTTTGATCCTAGATCGGTCTCTTGAGACTCTTTTCCTGTTTCCCCGTGGTAAATGAATAATGGCTTAATAATTAGTAATTATCATCCCCGGCGGAGTCTGTGTTTCTCTACCCTCATACCGGTAGTTGTAAACCCTATTTCTTCCCTTTTTGTAGAGTAACTATTTTTGCTCATCTTTAATTGGTGACAGTTATCTTCATCCAATATTCGGTGATGATATCCCCTCATCTGTTTGGATAATTGCCCTGATTACGCAATTTATCCCCAGCGGGTCATCTCTCGTCTACCTTGTTGTTGTTGGTAATGATTGTTTCTCCCCTAAATTGGTCATCATTATATACCTAGTTTCGGTATCCCGATGCCTTTTATTTTCGGTCGATTTATCCTTTATTAACCCAGTAACCGGTTGTGGATAATCGTCCATGCGAGTATATTATCTACGTTCTGAAGGTAATATATAGTATATCTCATGCACTCTCGGGTCTGAAGCCTTTTGTTCTTCCCCAGTTGAGTAAGATTCGTATCCCCTTTGTGGAGTCGAATATCCATCCTGTAATCGAGTTTGCTTTTAGCCCTCTTTTGGATGATGAGTGTTTTGGGAATATTCCCCAATTCACGCCTTGGTTGGTCACCTATTATATGCCCAGTAACCGGTATCCCTGGTGTTCCTTCCTCTCTGCTCCCTATTATGACTTTTTGTCCCCTGTGGAGTCAGAATCCCTGAGTTGAAGTATACCTTTTAGGTTTTCCTCAGACGTTTTGAAGTTTTGATATCTCTCACCCTTATACCGGTCTTGAATATTCATCTCTTCCTGAGCATGTTGTATCTCTCACCCTTATACCTGGCGTTCAGATCACATGTCTCCTTGAGCTTATTACCCAGTAACCGGTAATACCTCGCCCCGCTGCTTCCCCAGGAGTGTCCTTGTGGACATCCCCAGCGAAGTCCCTTAGTGGATTGTTTTCATCCGGATTTTATCCGAAGTATCCGCTGTGGATAGTTTTTTTGCTGTATTGGCATATTCCCCAATACATGCATCTTCGAGTCAGCTTGAGTCTTTCCATTGGATCTTTTCCCTTTGGAATTCGGTTCCCCACGCTTTGAGTCGTGACCTGCTCGCGCATTTTTATCCCTTTTCTATCCCCAGGAGAGTCCCCAGGGTCTTGGTTCCATGGAGTGAATTGCTCATATGGATTATCAATGGCTTCTGATTTCTTTGCTTTTGTGGACACATATCTCCACAGAGTGCTACCATTTTTCATACCTACATTTGCATCATGAGGTCTCTTAGGGACCAAAATTCGTCTCTTTGTTATTATTTAAGCTCATTCTACCCCGTCGAGACGAAGATTTTAACCTTCACTTCTCCGGCTAGAATGACCTTAAATAGGGGCATCTGTAAGACCTCAATTTTGACCCTAAGATCCCTCATGGCATCATAACATTACCTTTGCATTGCCTCAAGGATCTTTAGCATCTTGGTTCCCTTTGCCTTTGGGTGGGATTCCTTGTGATTGGTTTGAGATCACCAAGCATGCTTGAATTATACATCATTGTTTCTCTTACTTTTGTTTACTAACCAAAAGCACAAAAATGTGTCACTAACATCTTTTGTTTGAAGCTTGAGTATCATCCAAGACACTTTGTGGGTTCTATTTAGATGATCGGTCAACACAAGGAAATGGCTTGAGATACTTCCAACAGGTTCAAATGGGGTCTATTCGTCAGTCAAAACGTTAATCTTGAAGGAGAAAAAGTTTGTTCATGAGTTGTCATGCTCGCTAGGTGAGCAAAATGGGTCGCTTAGCGAGTCCCAAGAAAAGCCACCAGAATCACCTACGCTCAGAGGAATTTCTTGAACTGTCATGCTTGCTAGGCGAAGCCCACGTGTTTAAAAAAAACGAAAAACGAAATAAATAAATAAATAAATAATTAATTAATTAAATAAATAAATAAATAAAATATAATAGAAATTTTTTGGACTTGGGCCTCTCTCATTTGAGCCCACAGGTCCACAAAAATCAGGTTATAAATTCAGAGTTTCAGTGAAACAAAATTCCATTCTATTCCTATTACCCTGGCAGGGAAAAAGATAGTGAGAGAAGAGCTAACAGAGTTCAGAGCAACCTCCAGAGACTGAAGGGAACTCATCGGCAAAGAACCAATTCCCTCTCATATAAACCCTCAGATTGCTTTGCAAACCCAACCGGGCAATTCAATTTCATTCGATCTCTCCTGTCAGGTTTGCCTTATTCCCATTACTATATGCTTTTAATTTGAATGCTCTGAATGTATGAGGTATTATGGGTGAATTTGATACCCTTTTGATGCATGTGTTTGACAAGAGGTTTAGGCCTCCCACCCTTGGTTGCTTTTTGTGAGCTTTTTGTGAATTTTAATGGCATGATTCATGTGGTTACATTTTGATTTGGGGGCAACTCTTGATTACCCTATCTTGTTTCTCTAACCTGTTTGTTGAGTTTTTTTGTGAGGGCTCACATGACTCTTGCAGAGATGGTCTGGTGTTCCACTTTATTTGTGGGATACCACCTGGAGGTTTATTCCGATTACCTGTACTGACTCACTTTCTTTGATGGTGCTAGCTTGAGAGATCTTTGGGTTTCTTATCTCTTTAATTGCTGTTACTTCGGATCTTCATCCGTACGGTAGATCTCTCGATTCCTTTACTTTTCCTGCATGTTACCGATTTCTTAGGTTTCGTATAGCCTCTCGTGGCATGTCATTTAAGGTAGCGCGGTTCCTTCATCTAGGACTGCCTTTTTGCATGAGCATCCCTAAACACCCCAAACTCATTGATTTTTCTTCTCCTAAGAACACGTTATCTCCTTCTACTACAGGCGAGTAAGTCTCCAAAGGTCGAGCATCCGGTAGATTGCGTAGTAACGTCGTTCACCCCAAAACACAACCCTTACCCCATAGGTGGTCGAACTACGTTTTGCTCTGATTTTCATCCCAAATGAGATACGTAGGCATAAGACACGATGTCTTAGCGAGCACACTCCTCTTTAACCCATAGGTAGCCGAGCTACGAAGACTCTGATTCTCAGATTCAGATGAGATACGTATGCAGTGGATGCGACGTCCGTGCGAGTCATTTTCTTTTGACCCTTCTTTTAGTAAGTAGTACAATAGATAAACATACACGCTTTTCTCATCCCTTCAATCATGTTTGCACAAATAAATTTTCAAAAAAAAAACAACAACCTTTGCAACAAATGTGAAAAGGGCTCCCTAGGAGTACCTAGGATGCTTTGGGTGCCTAATACCTTCCCATTGCATAACAAACCCCCTTACCCAGATCTCTAACATTTTTACTAGTTTTTTATTCGATAAAACTTTTAGGTTTTTGTTCGCTTTTTAACCATTCCTTTGGATACATAGAAGTGCGGTGGCGACTCGACTTGTATGATTTACCTTGGATTTAGTCAATATCTCTAATGGTAACGAATACCCCGCTACAACGACCAGTAGAATGTTGGAGCTTCTGGTTCTGTCTTTCTTTGATCAGAATAAGAACTTCTTGGACGTACTCCTTTCTTAACGGCGTCTGATCCGTTAATACTTTGTATCTGACATACGTTTGTATCTGATATATGATCAGAGTCCTTCATAACTGTTCAGAGTCCTGCGTGAATGTTCAGAGTGCTGCATACTTAGAAAAAATCTCGTTCGAGTGCCATTTTTGGTTTCATCCTTTGTTATCATCAAAATCTTAGAAATCTTTTGTAGAACCAGTTTTGTTCTTACAATCTCCCCCTTTTTGATGATGACAAAACAATTTAATTTAGAGATGGAACATTTTCAGAAAAGAGTCTTAGATCAGATTTTTAGTGAGCTCCCCCTGAGTTAGATTTGGGAGTTCAGAAGTTCTTACCGGACCTTCCATGATTTGGTGTTTCTAGTTACTTTCCTACATATCTTTAAGTCATAATGTTTGCAGAGTTTGAAAGGAATTAGATATGTTTTCATCAGAGTTGTTTTTAGTTCTCCCCCTTTTTGTCAGAATAAAAAAGACTTAGCAAAAAATATTAGCAAAAGGTTGATATTGACAAGTAACATTTACAGAAGCCAGAAACGCAGAAAGCAAACATGGAAACAAAAAGCAATAAGCAGAGCAGATAAAACAACAAGCAAATCATAAAGAGCAAAGAAAATCCTAGGTGCCTAAGGGTTTGGAGGTGGAGGCATCCTCTGGAGCAGCTGGGACAGCATGTTCTGAATGTTGACATTGACATAATCATGTTGGTCCAGTCTGGCTCGAACTACCTATTGTTCTTTCTGTAGCTCTTCAAGGGTCTTCAGGACTAGAGGGACGAAGGTGGAGGACTCCCCATGAGTCAGTGCATCGTTTCTGACTCTGGCAGCAGACTCTTCAGCAAGACGGGTTGCTTCTTCAGCGGCAGCTTTGGTTTTTGCCTCAGCTTCAGCAGCAGCAGCAACATCAGCAAGAGCTTTGGCTTCAGCTTCTTTGATCTTCTGAAGTTCTTCTTGCCTTTCTTTCTCTTCAACTTCCTTTCTTGAACGCTCCTCAGCTTCTCTGGCTAGACGCTCCTGGAGTCTGATCTCAGCGTCTCTGAGGAAGTCATTGCGGACTTGTTCAGAGAGGCCTTTCAACTTGAAGGCTTCAGAAGTCATCCAACTAATCACTATGTTCCAGTGAGTCCTTACAGCGGAGGGATCATCACTGATGCCAGAGTTAATGGTCAGAGACTTGACCTTATCAACTGAAGCTTCTACAAACACCTTAATTGCTTCCTCAAGGGTCAGAAGGGTGGTTTCTAGTTCAGAGGCTTGGGATGGAGAAGTGAGGGGGCTTAAGTTAAGAGTGGGAGTTGGTGGGTCAGCGGAGGTAGTTGGTTGGGGTGTTTCAGAGTGTTGTGGTTGGGATGGTTGTGATTCAGAGTGGATTGGTTCGGATGATGCAGGGTTAGAGGTGGTTGTGTTTGGGTTTTCTGGGGGTGGAAAGGTAACTTCTGGTTCAGGGTTAGAGTGTGTTGGCTGTTGAGAGGCCAGAGCACGGTTTCGAAGCTGAGCCAGAGTTGGGGAGTGAGGGTCAGAGGGTTCAGTGTCAGATGAGAGGGTGTAGTAAGGTGGGGATTATGGAGATGGTGATGAGGAGGGTGAAGTGGTTTCGTTCAACATTTCTGCTTCTGAAACAGGTAGAGATGTGGTGGCAAGATTTAATTTTTGAGAAGGTTGGTTAGAGGGTCTTGAGGTTGAGGGAGGAGTTTTAGAGGTTTTGTATATGGGCGAAGGTTAAGGGAGTAAGGAAGCAACTAGTTTAATTTATACAGAAGGAGGGAGAGGTACAGACTTACCAGGTGATCCAACCAGAGGTACTGGAGGTCTTAATCCATATGGTTCTTCCAGCTTTGTTCTCTTTGCCTGCTTTGCCTTCTCAGATGGTTCTCGTGTCCTCTTCATGAAATCTGAAGGAAATTCGGGCAGCCAGTCTAAGGAGAAATCTGAGATGTCTACTCCTTGTTTGCGCAGATCATCTAAATAGTACATGACTACCTCTGGAGGGTCGATCTTTGAGAACAGATAGAGTCCATTTGGGATCTCCCTCTGATCTTTAAGTGCTTCCCAGGAGGTGTCCAAAGTTGGTTTGACTCTTACTTGATTAATAATTCCCATTCTCTTCAGATTGCGGGCGTTCAGAGGTCTTCCAGTATCTATCATCACGTCTTCCATGAGTCTGAACTGTATCAGATGGTCCACAAGGCCACTTTCAATCAGTACATCAGATATAAGTCTCCCTAGAGGAATGTAATTTCTTATCTTCATGTTGTTTCTGGTATCTTTCACGGAGTCTCTGAGATATTTGAAGAGGAGTGCAGGAAGGCAGAGCTTCAGACCCTTGTGTATGCAGTAAAGAAGGCATTTCTGGTATGTGTCGATGTAATTTGAGGAGTTTGAGGTTGGGCGGTGATGGATGGTGCCTAAGGTGATCTTCAGCCATACCCGGAGGTTCTGATGCAGTTCCTTGTTCTTGGAATGCTTGCCTTCATCACTCTGTTGAAAAATTGTAGGGTTTATCTCATGGGACAGATACTTTGCCTTAGGATTGATGTTGTATATGCATCTTCCTCCAGTCTTCTCCATGCCCAGAAGGGCAACAATTGATTTTTCTGTGATGACTATCTTGACTCCCATAACATAGGAGACAATGTAGTGATCGTCAGCGTCAGCGAACCTTCAGAATTCTTTTACCAGATTTGTGTAGACTGGGCCATAGAGACGTTGAAAGTAGTTTTCCCACCCTTGCTTCTTCAGTTCACCAGTGAGGTCGAAACCATTTCTTCTCATGTTGTCAAAATCCACCAAGGTTTCACACAACACTTCCAGCTTTTCAAACGGAGTTGCGAGATGAATATGAGGCTCATGATCAAGAATGTGAGGTTCTTTGTAAATGGGAGTGGAAACGACGCCGGTGACTGCTGGGTTTTGATGGCTTGAACTTGGAGCTTGCTCATTTGAGTTCATATGTTGAGAGAAGTTGTACACAGACTGTTGTTGAGAATCCATGAAGATCGTTGATGAACTTGATGTGAAGGTTGAAGAACTTGAGTAACACTGCATAAATGCCTTTGAGAGAGAGAGGAAAAAGCTCATAAATGAAGTTTAATCCCAAAATTAACACACTGCTCGAGGAGATCTCAAGAGACTGTTTCTTGATTAATGCTAGACAGCTGTCTAGAAGTTCCAAGGTCGGACGCATGATGCTCCACGTGTTTCTTTATCTGATCTTCAGGAATACCAAAGGGTTGGTTCTCTCAAAGATTTGAAGATCCTCTAGTTGATTCTTCATCCAGAGCATCTGAGTAGTGCATAATGATGCTGAAATATATTCTGCTTCTACAGTGGACAAGGCTATGGTTGATTGTCTTTTGCTGGCCCAGGATATCAAATTCTTTCCCAAGAGCTGACAATTTTCAGATGTACTTTTACATTCCATTCTGTCCCCTGCGTAATCTGCATCACAATAACCAGAAAGTCTATACTCTGATGTTTTCTCATACATCAGGCCCATGTTAGGAGTTCCTTTCAGATATCTGAGTATTCTTTTAACAGCTGTTAAATGAGATTCTCTAGGTTTTGATTGGAATCTGGCATAGAGACAAAAACTAAACAGAATATCAGGACGTGTAGCAATCAGATAGAGAAGAGAGCCTATCATACCACGATAGAGCTTCTGACTAACTTCTTTTTCCAAAATGCAAGTTGGATGCATGGGTGTCTTAGCAGGTTTGCATTCCGCCATTTCGAATTTCTTCAGAATATCTTTTATGTATTTACTTTGATGAACATAGGTGGCTTCTGAAGCTTGATTGATTTGAATTCCTAGAAAGAACTTTAGTTCTTGCATTAAGCTCATTTCAAATTCTGCCTGCATTAGGTTAGAGAATTCTTGACATACATAGGGGTTAGCTGAACCAAAAATGATGTCATCAACATATATCTGGCATATCATGAGGTCATTATTAATGTTTTTACAGAAGAGTGTAGAGTCAACTTTCCCTCTGATAAAATCATGTTCCAGAAGAAAATTACTTAGCCTTTCATACTAAGCTCTAGGAGCTTGTTTTAGTCCGTATAAAGATTTCTTAAGTTTAAAAACATGTTCTGGACAAATTGAATTTTCAAAGCCTGGAGGTTGATTGACATACACTTCTTCTAATATATAGCCATTAAGAAATGCGCTCTTGACATCCATTTGATATAGTTTGATAGAATGATTTACAGCGAAAGAAACAAGTAAGCGAATAGATTCTAACCTGGCGACTGGGGCAAAGGTTTCATTGTAGTCAATGCCTTCTTGTTGACTGTACCCTTGAGCCACCAGTCGAGCTTTATTTCTGACGACTTCACCTTTCTCATTTAGCTTGTTTCTAAACACCCTTTTGGTTCCAATAATGTGAGTGCCTTTGGGTTTAGGAACAAGATCCCAGACGTCATTCTTTGAGAATTGATCTAGCTTTTCCTTCATGGCTAGAACCCAGTCGTCATCTTGAAGTGCCTCATCATAGGAAGTAGGCTCGATCAGAGATACTAGTCCCAGAGGGGTTTCTTCAGGTACCTTGAAGGTTGACCTAG
This sequence comes from Lathyrus oleraceus, assembly GCF_024323335.1. Lineage (NCBI taxonomy): Eukaryota > Viridiplantae > Streptophyta > Magnoliopsida > Fabales > Fabaceae > Lathyrus > Lathyrus oleraceus. The sequence continues at coordinate 507,794,627 of NC_066584.1, read as the reverse complement.
TTCGGATAGGTTCATCCTTGTTTCCCAGAATCAACTCTTCAGATATGTTGGGGCGACTTTTAGATTTCTTTTGGATCGCTGGGGCTTTAGTTCCTTCTGAACTTTGTATATCAGATATTTCTGGTGCTTTGATCTTCTCTTCAGAACCTGCAAGAGTAATCTCCAGATCTGCAAGTTTCTCAACTAGCTTTGACTTTTCAGGGTCAAGCTTATCATCAAATCTGACGTGAATTGATTCTTACACAATTTTGGTTTCTGTATTGTATACTCTGTAGCCTTTAGAGCGTTATGAGTATCCTAACATAATACCTTTTTGTGCTTTTGAATCAAACTTGTTCAGATGTTCTTTAGTATTCAGAATAAAGCAAGAGCATCCAAAAGGATGAAAGTAAGAAATGTTGGGTTTTCTTCCTTTACACAGTTCATAGGGAGTCTTTTCCAGAATAGGTCTTATGGAGATTCTATTCTGAATATAACACGTTGTATTTACTGCTTCAGCCCAAAAGTGCTTAGCCATATTTGTTTCATTGATCATGGTTCTGGCCATCTCTTGGAGTGTCCTATTCTTCCTTTCTACAACTCCATTTTGTTGTGGAGTTCTAGGACAGGAGAAATCATGGGATATTCCATTAGAGTCAAATAATTCTTCAAAAAAATTATTTTCAAATTCTCCACCATGATCACTTCTGACTCTGATGATTTTAGAGTCACATTCGTTTTGCACTTTGGAACAGAAGCTAGTGAATACAGAGTGAGACTCACTCTTGTGCTTTAAGAATTTTACCCATGTCCAGCGACTAAAGTCATAAACAATAAATAGTCCATATTTCTTCCCATTGACTGATGTTGTTTTAACAGGACCAAACAAATCAATGTGAAGAAGTTCCAGAGGCTTAGAGGTAGAAACAATATTTTTCTTTTTAAAAGATGATTTTGAAAATTTTCCTTTCTGACATGCTTCACATAGAGCATCTGAAGAAAACTTCAGCTTGGGTAGACCTCTGACTAACTCGAGTTTATTTAGCTGAGATATCTTTCTCATGCTAATGTGGCTCAAGCGTCTATGCCATACCCATTGCTCTTCATGAACAGACATTAAACATTTTACATTTTGTTCTTTTAAATCTGAAAGATTTATTTTATAAATATTGTTGTTCCTCTTGCCAGTGAATAGGACTATTCCATTGTTCTGATTAATTGTTTTACATGTTTTTTTATTGAAGATTACGTCTTACCCGTTATCACTTAATTGACTTATTGATAACAGATTATGCATTAATCCTTCTACATAGAGAACATCAGATATAGAGGGAAGAGTACCATTACCAATAGTTCTGGAGCCTCTGATCCTTCCTTTCTGAGTTCCTCTGAAACCTACGAATCCAGCATCTTTAAGTTCCAGGTTTTAGAACATATACTTTATTCCCGTCATGTGTCGCGAGCATCTAGAGTCCAGGTACCATGACTGGTGTTTTAACTCTGCTGCATAAGATATCTGCAACATAAACAATCTTATCTTTTGGGTCCTTTGTTATTAGTTTTCCTAGAGTTTCTTAACACTTTGGGTTTTCTAGCATTATCAAAGCGTTGTGCTTGTGTATGTGTATAGTGATAGGAAAATGGAGATTTAGGTTTGTCATTAGTAGAAGTTTTATCTTCACTAGGATCATACCCAATTCCTCTTTTGTTGTTCTGACTGACCCCATAAATCATGGATGCCATTTTGCTTCTCTCTATCCCATTCTTCAGAAACTTTTGAAAAGATTTTTCATATTCATAAATTACTGTGTTTGAAGTTTGTGGAGCTTGAGATAACGCTTCTTCAAGTTTTGAGCATTGTTTATTTGTGGAATCTCTTTCTAATGTCAAGGTTCGGTTTTCACCTTTTAGTTCTGAAACTGTTATCTCAAGTTTACCACATTCTTCGAGGGTTTCTTCAAGCACCTCTTTTACAGCTTTAAATTTTTGTTCAAGTTTCTGATATGAGTTTAGAGTTTCAGATAGGCATGATTCAAGGTCAGAGCGAGAAAGATCAGAAAATACCTCTTCGGATTCAGATTCTCCATCTGAAGTATTCCTGGAGGTGGTAGCCATGAGTGCCACATTTGCCTGTTCATCAGAGTCTGATTCTGATGAGTCAGATCCACTGTCATCCCAGGTAGCCATCAGTCCCTTTTTGGTTCTGAAGGAACTTTTCTTGAAGTTCTCTTTTCTGGAGCTTTCTTTCTTCAACTTGGGACATTCGTTTCTGTAATGACCTGTTTCCTTACATTCATAGCAAGTTATATCTTTGTTAGATTTACCTTTTGAAGTTGGTTCTGATCGATCTCCTTTGGATCTTGGTCTTCTGAAGTTATTATTCCTTTTTCTCCAGAGTTGTTTTACTCTTCTGGTTAAAAGGGATAATTCTTCCTCATCGTCAGAGTCTTCCTTTTCAGAGTCATCAATGTCTTCTTCTTTAGCCTGGAAGGCTTTGTTCCTATCAGACTTGCGTCTTTCTGATATGGACTTTAGTGCTACAGACTTGATCTTCTTCTGAGGCTCATCTTCCTCCAGTTCTATCTCGTGACTTCTGAGTGAACTGACGAGTTCTTCAAGGTTGATGTTGTTCAGATCCTTTGATAGTTTTCAGGCTATGACCATAGGTCTCCATTTCTTTGGCAAGCTTCTGATGATCGTTTTGACATGGTCTGCAGTTGTATATCCTTTATCTAGCACTCTGAGTCCTGCAATTAAAGTTTGGAATCTAGAAAACATTACCTCTACAGCTTCATCGTCCTCCATTTTGAAGGCTTCATATTTCTGGATTAGAGCTAGAGCCTTTGTTTCTTTGACTTGAGAATTTCCTTTGTGAGTCATCCTCAGGGAGTCAAGTATTTCTTTAGTTGTTTCCCTGTTGGTGATTTTTTCATACTCATTGTAGGAAGTAGCATTGATAAGTATCGTTCTGGCTTTGTGATGGTTCTTGAATTCACGCTTCTAATCATCTGACATTTTGCTTCTGGGAATAGCAACTCCAGCATCTGTCACAGGTGGTGTGTAGCTGACTGTGACAATGTCCCAGAGATCAGCGTCATAGCCCAGAAAGAAATTTTCAATTCTGTCTTTCCAATAATCAAATTTCTCTCCATCAAAGACTGGAGGTTTAACGTTGTAACTATCTCTTTCATTGGTGTTGGCCATAGTTTCTCACTCTGGATATCTCTACATTGTTAAGTGTTTGATTAGAAAATCAATAACAGAGTCGAAATTCTGATACCAACTGAAGGTGAGAAAAACAAGAAAGGGGTGTTTGAATTGTTTTGGAAATAAAATCTTTTTCAAAGAATAAGAACACACAGAATTTTATACTGGTTCGCTTAGAAAACAAAGCTAATCCAGCCCACCCGGCCAAGGTGATTTCGCCTTCAAAAAGGACTTAATCCACTAATCTTGAAAGATTACACAACCAATCGTCTAAGAGAATAATCTCTTAGCCCTCTCAAGTATACAGACTGCGCAGAGTCACTGGGGGAACAACAATAAGTTAAGCAAAATAGAATATTAATGTAAAGCGCTTCTAAGAGTAAGCAAGTATTACAGAAAAGTGTTAGAACAAGAGTTTTTCACGTAAAAGCAGCAACTCGTGAAAAATGAGAGAGTGAATGAAGTTTTTGTGCGTCGCAGATGTGTGTCTCTCTAGTGAGGTAAACTGTCCTTTATATAGTAGTTGAGAAGGACCGTTGGAGTGATGACAGAATCTTGGTCTTTGATGAGTATTCAATGTCATTACTTCTGTGTTTCTTTCTATAACCATTTTGTCTCCCTTTTAAATTCTTTCTTAAACTACTTCCTTTCCATAGTCAGAAGTATTTTCGTTATGCTTTTTGGACTTGGGAATCTTTATCAGAGTCTTGATGTACCAGAGTTATTCTTCAGAGGATGATCACGTCTGACTTCATCAGAGCTTCTCAGAGTACTAGTCTTCTAAAGTATCAGAGTCTACGACCAGTAGAATGTTGGAGCTTCTGGTTTTGTCTTTCTTTGATCAGAATCAGAACTTCTTGGACGTACTCCTTTTTCAGCGGTGTTTGATCCTTTAATACTTTGTATCTGACATACGTTTGTATCTGATATATGACCAGAGTCCTTCATAAATGTTCAGAGTCCTACGTGAATGTTCAGATTCATGCATGAACGTTCAGAGTCCTGCATACTTAGAAAAAATCTCGTTAGAGTGCCATTTTTGGTTTCATCTTTTGTTATCATCAAAATCTTAGAAATCTTTTGTAGAACCAGTTTTGTTCTTACACATCATGCATCTCTTATCTCCTTAAGCAGAGTCGGGTTAGTGGTTAGTGGTTAGAACACCCAATACTCCCCCTTTTTAGCCATAATCTGACAAAGGTAAGCATCTAACCAAAAACTAAAACAAATCCATATTCATAAAGTGCAAGATCCCACACAAGGGTGCAAAATATCCTGGTCATAGACAAAAAACCACAAAAAACAAACAAAACAAAACAAGACTACAATCAGATATCTTCCTGACTATCTGAGTCAGTTGTTGCATACTCTTCTCCTTCATCTTCTTTCTCTTCATCAGCATCATCTTCACCAGCATAATCTTCATCATCAGTTCCTTCATTAGCATCACCACCCTGTACAGCTTCCTTCTTCTCCTCTTCCATCATCGCCTTTATCAATGTCTCTAATTTAATCTTTGATGCAATGCTAGGTTTGATGGAGTCGTCCATATCTTTACATGTTTCCTTCAACTGAGCAATGACACTCTTCTTGGATGTGGCAGGGCCAGGATCCTGAGAGGATGTCATAACAATGTTTGGGACATGAGTTCCTGCAAAGATTTTGTAGTAGAGTGATAAGGGAGACTCCTTTTTCTTCACACTGTCAATGGGCAGCAAAATACCAGGATGTTAATTTAAGATGATTCCACAGATGAGGGATGGAAAGCAAATGGGCATTTTTACAGCAGTAGAGAAGGCTTGTTTCAAAACTTGTTCAAAGATGTACTTTCCAAAGTCAAACGCTCTTTTTATACAAACAACAAAAATAAATTTACAAAGACCAATAGAGATTGTTGAGGTATGATTAGTGGGCACCCAATTGGCAGTACCAATCCTATGCAGGATGGCATATTTTACACTCAACTTACCCGCAGACAGCTTCCCTTTGTTTGGCCAATGTCTAACTTGCTTGGTCGTGATCTCTTTGCACACCTGATCATCAGTGACTTCCAGTTTAGCTTGAGGTTCATTTGGTCTTCCTAGAAATTTATTGATCATAGCTAGGGAGAATATTACAACATTTCCTCTCACATATACATTTCCATAGTCAGCACTCTTCGTATCATCACTTCTATCAGGGATAGCCACCACAAACTCCCTTACTAAGTTTTCATAGCAAGGTCCAAAGTGTGTGATAGTCTTCATTATCCCTGTATCTTCTATCAGTTCCATGACCTCATTACACTTAAGGGCATCCTTCCCTAATTCCCTTTCTAGGGATACCCTCCTCTGAATGACATACTTCTACCTTTCTGTATTCTTCATATAATGTAAAGAAGCATTGTCCAGTGGAGCTTTGGACCTAGTATCATGAGGTTTCTTATTTGTATATCTTTTTATAGGGGTGATATTCTAGATATCCTGTGCAACATCAAACTCAGATTCACTAGAGGAGACATTTTTCCTCTTTCTAGTAGAGGTAGCAAATTTACTCCATGACCTAGTGGGTATAATAGGAGATTTTCCTGTGGAGGGAGAATATTCAAAAGCAACAATATTTCCTTTACGTATCTTGGTAATACTAGAAGTAACAATGTTTGTAAGGGGTTCTTCATCAGAGGTAAGTTCTTCAACATTGACAACAAGCTTAACTTTCTTTTTACTTCTTCTCTCACGAGCAACATGATCAGGAACATTTTTCTCAGCTTTTTCCCTTGAGTCATTGTCAGGGCTTGGATCTTTTGCCAAAGATGTTTGAACATCTGGAAAAACATCAGAGTTTGTACTTCAATGGGATTTACAAATGCAACAAACTTCCTAAGCTCCTTATCAGTTGCACTTCTTTCTGCTTCCGTGGGATTTACAGAGTCGTCAGCATGTATACTAGGTTTTCTAAGTTCAGAACCTTTAAGCCTAGAATCTTCTTCAATAACATTCTTATCTTTATTGGGGATTATAGGTTCAGAAGACTTACCAGAAGTCTTGACAATTTTTGACACATACAGTGTAACTTTCTTCTGAGGAGAGGGATGAACCATGGACAGAGGGGCAACGTCCAGAATCAGATCCGCCAGGTTGATCATTTGAAATGGTGAATTTTCCCTAGACGATGGTGAGGAAGATCCACTGGTTTTAGCTAGGACATGCATGTGAGTGGGTGAAGAATATTGAGACATGTTAGTAGACGCTTGAGGCTGATGGAATAGGGAAATGTTTTTGAGAGAGAGATCCCATATGATTGTAGGAGAATGAGGGGTTTGAGTGGAAAAGCTAGTGAGGCTTTGTCCAAACGGGTATACAATGAGCTAAGGGTTTTAGGTAAGCGTGTCCAATGTAATGATGAGAGATATGTTCTTGTCTGACACCCAAGTTTTCCTCTTAATTTTTCAAATTGACTTGCATCCAAGGCTTTGGTCAAAATATCTGCAAGCTGATTCTCCGTGTTGACATGCTCAAGTGTTATGACTTTATCTTCAACAAGTTCTCTGATAAAATGATGCTTGATGTTAATGTGTTTAGTTCTACTGTGCTGAATAGGATTTTTAGAGATACTAATAGCACTCAAGTTGTCACAGAATAATGTCATGACATATTGTGTGACATTGTATTCTATCAACATTTGTTTCATCCATATTAATTGAGAGCAGATAATGCCTGCTGCTATATACTCAGCTTCAACAGCGGATAGGGATACGCATTTTTGTTTCTTGATGAACCATGAAATCAAATTGTTTCCCAATAAGAAACATCCTCCAGAGGTACTTTTCCTATCATCATCACTACTAGCCTAATCAGCATCACAATATCCAACTAACATAGAATTTAAATCATGGGAGTACAACAGTTCATACTCACTTGTGCCACTCACACGCTTTAGAATCCTCTTTACTTGATTTATGTGAATTACTTTGGGTTTAGCTTGATATCTAACACACACACACACCAATAGAAAAAGTTATATCTGGTTTGCTTGCTGTAAGGTATAGAAGGTTGCCAATCATGCTTCTATATAATTTATGGTCAACACTTAAGCCTTTTCATCTTTAGATAACTTCAAGTGGGTAGGTGCGTGAGTTCTTTTGTGACTAGCATTCTCCAATCCAAATTTCTTCACAATACTCTTAGCATATTTGCTTTGACACAGAAAGATGGAGTCTTTCATCTGTTTGACTTGGAGCCCAAGGAAGTATGTCAGTTCTCCTACCAAACTCATTTCAAACTCATATTACATTTTCTTGAAAAAGTGTTGGACCATTTCACCTGACATCCCTCTAAACACAATGTCATCCACATATATCAGAGCTATCATAAGTTTTCTATCCTTTTCTTTGACAAAGAGAGTTCTGCATATTCCACCCTTTCTATATCCATGATTGATGAGAAACTCAGTCAGTCTTTCATACCAAGCTCTCAGGGCTTATTTTAAACCATGCAGTGCCTTCTTTTATTTATACACATGATTTGGGAATGTAATATCAATAAATACTTTCGGTTGTTCAACATACACATCTTCATTTAAATAGTCATTTAGGAAGGCACTTTTAACATCCATTTGGAACAATTTGAACTTTAGAAGACATGTCATTCCAAGTAACAATCTGATAAACTCCAAGCGAGCAACTGGTGCAAAGGTTTCATCAAAGTCTACTCCTTCCATTCGAGTGTATCCTTAAGCAACAAGTCTTGCTTTGTTTCTGGTGACTACCCATTGTTCATCAGACTTGTTCTTGTACAGCTATCTAGTGCCAATAATATTTGTTCTTACAGGTCTTAGAACCAAATCCCACACCTCATTCCTTTTAAATTGACCAAGTTCATCTTGCATAGCATTAATCCATAACTCATCAGTCAAAGCTTCCTTGATATTCTTGGGTTCAAATTTAGAGATAAAACAGGCATTTGACACAACTTCCCTTGATTTGGTGATAATTCCTTCATTTAGTTTTCCTATAATAAGCTCTTTAGGGTGATCTTTATGAATTATTACAAAGGGCCCTTTGTTAGTTAAATCATTCTCTGTAGGTTTAGTATTATTATTTGTGTCTGCAACATCTTCTGGGACATCATTCATTGATGTTTCAACATCATCTGTGACATCAGCTTCGTTAATTGAGTCCTCCACTACAATGTTTATGGATTCCATCATTACCTTGGTTCTGGAGTTGAAGACTCTGTAAGCTTTGTTGTTTGTGGAGTACCCTAGAAAGATTCCCTCATCAATTTTAGGATCCATCTTTCTCCTCTGCTCACGATCTGCCAGAATATAACAGTTACTTCCAAATACATGGAAATATTTCACAATTGGCTTTCTTCCTTTCCATAGTTCATACAATGTGGAAGAAGTCCCAGATCTGATAGTTATTCTATTAAGAATATAGCACGCAGTGTTCATGGCTTCAGCCCATAAATGATATGGGAGTTTCTTAGCATGAAGCATGACCCTAGCACATTATTGAATGGTTCTATTTTTACGCTAAACCACACCATTATGTTGTGGGGTGATGGGTGAAGAGAAATCATGACTAATTCCTTATGAGGTGTATAATTCCTCAAACTTGTTGTTCTCAAATTCCTCCCCATGGTCATAACTAATCCCTACAATGCCACAATCCTTCTCTGTTTGAATCTTTTGACAAAGTTCTTTAAACACTTCAAATACTTCTGACTTTTCTTTAATGAAGTTCACGTATGTGAACCTAGAGAAGTCATCAACAACAACATAAGTGTACCTCTTTCCTCATAGACTTTCAACTTGAATAGGTCCCATCAAGTCCATATGAAGTAGCTCTAGACTTTTTGAGGTGGTCAGATGTTGAATCTTCTTGTGGGACATCTTTGTTTGTTTCCCAATTTAACATTCACCACAAATTCTTCCTTCATCAATTTTTAGTTTAGGAATTCCTCTGACTGCTTCCTTTGGCATCACCTTCTTCATACCTTTCAGATGTAAGTGACCAAGCTTTTGATGCCATACCTTAGTCTCTTCTTCTTTTGACATTAGGCAAGTGGAGAGATAATCGGTTTCTTGAGGAGTCCACAGAGAGCAGTTATCTTTTGATCTGGATCCCTTCATGATAGCTTCATCCTTCTCATTTGTAACCATACATTCGAATTTATTGAAGTTTACCTTGAGACCTTAGTCACATAGTTGGCTAACACTTATAAGATTAGAAGTCAGTCCTTTAAGAAGTAGAACATCATCTAGACTAGGCAATCCTGGATAGTCTAGCTTACCAATCCCATTTATTTCTCCTTTTGATCCATCTCCTAAGGTGACATAGCTAGTGGAATAAGATTTAATATTCACCAAAAATTTCTTGACACCAGTCATGTGTCTAGAGCAGTCACTATCAAAATACCAGTCCTCTCTTGTTGGTGCTCTGAGGGAGGTGTGAGCTATGAGACCTGACATACCATTCTTGGGAATCCATCTTTTCCTTGGCTTCACCATGGTTTTCTTTCTTCTGAGTTACGAAGCAGGTTTGGGATAACCATATAATTTGTAGCAGTAAGGTTTTATATGGCCAAACTTCCCACAATGATGACACTTCTATCTTTGTATCTTGCTTCCTGAGTAAACTTCTTGACACCCTTGCTGATGTTTGGACATTTTATTTGACATATGTCGTTCCAATTGTCTTTTGGGTGTAACAAAATTCATTACAGGATCTTTTCCTTTGTCCATTCCTCCTTGATCGTCATAGCCTAAACCTTGAACATTTCCATCATTCTTACCAGTTTTAAGATTTTCATCTAATACATCAGAACTACTGTTCAACATTCTTACAGATTTAGTCATATTGTCAATTCTAAAATTGAGCAGTACAACTTCCTCTTTCAGATCAGAGATGATAGAGAGATGCTCCACTTTCTCAGCCTGTAGTTGAGAAATAGTTTTCTTTTGACCTCTCCCAGTTTACAGACTTCTTCACTTCTCAAGCACAATTCTTTGTAGGATTCAGCAAGTTCTTCAAATGTTAGTTCTTCACAGTCAGAGTCTTCATCTGAGTCACAAATTCTAGTCAGGGCAGTAACCTGTTTGGTAGGTTCCACTTCTGGATCACTTTCAGAATCATCTTCTGATCAAGAGACACATAAACCCTTCTTCTGCTTTTTGAGAAATGTGGGGCATTCAACCCTTATGTGAACAAACTCTTCACATCCATGGCACTGTATTCACTTTCCTTGGTTAGTCTTTTCTTCAGTTTTGGGCCTTCTTCCAAAATCCTGATTTTTGGTGATGTCAAATGACTTGTTCTTGACATTAGCTCTTGTCTTTCAGTCCATCTTCTTCATCACTTTGTTGAATTGTCACCCAAGGAAGACAATGGCATTGGATATCCTTTCATTTGTATCCAGGTCACATTCATCTTCGAGGTCTTCAATATTAGAAACAAAGGCTATACTTTTCTTCTTTTCTGACTTTTCACTAATTCCTAACTCAAAGATTTGAAGAGATCCCATCAGTTTATCAACTTTCATGTTGTTGATATCTTGACCTTCTTCAATGGCAGTAACCTTCATGTCAAATCTCTTTGGAAGAGACCTGGGGATTTTTTTGACCAACTTGGCTTCTGACATCTTCTCCCCTATAGCACTTGAGTAATTGGCTATCTCAATGATACTCATGTGAAATTCATGAATGCTCTCATCCTTCTTCATTCTTAAGTTCTCAAACTTGGTGGTCAGAATTTGAAGTCTTGACATCTTAACCTTGGAGGTTCCTTTATGAGCAGTCTTCAAGATCTCCCAAGCATCTTTAGCAACAATGTAGTTATTTATTAGTCTAAAGATGTTCTTGTCCACTCCATTGAATAGAGAATTAAAAGCTTTGGAGTTTCCCTGAGCTAATTTGTCATCTTCATCATCCCAGTCTTCCTCGGGCTTCAGCTCTTCAGTGATCTTGCCATCTTTGTATCTAATCATTGGTTGATCTTATCCTTTGACCATAGATTTCCAAGCCTTGTTGTCCATGGATTTGATGAAATCCACCATACGTGCATTCCAGTAGTCATAGTTAGTTCCATCAAGAATGGGTGGTCTATTCACAATGCCTCATTCCTTGTCCATTGTACCAGAAAGTATCTTCCCTGAATCTCACCCAGAAACAGAGTAGGATGTCTGCTCTGATATCAATTGAAATTCTAGTATGCAGATATCAGATGTCCTATGAGATGCTGAGACACTAATATCTGAATAATAACAGGACAATTTACATATAGAGGAATATAAAGTAACAGAACACACAAAGTTGTTAACCCAGTTCGGTGTGCAGCAACACCTACATCTGGGGGCTACCAAGCAAGGGAGGAAATTCACTAAATAGTATTATTTTATAGGAATTCTAGAAACTATCTCCAATTTACAGCTAACAACCTAATCACTGCCTGTGCTTAACTTCTACCTAAGATTCTCCTAGGTGTGAGACTCTTCTCACCTCCCTATCAATCACAACAGTGATACTTAAACACTTACAAGAAATTCAGGAGACACACAATCACTCAATGCTTAAAATCTTATGAGTGCTTGACAATGCTTACAACCAATCAACACGGTCCTACTCATATATCAAGATGATATTTGAGAGGCTCACAAATAACACAACCACTCAAACCCTAATACGGTCTATTATCTTCTTTTCTTTGCTACCAATTAGCTTTTGAGACATTCTATTTATAGCCATAGAATGCAGTGGATTTGAGCCTTGAATTCCACGTGAACCAACTGCACACCATTAGGTTATCAATCAAAAGTTTCCTAAAATGTCTTAACATTTAGAATACAGAATTTGTTAACCACAATTCGAATCTCTGATTCCTCAATCACGAACGTCACATGAGAGTTCTTAATATTGCTAGAATATTCTATAGACAGTTAACTGCACAAATGTAACCAAGTTTAAACCCTGTTACAAACAAAATGTCACAACCACATGTTAGGACATCTTGTTCAACATGTTGCAGCTAAGTTAGTTTTACCAAAATTACTATCAATAAAAAAAAAGTAACACTTATATAAATAAAGGGAAGGTCTCATTAAAAACTATGTGCCACTTTAATAAAATGGGAAAAGAGTACCCCTCATGAAAATGTCATTATTCACAAAAACAACTGATAATATAACTCGCCTAAAACACACATCAAATTATTTAAACTAAATGAGATCCACTGCCTTGGTCAGTGCTTCTTGGAGGGAGATCTTCCTCGCCAACTTTCACATTCTCCTTTTCTAGAACGACGAGACCTTCTTCTGCGAGAGTTTCTTCTGGCAACTTTACCTTTGTATCCATGAAGTTCATGTATATTGTTCTGACTTTCTTCAGCTTTTAGCTCTCCACGTAGTATTTTCTAGAGATCTCCTGCCCCCTGGATAATACTCACTCGCCTATCTAGAATAGGGTACTTCATACATAGATACAAGGTAGATAGGGCGGATCCTAACTGGTTAAAGGTAGGTCTCACTATGATCATATTATATGATGAAGGTGCATTTATGACTAAATATCTTATATTTACCTGTTTTGCGCTTTCCTCTGCTCTAAAGACAGTCTTCAGTGTTATGTAAATGTTCAACTAAATCGGCTCGCCTGGGAACCCTACCAAAGATCCTTTAAAGGGTTTGATATCGTCTAAATCTAGGAAGAGCCTCTCAAATTCATCCCAATAGAGGATGTCTGTGGAGCTCCCTTGATCAATTAGGACTCTTTTGATATCTCATTCATCACATCAAACGGAGATCGCAATGAGGTCATCATTGTGCAGGTGAATGTCGGTTACATCCTCCTCGGAGAAGGTAATATTGTCCCATAGAGCTGCTGAGTCGTCTGCTTTGAAGCCAACAGGAGGACGATCAACGGTCAGGATTTGGAAGACAAATTTTTTTTGGGCAAAACTGGTTTCCCAGCCTCTGGAGAATCCTTTTGAGATGGGATTAAATGTGTGGCAGACAGTCTTGTCACCCTCCTCCCTACTAAGCTCTTTCCCCTAGCTGGATCTAGGACTCTCGGGTTTGTCTCTCCTTTGGGAACTAGATCCTCATGTTCTTCCACTAGGGTTACACTTAATATATTTCTTTAAGTGTCTTTCATGGATCAGGTGTTATATCTTCTTCTTGTGTTGTAGGAAGTCCTACATTGGTACCCTTTGACCTTAACCTTACGGAACTTACACCAACTGTTAGGTTGTGGTCCCATGATGTCCTCCTTCAGTGTTGATGGTTAAGGGATGTTATTCAAGTGAAGAACTTCCCACCATGTTTTCTCTCGGCGAGTGTTTAGAGGCATAAAACTCTTCACATGCTTTCCACTTCGCTTGGATGCAGTTCTTTCTCTCGTATTCGGTGTGTATTGGTCCCTTCGTAAGCTTTCTACGCCGGGGATGCACTCTTTTGCATCACAAGCCATCTTCTCAGCATTACTCTCCTCGCTCTTAATGTAGAACTCTACTCACATTATTACCTCAGCAAAAGACATTGCATGCCTTTGGACGTGGGATTCTTTAAAGTTGCATACCCTTAGCTGTTTTGGAATGCTCCTACAAAAAATTCCCAAGTTATGATGGACTACCTTGATTGTTGCTTCATTGAAGCGGACAATATACTCCTTAAAAACTCTCATGGGCCTTGTCGTATGTTGAATAGACTGGTGACAGCCAACTTCTAGTGCCTGCTTGCGATGAATTGGTGGACTAGTTTCTTAACCAGGTCTTGATAGCTGGTGACAGAGAGCATATGGAAGCCCATATACTATCCCGGATTGCGTCCCTAAATGTGTCAGATAAGAGCTTGTACTTCAGTGAGTCAGGTACCTCAATGATGGTCATCTGAGTGTTGATGAAGGCTACATGCTAAAATGGGTTGTTATGTCCATCAAACTTAGCCAACGGTGATGGCTTGAAGTTCTCTGGGATGAGCACCTCCCATATCTCATTTGAGAGGGGTTGGGGATCCAACATTTCTAGTTCATTAATTGTATATGTTTTTTACTGGCGCTGCTGGAGATGATGAACACTATCCTCCAAGGTTTGGTTATGGTGACTGTAAGACCCTAATTTTGACCCTAAGATCCCTCATGGCATCATATCATTGCACATTGCATTTGCCTCAAGGATCATAGCATCTTGGCTCCTTAACCCTTGGGTTGGGACTTGTGTGAGTTGGTTTGAGACCACCAAGCATGCTTGAATTGTATATTATTGATTTTCTCATTTTTGTTTACTAACCAAAAGCACAAAAATATGTCACTAACTTTGTTTGTTTTGAAGCTTGAGCAATCATGTGATCCAAGGCTCCTAGGAGGCCCCTATACTCAAAGAATGGCCACGTGAAGTTGAAAGCAAGCATGACAATGGTTCACAAAACACTCAATCATCATATCTGCCTCCTAAGTATCTCAATTTGTCAATTTTATCAAGATAAACCAAAGGGCTTGAGGATTGTTTCCCAAGGAAACCCTAATTCAACTGTGCATTGATTGTGCCTTGCTCATGAAGCAACCTCAACCCAAGATCAAATATAATCAAGGTAAGTTCTTTCATTCATCATTTTATGCATATTTGAGCTTATGTGATTGTCCTCAATCATTAATTCATCAAGGTTTGAAGTTTGGACTTGAGAAGTTGATCAATCAATTCATCTGACTATTTTGAAATCCACTGAGACCTAACTTTTGATGTGTTTGTCAAATGAAGATGACCCCAAGAGAAAACATGTTATTAATAACCATATAAACAACTTTCATGTTCATCAAAATTTCATTTGAAACTTGGAAGGTCATCATCCATTTCAAAATATTATAGGTCATTTTGACTAAAACCCTAATTTTGGGTCAACTTCCCAAGGAACTAACTCCTTCATATTTTATGATTTTTAGGTGGGACCAAATGAATTGGAAAGTTTAAGATGTCTAATTCAATTGTTATGTTGGACAAAATTTCACAATCCTAAAAAAAACACATGTGATAATACAAAACATTATAGGTCACTTTGGACTAAAGCCATTGAAATGTGAAAAACTCCAACTTCAAGTACCCATAACTTTCTCATAAAAATTCCAAATGATTCAAAATTTAAGTCCAAATTTATTTTCTTGAAAAGAGATACAACTTTTATGTTGAAGGTTTTGTCATTTGAGGCTTGCATCATCGAAACAGAAGGGCTTGAAGTTGGTCCATTTTGGCAATATTTCCATATACATGTTTTGCACCTTGAACTTCATGATCAGTTTTCAATATTTTCCCAACTCCAAATGGATTTTTGTTCAACATAAAATTTGTTCCTCATGTCAAGACCTTTCCAACCATTACCCATATGGCTATGTTTCAATTTGGCAAGTGGTATTTTCGAAGAGGAGAAGTTTTGGTTCTAATTATGCATAACATGTGAAAACTTCTTGCACACCACATTGCCTTGCCATGTACACGTCCAAATTCATTTGTTTCATCATTAGCATGCAAAACCAATCAAGTTTGGGCCTCCCATGCGCCTGTACAGGCCCATGCATGGAGGACCCAACTTCATATGCACACGGATTCTTCGTGCAATGCAGCACACTTGGCTATAAATAGAAGCCTCATTTCTCTTCAAAATCCAACCTAAAGGCGCCTGAACTGCTGCACAAGTGAAATCCCAACCTCCATTAAAAGGAATTCTGAGTTTTTTTTTCCAATTTTCAAGTTCAATTTTCAACTTCATTGGTTGATCTTTGAACCTCAATTCCTAAACCTTGCTTCCTTGCTACCTCAAGAGCACACTGCATCAAAGAATTGGAGTAGATCAAGTCTTGTAAAGCTGCACTTCAAAGGTTGTTGTTCAAACTGTTTTCATTCGAAACTCCTTGGATATTGATCATTTCTTGCATTGCTTGGTACCTCTGAAGTCCTCATGTGAGAGGCAATTGATTTGAGCTTTTAATTTCATGAATTGAGCAAGTTCAGTTTGAACACCACAAATTTCCATCTCAGATTTCTCTCTCTATAGAGATCTTGAGTGGAAACCAAGGGTACATGGGTGATGTACATCACCCCAGCTTTCCATTGATGTATAGATCGTGCATTTTGATGAAGGTTTGAAAACCTGCAAATTTTTCCGGAACTGTGAGTCTCGCTGGAAAAGAAGGTGGTTTCCACCACCCTCCCCACGTGGACGAGTTCCTAGCCCTTGGATTTGGACCCTGTGATCTAATCTTGGTCGTGTTTTCTTTTGACTTATTTTAATGCTTTGTGTGATGCTGCTGACTTTGGTCTACCATGAGCGCGCTCTTATCAACCATTTGATGTGCCACGTCAATTAATGAGGCAAGATTAGACGCTCCATGATTTTTCCTATTTTCTGAATTTCATTTTATCTTCTTTAATTCTATTTTATTTTAAAAATTCATAACTTCTTCATTTTTAATCATAAAAATATAGGACCAATTGCAATATTTCCCTTTTGAATTCTAGTTTCTGAAAATGATTTTTAATATTTTTTATGATTCCATTTAATTTTTTTTGGGAATTTAATCTTTTCTGGTTATTTTTAATTCATTTAAAATACTTTCCAATATTCTAAAATGCCACAAATATTTTCTTAACATCTTTGAATGATGATGAATCTATGAAAAATATTCTCATCAATTTCTTAATTGATTTGAGATTTATTTGAGATTTTAATTCAATTATGTTATTTTTCTTCATTTTTAATTGTTTAAAATTAGTTTCTGTTTTCAAAAAATGATAAAAAAAATTGTCAAACCTTGTTTGACCGTGTTGAACTTATGATGATCCAATTGGACTTTTCCAAGTTGATTTGAATTGAATTTGAAGTTTGACCTTTATTTGTTTATTTTAATTCAAGTATTAGTTTAATTCCAAAAATACCAAAAATATTTTTATTGTTTCTTGACTTCTAAGCTTCATCTCACTTCTGTTTACCATTGATTGATGTTGATTCCATTCATGTTTGATCAATTTGTGTTGGTTATGTCATTTGAGTGTCAATTATGTACATTTCATTTCTTCTTCTTTCTTTCTTTTTTGTTTCTTTTTGATCAATGAGTTAATGATTGGTGGTTAGCCTTGACATATGAGAGGCTTAACCTTCTTTGATTCAAATCAAATTCATCTTGATCAAAGATCAAGTGAATTGCTTTGCATTAGAGATAGGTTGCTTTTTGGTCAAGCAAAAAACCTAAATTCATACAAGATCATTCTTCTTTTTCTTTTGGCATGGCAAGTTGTAGGAGCTTGGCTTACTAGTCATGGTCTCTAATTTGTGTTTGTTGCCTATAGTTTTATTGACCGGCCTCAGATAGGTGTGACTACTACATTAGTCCACTTACGATTGCTTAACATATCGCTAAATTGCCTTATGGCACACTAACATTAACAACTAATTACTAACTTTTAATTCAAGCATTTAATTCTTTCAATTTACTTTAATGCAATTTAAATTCTTGCTCATTAATTCATTTGTCTTTGCCCTTTGCTCACTTGAGCTCATGTTTATGTTAATGCAATTTACCTTTTGCTCACTTGAGCATATTATTGTGTATATATTATTGCCTTGTGCTTGTTTTGTTTTTGTTTGTGTGAACCCAATGCAAATGGCGAAAGGACTTAGATTTAGGACCTTACCTATGCTAATGGATTTTCAAGAGCAATTAGGCCTCATGCCTTTAGAATGCTAAATATCTTGAAGAGCAACTATGCCTCATGCCTTTAGAATGCTTAATCTTGAAAGATGAATAAAAAGGACCCCTAATTCTAAACTCACTCTTGTCCATTCTTTTATTACATTGTGGAACTTTTTGGTTTGTGTGTTCTTGTGTGCTGGGGATCCTAAAATTGAGCCAATTAGAAGAGCTATTGTCATGGACATCCAAGATAAGAGATGCAAAGCCAATTGGAAGATTCCTAGGAGCTTGATTGATTGTTTGCTTGATTGCTTGAGTTATTTGCTTATTGCTTGAAAAGTCCAAAGGAATGGAGCAACTTGGATCATCTTTATGATCTCAAGAAGGGAACTCCAAGTGGTTTTATTTCTCTTCCCTCATCTTTGCATGTTTAGGACCTAGCCCTTCTCTTCTTCTCTCCACTCTAACCCAAGCCAAACTTTTGTGCAAACATTAACATTGCTTTCAAAATTAGAAACCTAGGCACTATGCCTTTGATTTTTTTCTCAAACTCTTTTCATAATACTTATTTTGAATTGAATCTTTAAGTCAACTTTGACCATATTTTGTGAATACTTTTCATTTGTAAATACAACTCACTCAATTGTTGTTTTTGTGGTTTCAATATTTTGCCAAAGATTTTCAGAAACATTAGCTATTAGGTTTGAGTTATCCTAGAGGTTGATATAATACTCACCTGTATCCTTAGTGATGGACTATAAGTCTTCCATACTTAATCTAGGGTTAACCCCTCACTAGCATGTTGAAGCTCTCCTCACATGGTGGATTTGTGGTTTTAGGTTGAGTTTTCTCCCTTTGATAACAAAAGACCTTAAGGCTTTTTACCAATCAATTCACCAACTTCTTTTGAGATTTTTACCCCGAACTACGAGGTTTTGATCCTACCTTTTTAAGATGGTATGTAGGCAATGGGTTTATCCATTCAAACACAAAATTGTAAATAACTTGTATATTCTTTTCTCATCTCCCCAATCATGTATGGACAAATATTTTCACAAATACCAACCTACCTTACAACATTTGTAAAAAGGGCTCCCTTAGAGTACTAAGGATGTTTTGGGTGCTTAAAACCTTCCCATTGCATAACGAACCCCCTTACCCAGATCTCTGACATTTTTATTAGTTTTTAATTTGATAAAACTTCTCGGTTTTTGTTCGCTTTCTAACCTTTCCTTTGGATAAATAGAAGTACGGTGGCGACTCGAATTGTATGATTTACTTTTGATTTAGTCAATAAATCTAAAGGTAACGAATACCCCGCTATAGAAAAGTGGCGACTCTGCTGGGGAAACATTTGCCTAGTGGATTTTGCCTAATTTTTACCTTTGTTGTATTGTATGTTTATATTTATTTGTGACATATTTTTGTGCAAATTTGGGATGACTGTATTGTTTGTAATGTATGAATTGCTTGATATATCAATTGCTTGTGTGCTTGGTGGTCTCTTGTGAGATGAGTTCTATACCCGAACTCGAGTGCACTTATGATAGGAGAATGGCATAGTCTTGTTGACTTGTGTGGAGTTATTCCTTAGCAAGTTGACTTGCAAGCCCATTCACTTGGTGGAGGTTATGTTGGGATCAATAATGTCATGCGAGTAGTCGTGGTTAGGCATTACTCTTTCCAATATATGCCTTAGAAGCCAAGGACCTTAGATTACCTAGCCCATCTTGGCCTATTTTTAGGACGTAGTGCGAAGATCGTTCAAGTGTAAGATTTGATACGATTGTTACGCGATACTACACTTATAAGAGTCTCTCTTGAGAATATTTTTGGAATACGAGTAGTCGTTTATCTGATAATATCCAAAAGATGGGATGATGACTATGGGAACCTCTTGTAGAACATGATTGTCAGGTTTAACCATAGTACACTCCCTTTGGGTGGTTCTTAACCGAGACTCCATGCTCGTGACTTGCAACAAACCCTTGATTCATGGTTGATCCGTTCTTGTTTATCCTTAATATCAATGAAACTTGGGTGTTGATAAGGTGTAAACCATAATCCACCAAAATGGATGATTGATATTAAGGATGACTTGATCCATCCCATGACCTTTGTGGGGTGTGATCTGCTTGATCCTTGAGTGTGATTGTTGCATCCATGCATTCATGCATTCATACACATCCATATCATCAACAATGAGAAAATTTTCAAGGAACTTAAGAGATCTATTTGCAAATTTTCAGATGTGGATAAGCAAAGAAGGAATACGAAGAAGTACAGTTCAGACAACCCGACTTGAAAGAGTTAAGGAGTTTGACATCCTATGTATTAGATCCCTTGGAGTTCAAGGCTCGTCATGGGAAGCTTCTATCTATCCTTGCTACTCAGGTGGATGAAGGTCTGATGAGTGTGTTGGTGTAGTTCTATGAACCCTTGTACCGTTGCTTCACTTTTCCGGATTTTCAGCTTTTGCCTACACTTGAGGAGTATGCCTATCTTGTGGGTATACCTATCCTGGATCAGTTGCCGTTTTGTGGCTTGGAGAGAATTCCTTCTTCCCAAGAGATTACTGATCTGTTTCATATAGATGAATCTATTGTTGGTGCTCATATGACTACCAAAGGTGGAATTCGAGGTCTCCCATCTGATTTTCTCATTGCTCAAGCTACTATGTATGGGAAGGCCATGAGTGAGGACGCCTTTGAGGCCATATTTGTACTTCTCATCTATGGGCTAGTGTTATTCCCCAACATCGACAATTTTGTGGATGTGAACGCTATTAGGATTTTCTCTACTCTTAATCCCGTTCCTACTCTGTTGGGTGACACTTATTTTTCTTTGCATATGTGGAATGCAAAGGGTGGTGGTACCATTGTGTGCTGTTTGCCTTTGTTGTACAAGTGGTTTATTTCGCACTTGCCACAGAAGCTCGCCTTCAAGGAGAACAAAGGATGTCTAGGGTGGTCCACGAGACTCATGTGTCTCACTAATGATGATATCTTTTAGTATAACCGTGTATATGATGTTGTGCAGATTATTGACTTTTGTGGTGAATTCTCCAATGTGCCTCTTCTTGGTACATGTGGTGGGATTAACTACAACCCTATTTTGGCACGTCGTCAGCTTGGGTTCCCCTTAAAGGATAAACCTAATAACATTTTGTTAGAAGGTGTGTTCTTTCAAGAGGGTAAAGATCCCCAAAACTTGAAGGGCAAGATGGTTCGCGCTTGGCGCAAGATTCATAGGAAGGGAAGGAAAGAGCTTGGTCCGAAGAATTGTATTGCTTTGGAACCCTATACCTTGTGGGTTAGGAGGAGAGCTTCTGAGTACCGCATGCCCTATGACTACCCGAGACCTACACCTATGGTTACGGTTGGGCCTTCAACCCTCCCTAACCAAGGAGTAGAGGAGTTGAGAGATGAAGACCGTTCGCGCGCTTGGGTTCGTGAGCGAGAGGAGCTACTTCAGCAGCTTAGAGATAAGGATGCGTTGATAGAGTTTCTGGAGCATCAGGTTATCGACGAGCCTGATGATGTGGTGGCTTCTCTTCTTCCTCAGTCTTCCAAGTTTTGGAAGAGGAAGTACGACCGATTCGCCAAGGAGAAGGAAGATATGGAGGCAGCCTATGAGAGAGAGGTGAAGAGGCTTCGTGCAGCTTATCTTCCGATCTCGAGAGCTTTGGACGATTGTTTCTAGGGTTCCATAGGATGTTGTTTTCCTTCTCTCTTATATTGTATTTGGTTACCAAGACTGTACTTCTTTGGTGTAAAATTTTTCCAGATATTATTGATATGATTCTTCCATATATGTCTAAATGATCAATATTTTCCAAATGTTTGCAAATAAATCTCTAAAGTTCCTCTGATTAAAAATAAAATCATATGCACAAGCATTGCATGCATCATGTGCATAAGCAGGTTTTGTTCCAGGCTCCTTGTTCAGTGGACTAACTCTATGTTCTTCATTTATTTTGAAGACAAGCTGACGCACCGGTACAACACCAGAGCCAACTCATCAAAACTAATGGATCACCTAGAGCAAGAGAAAAGAGAACTCAAGGAGGAAGTGGCAAGACTGACTGCCCTGATGGAGTCATTCTTGGCCGCCCAAAGCCAGTCTTCTCCAACGCCTTCAACTCCTCCCCAAAGGACGGTCATTTCAGAGGTTGCTTCCTCTACCGTGCCTACTGCCAGTGCTCACTTCACTCCGTCTACTATGCCAGCAGGGCTTCCTTGGGGGATGCCCGCTAATTTTGTTCTAGAGGGTCTCGCCCAAACATTTGCTTCTCTGTCGACATCTAGCCCGGTCCTTGTGGTGCCACCTCCAGTCGTGCATACTTTGCCGAGAGTAGATGACACCATTTATCACTCCGAGCCATCTGAGGGCCCAGACGTGTACGAGAAAATGGATGTTATGAATGATCAATTCCTTGAGCTGCGTAAGGAACTTAAAACTCTCAAAGGGAAGGACCTCTTTGGCAAATCTGCTGCTGAGCTATGTCTCGTGCCTAATGTCAAGATTCCTGTCAAATTCAAAGTGCCTGACTTTGAAAAATACAAAGGAAACACTTGCCCGCTCAGCCATCTTGTGATGTACGCACGCAAGATGTCGACTCAGACTGACAACGATCAACTCCTGATCCACTACTTCTAGGACAACCTGTCTAGTGCCGCTTTGAGATGTTACATGGGTCTGGATAGTGTGAACATTCGCTCCTTCAACGACCTTGGCGAAGCTTTCGTCAAGCAGTACAAGTACAACGTTGATATGGCTCTCGATAGGGACCAACTGAGGGCTATGTCCTAGAAGGAGAAAGAAACATTTAAGGAGTACGCCCAGAGGTGGCGTGAATTGGCTGCACAGATTGTGCCCCCGCTCGAAGAGAAGGAGACGATGAAGATCTTTCTCAAGACTTTAAGCTCTTTCTACTACGAGCGGATGATTGCTTGTGCTCCTTCTGACTTCACCGAAGTGGTGAACATGGGGATGCGTTTAGAAGAAGGAGTCAGGGAAGGGCGCCTGACCAGAGAAGAAGGCTCTTCTGCCAAACGTTATGGGGCGTTTGCTAAGAAGAAAGATGGAGAGGCGCATGTTGTGTCCTCCCATGTCAAACTAAGAAGACCCTCTATGAAGAGGAAGACTGTGCGTCCCGCCAGTAACCAGCACTCGATGGCTCATATAGCATCTGCTTTCAGAGAGAATCAACATTATCAACATCAGAACCAGCAACAGCAACATCAATAGTATCAACAACAACAGCATCGTCCGTAACAGCAGGCCTACCAGCCTCGAAACAATAATCAAACCAACACTAGCTATGATAGGAAGAGGGTCAGTTTTGATCCTATTCCAATGACTTACGCAGAGCTATATCCTTCACTGATTGAAAGGAAGCTGATTACTCCACGTGACCCACCTGCTATACCAATCAACCCTCAGTGGTGGTATAAGCCCGAGCTTCATTGTGTTTATCATTCCGGCGCTCCCGGACATGATGTGGAGAACTGTTACCCTCTCAAGACCAAGGTTCAAGACCTTGTTAGAAGTGGTATCTTGTTTTTCAAGGACGTAGGTCCTAATGTGAAGAAGAACCCATTGCCCGAGCATGGGAAATCTGTTGTTAATATGGTTCAGGGTTGCCCTGGCAAGTACAAGGTCAGATATGTCAGCCATATCAGACAATCTCTGGTCAAGATGCATAGACTGTTGTGTGGATACAGTCATTATGAGCATGACCATGATAGTTGCCGTGTTTGCACTGTCAATGAGAGAGGATTTCGTTAAGTCAGGAAAGACATCCAAGAAATGCTGGATCAGGGTGTGATCGAGATACTTCAGAATCGTGACGAGGATGAAGTTAATGTTATATCCCCTGTCTTCAGGATACCTGAGCCTGTTGTTGTCAGATATGATGGCAGCAAGCAGAAGGCTTCTCCTACTCTCATTATTAAGCTAGCTGGCCCTGTTCCTTACTCTTCCGACAAGGTCGTTCCCTATCGATATAATGCATTTGCATTAGAAGATGGGAAGGAGGTACCCCTACCCTCCACTTCTGTTGTGAATATTGTTGATGTCAGTGGTTTGACCTGCATTGGTCATATTTTTTCGGCGCCGCCTAAACCCCAGGCCGACACCAGAAGAGTTGATGTTGTTGATAGTGCTACCCATCCTTTGGGGAATTCTTCTTCTCTGTATCTGGCACTTGCTGTTAACAGGCCTGTCATGACTATTAGATCTCCTGTCCCTACTGGCCAGAATGGCATATTGAAAGAGGAATGTGATGAGATGCTGAGGCTCATCAAGAGGAGCGAGTATAATGTTGTAGATCAGCTGCTACAAACGCCTTCAAAGATATCAGTGTTGTCCTTGTTGTTGAACTCTGAGCCACACCAAGAAGCTTTGCCGAAGGTGTTGGACGTGGCGTACGTAGATCATGACGTCACTATAGAACAGTTTGATAGCATTGTTGCAAACATTACTGCTTGTAACAACCTGAGCTTCTGTGATGCTGATCTTCCCGAGGAGGGAAAAGACCATAATTTGGCACTTCACGTCTCTATGAATTGCAAGGATTATGCCTTGTCTAATGTGCTGAGAGACACAGGATCATCGCTAAATGTGTTGCCAAAATCCACTCTGGCCAAACTTTCTTACCAGGGGCCTTCCATGAGGCAGAGTGGAGTGGTCGTCAAAGATTTTGATGGATCCCGGAAGACTGTGATTGGCGAGGTTGAGCTCCCAATCAAGATAGGACCTAGTGATTTCCATATCACTTTTCAGGTCATGGATATTCACCCATCATATAGCTGTTTGTTGGGAAGACCATGGATTCACGAGGCAGGCGCCGTGACATCCACCCTACACCAAAAGTTGAAGTTCGTGAAGAACAAGAAGTTGGTGGTGGTAGGGGGAGAGAAGGCTCTATTGGTAAGCCATATGTCTTCCTTTTCTTACATTGATGCTGAGGACGAGGTTGGGACTCCATTCCAAGCCTTGTCTATTGTTAAGCCTTCTAAGAAAGGAACTTCTTCATTTGCATCCTACAATGATGCGAAGTTGGCCATTGAGCATGGCACAACTACTGGTTTAGGACAAATGATCAAGCTGGAAGATAATAAATCCTGGGCTGACATAGGGTACTCTTCAGGAACTTTCAACAAGCATGGGTTGTTTCAGAGTGGTGGTTTCATCCACACGGTCGAAGACCAAGAGGCTGCTGTTGTAGTGGAGGATGATGCAGAGGAAGATTCTGGCAACTTTGTCATCCCAGGAGGAGTTTGCAATAACTGGGTCATTGTTGATGTTCCAACAGTTGTCCATAAGTCCACGTAATGTTCATTTTTGTTTAAAAACCCTTCTCCCATGCCAAAAGGAGAAGTGATGACATTGTTGGCACATAAATACAATGATATTCATTCAATAAATTCATGTTAAATGTTGTTTTCCAAATTATTTTCACTTTTTGCATGGAATTGGTGATCACATAAAACCCTAAAAATAAAATAAAATCAATCTTTTCATCTGCATAATGATTTGCCTTGTTTGAATTCTAAAATCTCTTTTATATCCAAAATCATTATGCAGGTTGATCAAACCTATTGAACATAATTATCCAACACCATCTCCCAACTTTAAGTTCCCTGTATTTGAGGCCGAAGAAGATGATGTTGAAGAGATTCCTGATGAGATTACCCGTCTGCTTGAGCACGAAGAGAAGATCATTCAGCCACATCTTGAGAATCTGGAAACAGTCAACTTGGGGTTTGAAGATTGTGTTCGAGAAGTAAAGATTGGGGCACTCCTGGAAGAGTCTGTGAAGAAGGTGTTGATTGAGTTGTTGCTAGAATATGTCGACGTCTTTTCCTGGTCATATGAAGACATGCCTGGTTTGGATACTGATATCGTGCAACATTTCCTGCCTTTGAAGCCTGAGTGTGTGCCTGTGAAGCAGAAGCTCAGAAGAACTCATCCTGATATGGCAGTGAATATTAAAGAAGAAGTTCAGAAGAAAATTGATGCGGGGTTTCTGGTGACATCTACATATCCTCAATGGGTGGCCAATATTGTGTCGGTGCCTAAGAAAGATGGAAAAGTCCGAATGTGTGTGGACTATAGAGACTTGAATAAAGCTAGTCCGAAAGATGATTTTCCTCTGCCACATATTGATATGTTGGTAGATAATACAACTAAATTCAAGGTCTTCT
Source organism: Lathyrus oleraceus (assembly GCF_024323335.1). Lineage (NCBI taxonomy): Eukaryota > Viridiplantae > Streptophyta > Magnoliopsida > Fabales > Fabaceae > Lathyrus > Lathyrus oleraceus. The sequence continues at coordinate 507,768,579 of NC_066584.1, read as the reverse complement.
CGTTTATGGACGGATTTTCCGGATATAATCAGATTAAAATGGCACCCGAGGATATGGAGAAGACAACATTCATCACACCTTGGGGAACATTCTGTTATTGAGTGATGCCTTTCGGTTTGAAGAACGTCGGAGCCACGTATCAACGAGCTATGACTACCTGGTTTCATGATATGATACACAAGGAGATCGAGGTGTATGTTGATGATATGATTGCCAAGTCGAGAACGGAAGTTGAACATGTAGAGCACTTGTTGAAGCTTTTTCAGCGCTTGAGGAAGTACAAACTCCGCTTGAACCCGAACAAGTGTACATTTGGAGTCTGTTCCGGCAAGTTATTGGGCTTTATTGTCAGTGAAAGAGGTATTGAAGTTGATCCTGCCAAGGTCAAAGCAATACAAGAGATGCTTGCGCCCAAAACTGAGAAGCAAGTCTGAGGTTTTCTTGGCCGCTTGAATTATATTTCCAAATTTATATCCCACATGACTGCCACATGTGTGCCAATATTCAAGCTCCTCCGGAAAGATCAGCGTCATGATTGGACCGAGGATTGCCAGAAGGCCTTTGACAGTATCAAAGAGTATCTGTCTGAGCCTTCGATTCTGTCTCCACCTGTGGAAGGGAGACCCTTGATTATGTATCTGACTGTTCTTGAAGACTCTATGGGTTGTGTATTGGGTCAGCAAGATGAATCAGGGAAGAAAGAGTATGCCATCTACTACTTGAGTAAGAAGTTCACTGATTATGAGTCTCGATACTCGATGCTTGAGAAAACATGATGTGCTTTGGCTTGGGCTGCTAAGCGCTTACGCCAGTATATGTTGAATCATATGACTTGGTTGATATCCAAAATGGATCCAATCAAGTATATTTTTTAGAAGCCTGCTTTAACTGGGAGGATCGCCCGTTGGCAAATGCTGTTGTCTGAGTATGATATTGAGTATCGAGCTCAGAAGGCTATTAAAGGTAGTATCTTGGCTGACCATTTGGCAAATCAACCAATTGAGGATTACAAGTCAGTTCAGTATGATTTCCCTGATGAGGAGATTCTGTATTTGAAAATGAAAGATTGCGATGAGCCTACGCTCGATGAAGGGCCAGAGCCTGGTTCCCGGTGGAGCATGGTGTTTGATGGCGCTGTAAATCAATATGGAAATGGTATTGGGGCAGTGATTATTACTCCTCAGGGCACACATTTTCGTTTTACAACAAGGCTAACTTTCAAATGCACGAATAATATGGCGGAGTATGAGGCCTGTATTATGGAATTGGAAGAATGTATTGATCTTAGGATCAATCATCTAGATGTTTATGGTGATTCAGCCCTTGTTGTTAATCAGATTAAGGGTGAATGGGAGACGAATCATCCTGGCCTCATCCCATACAGAGATTATGCGATGAGGATTTCAACATTCTTTACTGAGGTTGACTTCCATCATATTCCTCGAGATGAGAATCGAATGGTAGATGCTCTTGCTACGCTTGCTTCTATGATTATGGTGAAGTGCTGGAATGAAGTCCCCAATATCACTGTGATGCGCTTGGATAGACCAGCTCATGTATTTGCAGTAGAAGAAGTGAAAGATGCTAAGCCATGGTATTATGACATCAAACGTTTTCTTCAGAGTCAGACTTACCCGCCTGGGGCATCTGTTAAAGATAGGAAGAATTTGAGGAGATTATCTGGCAGTTTCTACCTCAATGGCGATGTGCTTTATAAGAGGAATTTTGACATGGTTCTGCTCAGATGCATGGATAGACACGAAGCAGACCTGTTAATGACTGAAGTCCAGAGGGTTCATTTGGTACTCATTCCAATGGACATGCCATGGCAAAGAAGATGTTAAGATCAGGCTACTATTGGCTGACAATGGAGTCTGACTGTTGCAAGTATGTGAAGAAATGCCATAAGTGTCAGATTTATGCGGATAAGATTCATATTCCCCCGACACTTCTGAATGTGATTTCATCACCATGGCCTTTCTCTATGTGGGGAATTGACATGATTGGCATGATAGAGCCAAAAGCGTCCAACGGTCACACGTTTATTCTCGTAGCAATTGATTACTTCATCAAATGGGTTGAAGCGACATCGTATGCGAATGTGACCAGGCAGGTGGTTGTGAAGTTTATCAAGAATCAACTCATATGCCGTTATGGTGTGCCAGATAAGATCATTACTGATAATGGATCTAACTTGAACAATAAGATGATGAAAGAGCTGTGTAGCGAGTTCAAGATTGCACATCATAATTCTTCTCCCTATACACCCAAGATGAATGGGGCTGTTGAAGCTGCTAATAAGAATATCAAGAAAATTTTCCAAAAGATGGTTGTTACGTACAAGGATTGGCACGAGATGTTGCCCTTCGCTTTGCATGGATATCGTACATTTGGCCGCACTTCAACAGGGGCAACCCCTTTCTCACTTGTTTATGGCATGGAGGATGTGCTCCCCGTGGAGGTTGAGATCCCATCAATGAGAGTCTTGATAGAAGCCAAGTCGACTGAGGCTGAATGGGTTCAGAGTCATTATGACCAGCTAAATTTAATTGAAGAAAGAGATTGACTGCCATGTGTCATGGTCAGTTATATCAGTAAAGGATGAAGAAAGCCTTTGATAAGAAGGTCAAGCCTCGTGTGTTTCGAGAAGGTGACCTTGTGCTGAAGAAAGTCTTGTCTTTCGCGCCCGATTCTAGGGGCAAGTGGACCTCAAACTATGAAGGGCCATATGTTGTTAAGAGAGCCTTTTCAGGCGGTGCTTTGATACTTACAACTATGGATGGGGAGGATTTCACTCGTCTTGTGAATTCAGATGCAGTCAAGGAATACTTCGCCTAAAAATAAAAACAGAATAGCTCGCTAAGTTGAAAACCTGAAAGGGCGGCTTAGGCAAAAATGAGCGTCTCGGTGGATTGAAAATCCGAAAGGGCGATCCAGGCAAAAGTTAGAGACATAAAAAAAATGAATATATATCCCGCTAGATTGAGTACCTCACCTTGGGGCAATCTAGGCAAAAATTAGGGATTTGGCAAGTAACTGCATCTTGACAAGACTTTGCCCTACAGCTGTCATCTGTCAAAGAATTCTCGCTCAGTCATCGTCAACTGAAGCTTCGGATACATTGGATTCAACGTTGGTGGAGAAATGGTCATTATGTTCAATGTAGCCTTTTTCCAATATATATCACCAATTTCAAATTTGTAAAGATCCATGGAGTCTTGCCATTTGCAGACTACCATTCTATCAAATAAATTTTAGTCTTTATCCAATTCTTTGCATTCTTATTTATTTCTGTTCAGCAAATATTTGCATGTTTTAATTGATAAATATCATTGCTTTAAATAAATAAAGTTTTTATAAAATTGTTTTCAAACAAAGTGAACATTCACAATGACTCAAAGGATAATTGAAACGTCTTCAGTGCTCTCCCAAGGATAGTATGATCTCCAAAAGGGTAAGATATTTGTTCATATTCCTAGCATATCTATTATCCTCTTCATCACCTTTCAGGTTGCCTCCTCAGTAAACACAGAGAAGGTGACATACCACCCAGATTCCCCAGAGAGTCTGGAGTTTGGTCTCGGTCTTCTAGCTCCCCAGTGAGTCTGGATTTAGCATATGTGTTTTATCAATTATATGGTTGTCATCCCTTGTGTGGATTGACCTAAAATCCCTTATAGATTGATAAATTGGCATGCTATCTTTTTCGAGGAAGTTGGTATGTAGCTTATCCCAGTAGATTCGCATACATTGATATCCAACAGGGTTGCCTACCGTTCATCCTCAGCAGGGTTGCTCCCATTAGACTTCCCCAGTTTGGCCACCAGTAGGTTATCTCCAGCTGATCGCCTACAGGTCATCCCCGGTTCAATCGTTTAGCAGTCGTACCCCAGTGGAGTTGCTTGATCGGAGCCTGATTGTTGTTACTTCCTCCTTCTTGGATAGTTTTCCTCCTAGCAGAGTGGGTGATGAAAATGTTTATCCCCAGCGGAGCAGTGTTTCTCTCCTCCTCGACAGAGATGGTTTCTCCAGCAGTATGAGGAAATTTGATGATTATTGGAACTTTTTTTTGGTGGTTATTCCCCGCAGAGTTTCTTATATTTCCTTGCCTCTTCCCCCAGTAGAGTTACTTCTACAGTGGATCTTATCCGTGTGAAGCTCCCTAGCGGTGATGGAGTAACTTCCCCAGCAGCTAAGGCTTTACTTGATCCTAGTTTGGCGTTGGAACTTCGAGGAAGATGTGTTGATTCCTTCCCCAGTGGAGTGACTAGTTCTCCTTCTCCACAGCAGAGATGTTTCCTTCTGAGGTTAGAAGTGAATGTTGTTTTGATGTGCTTTTGTTTGGTGGTTGTTCCCCACAGAATTCTACATCATCCCCTGATAAGATCCCCAGTAGATTTCTTCTCTGACTGATTTTATCCTTGGCTCTGCGTACTGTTGGAAGATCCCTAGCTTTGGTGATTACAATCCCTTGCTTATCCCCAACAGCAGTCTCTGATCCCCGGTGATCCTGCTTGTTCCCCTAGCATTGATCTTTGTCCCTGGCAGCGACTTCGCTCGATCCTCAGAGGTGATTGGTTTCCTGGTATTTGTTGCCCCCCGCCAGATTGGATGTTCTCCAGTGGGCTTGGCTTTCTCTTTTGAGATGTAGTACCAGATGTCTGTCCATTGATTCTTGGACTTGTTTGTGTTAGATATGTTTGTTTGTCAGCATTAATCATACATAAACCACGCATATACATGCATAATTATAGCATTCAGATATTCATGTTGCATTCTTTGTCATATATCTTTGTTTGTTACCTCCTGCTATTTGGTGATACGTATTTCCCCAAGCAGATGTTTGTGTCTGATCTCTCAATATAAAGTCAACCCCTTAGGCAGAAAGTGACTATCTTTTCTTCCTTATTCCCCACTGAGTTATGTCCTCGTGGATGATTATTGTTTTAGTTTCCTCCCAAAACATGTATTGGGATGGAATTACTCCCCTGAGTTATATCCTCATTGGGTTGAATCTTGTTTCATTGTGTCTCTCTAGTTTGTTCCTAGATTGACTACTCGTGTTATTTCCCCTGCACTTCCCTGTGGTTCAGGTGATCAATTACTTAGTAAACAATAATTGTTCATTCTATCCCCAGCGAATGTTGTGCCCTCCTACCCAGTAACCGGTAGTTGTAAGTCCTATTTCGGTGGTTTTCTACCCAGTAACCAGTAGTTGTAAACCCCATTTTGTCCCTTTGCAGAGTTAACCCTCGATGATGGTTACTCTCTTCTGTAGTTTTCTACCCAGTATTCGGTAGATGTAATCCCCTCTTTGTTGGTTATCTTTATCCAATATTCGGTATTGATATTCCTTCGTTTTGTGAGTATACCACCCTGTAACCGGTGATATATCTCCCAGATCATTACTTTTGTCAATGTATCCCCAGCGAGTCATCTTTCATTTACCCTTGTTTAGTAATGATTGTTTCTCCCCTTGAGTGGTCATCATTTTATACCCAGTAGTAGGTATCCCGATGTCCTTTCTTTTCGGTCGACTTATCCTTTATTAACCCTGTAACCGGTTGTGGATAATCTTCCATGCGAGTACATTATCTATGTTTTGACGGTAATAGATAATATATCTCATGCGCTCTTCAGTCGAAGTCTTTTTCTTCCCCAATCGAGTAAGATTCGTATTTCCTTATGGAATCGAATGCCCATCCTGTAATTGAGTTTGATTTTTCAGCCCTCCTTTCGGATGATGAGTGTTTCGGGAATATACCCCAATTCACGCCTGGTTGGTCACCTATTATATGCCAAGTAACCGGTATCCTTGGTGTTCCTTCCTTCTGCTCCCTATTATGACTTATTGTCCCTCTTGGAGTCAGTTTTTCCTGAGTTGAAATCTACCTTTTTAGGTCTTCCTCAGATGTTTTGGATGATTGATATCTCTCACCCTTATACCGGTCTTAGATATTCATTCTCCCCGAGCGTGTTGTTCTCTCACCCTTATACCGGTGTTTTGATCACATGTCTCTTTGAGCTTATTACCCAGTAACCGGTAATACCTCATCTATCCCTTCCTCATCTGAGTCCTTTGTGGATGTTCCCAGCCTGAGTCCCTTAGCGGATTTTCCCCACCTGAGTCCGGATTTTTATCCGAAGTATCCTTTGTGGATAGTTTTGCTGTATTGGCATATTCCCCAATACATGCATCTTTATGTCAGCTCGAGTCTTTCCATTGATTTATTTTTATGGAATCCCTTTGTGTCTCTCAGCAAGTTTTAACTCGTGACCTCCTCACGCATTTTATCCCCTTTATTCCCCAGTAAAGTCCCCAGAGTCTCTGTCCCATTTATGAGGGTATTACTCATATGGATTTTTCAGTTTCTCCTTATTTCTTTTTTCTTTGTGGACATATATCTCCACCGAGTATTAACTTTTGCATGCATACATCTGCATCATGAGGTCTCTTAGGGACCAAAATTCGTCTCTTTGTTATTATTTAAGCTCATTCTACCTCGTTGAGACGAAGATTTTAACCTTCATATCTCCGACTAGAATGACCTTAAATAGGGGCATCTGTAAGACCCTATTTTGACCCTAAGATCCCTCATGGCATCATATCATTGCACATTGCATTTGCCTCAAGGATCATAGCATCTTGGCTCCTTAACCCTTGGGTTGGGACTTGTGTGAGTTGGTTTGAGACCACCAAGCATGCTTGAATTGTATATTATTGATTTTCTCATTTTTGTTTACTAACCAAAAGCACAAAAATATGTCACTAACTTTGTTTGTTTTGAAGCTTGAGCAATCATGTGATCCAAGGCTCCTAGGAGGCCCCTATACTCAAAGAATGGCCACGTGAAGTTGAAAGCAAGCATGACAATGGTTCACAAAACTCTAAAACATCATATATGCCTCCCAAGTATCTCAATTTGTCAATTTGACCCTAAGATCCCTCATGGCATCATATCAGTGTGTCGTTCTTTATGCTTGCACTACGTGTCGATGCTTCAGAACAAAAGCCCAAGATCTTTTGTCCGGTCAGTCAGTGGAGAGGGTTCCACCTTTCTGAATCCCCACTTTTTGTCATGAGCTCACCCTGTCCAGGGTTAAGAGCTATGAGGTCTTATCCTCATTACCCTTTTGATCTGCTCACCCTGACGTTCAATGTCAGTGGTTAAGAGCCCATTTGATTACCTATTCCATGGCTTGTTTGTCGAGGTTGATATGACCCCTCTTGACTAAAGCCCTACCCATGTAGGTTTGAGCCCCCTTGGTGGCATTTTACTTTATGCATGTTTGTTTTGTATGGTGTGACCGTCTCCCCATAGGATTGCTAGGCTTCGTATAGTCTCCCATTTGTGTGTCAATTAAGGTAGCACTGTTCCTTCGTCTAGGACTTCCTTTTTTGCATGAGCATTCCTAAAACACAAACAAACTCATTAATTTTTCTTCTCCTAAGAACACGTTAACTCCTTCTACTACAGGCGAGTAAGTCTCCAAAGGTCGAGCATCCGGTAGATTGCGTAGTAACGTCGTTCATCTAAAAAACACAACCCTTAACCCGTAGTTAGCCGAACTACGGTTTGCTCTGATTCTCATTCCAGATGACATACGTAGGCATAAGACGCGATGTCTTAGCGAGCACACTCCTCTTTAGCCCATAGGCAGCCGAGCTACGAAGACTCTGATTCTCATATCCAGATGAGATACGTATGCAGTGGATGCGATATCCGTGCAAGTCATTTTCTTTTGACCCCCCTCTTTTAGCAAATAGTACATTAGATAAACCCACACCCTTTAGACAAGAACAACAAAAGTGGATCCCGTAGAGTACTACGGATGCGTAGGGGTGCTAATACCTTCCCTTCGCATAATCGACTCCCGAACCCAAGATTTGGTTGCGAGACCTTGTCTTTTCCTTTCCCTTTTCCAGGTTTACTTCGAGTGTTTCCTTTCCCTCCTTTGGGATAAATAACGCACGGTGGCGACTCTTCTGTCTTTTCTTTCTCGCCGGTTGTTTTTTCGCATCTCCTTTTTCAGGTTGCAACAGCTGGCGACTCTGCTGGGGAACCTGGTTTCCCTGAGCGAGTCCCTCCTAGCTTTTGTAGGTTGTTTGTTTATTGGGTGTTCATTCTTTTATACAGTTATTTTTTTCCAGCATTTACTTGCTTCATTGCATTATGTACATATCATTGCTATATCTGTTGGTTCTGCTGTTGGTTTGTTTGTTTGTTGGGGTGGGATGTTCTATGAGAGATAAGCTCATTACCCAGGCTTGAGTGTACACACAAGTTTTAGAGTGGATAGTCATGAGGCTTGCGTGGCGTGTTGCTACGTTAAGTCGTTCATGAAGACCCACATCCAGACGAGGTTTCTTTTGGATATATTATGTCCTATGGGTGTTCCATAACGGCAGATGTTCCTCTAGAAATCGTCAACTCTGGTGACCATTTCCCGAGAACTCAGTTGAGGCCTCTCCTCCGAGACGTGATTATGTTAGCTCTGGTGGGCGCATTCTCGCTGATCAATTCGAGGACCCCGAGACTGGGAACTTGCTATTAGGATGTCCTGTTGAGGGGAGTCAATGGAGGTCTTTTATCCCATAATAATGCCAAACCTTTAGTGGTAAACGTATTATTCTCGACTAAAGGGCTGAAGCTGACGAACTTCTGTTCTTAGAACCTACCAGTGAGGGGCGGGCTAAATTCAGGAAACCTTAACCTCCAACCAACCCGGTTTTCTGGAGCAAAACTTTGATCTTTTATTATATTCTTCAGTGGGTTTCTCTTCAGACAGTGCAACCCAACAGATATTCAAGCAGATACAGCAACCTTGATTTGCATGTCACTGCATTGCATCACATCATTTCGCATTCATATCATTTAACACATGTTTATCTATTCCCAGGGGTTCATATCTTCTTCTTGATTCTAGTCGAGGTTTTTCTTCTTATCAAATGTGAGACTGGAATCAAGGGGCTAGAATACCCTTTGGAACTGATAAACATGTCATTGCATTTGCATATCCATCAACATGTCTTGCATAGCAGGTACCGCCACAGTGTTCTCAGTTGTTTGGTGTTCCACTAGCAGGATAGCTGACTCAGGCATTCACCGGTACGGTACCTGCAGAAACCACCAGAGGAATCCCGCCACTACTCAACCAGAGACGTTGACTGATCCCCCAGCTGGAGAGGCTAACGGACTCAATGGACCGGGGCCTATCCCAATCCCACATGGCAACCCTGGTCAACAACCCGTCCATGATGACCAGGAGGATCAGTTCCCCTTGCTTCAGGAAGACTTTGGAATGAGTCATGGTATGGACCCTATGTTTCGGAGACTGGAAGAGAGGTTGAAGGCAGTGGAAGGACAAAATCCTCTGGGAGTAGACGTTGCTGACTTGGGATTGGTCTCAGGCGTAAGGGTGCCACCGAAATTCAAGGTCCCGATATTTGACAAATACAGCGACAACTCTTGCCCAAAGACCCATGTGCAAGCCTACTTCCGTAAAATGGTTGCATACTCTGACGATGAAAAGTTGCTTATGTACTTTTTCTAGGATAGCCTAGTTGGGGCATCCCTGGAATGGTATATGAGGCTGGACATAGCCCACATCCGCTGCTGGAGGGATTTGGTTGAGGCTTTCGTGAAGCAGTATCAGTATAATGCAGACATGGCTCCGGACAGAACTCAACTTCAGAATCTGTCTCTTAAAGACAATGAGTGCTTCAGGGAATACGCTCAACGCTGGAGGGAGACAGCTTCCCGTGTTCAACCTCTTATGTTGGAGAAGGAAATGGCTAACATGTTCATGAACACTCTGCCCGGACCTTATTTGGAGCGCCTGGTGGGTTGCAATGCCTCCAACTTTGTTGATGTAGTCTCTACCGGAGAGAGGGTGGAGAATTACCTGAAGACATACAAGACCTAGAGTGGAGGTGGATCTTCATCAGGGGTGAAGAAGTCGTTCATTCAGGGACAGAAGAGGAGAGAAGGGGACGCAAGTGCCATATCTTCTTATCAGAACAGGGATAACCGGAGGAATAACTTTCAGAACTATCATCAGCAACCGTATGTTGCGGCTGTGACCATTCCAGCTGCAGCACCACTACAACAACAATAACCCCAGCGTCAACCAGCTCAGTACCAACCACAACAACCGGGTAACAGACCCGCTTATCAACAGAGGCAAAGGATGATGGACCGGCGCTTCGACATTCTTCCATTGTCGTACGCTCAGCTACTTTCTAGTCTTCAACAACTACAACTTGTGTAGTTACGCACTCTGGCTCCTCCCGTTGGTAGACTTCCGATGGGTTAAGACGCCAACGCTAGGTGTAGCTTCCACTCTGGGGCACCTGGCCACAATATTGAGAACTGCAAAGCTTTTAAGCACGTAGTTCAGGACCTCATAGATTCAAAGGCCATCGACCTTGCACCGGCTCCGAATGTCGTCAACAATCCCATGCCCCAGCATGGTGGTGCAAATGTTAATATGATGGAAGGGGAAGCCAGATCCGTCAAAGATACGTTGAAGCTGAAGACTCCGTTGTCGGATATCAAGGGATACTTGTTGAAGGCCGATGTTTTCCCCGGTTGTGGGAAGGGTTATTTGGATTGTGCTACTCAGAGTGGAGGTTGTTTGAAGCTACAGCAGGGTATCCAGGTCTTGCTCGACAAAGGTATCCTCCAGGTTGAAGATTTGTCTGTCCAAGAGTCTACGGAAGGGGTTGAGGAAGAGGTGGTTGAAGATGCTACTGATGAATTCGCAAATGTTGTTCCTACTGATTCTGTAATCCATGATGTAATTGAACTTGATTCTGATGTTTCGGATGTGTGTACTTCAACGCCTCAGACTCGTCAGGGGCCGATTACTTTCTCCAGTGCTGGCATCATTCAGTATGACCAGGTGTCTGCGGTCAACGATGAAGATGGGGATAGTGATTGCGACATCGATAATTGGGTGCGTCCGAGGATCCTGGGTGAAGTCATCAACAATTGGTCTTCTGAGGAGATTGTCCAAGTCACTTTTCTGGAGGAGTAATTTTCTTTGTTTGTTCATGCATATCAAAGTCTTACGTTCCGCCCAAGGCGTAATGACTCATTGTAGGGCTCATCTATGTGGATACTTGCATTTTTTATCATAAATAAAGGACGTCTTTTTGCATTCAAATATTTTGTTCACTGTCTTTCTATTTTTGCAGTTTTCAAAAATCAAAAAATATTTGGCAATGTTTTGTTTAGTTTTCATTCCTTGTTCACACTCATAAGCACATACCATCACTCATGTAGATGCACGACAGCGGATCCTATTGATAATGGTTCTGCTATGGCTCGCTTCGACTTTGAAAATCCAATCTTTCAAGCTGAAGAAGAGGGTGATGAAGACTGTGAACTCCCTGAAGAACTTACCAGGTTATTAAAACAGGAGGAAAGGGTCATTCAACCGCATCAAGAGTCTGTTGAAGTGATTAATCTCGGCACCGAGGACGCCAAGAGAGAAATCAAGATAGGGGTTGCTTTGGAAGATAATGTGAAGAAAGGGTTGATTGAATTGCTGCAAGAATATGTTGACATCTTCGCTTGGTCTTATCAGGACATGCCAGGGCTTGACACAGATATTGTGGTACACCGTTTGCCTCTCAAAGAAGGTTGTCCTCCGGTCAAGCAGAAGCTCAGAAGAACAAGACCAGAGATGGCTGTCAAGATAAAGGAAGAAGTGCAAAAATAGTTGGATGCAGGGTTTCTAGCAGTCACAAATTATCCGCCATGGGTTGCAAATATCGTTCCAGTACCTAAGAAGGATGGAAAGGTACAGATGTGTGTTGACTACCGGGATCTGAACAGAGCTAGTCCTAAAGATGATTTCCCATTACCTCACATCGACGTTTTGGTGGATAACACAGCTCAGTTCTCGGTATTCTCCTTCATGGATGGCTTTTCTGGCTATAATCAAATTAAGATGGCACCAGAAGACATGGAGAAGACAACATTCATAACCCCATGGGGCACCTTCTGCTACAAGGTGATGTCGTTTGGTCTGAAAAATGCCGGAGCAACATATCAACGAGCGATGGTGACTCTTTTCCATGATATGATTCATCATGAAACCGAGGTTTATGTTGATGATATGATTGCCAAATCTTAGACGGAAGAAGAACATTTGGTGAATTTGCAGAAATTGTTTGAGCGTTTGAGAAAATTCAAGCTGAGGCTTAATCCGAACAAGTGTACTTTTGGGGTGAGATCTAGAAAACTGTTGGGTTTTATTGTTAGTGAAAAAGGGATTGAGATGGATCTGGCCAAAGTGAAAGCGATACAGGAAATGCCTGAGCCAAGAAATGAGAAACAAGTCTATGGTTTCTTAGGGAGGTTGAACTACATTGCAAGGTTCATCTCTCACCTAACAGCCACGTGCGAGCCAATATTCAAATTGCTGAGAAAAGATCAGGCTATCAGGTGGAATGATGATTGCCAAAGGGCTTTCGAGAAGATAAAAGAGTATTTACAGAATCCTCCTATTCTTATGCCTCCAGTCCCAGGGAGACCGTTGATTATGTATTTGACAGTACTAGACAATTCCATGGGTTGTGTTCTTGGTCAACACGACGAGACAGGTAGGAAAGAGCATGTCATCTACTACCTGAGTAAAAAATTCACAGACTGCGAGTCGAGATACTCAATGCTTGAAAAGACATGTTGTGCACTTGCATGGGCTGCTAAGCGATTGAGACAATACATGCAGACTCACACAACCTTATTGATCTCCAAGATGGATCCAGTCAAGTACATATTTGAGAAGCCAGCTCTCACCGGAAGGGTTGCTCGTTGGCAAATGGTACTGACAGAGTACGATATCCAGTATACATCCCAGAAAGCCATCAAGGGGAGTATTCTGTCAGACTATCTTGCTCAGCAGCCAATTGATGATTATGAGCCGATGAAGTTTGATTTTCCAGATGAAGACATCATGTTCCTCAAGATGAAAGACTGTGAAGAGACGGTTGTTGAGGAGGGACCTGATCCAGACGAAAAGTGGACTTTGTTGTTTGATGGGGCTGTCAATGCCAGAGGAAGTGGAATTGGCGCTGTCATTACTACTCCGAAAGGTGCCCACATGCCTTTCACCGCTCGTCTGACTTTTGAGTGCACAAATAATGAAGCTGAGTATGAAGCCTGTATCTTGGGTATTTAGCAAGCCATTGATTTGAGAATCAAGACTCTGGACATCTTCGGAGATCCAGCTCTAGCGATCAATCAAGTGAATGGTGATTGGAACACCCTCCAGCCCAATCTGGTCCCTTACAGAGATTACACGAGAAGACTATTGACTTTCTTCACAACAGTAAAGCTGTATCACATAGCTCGTGATGAGAACCAGATGGCAGATGCTCTTGCCACTCTATCCTCCATGATCAACGTGATTCGGTGGAACCACGCTCCCAAGATCGATGTGATGCGCCTCGACAGGGCCGCGTATGTGTTTGCTGCTGAACTGGTAGTTGACGACAAGCCCTGGTATCACGACATCAAGCGCTTTCTGAAGAATCAAGAGTACCCTGCAGGGGCATCCAACAATGATAGAAAGACTTTGAGAAGATTGGCAGGCAGTTTCTTCTTGAACAAAGAAGATGTGCTGTATAAGAGGAACTTCGACATGGTTTTGCTCAGATGCGTGGATAGACACGAAGCATACATGTTAATGCAGGAAGTTCATGAAGACTCCTTCGGTACTCATGCCGGCGGACATGCAATGGCTAAGAATTTGTTGAGAGCGGGATATTAATGGATGACCATGGAATCTGATTGTTTCAAATATGCTCGGAAGTGTCATAAATGCCAGATTTATGCTGATAAGGTACATGTGCCGCCAAATCCTTTGAATGTGATGTCTTCGCCGTGGCCTTTTGCTATGTGGGCGTCGATATGATTGGAAAGATTGAGCCGACCGCCTCCAATGGGCATCGCTTCATCCTTGTTGCCATCGACTATTTCACCAAGTGGGTCGAAGCAGCATCGTTCGCGAATGTCACCAGACATGTGGTTGCCCGTTTCATCAAGAAAGAAATCATTTGTCGCTATGGGATTCCCGAAAGAATCATTATTGATAATGGTTCTAATCTCAACAACAAAATGATGAAGGAGTTGTGCCAGAACTTCAATATTCAGCATCACAATTCTTCCCCTTACCGCCCTAAGATGAACGGTGTTGTTGAGGCGGCAAATAAGAACATAAAGAAGATTGTGCAGAAGATGGTCGTTACGTACAGAGATTGGCATGAGATGCTACCATTCGCTTTGCATGGGTACCGTACTTCAGTACGTACATCGACCGGGGCAACCCCTTACTCCCTTGTGTATGGTATGGAAGCAGTCCTACCTGTTGAAGTGGAGATTCCTTCTCTAAGAGTCCTGTTGGATGTCAAGTTAGACGGAGCTGAATGGATTTGGACAAGGTTCAATGAGTTGAGTCTTATCGAAGAGAAGCGAATGGTAGCCATTTGTCATGAGCAGTTGTATCAGAGTCGGATGAAGAGAGCCTTTGATTAGAAAGTGCGTCCTCGATGCTTCCAGGTCGGAGATTTGGTGTTGAAAAGGATCCTTCCTCCTCAGACAAATCACAAGGGCAAGTGGACTCCTAACTATGATGGACCGTATATTGTCACCAAGGTTTTTGATGGTGGGGCCTTAATGCTTGCAACTATGGATGGTGAAAACTTCACTTCCCCCGTGAACTCAGACGCAGTTAAAAAAATACTTTGCATAAAATAGACCCGCTGGACAGTAAAAAGAATAGTCCAGGCAAAAATGGGCATCCCGACGAACCAAGAAAATGAAAAGGTTCGGGAAAAAATTAGGGATTAAAAATGAAAAGATCGTACACCCGGTAAGTTGAAAACCTGAAAAGGCAACTTAGGCAAAAATGGGTATCCCGGTGGATTGAAAACCCGAAAAGGCGATCCAGGCAAAAATTAGGGATTAAACGAATGACTGCGTTCTGAGTAGTTCTGAATCTCATCTCGTGTCAATGACTGGAAACTTTTGAAGGATAGGAAACAATCCAATCACTCTTTTCAGAAAGCTGATCATCTGGAGGATCTTGAAGACGAGCAAGTCATAGCAGAATTGGAGCCCAATAGAAATCCATTTCACATTGCCATTAGATTAATTTCTGTTTTTATCTTTTGTGCGATTACCTCTTTCCAGGGATTGCTTCCGGATGTAAATGCTTATTCAGAGGCCACTCAATCAATAAAATCGTGTTATTCAGTACATCTCTGTTTTCATTTTCATTTTACTGTTTTGTTTGCAAAAATGACGTCCGAATTTTTTATAAACATTGCATCATGAAACATAAGAGCTTTACAGGTACATACTTAATAAACATTTAAAATTGTTGTAAATGTTAAGTGCTTTAGATCGTCTATTCAGAACAGGTACCCTCGAGGCATTTCCTTAAGGTTCCCAACCGATGATCGCGAATGTTTTCCCCCAACAGTCGAAGTTGGTATCTTATCCCTGCAGAGTTGATCAGAGCATTGGATTCTTCGATCCCCAGCAGGCTCTCACTGTTGTACCTCCCCCAAGCGGTTGTTTCAGAATATACACTCCCCAGTAGAGTTGACAGTGTCAGACTATACATCCCCAGCGGAGTTGACAGTGCCAGACTGTATCTTCCCAGCAGAAGTGGCTGCTCCTCAGGGTTCGATGCCAGATTGATGATCTCGACGCCAGATCCATGGTCTTTTTCCTTGAAGCAGAATCTCGGTACCGTATCGGTGTTTGCTTCCCCTGCTAAGTCGTCTCTCTCGCAGATTATGGTTGTCAGAACCACTATCGGTTTCCCCAACAGCAGGTTTTCAGTGACGTTCTCTCCCCAGTCAGAGTCTCGGTATTTCGTCATTGCTAGAATACCGTGTGGCGGGTCATTTTCCCACAGAGTTCTTTACGCTGTGCATCTCCAACAGCCTTGCCAGGGTCCAGAAGATGGTGATCATTTCCCCAGCAGATTCCCTTGCCTCGGCTTGGCATTCTACCCAGCATTTCGCATCCCTGCATGTAGAATCATATTGCATTGCATCCTCCCAAATCGCGTAGCATTTCCATTTTCATGGAGCATTACGCCATTGAAAAATTCAAACATACGCATGTAAGCATAAAACATTCTCGGTATCCCAAGTGATAAGACAGAAGTTGTTTCCAGTACTCAGACTGAAGATTGTTCATGACTTACCTTTATTATCCCCAGCAAGTGTCATTGTCCCATGCGCCGCCTCTATTATCTTTCCCTATTTCTGCCGATGCTGACAGGCATGAAGTTTTTCCGGTACTCAGACCGAAGTGGCATTCAGGCCAATTTTCCGATGATCAGATCGAAGAAGTTTCCGACATTCAGGTCGATGCAACTTGTGGCATTCAGGTCAGTTTCCGGTATTCAGACCGAAGTGGCATTCAGGCCAGTTTCCGGTATTCAGACCGAAGTGGCGTTCAGGCCAGTTTTCCGATGTTCAGATCGAAGAAGTTTCCGACGTTCAGGTCAATGCAACTTGTGGCATTCAGGCCAGTTTCCGGTATTCAGACCGAAGTGGCGTTCAGGCCAGTTTTCCGATGTTCGGATCGAAGAAGTTTCCGACGTTCAGGTCGATGCAACTTGCGGCATTCAGGCCAGTTTTCCGATGTTCAGATCGAAGAAGTTTCCGACATTCAGGTCGGTGCAACTTGTGGCATTCAGACCAGTTCCCGGTATTCAGACCGAAGTGGCATTCAGACCAGTTTCCGGTATTCAGACCGAAGTGGCATTCAGGCCAGTTTTCCGATGTTCAGATCGAAGAAGTTTCCGACATTCAGGTCGATGCAACTTGTGGCATTCAGGCCAGTTTCCGGTATTCAGACCGAAGTGGCATTCAGGCCAGTTTCCGGTATTCAGACCGAAGTGGCGTTCAGGCCAGTTTTCCGATGTTCAGATCGAAGAAGTTTCCGACATTCAGGTCGATGCAACTTGTGGCATTCAGGCCAGTTTCCGGTATTCAGACCAAAGTGGCATTCAGGCCAGTTTCCGGTATTCAGACCGAAGTGGCGTTCAGGCCAGTTTTCCGATGTTCAGATCGAAGAAGTTTCTGACATTCAGGTCGATGCAACTTGTGGCATTCAGGCCAGCCTCTCGGTGTTCAGACCGATATTAATAATCTCATATCTTCCGATGTTCAGATCAAAGTCATTTCCAGTATTCAGACTGATGAGCGGCATTCGGGCCATGGTTATTTCTGTGTTATCATTTATTTTGGTATCCAGGTTAACATTCTTTTTCGGTATTCAGACTGACTCTCACCGTACCAGACGGATTCTTCTTTCAAGACCACCTCTTTGCCGATTCTGACAGGCATTGTTACTTCACTTCACTTCAGTGCAAATTTTCGGGCTTTTATTGTATTCAATCCCTTGATATTCGGTATTGATATTCGGTATTGATTCTGACAGGCATGGTTATCTTTATCCAATATTCGGTATTGATATTCCTTCGTTTTGTGAGTATACCATCCTGTAACCGGTGATATATCTCCCAAATCATTACTTTTGTCAATGTATCCCCAACGAGTCATCTTTCATTTACCCTTGTTTAGTAATGATTGTTTCTCCCCTTGAGTGGTCATCATTTTATACCCAGTAGTCGGTATCCCGATGTCCTTTCTTTTCGGTCGACTTATCCTTTATTAACCCTGTAACCGGTTGTGGATATTCTTCCATGCGAGTACATTATCTACGTTCTGACGGTAATAGATAATATATCTCATGCGCTCTTCAGTCGAAGTCTTTTTCTTCCCCAGTCGAGTAAGATTCGTATTTCCTTATGGAATCGAATGCCCATCCTGTAATTGAGTTTGCTTTTTTAGCCCTCCTTTCGGATGATGAGTGTTTCGGGAATATACCCCAATTCACGCCTGGTTGGTCACCTATTATATGCCAAGTAACCGGTATCCTTGGTGTTCCTTCCTTCTGCTCCCTATTATGACTTCTTGTCCCTCTTGGAGTCAGTTTTTCCTGAGTTGAAATCTACCTTTTTAGGTCTTCCTCAGATGTTTTGGATGATTGATATCTCTCACCCTTATACCGGTCTTAGATATTCATTCTCCTCGAGCGTGTTGTTCTCTCACCCTTATACCGGTGTTTTGATCACAGGTCTCTTTGAGCTTATTACCCAGTAACCGGTAATACCTCATCTATCCCTTCCTCAGCTGAGTCCTTTGTGGATGTTCCCAGCCTGAGTCCCTTAGCGGATTTTCCCCACCTGAGTCCGGATTTTTATCCGAAGTATCCTTTATGGATAGTTTTGCTGTATTGGCATAATCCCTAATACATGCATCTTTATATCAGCTCGAGTCTTTCCATTGATTTATTTTTATGGAATCCCTTTGTGTCTCTCAGCAAGTTTTAAGTCGTGACCTGCTCACGCATTTTATCCCCTTTATTCCCCAGTAAAGTCCCCAGAGTCTCTGTCCCATTTATGAGGGTATTACTCATATGGATTTTTCAGTTTCTCCTGATTTCTTTTTTCTTTGTGGACATATATCTCCACCGAGTATTAACTTTTGCATGCATACATCTGCATCATGAGGTCTCTTAGGGACCAAAATTCGTCTCTTTGTTATTATTTAAGCTCATTCTACCTCGTTGAGACGAAGATTTTAACCTTCATATCTCCGACTAGAATGACCTTAAATAGAGGCATCTGTAAGACCCTAATTTTGACCCTAAGATCCCTCATGGCATCATATCATTGCACATTGCATTTGCCTCAAGGATCATAGCATCTTGGCTCTTTAACCCTTGGGTTGGGACTTGTGTGAGTTGGTTTGAGACCACCAAGCATGCTTGAACTGTATATTATTGATTTTCTCATTTTTGTTTACTAACAAAAAGCACAAAAATATGTCACTAACTTTGTTTGTTTTGAAGCTTGAGCAATCATGTGATCCAAGGCTCCTAGGAGGCCCCTATACTCAAAGAATGGCCACGTGAAGTTGAAAGCAAGCATGACAATGGTTCACAAAACTCTAAAACATCATATATGCCTCCCAAGTATCTCAATTTGTCAATTTGATCAACCAAAGGGCTTGAGGATTGTTTCTCAAGAAAACCCTAATTCAACTGTGCATTGACTGTGCCTTGCTCATGAAGCAACTTCAACCCATGATCAAATATAATTAAGGTAAGTTCTTTCATTCATAATTTTATGCATATTTGAGCTTATGTGAGTGTCCTCAATTGTAATACCTCAAAATTTTCCCCCCTCATTCATGCAATCATTTTTAGGTCATTTAACATTTCATATTGCATTTCATCATATCAATCGGAATTAGATCCAAGAAGCTTGAATATCATCCAAGACACTTTGTGGGTCCTATCTGGGTGATCAGTCAACACAAGGGAATGGCTTGAGATACTTCCAACATGTTCAAATGGGGTCTATTCATCAGTCAAAATGTTAATCTTGAAGGAGCAAAAGTTTGTTCATGAGCTGTCATGCTCGCTAGGCGAGCAGAATGGGTCGCCTAGCGAGTCCCAAGAAAAGCCACCAGAATCACCTACGCTCAGAAGAATTTCTTGAACTGTCATGCTCGCTAGGCGAAGCCCACGCGTTTCGAAAAGAAAAAAAAAAGAAAAAAAAATTAAATAAATAAATAAAATATAACAGAAAAATCTTGGACTTGGACCTCTCTCATTTGAGCCCACAAAGCCACGAAAATCAGGTTATAAATTCTTAAAAAATTCAGTGAAAAAACCCTAGAGAGATTCTAACTAATTCAGAGCAACCTCCAGAGAGTGAAGGGAACTCAACTGCAAAGAACCAATTTCCTCTCATATAAACCCTAAGATTGTTCTGCAAAGCCAACGGTGCAATTCAATTTCAATCGATCCTCCCCAATCAGTTTTTTGTGAGGGCTCACATGACTCCTGAAAGGATAACTTTCTTGGCATTCCACTTTATTTGTGGAATACCATTTGGAGATTTATTCCGATTACCTGTATTGACTTGCTTTCTTTGATGGTGCTAGCTCGAGAGATCTCTGGGTTTCTTATTTCTTTAGCTGTTATTACTTCGGATCTTTATCCGTGTGGTAGATCTCTTGATCCTTTATCTTTCCCGCAATTTACCGCTTTCTTAACTGGAAGACCTCGATAGGAGGCAATGTTTTCTTTTGTTTGTTTACTTTTGTGCCCAAAGACCTCCAAAAGGAGGCACCAGTGCTAAAGACCTCCCTGAAGAGGCAATTGACGGATAAAAGGGATTAGTAATCAATCCCCCGTTATTCAGTGTGTCGTTCTTTATGCTTGCACTACATGTCGATGCTTCAGAACAAAAGCCCAAGATCTTTTGTCCGGTCAGTCAGTGGAGAGGGTTCCACCTTTCTGAATCCCCACTTTTTATCATGAGCTCACCCTGTCCAGGGTTAAGAGCTATGAGGTTTTATCCTCATTACCCTTTTGATCTGCTCACCCTGACGTTCAATGTCAGTGGTTAAGAGCCCATTTGATTACCTATTCCATGGCTTGTTTGTCGAGGTTGATATGACCCCTCTTGACTAAAGCCCTACCCATGTAGGTTTGAGCCCCCTTGGTGGCATTTTACTTTATGCATGTTTGTTTTGTATGGTGTGACCGTCTCCCCATAGGATTGCTAGGCTTCGTATAGTCTCCCATTTGCGTGTCAATTAAGGTAGCATTGTTCCTTCGTCTAGGACTTCCTTTTTTGCATGAGCATTCCTAAAACACAAACAAACTCATTGATTTTTCTTCTCCTAAGAACACGTTAACTCCTTCTACTACAGGCGAGTAAGTCTCCAAAGGTCGAGCATCCGGTAGATTGCGTAGTAACGTCATTCATCTAAAAAACACAACCTTTAACCCGTAGTTAGCCGAACTACGGTTTGCTCTGATTCTCATTCCAGATGAGATACGTAGGCATAAGACGCGATGTCTTAGCGAGCACACTCCTCTTTAGCCCATAGGCAGCCGAGCTACGAAGACTCTGATTCTCATATCCAGATGAGATACGTATGCAGTGGATGTGATATTCGTGCGAGTCATTTTCTTTTGACCCCCCTCTTTTAGCAAATAGTACATTAGATAAACCTACACCCTTTAGACAAGAACAACAAAAGTGGATCCCGTAGAGTACTACGGATGCGTAGGGGTGCTAATACCTTCCCTTCGCATAATCGACTCCCGAACCCAAGATTTGGTTGCGAGACCTTGTCTTTTCCTTTCCCTTTTCCAGGTTTACTTCGACCGTTTCCTTTCCCTCCTTTGGGATAAATAACGCACAGTGGCGACTCTTCTGTCTTTTCTTTCTCGCCGGTTGTTTTTTCGCATCTCCTTTTTCAGGTTGCGACATCAATCATTAATTCATCAAGGTTTGAAGTTTGGACTTGAGAAGTTGATCAGTCAATTCATCTGACTATTTTGAAATCCACTGAGACCTAACTTTTGATGTGTTTGTCAAATGAAGATGACCCCAATATAAAAGATGTTCTTAAGAACCATATGAACAACTTTCGTGTTCATCAAAATTTCATTTGAAACTTGGAAGGTTATCATCCTTTTTAAAACATTATAGGTCATTTTGACTAAAACCCTAATTTTGGGTCAACTTCCCAAGGACCTAACTCCTTCATTTTTTATGATTTTGAGGTGGTACCGAATGAATTGGAAAGTTTAAGATGTCTAATTAAATTGTTATGTTGGACAAAATTTCATAATCCTAAAATAAACACATGTTATAATACAAAACATTATAGGTCACTTTGGACCAAAGCCATTGAAATGTGAAAAAGTCCAACTTCAAGTGCCCATAAATTTCTCATACAAAATCCAAATTATTCAAAATATAAGTCCAAATTTATTGTATTGAAAATATCTGCAACTTTGATGTTGAAGGTTTTGTCATTTAAGGCTTGCATCATTGAAACAGAAGGGCTTGAAGTTGGTCCATTTTGGCAAAATTTCCATATACATGTTTTGCACCTTGAACTTCATGATCAATTTTCAAAATTTTCCCAACTCCAAATGGATTTTTGTTCAACATAACATTTGTTCCTCATGTCAAGACCTTTCCAACCATTACCCATATGACTATGTTTCAATTTGGCAAGTGGTATTTTCGAAGAGGAGAAGTTTTGGTTCCAATTATGCATAACATGTGAAAACTTCTTGCACACCATATTGCCTTGCCATGTACACGTCCAAATTCATTTGTTTCATCATCAACATGCAAAACCAATCAAGTTTGGGCCTCCCATGCGCCTGTACAGGCCCATGCATGGTGGACCCAACTTCACATGCACACGGATTCTTCATACAATGCAGTACCCTTGGCTATAAATAGAAGCCTAATTTCTCGTCAAAATCCAACCTAAAGGCGCCTGAACAGCTGCACAAGTGAAATCCCAACCTCCTTTAAAAGGAATTCTGGGTTTTCTTTTCCAATTTTCAAGTTCAATTTTCAACTTCTTTGGTTGATCTTTGAACTTCAATTCCTATACCTTGCTCCCTTGCTACCTCAAGAGCACACTGCATCAAAGAATTGGAGTAGATCAAGTCTTGTAAAGCTGCACTTCAAAGGTTGTTGTTCAAACTGTTTTCATTCGAAACTCCTTGGATATTGATAATTTCTTGCATTGCTTGGTACCTCTGAAGTCCTCATGTAAGAGGTAATTGATTTGAGCTTTTAATTTCATGAATTGAGCAAGTTCAGTTTGAACACCACATATTTCCATCTCAGATTTCTCTCTATATATTTTTAATTTATTTAAAATACTTTCCAATATTCAAAAATGCCAAAAATGTTTTCTTAACATCTTTGAATGATGATGAATCTATGAAAAATACTTTCATCAATTTCTTAATTGATTTGAGATTTAATTGAGATTTTAATTTAATTATGTTATTTTTCTTCATTTTTAATTGTTTAAAATTAGTTTCTGTTTTCAAAAAATGATGAATTTTTTTGTCAAACCTTGTTTGACCATGTTGAACTTATGATGATCCAATTGGACTTTTCCAACTTGATTTGAATTGAATTTGAAGTTTGACCTTTATTTGTTTATTTTAATTCAAGTATTATTTTAATTCCAAAAAATACCAAAAATATTTTTATTGTTTCTTGACTTCTAAGCTTCATCTCACTTCTGTTTATCATTGATTGATGTTGATTTCATTCATGTTTGATCAATGTGTGTTGGTTATGTCATTTGAATGTCAATTATGTACATTTCATTTCTTCTTCTTCTTCTTCTTCTTCTTCTTCTTTTTCTTTTTGATCAATGAGTTAATGATTGGTGGTTAGCCTTGACATATGAGAGGCTTAACCTTCTTTAATTCAAATCAAATTCATCTTGGTCAAAGATCAAGTGAATTGCTTTGCATTAGAGATAGGTTGCTTTTTGGTCAAGCAAAAAACCTAAATCCATACAAGATCGTTCTTCTTTTTCTTTTGGCATGGCAAGTTGTAGGAGCTTGGCTTACTAGTCATGGTCTCTAACTTGTGTTTGTTGCCTATAGTTTTATTGACCGGTCTCAGATAGGTGTGACTACTACATTAGTCCACTTACGATTGCTTAACATAGCGCTAAATTGCCTTATGGCACACTAACATTAACAACTAATTACTAACTTTTAACTCAAGCATTTAATTCTTGCAATTTACTTTAATGCAATTTAAATTCTTGGTCATTAATTCATTTGTCTTTTCCCTTTGCTCACTTGAGCTCATGTTTATGTTAATGCAATTTGCCTTTTGCTCAATTGAGCACATTATTGTGTATATACTATTGCCTTGTGCTTGTTTTGTTTTTGTTTGTGTGAACCCAATGCAAATGGAGAAAGGACTTAGATTTAGGACCTTACCTATGCTAATGGAGTTTCAAGAGCAACTAGGACTCATGCCTTTAGAATGCTAAATATGTTGAAGAGCAACTAGGCCTCATGCCTTTAGAATGTTTAATCTTGAAAGATGAATGAAAAGGACCCCTAATTCTAAACTCACTCTTGTCCAATCTTTTATTATATTGTGGAACTTTTTGATTTGTGTGTTCTTGTATGCTAGGGATCCTAAACTTGAGCCAATTAGAAGAGCTATTGTCATGGACATCCAAGATAAGAGATGCAAAGCCAATTGGAAGATTCCTAGGAGCTTGATTGATTGTTTGCTTGATTGCTTGAGTTATTTGCTTATTGCTTGCTAAGTCCAAGGGAATGGAGCAACTTGGATCATCTTTATGATCTCAAGAAGGGAACTCCAAGTGGTTTTATTTTTCTTCCCTCATCTTTGCATGTTTAGGACCTAGCCCTTCTCTTCTTCTCTCCACTCTAACCCAAGCCAAACTTTTGTGCAAACATTAACATTGATTTCAAAATTAGAAACCTAGGCACTATGCCTTTGATTTTTTTCTCAAACTCTTTTCATAATACTTATTTTGAATTGAATCTTTAAGTCAACTTTGACCATATTTTGTGAATACTTTTCATTTGTAAATACAACTCACTCAATTGTTGTTTTTGTGGTTTCAATGACCACTTTTGCCAAAGCTTTTCAGAAACATTAGCTATTAGGTTTGAGTTATCCTAGAGGTTGATATAATACTCACCTGTATCCTTAGTGATGGACTATAAGTCTTCCATGCTTATTATAGGGTTAACCCCTCACTAGCATGTTGAAGCTCTCCTCACATGGTGGATTTGTGGTTTTAGGTTGAGTTTTCTCCCTTTGATAACAAAAGACCTTAAGGCTTTTTACCAATCAATTCACCAACTTCTTTTGAGATTTTTACCCCGAACTACGAGGTTTTGATCCTACCTTTTTAAGATGGTACGTAGGCAATGGGTTTATCCATTCAACTTCTTTTGATTTAGTCAATAAATTTAAAGGTAACGAATACCCCGCTACAGCGACGAAGGTCGTCCATAGCGACACACATCTCTGCTATAACACTTTCCTCGCCGTCAGATTCTTCACTGACCATAGTTGTTATATTTTTGTTCACTATGATGAAGGATGAGCGCAAAGATGATATTTTTGATTGAATATTGTGATGGTGGTCTATATCAGTTTTACTAAGGGCCCACGGTGGCCGTCAGTGCTGGTTTTACATATTAAGTGCAAATATGTAACAATCCCTAACAGATAAGGGGTTGTCAGAGGATTTAGTATTTCTGTGGTATTGGGAGTTAGCTCACGCGATGTGAGAAGCTACTGTATCTGGGTATGTTATCTGTGTTAGAATTCGGTTGTATGTATTACAATACTAAGGTATTTATAATATTTTGATCCTGAATCTCAGTCTCCCTATGATACCACAACCACCCCTAAAGTCGGTAGTTGATTCCCTAAAATCCAGGAAGAGTAGTTGAACCCCACGACCCTCAATGCAACATTCTTTGACCTAATATATGTTTTACGTGTGATCATGTGATATAGACTGAGACACCAAGGCAGACGATGTGTTCAAAAAAGGGATACTCGAACCAATAAAAGGACGGCTTGCTAAGGGTGATGAGCTAAGTGTATGCATTTCCCCCCACCCCCAAACTCTCTTCCAATTATACTACTACAATTTTTGATTGGATTGATTAAGATTTGGATTTTTGAGTGATTATTGATTGGTGTTATTGATGATGAAGAATCTTCATTGATTATGTTTGTCCACCATATTTGTTTAAAGGTAAAGAAACTTAATTGATGTTGTCAAAGAAAAATAAAATATCTTGAATTTTTTTTTACATATATTGTTCCCACTGTACAGTAAGGATAAAAAACAAAGAATGCACTTGGTAGCCAATTATAATAGATTTTGATAACATTCGATCATACTTTCGTTTTTAATAAGTTTTTACATTGTTTTCACTACTTTTTCTATTAATATTACGTGAATTGTAGCAAGATATATACAAGAGTCGAAACCACTGTGAAAAATATCAACTCACATCAAATCACGCTAACAAGACAACTCTATAATATTCATACATAGTGGAGGTTAACAATAAGTGAAATGAAGATGACACACACACACTAAAAGAGAGAAAGAATGTTCCCAAACAAAACTGTGCCACGATTAAGGAGAATTGTGGTGTGATTCTCTAATGTTCACAAAGAAGATTCAGCCTGCTAAAGTCGTGTCACAATCAGGGAGGACTGTGGCGTAATTTTGTGTTTCAAACAAAGAAAATCAGGGTGATAAAATTGTGCCACGAATAGAAGGCATTGTGGTGCGGTTTGTCTACAACCTAATTTGTCACGTCAATTTAATAAAAAAATATGGCACAATGATATCGCATTGGGTCACTACTTTTGTGATCCAACAACCCTTCTATATAAGTTTAAACAATGTCAACTGCAAAGTTTAAATTTTAATTATTGAGATGACTGCAAAGTTCCATGTATTCCTTCTTAAATCCTTTGGCGATGAATGTTTATACTCTGAGTAAGTAAGTGTATTTATATTAGGTCTTTGTAAATGAATTTATCTTAGACGGCTTGATCAATGTAGTTTGTGATATAATAGAATATTTTGTTATAATTAGTCAAAATTAGTTTCCTATAATTATGGTGTATCATAATTAGATAGTTGACCAAATGTTACATGTAACACCCCTTTTTCTACCCCAAAATACTTAACATTTAATCAGAGTAAATAAGCACGCATATAAACAAAAGGGCGTCACATCGACGTTTTCAAAAACTAAAAGCTTTCAAAAACCAAACATCATTCATCATCAATATACAATACACCTGGTCATTTAAAATAACACATTTCAATTATCATGAATATTCAAGAATATGCGTTTGCAGCGGAAAATAATGAATATCCATGCATTTCATAAAATGATCCATGTCCCATACCATGATCATCTCTCAATAATCTCCTCAAGATAAAATAAAACCATATCCAGACTATTTGGCACTCTGGCCTCTCAAACAGCAAATGCAATTAAACATGTTCACAAGTAATAACATAATACATATCCAAATAAGATATGAGTTCAATACTACTAATCTACCCAGTGTTACATGACCAGAGCATTGACTCATTACCTAGTCTCTAAACCAAAACACGGAACTCTCCGGCTAACTCTCGAGTGAGCTACCGTCCACTTACTTCAGCAATACTACTCTGGAGTATCTGCATGATGCCATGTAAAGCAACATTCAAACAGAAGGGTGAGAATTCAAATCATTATGAAGAAGTATAATAAGGCACAATGATTAAATCAATAATTAACGGAATTCATCACACCTTGTATAACCATGTAAATAATATTAACCAACATTTATTTCACATGTTTCAAGCACACATCAAAACTCAGGGAGTATAATATTACAATCCAATGCTATATTCCCAATTATATACATAACTACAATTATCACATACTCACAGATTTTGCCAAATTATGTATCCAAACATCACCAAATTCAATTACCATATCTCATACACACCTCACAATCACATCAATGCACACATTCAATTATCACATAACTCTAATGTGACTCAATGCAAGACATGTGACTCTATGCATGTGGTACCGCAATGTGAACCCAACGTTTCACCGCTTTCCGATTCAATATCTAGAATCCAAGCCACGCTTCCGATCCGGACAAGATCAAAGCCACTACGTCTATTTCCAATTAAGGATCAACGTTTGCTACGCCTATTTCCATTCAAGGATCAACGTCTATTACCATGTGAACCCACAGTTTCACCGCTTCCGATTCAATATCTAGAATCCAAGCCACTACGTCTATTTCCAATTAAGGATCAACGTTTGCTACGCCTATTTCCAATTAAGGATCAACTTCTATGTGAACCCACAGTTTCACCGCTTTCACCATAAAGCCGACCATGCCATGAATGAATGTACAAATACCAACACATATGCAATTAAGATCATTTCTACCATCTTAACATTCCACATATCGCCATAATTCAACTCTATGAATTATCCACCAATGGTACATATACACATTCATAACAAATACACCATTCACATAATATGCAATTAAGATCATCTTTACCATCTTAATCATTCCATATATCACCATAGGTGATGTATCAACCGTCAAATTATCCCTCACTTGAACATCATCTAATGGAACAACATGTGATGGATCCGCAATATACTTCCTCAATTGAGACACATGGAACACATCATGAAGATTAGAAAGTGACAGTGGTAATGCAATCTGATATGCCACTTCACCTACCCTCTCGAAAATCTGATAAGGACCAATGAAACGCGGCGTCAACTTACGCGACTTCAAAGCTCTACCAACACCCGTTATTGGCGTAACTCGAAGAAACACATGCTCATCTTTCTCAAACTCAAGAGCCTTCCTCCTCTTATCATGATAACTCTTTTGACGACTCTGAGAAGCCTCCATCTTCTCTTGAATCATCTTAATCTTATCCGTAGTCTCTTGAATCAACTCGGGTCCAACCACAACACTCTCTCCCGATTCGTGCCAACACAAAGGAGTTCTACACCTTCTACCATAAAGAGCCTCAAAAGGTGCCATTCCAATACTCGAATGGAAACTATTGTTATACGTAAACTCGATCAAAGGCAAGAAACTATCCCAATTTCCTCCTTGTTCCAAAACACAAGACCTCAAAAGATCTTCAAGTGACTGAATAGTCCTCTCTGTTTGACCATCAGTTTGCGGATGATATGCCGAACTCAAACGCAACTTCGTACCCAAAGCACTTTGCAAACCTTCCCAAAATCTCGAAGTGAACCTCGGATCTCTATCCGAAACAATGCTCGATGGAATACCATGCAAACACACAATCCTTTCGATGTACAACTTAGCAAGTCTCTCCATCGAATAATCCATCCTCATCGGAATAAAATGAGCACATTTCGTCAACCTATCCACAACGACCCAAATCGCCTCACAATTACTCGATGTTCTCGGCAAACCCAAAACAAAATCCATAGAGATACTATCCCACTTCCACTCGGGAATAGATAACGGTTGCATCAAACCAGACGACTTTTGATGTTCAATCTTTGACTTTTGACAAGTCAAACATGAATACACAAATTCCTCTACATCCTTCTTCATACCTTACCACCAAAACATCTTTCTCAAGTCTTGATACATTTTAGTAGCACCAGGATGAATACTCAGACCACTTCTATGCCCTTCCTCAAGAATCCTCTTTCTCAAATCCGCAACACCCGGAACACAAACTCGATCACGACACCTCATGATACCATTCTCATCAATCCGAAAGTCACCACCTTTGCCTTGATTAATCAATGTCATAACATCGACTAATTTCAAATCTGACTTTTGACCTTCTCTAATCTCGTCAAGAATGCCACACGTAAGCTTCATCATACCAAGCTTAACACACGAAGACGTCGCTTCACAAACCAAACTCAAATCTCTAAATTGCTCCAACAATTCAAACTCTCGAATCATCAACATAGACATGTGCAATGACTTCCTACTCAATGCATCGGCTACAACATTCGCCTTTCCCGGATGATAATTCAAACCAAAATCATAATCTTTCAAGAATTCCAACCATCTCTTTTGCCTCATGTTCAATTCTTTCTGGTCGAACAAGTACTTCAAACTCTTGTGATCACTAAACACATCAAATCGCGATCCAAACAAATAATGTCTCCAAAGCTTCAACACAAACACAACGGCGGCCAACTCTAAATCATGCGTCGGATAATTCCTCTCATGAACTTTAAGTTGCCTTGAAGCATAAGCTACTACTTGCCCTTTTTGCATCAAAACACCTCCCAAACCCAACAAAGAAGCATCACAATACACAACGAAAGTTTCTAACGGATCCGGTAAAATTAAAATAGGAGCCGTAGTCAATCGTCTCTTAAGCTCTTAAAAATTCGCTTCACACTGCGAAGTCCAAATGAAAGCTTGACCTTTCCTAGTCAACTGCGTCAGAGGTAACGACAACTTAGAAAATCCTTCAATGAACTTCCTATAATAACCAGCCAAACCAAGGAAACTTCTAATCTCAGCAAAGACTTAGGAGCTTCCCACTGAGATACAGCTTCAATCTTCGCAGGATCCACAGAAATACCACCACTCGAAATCACATGTCCAAGAAAACTTACTTCACTCAACCAAAATTCACATTTGGAGAGTTTAGCAAACAACTTCCTCCCTTTCAACACCGATAACACAACCTTCAAATGCTCGGCATGATCCTCTTCACTCTTAGAATAAATCAATATATCATCGATGAACACAACAACAAACTTATCCAGATAATCATGAAAATTCTATTCATATACTCCATAAATACACCAGGTGCATTAGTCACACCAAAAGGCATCACGGAGTACTCGTAGTGACCGTACCTTGTCCGAAAAGTAGTCTTTTGAATATCCTCAGCCTTTACACGAATCTGATGATACCCAGACCTCAAATCAATTTTGCTAAACACACAAGCTCCAACCAGCTGATCCATCAGATCATCAATCCTCGGAAGTGGATACTTGTTCTTAATCGTTACTTTATTCAGTTGTCTATAATCAACATATAATCTCATAGAACCTTCTTTCTTCTTGACCAACAGAACAGGTGCACCCCACGGCGACACACTAGGACGAATAAACCTTTTCTCAAGCAAGTCTTCAAGTTGACTCTTCAACTCTTTCAACTCAGAAGCAGACATCCTATAGGGAGCCATTGATACAGGACTAGTTCCAGGAACTAAATCAATCGAAAACTCAACCTCACGTTCCGGCGGTAAATCACTTATATCTTCCGGAAATACCTCCACAAACTCACAAACTATTGGCAATTCTTCAATCGTCCTCTTCTCACGAATATCCAAAGTTGCCAACAACATAAACAACTCGGCACCACCTTGCACAGATTCATCAACTTGCTTAGCAGACACAAACCAATCTTCCGTAGCCCCAACCTCAGGAAAAATAACCGTCTTCTCGAAACAGTTGATATACACCAGATTAACTTCTAACCAACTCCATCCTCGAATCCGACCTCTCTTCGGATTCAGAAAAAGCACAACATTCTCAAAACAGGTTAACTAGCCAACACTACACTCTTGCATGCAACAACATAATGTCCAAGCTCGATACAATTGGAACATCCAAGATAAGCAGGAGCTTCTCCCCCACTTATTTCATTCCCAACCTGACAATGGAAAATAAAACAAGCATCGACAGTGTTCTCACACACATGTCGCATACTAGGGAACAAACATAATTAAACAACCTGGCCGAACGGACCGACCTGCTCTGATACTACTAATGTAACACCCCTTTTTCTACCCTAAAATACTTAACATTTAATCAGAGTAAATAAGCACGCATATAAACAAAAGGGCGTCACATCGACATTTTCAAAAACTAAAAGCTTTCAAAAACCAAACATCATTCATCATCAATATACAATACACCTGGTCATTTAAAATAACACATTTCAATTATCATGAATATTCAAGAATATGCGTTTGCAGCGGAAAATAATGAATATCCATGCATTTCATAAAATGATCCATGTCCCATACCATGATCATCTCTCAATAATCTCCTCAAGATAAAATAAAACCATATCCAGACTATTTGGCACTCTGGCCTCTCAAACAGCAAATGCAATTAAACATGTTCACAAGTAATAACATAATACATATCCAAATAAGATATGAGTTCAATACTACTAATCTACCCAGTGTTACATGACCAGAGCATTGACTCATTACCTAGTCTCTAAACCAAAACACGGAACTCTCCGGCTAACTCTCGAGTGAGCTACCGTCCACTTACTTCAGCAATACTACTCTGGAGTATCTGCACGATGCCATGTAAAGCAACATTCAAACAGAAGGGTGAGAATTCAAATCATTATGAAGAAGTATAATAAGGCACAATGATTAAATCAATAATTAACGGAATTCATCACACCTTGTATAACCATGTAAATAATATTAACCAACATTTATTTCACATGTTTCAAGCACACATCAAAACTCAGGGAGTATAATATTACAATCCAATGCTATATTCCCAATTATATACATAACTACAATTATCACATACTCACATATTTTGCCAAATTATGTATCCAAACATCACCAAATTCAATTACCATATCTCATACACACCTCACAATCACATCAATGCACACATTCAATTATCACATAACTCTAATGTGACTCAATGCAAGACATGTGACTCTATGCATGTGGTACCGCAATGTGAACCCAACGTTTCACCGCTTTCCGATTCAATATCTAGAATCCAAGCCACGCTTCCGATCCGGACAAGATCAAAGCCACTACGTCTATTTCCAATTAAGGATCAACGTCTGCTACGCCTATTTCCATTCAAGGATCAACGTCTATTACCATGTGAACCCACAGTTTCACCGCTTCCGATTCAATATCTAGAATCCAAGCCACTACGTCTATTTCCAATTAAGGATCAACGTTTGCTACGCCTATTTCCAATTAAGGATCAACTTCTATGTGAACCCACAGTTTCACCGCTTTCACCATAAAGCCGACCATGCCATGAATGAATGTACAAATACCAACACATATGCAATTAAGATCATTTCTACCATCTTAACATTCCACATATCGCCATAATTCAACTCTATGAATTATCCACCAATGGTACATATACACATTCATAACAAATACACCATTCACATAATATGCAATTAAGATCATCTTTACCATCTTAATCATTCCATATATCACCATGTAATACCCCAATTTTGACCCTAAGATCCCTCATGGCATCATAACATTGCAATTGCATTGCCTCAAGGATCTTTAGCATCTTGGTTCCCTTTGCCTTTGGGTGGGGCTCCTTGTGATTGGTTTGAGATCACCAAGCATGCTTGAATTATACATCATTGTTTCTCTTACTT
The DNA here is from genome assembly GCF_024323335.1 of Lathyrus oleraceus. Lineage (NCBI taxonomy): Eukaryota > Viridiplantae > Streptophyta > Magnoliopsida > Fabales > Fabaceae > Lathyrus > Lathyrus oleraceus. Next base: position 507,735,645 of record NC_066584.1, on the reverse strand, counting down.
TTGTTTACTAACCAAAAGCACAAAAATGTGTCACTAACATCTTTTGTTTGAAGCTTGAGTATCATCCAAGACACTTTGTGGGTTCTATTTAGATGATCAGTCAACACAAGGGAATGGCTTGAGATACTTCCAACAGGTTCAAATGGGGTCTATTCGTCAGTCAAAACGTTAATCGTGAAGGAGCAAATGTTTGTTCATGAGCTGTCATGCTCGCTAGGCGAGCAGAATGGGTCGCCTAGCGAGTCCCAAGAAAAGCCACCAAAATCATCTACGCTCAGAGGAATTTCTTGAACTGTCATGCTCGCTAGGCGAAGCCCATGTGTTTTAAAAAAAACGAAAAAAAAAAAAAAATATATATATATATATATATATATATATATATATATATATATATATATATAACAGAAAAAATTTGGACTTGGGCCTTTCTCATTTGAGCCCACAGGTCCACAAAAATCAGGTTATAAATTCAGAGTTTCAGTGAAACCAAAGGGAATTCTATTCCTATTACCCTGGCAGGGAAAAAGATAGTGAGAGAAGAGCTAACAGAGTTCAGAGCAACCTCCAGAGACCGAAGGGAACTCATCGGCAAAGAACCAATTCCCTCTCATATAAACCCTCAGATTGCTTTGCAAACCCAACCGGGCAATTCAATTTCATTCGATCTCTCCAGTCATGTTTGCCTTATTCCCATTACTTTATGCTTTTAATTTGAATGCTCTGAATGTATGAGGTATTATGGGTGAATTTGATACCCTTTTGATGCATGTGTTTGACAAGAGGTTTACGCCTCCTACCCTTGGTTGCTTTTTGTGAGCTTTTTGTGAATTTTAATGGCATGATTCATGTGGTTACATTTTGATTTGGGGGCAACTCTTGATTACCCTTTCTTGTTTCTCTAACCTGTTTGTTGAGTTTTATTTTGTGAGGGCTCACATGAATCTTGCAGAGATGGCTTGCCTGGTGTTCCACTTTATTTGTGGGATACCACCTGGAGGTTTATTCCGATTACCTGTACTGACTCGCTTTCTTTGATGGTGTTTAGCTTGGAAGAGATCTCTGGGTTTCTTATCTCTTTAATTGTTGTTACTTAGGATCTTTATCCGTACGGTAGATCTCTCGATCCCTTTACTTTTCTTGCATGTTACCGATTTCTTAGGTTTCGTATAGCCTCTCGTGGCATGTCAGTTAAGGTAGCGCGGTTCCTTCATCTAGGACTGCCTTTTTGCATGAGCATCCCTAAACACCCCAAACTCATTGATTTTTCTTCTCCTAAGAACACGTTATCTCCTTCTACTACAGGCGAGTAAGTCTCCAAAGGTCGAGCATCCGGTAGATTGTGTAGTAACGTCGTTCACCCCAAAACACAACCCTTACCCCATAGGTGGTCGAACTACGTTTTGCTCTGATTTTCATCCCAGATGAGATACGTAGACATAAGACGCGATGTCTTAGCGAGCACACTCCTCTTTAACCCATAGGTAGTCGAGCTACGAAGACTCTGATTCTCAAATTCAGATGAGATACGTATGCAGTGGATGCGACGTCCGTGCGAGTCATTTTCTTTTGACCCTTCTTTTAGTAAGTAGTACATTAGATAAACATACATGCTTTTCTCATCCCTTCAATCATGTTGGCACAAATAAATTTAAAAAAAAAAAAACAACAACCTTTGCAACAAATGTGAAAAGAGCTCCCTAGGAGTACCTAGGATGCTTTGAGTGCCTAATACCTTCCCATTGCATAACCAATCCCCTTACCCAGATCTCTGACATTTTTACTAGTTTTTTATTCGATAAAACTTTTAGGTTTTTGTTCGCTTTCTAACCATTCCTTTGGATAAATAGAAGTGTGGTGGCGACTCGACTTGTATGATTTACCTTGGATTTAGTCAATATCTCTAATGGTAACGAATACCCCGCTACACACCATAATTCAACTCTATGAATTATCCACCAATGGTACATATACACATTCATAACAATATATCATTCACAAATATAGGCTAATTATCAAATACGCACACTTAGATTTCATTTCAAAATGAATACAACTTTTAAAATCTCAATTTTTCATTTTTCAACAGCAAGTAACCGGTTAACGCTCGGTGGGTAACCGGTTAACACAAAACAGAATCAACTTCTGGGCAGGTTTTTGAGCAAGTAATCGGTTAATGCTCGGAGGGTAACCGGTTAACATAAAACAGAATCAATTTCCTGCGTAGATTTTTAAGCAAGTAACCGGTTAACACTCGGAAGGTAATCGGTTAACATAAAACAAAATCAATTTCTTATGCAGATTTTTAAGCAAGTAACCGGTTAACGCTCGGAGGGTAACCGGTTAACACAAAACAGAATCAATTTCCTGCGCAGATTTTTAAGCAAGTAACCGGTTAACGCTCTACGGGTAACCGGTTAACATAAAACAGAATGCAGAATTTTCTGCGTTTTTCGTCGTTTGAGGACTTTCGGACCTCCGATTTCGATTCCGTAAAAAGCCAAACGCTTAGAAAATTATAACTCATACAATACTCTAAGTATATAACGTTAATTTGCAGTTTAACACAATCAAATCACCACAAATCAAGAATACTCATCAAAATCTAACAATTCCAAACAACCATACAAAATTAGGGATTTTAACCTAAACATACTTCTACTCATTGACCCAATCATACTAACCCATAATAATAAGGATTCTCCCCCTTACCTCTTCAATTTTCTGAAAACCTTAGCTTCTCTCTTGTTCTTCCCCTCTTCTGCTTACTTTTCCTCTTTTCTTTCTCTGTTGCCGTCAAATGATTAAATGAATCCTACTTCTCACTCTCCTCACCTCTTATATCCTAGTATTATATTTGGGCTTAAAGAATGATACCTCTAATTTAATTATTAGGCCCAATAATACCTAGTATTATAATATCTCTATTTAATGCAAATAAATTAAACCAACTCAATATGCACACCAAGTTAATTAATTCAATTATTCATTATATCTCATATCAACTAAATAATTAATTAACACACCAAATTAATTAATATAATCAATTATTATACTACCTAACAACTAATTACTTAATTAACACTCTAAATAAATAAAATATAATATAATAATAATAATATAAGAAATGTAGTTTGTGATATAATAGAATATTTTGTTATAATTAGTCAAAATTAGTTTCCTATAATTATGGTGTATCATAATTAGATAGTTGACCAAATGTTACACGTTAATGTATATATATTCTATTCAGATCAATGAAAAGGACACGATTCCCATTATCTTATATGGTATCAATCCTAACCTATCCCTCTCTTTAAAAAAAAAGCAAACTCAGAAACGCGTTTCTTCTTCTCCCTCGTTACAGTCCGCCGCCGCATGCTTCTTCTTCCTCCTTGAAGTCTACCGTCGCAACAAGACTACCATACTTTGTACCGCCGTCGCCGAATACGAGAACCACCATATTCTCTCGCCTTCCATCTCTGTTCGTGTCACCGTCGTCGCACCTGCAACCATGTCTGAATCAGACCATTCAGAACACAGTGATGCCGATACTCACAAATCCGTTGATACTGGTGATTCCGGCCAGCCCAAGAACACCACGTTTTGAGGTTCCAAATCGGAGTTTCATCCCGCTCTTTCCGTCTCCAATATTAGGAACCACATTCATATTATTCTTGAGATGGAAAAGATCAATATGGTACCTCGGCCGAGCTTTTCTGCATCCATGCTCACTCACATCGTGTCTTGCATCACATCGTTCCATCTATCGGAAAATAGCCACCAGTCATTACCGACGCCAACCATGAACAATGGTCCACTCTTTATGCCACCATTCTTTAGTGGATTTATTCCACTATTTATACCGATTTGCTAACCACTATTCTAGAACCCAACTCCACTGCAATGGAAGTATGGAATCGCTTGGAAGATATTTTTCAAGACAACCAAAATGCTTGAGTTGTCACTCTTGAGCAAGACTTTTCTAACACTCGTATGGAGGATTTTCCCAATGTCTCAACTTACTGTCAGCGTCTTAAGATGCTTTCTGATCAACTGAGAAATGTCAGCTCCCTTGTCATCAATCATCGCCTGGTCCTTTAACTGATCTCTGGTCTCCTAGAAGCTTACCACAGTGTTGCTACTTTGATTCGCCAGAGCAACCCTCTTCTGGAATTCTATCAGGCTTGTTCCATGCTCACTTTTGAAGAAACTGGTATGGATAAGATGGCAAACACAGGCTCTCATGCTGCTATGTACACCACTCGATCGAAACCTACTGAAGACACCTCTCAGCAAAGCAACCGCCACCCCGGCAACCGTTCTTGCTCCCTTGGCAACCAAGGTCACGGAGGGGGCGTGGTAACCGTAGTGAACCTCAGTATGGAGCTCCCAGCGCTCCCTCACCTTGGTTCGCTCCTCCTTGGCAACAACAACAACAGTACCCAACCTGGCAACCATGGGGTTGGACTCCACCACCATAGACTATGCCACCGTGTTCGTATCCCACCTCTCAGTGGACACGCCCTATCGGCCCTCCTAAGCATCCAGGCATTAGGACAACGTCCTCAGGTGTAGGCAACCTCTACCTCATCTCAGATACCGACAGAAATTGAGACCGTAATGCACACCATGTCACTCCATACTCCTGACAATCAGTGGTACATGAACACGGGCACAACATCTCACACAGTCGCATCACAAGGTAATCTCTCATCTTATTTTCCAGTAAGTAATTCAAATCATAAAGTCATTGTAGGCAGTGGCCATGGAAACTCATTCAAGTCACTTACTCAACTTATTCAAACTCAATTTTTGCAAAAAGTCAAAACATTTCAATGTGACAATGGCGGTGAATATAATAATGAGCTTTTTCAAAATAATTGCACTGATCATGCTCTAGTTTTTCATTTCTCTTGTCCCCGCACATCCTCACGAAATGGGAAAGCGGAACGCAAAATAAGAACCATTAATAATATGATATGCACTATGCTAGCTCATTCTTCTGTTCCCCCCTCGTTTTGGCATCATGCTCTCCACATGGCAACTTACCTGTTAATAATTATTCCATTTAAAACACTTCATAATCAGTCACCAACATAACTCATGTATCATCGTGATCCCACCTACACACATCTCATAGTCTTTGGTTGTCTATGTTATCCATTATTCTCGTCATCTACCATTCATAAGTTACAATCCCGCTCTACTCCGTGTGTCTTTTTAGCTTATCCGCCGAGTCATAGAGGTTATAAGTGTTTTGATCTGTCTAATAGAAAATTAATAATTTTGAGGTATGTTATCTTTGATGAAACTTAATTTCCCTTCACCAAGATACACTCCCCTTCACCTCAGTCTTATCAATTCCTAGATGATGACCTTCACCCCTACCTTATACATCAGTGGCAAAATCAAATTTCACCACCTGTTGCACATAACCAACCAACACCCACAATCCCAATTAACCAACCACTACCCTCAATAAACCAACAATCATCATCTCCTACCTCTTCGATCAACACACCCATTACAATAAACCCTTCATCACCACCATCAATTCAACCGCATCCACCTCCACCTACACGAAGCATCACCACCCGAAGCATGAAAGGCTTTGTCAAACCCCGCACCATATTTAATTTATCAATCTCTCACTCTGACCACACCATCTCTCTCATACCTAAAAACCCCAAACTAGCCTTATTAGACCCGAATTGGAAATCCGCAATTCAATCTGAATTTGATGCTCTTATTCGAAATAAGACGTGGGATTTAGTTCCTCGTCCTTGTGATGCTAATCTTATTCGATGTATGTGGATTTTTAGGCATAAGAAAAATTATGATGGCTCCTTTGAGCGTCATAAGGCTCGTCTTGTAGGTGATGGCAGGTCACAGGTTGCAGGTGTGGATTGTGATGAGACTTTTAGCCCTGTGGTGAAACCTGCTACCATTCGAATAGTGCTTACCATTACTCTCTCCAAATCCTGGCCCATTCATCAACTGGATGTCCATAATGCCATTTTACATGGTGATCTTCATGAGACTGCTTACATACATCAACCATTGGGTTTCTGCGACCTCCATCATCCAGATTATGTATGTCGGTTGAAGAAGTCATTGTATGGTCTCAAGCAAGCGCCTAGGGCATGATACCGATGTTTTGTTGACTATGTCGCCACCATTTGCTTTCGCCATAGCACATCAGACCACTCCCTCTTCATATATCGACAAGGTTTAGACATGGCCTACATTCTGTTGTATGTAGACGACATCATCCTCATCACTTCCACTCAGGTCCTCCGCCAATCAATTATGTCACTCTTAGCATCTGAGTTTGCAATGAAGGATTTGGGCCCTCTGAGTTACTTTTTGGGTATTGCAGTATCTCGTCATTCTGATGGCATATTTCTCAGTCGAAGCACTTATGCATCAGAGATCATTGAACGTGCTGGCATGACGTCCTGTAAACCATCAGCCACTCCTGTTGACACCAAGTAGAAACTTAGCACCTCCTCCTACACTTCTTATGAGGATCCATCCTTGTATCGGAGTCTTGCAGGGGCCCTACGGTATCTCACCTTCACTCGACCTGATATATCATATGTTGTTCAACAAGTTTGCCTTCACATGCATGCCCCTCGCATGGAACACATGTTTGCTCTTAAGCGCATTTTGCGCTATGTTCAGGGCACCTTACATTTTGGACTACACTTATCCCCATCTCCCATTACAAAGCTTATCTCCTACAGTGACGCTGATTGGGGTGGATGTCCTGACACCAGACGTTCTACATCTGGTTACTGTGTTTTTCTAGGTGACAACCTTATTTCTTGGTCTTCCAAAAGGGCACCTTAAGCGCATTTTGCGCTATGTTCAGGGCACCTTACATTTTGGACTACACTTATCCCCATCTTCCATTACAAAGCTTATCTCCTACAGTGACGCTGATTGGGGTGGATATCCTGACACCAGACGTTCTATATCTGGTTACTGTCTTTTTCTAGGTGACAACCTTATTTCTTGGTCTTCCAAAAGGCAGTCAACTCTTTCATGTTCCAGTGCTAAAGCCGAATATAAGGGGGTTGCCAATGTTGTCTCCGAATCGTGTTGGATTCGCAATCTTCTCCTGGAACTCCATTTTCATATTCCTAAGGCCACTTTGGTGTATTGTGACAATGTTAGTGCCATCTATCTATCTAGTAATCCTGTGCAGCATCAGTGCACTAAGCATATTGAGATGGACATTCATTTTGTTCGAGAAAAGGTAGCTCGTGATCAGGCTCGCGTCCTTCATGTTCCCTCAAGACATCAGATCGCAGACATCTTTACCAAAGGACTTCCTTGCATTCTCTTTGATGATTTTCGGACCAATCTAAGCGTCCGTGAATCTCCCGCTTCGACTGTGGGGGTTTGATAGAATATAATATTTTGTTATAATTAGTCATAATTAGTTTCCTATAATTATGTTGTATCATAATTAGGTATTTGACCAAATGTTACACATTGATGTATATATATTCTATTCAGATCAATGAGAAGGACACGATTTTACAACATAATTATAGCAAAATATTTTATTCTATCGGTCTGTTGAGTACGTATTCATGCAATTGATACCTAGTATAAACAACTTATTTATATTACTTAAATTATAAGGAAATGCTTTTTAAACCATAAACATTTTATCCATAATTAATAATTAACACACAATCCACCTATCATAAAAGGCGAGGTGAAAATATACACGAATTACAAAGCCCATTGTTGTGCAGAAATTTCAAATTTGTGATAAATAGAATAGCTAGCAGCAGCTAGCATAATTACAATAAATAACTCATTCATCTTCTACATCTATCTCATTCTCTTTTTTTACTGTTATATTTTCTTCATTTTTGATATATAGTTGGCAATGCCCTTAATACAGTGCATGGATCAAAGCCAAATCCAATAGAAAGAAAAAAAATCAACTCATCCTAGTACTGTTCCTTCTTCCCCACCACTTCTTCTTAGCTTTCTCTATTGATGAACCATCTTCATTTCCAAGTTTATTTAAAATAACCTTTGTTTCACGCAATCTGGTTGCATAGTCCTTTTTCCAACCTTCAAACATTTGTTTTAACCTTCTAAGCTCTCTGTCTGGGTTCAGACTTGCTTCAATTTGACCAGATTTTACCTCAACCAAGAACTTGGCATCATCACCAAATACTTGACTCCTTTGCTCAAATTCTTCAGCCAACCGACTTATAACACTCAAACCAGCACTCATAGATCTTGTTCCACTGCTTTCTTGGCGCCTGTGATTATTTCCAATATCCCAGCTGTATTCCCTGTCCTCACTTGCATTAACAGAAGCATCTGAATTTCTATCAGAATCGTCCATAGCAAGACTCTTCTTTGCAATGGAGAGGCTTGATTGTAAGGATCTCATTTGTTTCTGCCATACTTCTTCCATGGATTTCATTTTTAGTTCATATTCAGACCATCTGCTCTCATACTGTTGAAGTCGTTGATGAAGGATGTCATTTTCCTCTTCTTTCTCTCTCAGGCCAGCTTCCGCCTTAAGGACCCTGCGTTGTAATTCAGCTAGGAAAGACGCCTTCACCAGAACCTCATCTGCCTCATTAGTCTGTTTTTGAGTTCTTAATTGTTAGTATCACAAAGATGACGTATTTTTACTAGCAATCTCCGACAATAATTGTTTTGAAATATAGCTTCTAAATTAGAAAAGAAAATACCTTCATGCCTCTGGGTTTTAAAAATCCTATATCTCCTGAGCATCTTCTTACTAACCATCCCCGAATAACTGCAAAATATAGCAAAAAATAATAATTATGAATACTGACAATTAAGAACCTATGCTAATTCATGGCCAACATTGGTTTTCACATTTATAAAAGGACTTTCATTGCATTTACTCAAAAGAGGACGAAAAAGTTTTCAACACAATGTTGTGTGTGCAGTCTTTATGGAACAAACCAATCTGTGTTTAGGGAATTAAAAGTTCGTACATGACTGTATGACAACTGCAGCACCGGTGGTCATTTTCATTCTGTTTCTTGCATATATTGTTTTCAAGTGCTTCTGTATAATAATAGCCGCTCTGTGCCTCTGAAGCGAAGTTGCAAACTCCCTTCTGCTTTTCTCTCCTCTAATAACTGAATGAAACGGCAAATAAGAAAAGTTCCCAGTTCATTATACTTCCCAAGGAACATCACAGGTCAAAAGAATTAGGTGGAGTAATGGAAATACATGACTGAAGAGTAGTGATTCCTCTCCAAAGATCCTTGCGAAGACAACGAGCTTGATAACCCCTGAAGCAACTTTGTACACGTAAAATGCCATGGAGGGTACGATTTCTAGTATCTTCGAGCACTCCAATCTGCAATCATGATCAATTTGAGCATAATAAATACACAGTGCAGAAGAGAGGAGTAATAAAAGTCAAGGTCGGGCTTGGTGAATAAACTACTTGTACAGCGAGAGAGCATTTTCAATACTGGAAATACATGGACCAGCTTATCAAGCAAAACAGGGGGCAAAGAGATGCCAAACAATTCTGGGGTTCATCTAATCCAAAGAAAAAAATTGAGTTGGTCAAGTTTAAACTTAAGCTCTGACGATTAAACTATAGTAAGTTCAAAATGACATGAAAATCCTTGAAAGCAAGAAGAAAGAAAATAATGCAAAATAAGAATAGTCTCAGTTAACATAACCAAATAAGCATGACCAGGCCGATGGTTTAAAACAGATACTGAATAGTTAATTACAGTATCTTCATAAAGGAATCAAAGGATCAAAACAGAACTAGAAGAAAGCCTAATTCATTTGGAGCCTAAATCACTAAAGCCAGAAATTCCGTAACTTATTCAGTAAAAATTAACTCTCAAATCATAACCCTAACCACAAATAATTTCAACTTTATCATTCCTTTTTAAACTTCCACATTCTATGTTTCTTCACTGCACCATACCTATGAAAGCTGAGTAAAATGCCTAAAATAAAAGTACAAGGATAACAAGAGATTTTAGATCTAAAATAATTGATTCCGTACCCCCACATCAATTTGAATTAAATGAAAGAAATAACTTGTAAGAAACACCATATAAACTTCTTACCTGCCCAGTTCGGAAGAATAATTTTGTGTAGCCAACTTGATACATCTCAGGCAAAATGTTAAACTGATGAAGAATAGCAACAGAAACACTAAGTGGATCCTGAGATGCATCATTTTCAAGGAGAAGAAAACCATATCTGATTTACCATTCCCAATACAATAAGAGAAAGGTCAGAAACGTGCAAAAAAATGGGACTGGCTTGGAGAAGAGGGGGTTAAAAACAGATTAATCACTGTATTTATTTGTTTGTTATACCTTTTCGCAAACTTTTGGTGAGACATTCTAGTGGGAAAGCCTGATCGGGATATTCGAACCACTTCTAGGACCCCGCAACATCTCAACTGCTGCAGCACAAGTCCTTGCTCATATGATCCAGGTGATTGGAGATTATTGGGCTTGATGCAGCGAATAAAATGAGGTGTGGTACTCTCTAAACGTTGCATCAGTTGAAACAATTGTCCCTGGGTACCATGCCAACAGAAAGATCTTTTTAGGGCAGATCACAAATTGATTATGTGCCAAAAATTTCCCTAACTTTAAATTTAGAGTTCATTAATTTAAATTCAACTACATTATATCAATATAATTAATAAACAGACGAGGTTTTTCTTTTTCAATTTCTCTCAGTTTCTGTTTTGGAATACATGATCAAAGAAGAATATTGTCAATAGCATACTACATAACAAAAACAAACATACATATTGAATGGGGGGACCAAAACATCAGTTATCCAGCTATCAGACCATTTCATGATAAATTTTGGAGAAAACTAAATCTGTGGGTGTGTACCTTGAATTTTGTGGCAACACTTAGCTTTTGGGAATCTGCCCCACCTAACTTGTGCAAGGGACCAACTACAGGCTTCTCAGATTGAGTAAGCATATAGGATGCAAATATCTGAGGAAGATGACATTTGCTTGAGGATAGAAGTTGGATGGAATCCACGTGCAATAGGTCCCTGTTCTTTTCTAAGAATGCAGTTGTATCATAAGTGACCTGATGGTAAGAACAAGTAAAACTATCCAACTGTCAGGTAACAAGCAAATTTAAATCAACAACAAATAAGTAAAGCTTAGTTTAAGAAAAACAATTGTATCTGGAATTCAAAAAATCATTTATGGAAGCACAATCAAACTCACAGTTCTTAGCTTATAGTAAAAAACAAAACGTCAGGTCAATATGTTAACTAAAATGAAACTTAGTTCTAACACATTATAAAGCTCATCTCATACCAGAATGAAACTTGAAATCCATTGTAATATGAATCTTAGAACTGTCTATATCTTAAGGCAATTAACAAGCACAATGAATAAATAGAAAGAAATGTATACCATATGACCTTGATAAGATTCATACCTCTCCTGCATAATGACGCACGGTAAAGGCTTTTTCTCGTTCTCCTTTGAAGCATGAATTAGAATTCAAATGCTGCTTCAGTTTGTTGGCAAATGTTAAATCAGTACCATTTGGAAAAGTAGACTCCTCGTCTAACAAGGATAATAGCCCCAGTGGTTTCTGCACAATTTTTAAAAGTGAAGTCTCTAAGAAAATAATTTAAAATTTCTGATAGGATTTGGCATTTTCCCACAGCAAAGAAATAGTTAGTTCCAAAACCAATCACACAATATTAGGAGTGAGGATCTTGCCAAAAAAAGAAAAAGGAAAGAAATATCTCCAAAGGAAGTTTTGCCAATACACTAAGACCAAATCACTAAAAGTACCACATTGGCTAGAGATGAAGCCTAGATAAGGGGCAGAAGAACTCTATACCTTTTCAAAAAGATTAAGGCAGTCTTGGTTGTCTTCAAATTCAACTTTAGCCCAATCAATGCCATCTTGGATATATTCCTGAAACAAATTTGTAAGCATGAAACATTAGTGTTTAGCTTTCGGTGGTAAGCAAAACCTTTTTACTTTAACTTTATATGGAGGCAGTTTATACTTTCAATTTAAGAAGAAAAAAAAGGCCATTATGAAATTCCATGATGTTTTAGTTTCTAAAGTATTGAAAAAAATTTATAAGCCAAAGCTCAAAGAAAGTTGAGGAGCAGAAAAAAGTTGAAGCAAGATGAGGGGATAATCATGAAGAGCTATGAATACATAACAGTGTAAGATAATGAAAATCGTGTCCTTCTCATTGATCTGAATAGGATATATATACATCAATGTGAAACATTTGATCAATTATCTAATTATGATACAACATAATTATAGGAAACTAATTATGACTAATTATAACAAAATATTCTATTCTATCACACCCCCGCAGTCGAAGCGGGAGTTTCACGGACGCTTAGACTGGTCCGAAAATCATCAAAGAGAATGCGAGGAAGTCCTTTGGTGAAGATGTTTGCGATCTGATGTCTTGAGGGAACATGAAGGATGCGAGCCTGACCACGAGCTACCTTTTCCCGAACAAAATGAATGTCCATCTCAATATGCTTAGTGCCCTGATGCTGCACAGGATTACCAGATAGATAGATGGCACTAACATTGTCACAATACACCAAAGTGGCCTAAGGAATAGGAAAGTGGAGTTCCAGGAGAAGATTGCGAATCCAACACGATTCGGAGACAACATTGGCAACCCCCCTATATTCGGCTTCAGCACTGGAACGGGAAAGAGTTGGCTGCCTTTTGGAAGACCAAGAAATAAGGTTGTCACCTAGAAAAACACAGTATCCAGATGTAGAACGTCTGGTGTCAGAACATCCACCCCAATCAGCGTTAGTGTAAGAGATAAGCTTTGTAATGGGAGATGGAGATAAGTGTAGTCCAAAATGTAAGGTGTCCTAAACATAGCGCAAAATGCGCTTAAGAGCAAGCATATGTTCCGTGCGAGAGGCATGCATGTGAAGACAAACTTGTTGAACAGCATATGATATATCAGGTCGAGTGAAAGTGAGATACTGTAGGGCTCCTGCAAGACTTCGATACAAGGAGGGATCCTCATAAGAAATGTCGAAGGAGGTGCTGAGTTTCTGCTTGGTGTCAACAGGAGTGGCTGATGGTTTACAGGATGCCATGCCAGCACGTTCAATGATCTCTGATGCATAAGTGCTTTGACTGAGAAATATGCCATCAGGATGACAAGATTCTGCAATACCCAGAAAGTAACTCAGAGGACCCAAATCCTTTATTGCAAACCCAGATGCTAAAAGCGACACAATTGATTGGCGGAGGACCTGAGTGGAGGTGATGAGGATGATGTCGTCTACATACAGCAGAATGTAGGCCATTCCTAAACCTTGTCGATATATGAAGAGGGAGTGGTCTGATGTGCTATGGCGAAAGCCAATGGTGGCGACATAGTCAGCAAAACGTTGGTACCATGCCCTAGGCGCTTGCTTGAGACCACACAATGACTTCTTCAACCGACATACATAATCTGGATGACGGAGGTTGCGGACACCCAATGGTTGATGCATGTAAACAGTCTCATGAAGATCACCATGTAAAAAGGCATTTTGCACATCCAGTTGATGAATGGGCCAGGATTTGGAGAGAGCAATGGTAAGCACTGTCCGAATGGTAGCGGGTTTCACCACGGGACTAAAAGTCTCATCACAATCCACACATGCAACCTGTGATCTGCCATCACCTACAAGACGAGCCTTATAACGCTCAAAGGAGCCATCCGAATTTTTCTTTTGCCTAAAAATCCACATACATCGAATAAGATTAGCATCACAAGGACAAGGAACTAAATCCCACGCCTTATTCCGAATAAGAGCATCAAATTCAGATTGCATTGCGGATTTCCAATTTGGGTCTGATAAGGCTAGTTTGGGGTTTTTAGGTATGGGAGAGATGGTGTGGTCAGAGTGAGAGATTGATAAGTTAAATATCGTGCGGGGTTTGACAATGTCTTTCATGCTTCGGGTGGTGATCCTTCGTGTAGGTGGAGGTGGATGCGGTTGAATTGATGGTGGTGATGGAGAGTTTATTGTAATGGGTGTGTTGATCGAAGAGGTAGGAGATGATGATTGTTGGTTTATTGAGGGTAGTGGTTGGTCAATTGGGATTGTGGGTGTTGGTTGGTTATGTGCAACAGATGGTGAAATTTGATTTTGTCACTGATGTATAAAGTAGGGGTGAAGGTCATTATCTAGGAATTGATAAGAGTGAGGTAAAGGGGAATGTATCTTGGTGAAGGGAAATTGAGTTTCATCAAAGATAACATGCCTCGAAATTATTAATTTTCTATTAGACAAATCAAAACACTTATAACCTCTATGATTCGGCGGATAACCCAAGAAGACACACGGAGTAGAGCGGGGTTGTAACTTATGAATGGTAGATGACGGGAATAATGGATAACATAGACAACCAAAGACTCTGAGATGTGTGTAGGTGGGATCACGATGATACATGAGTTATGTTGATGACTGATTATGAAGTGTTTTACAAGGAATAATATTTAACAGGGAAGTTGCCATGTGGAGAGCATGATGCCAAAACGAGGGGGGAACAGAAGAATGAGCTAGCATAGTGGATATCATATTATTAGTGGTTCTTATTTTGCGTTCCGCTTTCCCATTTTGTGAGGATGTGTGGGGACAAGAGAAACGAAAAACTAGACCATGACCAGTGTAATATTTTTGAAAAAGCTCATTATTATATTCACCGCCATTGTCACATTGAAATGTTTTGACTTTTTGCAAAAATTGAGTTTGAATGAGTTGAGTAAGTGACTTGAACGTTTCAAACACATGAGATTTTCTGCTAATAGGAAAAGTCCACAAAAAGTTTGTAAAACCATCTAAGAATAAGACATAATATTTATGACCGGCAGCACTTAAAATTGGAGACGTCCATAAATCACTATGTAAAATGTCAAAAGGCATCAAAGTCGTAGTTTGAGAATCAAAAAATGGCAATTTAATCTGTTTGTCTAAAACACAATAGTCACAAACGACAGAAGAATTAAAAGGTTCACAACATATGAACTTATTTTTGCGAAGGGAATTCAAAACAGACACGCCAGGATGACCAAGACGACAATGCCAAAGACCGGATGTGAGACCGGCAAAACTGGGAGGAGTGGTAACTGGATAAAGATCTCCACGACTGTCACATCTGAGAAGGGTGATCCCCGTCTGAAAATCAAAGACAGTAAAACCAAAAGGATCAAAGGAAACAGAAACATTGTTGTCAGTGGTGAGTCGTCTCACAGAAATTAAATTTTTAATAATTTTCGGGACATGCAGGATATGGTTAAGGTGAAGGGGTTGGTGAGATGTGGTTATTTGTGTGTGTCGGGTGCCGTGAATTGGAATTCCATGGCCACTGCCTACAATGACTTTCTGATTTGAATGACTTACTGGACAATAAGACGAGAGATTACCCTGTGATGCGGCTGTGTGAGATGTTGCGCCCGTGTCCATATACCACTGATTGTCAGGAGTGTGGAGTGACATGGTGTGCATTGCGGTCTCAATGTCTGTCGGTATCTGAGATGAGGTAGAGGTTGCATACACCTGAGGACGCTGTCCTAGAATGCCTGGCTGCTTAGGAGGACCGGCAGGGCATGTCCACTGAGAGGTGAGATACGGACACGGTGGCATAGTCCATGGTGGTGGAGTCCAACCCCATGGTTGCTAGGTTGGGTGGTGTTGTTGCTGTTGGCAAGGAGGAGCGGACCTAGGTGAGGGAGCATTGGGAGCATAGAACGAGCCTGATAGAATGCCGGAAGAGGGTTGCTCTGGCGAATCAAAGTAGCAACACTGCGGTAAGCTTCTGGGAGACCAGAGATCAACTGAAGGACCAGACGATGATTGTTGACAGGGGAGCCGACATTTCTCAACTGATCAGAAAGCATCTTAAGATACTGAGAATAAGTTGAGACATTGGGAAAATCCTCCATACGAGTGTTAGAAAACTCTTGCTCAAGAGTGACAGTTCGAGCATTTTGGTTGTCCTGAAAAATATCTTCCAAGCGATTCCACGCGTCTATTGCAGTGGAGTTGGGTTCTAGAATAGTGGTCAGCAAATCGGTAGAAATAGTGGAATAAATCCACTGAAGAACGGTGGCATCAAGAGTGGACCATTGTTCATGGTTGGCGTCGGTAATGGCTGGTGGCTCTTTTCCGATAGATGGAACGATGTGATGCAGGACTCGATGTGAGCGAGCATGGATGCGGAAAAGCTCGGCTCAGGTACCATATTGATCTTTTTCCATCTCAAGAATAATAGGAATGTGGTTCCTAATATTGGAGACGGCAAGTGCGGGATGAAACTCCGATTTGGAACCTCGAAACGTGGTGTTCTTGGGCTGGCCGGAATCACCAGTATCGGCGGATTTGTGGATATCGGCGGCACTGTGTTCTGAATGGTCTGATTTAGACATGGCTGCAGGTGCGACGGCGGCGGGGCGAACAGAGGCGGAAGGCGAGAGAATAGGTGGTTCTCGTGTTCGGCGGCGGCGGCGGTACAGAGTGCGGTAGTCCTGTTGCGGCGGCAGACTTCAAGGAGGGAGAAGAAGCATGCGGCAGTGGACTGAATGAGGGAGAAGAAGAAACGCGTTTCTGCATTTGCTTTTTTTTTTAGAGAGAGGGATCGGTTAGGATTGATACCATGTAAGATAATGGAAATCGTGTCCTTCTCATTGATCTGAATAGGATATATATACATCAATATGTAACATTTGGTCAACTATCTAATTATGATACAACATAATTATAGGAAACTAATTATAACTAATTATAACAAAATATTCTATTCTATCAAACAGAAAAGTTGTTGGTTTATTATTCAAATTTTTAACAAAAAATCACATTTTAGTGAAAAAATATGATATGACTATTAGCATCATCATCTGTTGTGATTTGTTTAAGCAGTCTGTTTCTATATGGTGCATACCTCCTGTTCCAACTTGAATAAATGACGATTGAAGTGTTGCTGTAATCTTTCATTTGCATAATTTATGCAGAACTGCTCAAAACTGTTCCTCTGTATAAAATGCACAGAATTCAGTGCAGAAAATATTTCAAAATTTAAACAGTATAAAACACATATATGAAGAAAAGGAGAGTTCTGGTTTAATATAGCGTACATTGAATGACTCAAAGCCATAAATATCTAGAATACTGATAGATCTGCCAGTTCTTCTTTTGCCAACAGCTAGTGATTTGTTTATTTGTTCAACCAGCCAATCAAACAGACATGCATATATAGACTTCGCCAAAGCATCTCTTGCATCACTAGCCTATGTAATAAAAATATTTAACATTTAAGACAAGCCTAATGCATCAGTAGGGTGCACAGGTATGCTTAATATTTAAAATTTCAAATACCAAATGGGATTTCATAGAAGGAAAACTGAATGAGGCAATGTTCATTACCCATCAAGTTTTCTTTCTAAATTCCATTATCTTCTAAAACAAATTAAGCAAACTGGTATATGATAATTGCAAAATTCAATACATATTTATGCAGCAAAGATTTTCCCTCCTAGAAAGTTGCACTTAGTCCCCTCCATAGTCATTAACAAGGTAGTTGTAACACAGTAGTCATTTTACCTGAGATAGAGTCAACTTCTGGACAATAATATCATTACCAACTTTCATTTTGCGTGTTGATAAAGTCAACTTCAGATCTTCAATGTCACATCCAATCAACTTGGCAGTGCTGAACAGCCCTTTAAGAAAACAGAGAACAAAATTCTTTTTTAATTGAGGTATAAATTAACTTATAAAGCACGAACCCATCTAAAATTTCTATACAGCAGAAATCATGTATCAATTGTAATAATATATCGAAGCAATAGCTCTAGTTATCATCAAATGTAAGCATGCTCGAGTTACTATATGATTCCTAAATCGTAACTTCATAAGGGCGGTAAATCAATGATTATCAATTAATAACCATATGAACAAATAAATAAAGAGGAAATCTTTGAAAACTGCAACTTTATCTCCAAACATACTTTTCCTCTTCACTAATTTATAGGAAATTTTTTGAAAAAATGTAAAATGCTAAAAACTATTCTCATCTCATGTAAGAAAGATCTTGAGATTAACGAGTTAGATAGAAACATGGTCTTTGATAGAACATTATGGCGTAAGTTGATCCATGTAGCCGACCCCACTTAGTGGGATAAGGCTTGGTTGTTATTGTTGTTGTTGTATCCAAGCCCAAAGCACTAGACAGAGTTTTTGCATAAAAAGGAAGTTTTATGGGGAAAAATCTATGCTTTATATTCCATGAGTAAAGATTCTGGAAATTCTTACCCTCATCCTCAACGGCTTGAATATGATTTTCATTATCGATCACAGTAAATGATATGTTTCCCAACCATAACACTGCAGCAAGCATTGCAAATACATTCTCCTGGTCTCCTTTGCTAATGTGGACAACATCTAGAGCATCCTATATTTCATGAGTTTGCCAAGCATTACACAAAGCAGAAATAATTATAAATAAATAAAATCATACAATATAAAGCTATATTGATGCAGATCATCATTAAGCAATAAGCAATAAAAAATAGAGTATACCGTGACTATGCGAAATTCTTCTGCATCGTCAACGCCAGTAATTGAATAACAATTGCTCTGCCTCAGATATTTATAGTCTTCCACACTTTGTAGGTTTAGCTTCTCTGAGGAATAAAAAAGACAAATAGATAAATGTGAAGAACTTAAATATTACATAAAAAGAGATGCTCAATATAAAAATCTTGTATCATTAAAATATTATGACCACTTGTTTAAGGATATCCTCAAATAAAAAGTTTAACAAATATTCACCATGACCATCCATCATATGTAATAATTACATTAGCAGAATAGAAGGTAAAAATATCCAATTACCCCTGAGAGATGGTGGTGCTCCAGCACATAGCTGATAAAATATATGATATGACCTTTCCCCTTCATTGCATTGGACTACTCTAGACTGTTCATATGCCAAATAAAACTAATATCAATTCATATTGCATTGCATGAACATAATTTGGAATGTAAAATTAGCGCAGAAGATCGAATTACCTTTTCCAACAAAACTGTTCAAGGTATTGCCATACCAGAAGCACACATAGATTCCACACATTGATGCAAACATTTAACATGATTAGTTGGTAAGCTTTAGTGAAGGAAGAGAGATGGTATGAACTTTAATCCAGTGGTAAACTTACATGTTTGAATATTAGCACCAGATATTTTTCCAGTTTCACTAAAGTGAATCTCAATGAGCTTTCCCTGTAACGTTCGATCAAATTAAGACAGCTTTCATTATCAAAAGAGAACAAAATTGAAACCCTTGAGAACAGGCCAACTAAAAGAATCAATACATATTGAATGTAGAACTAGGCAGGCTTACAAAACGACTTGAGTTGTCATTTCTCAATGTTTTTCCATTGCCAAAGGCTTCTAGTATTGGATTAGTCTTTAATATTTCATGCTCTATTCCACTTCCACCACCTAGGGCAGCCAGGTACTGCATTGCTATTTTTGCTGTCTCGGTCTTCCCTGCTCCACTCTCACCACTGAATATGTAGGTTATAACAATTATTATAGGTCCCAATTCAAATACTACTAAGGGGGAGTACACAAGGACAAGGAAAACAATTTTGAGTTTGATATTAATGACAAAACCATCAGGCAGCATAAAGAAACCTATATTTATCAAGGTTAATCCAAGAGAGGAAAATAAGAAGCTCGTCCTGAACTTTATGAAACCAACAGAAAAATGAATTTGTGGTAAGAAAACAAATTCAGTTTAGGAGATAAGAACTATTGTAATTGTATCTCTGTGTGTCTAATATGATCACACATGGTGTATATTTATATGCAAATAGGGAATATACAATAGGAAATAATATCAATTATAGTTATGACTAATTGAATATCAATCAATACTAATTGATTGATAACATATTCTTAACACTCCCCCTCAAGCCGGATCGTATATATTGTATGATCCGAGCTTGTTACAAATATAATTCACTCGAGAACCCTTGAGAGACTTGGTAAACATATCAGCCAATTGATCTTCAGATTTGACAAATTCCGTGGTTATTTCTCCCGACAGTACCTTGTCTCTTACATAGTGACAATCTATTTCTATATGCTTGGTCCGTTCATGGAAAACCGGATTGGACGCAATGTGGAGTGCCGCTTGATTGTCGCATATGAGTTTTGTGTTCTGAAGGTCACCGAACCTAAGTTCTGAGAGCAAATTCTTAAGCCAAGCAAGTTCTTTTGAGGCTGCTGCCATAGCCCGATATTCAGCTTCAGCACTAGATAATGCAACTGTGTTTTGTTTCTTGCTTCTCCATGAGATCATATTTCCTCCAATAAGAACACAATATCCAGAAGTGGATCTCCTATCCGACGGTGATCCTGCCCAATCTGCATCTGAGTAACAAGTGATTTTAGCATCACCCTTATCTTCATATAATAGGCCTTTTCCTGGTGCATTCTTTATATATCTGAGAATCCGAATAACGGCATTCCAATGAGTATCACAAGGAGCATTAAGGAATTGACTCACAATACTCACTGCAAAAGTAATATCCGGTCTGGTGACGGTAAGATAATTGAGTCTACCCACTAAACGTCGATATCTTCCCGGGTCTTTCAACAACTCCCCCTGACCCGGAAGAAGCTTGACATTGGGATCCATAGGAGTATCAATCGGACGACAGTCAAGCATACCAGTTTCAGTTAGGATGTCTAATGCATACTTACGTTGGTTAATTGCAATGCCTGATGAGGACTGTGCAACCTCAATACCTAAGAAGTATCTGAGTGGACCCAAATCTTTTGTCTGAAAGTTTTTGAAAAGATGAGTTTTGAGTCGCTGAATACCGCCTGTATCGTCTCCAGTGATAACAATGTCATCAACATAAACCACAAGAAAGATGTGTTGTCCGTTGGAAGAGTGAAGGAAGAAAACAGAATGATCTGCTTCACATCTAGTCATACCAAACTGTATCAAGGCAGAGCTGAAGCGACCAAACCAAGCACGTGGAGATTGTTTTAGCCCATAAAGAGATCGATTGAGCCGACAAACAAATCTTGAATTACCAGGAATAGTAAAACCTGGAGGTTGATCCATATACACTTCCTCCTCCAATTCTCCGTGTAAGAATGCATTTTTAATATCCAACTGATGAAGCGACCAATGATTAATAGCAGCCAATGCAAGGAAGAGACGGACTGAACTAATCTTGGCCACTGGAGAAAAGGTGTCACCATAATCAAGGCCAAATATTTGTGTGTATCCCTTGGCTACCAAACGAGCTTTAAAACGATCAATCTGACCATCTGGTCCAATTTTCACTGTATAAACCCATCGACAGCCCACTGTAGTTTTGTCTGGAGGTAAAGGAACAATGTCCCAAGTGTTATTTGAATGCAATGCAGTCATTTCTTCCACCATCGCCTGACGCCAATTGGGATCAGTCATAGCTTCACCTGTAGACTTAGGAATAGACACAGAATCCAAAGCAGACACAAAAGAAACATAGGAAGTAGATAGACGGTCATAATTTAAAGCACAAACATATTTAGGATTTGGATTATGAGATCGAATACCTTTTCGTAATGCTATTGGAAGGTCAAGTTCAGGTGACGTAGCTGGAGGAACAATTGGAGTAGGAGATGGTGCTGGTGGATCAATATCATCTCTAACTGCCGATGGACGCGTTGTGCGTCGCTGATATACCTGCAAAGGAGGTTTAATGGGTGTGGGGATGACAGAAGGGATATCTTGATCATCTAAATTACAAATCTCCTGGGAGGACGAAGAGGCAGAGAAAAAGGAGAACCTTCAAAAAATGTTACATCGGAAGAGACAATATACCGTTGAAGTTGAGGACAAAAACAACGATATCCCTTTTGTATACGTGAGTAGCCTAGAAAAATACATTTGAGAGATTTAGCGGAAAGTTTGTCTTTACCTGGATTAAGATCATGAACAAAGCATGTGCAACCAAACACACGAAGGGGAATGGGGTAGAGATCGTGTTCCGGATTCAAGATAGAGTATGGAATCTGATCTTGAAGGACCGAGGAAGGCATTCGGTTGATAAGGTGACATGCGGTGAGGAGAGCATCACCCCAAAAACGAGAGGGTACATTGTGGTGAAGAAGAAGAGTCCGTGCAGTTTCAACTAAATGACGATTCTTCCGTTCAGCAACACCGTTCTGTTGTGGTGTATGAGCACATGATGATTGGTGAATAATTCCCTGTAATGTTAAAAAAGATTGAAACTGGGATGACATATATTCACGAGCATTATCTGTGCGTAAAATTTTAATGGTAGTATTAAACTGATTTTTAATTTCAGCATAAAACTCTTGGAATATACGGAAAACATCTGAACGATTTTTCATTAGAAATAACCAAGTGCATCGTGAGTAATCGTCGATGAACGTTACAAAGTAATAGTATCCTAAAGTAGACTTCACACGACTAGGACCCCAAATATCAGAGTGAACTAAAGCAAAAGGTGATGCAACACTTTTATTTACTCGTTGACAATAAGTACTACGAGTATGTTTGCCTAATTGACAGGACTGACACTCAAAAGAAGAAAGCTTAGAAAGACTAGGAACTAAAAGACGCATTTTATTTTGACTAGGGTGACCCAAACGTTGATGTGTGAGTTCTTGAGAAGCAATAGAAGCACAGGCCACCGGTGGAGAAAGATGATATAATCCTCCAGCTTCACTCCCTGCTCCAATCGTCCGTCCTGTACGTCGATCCTGGATATGAACAGAATTAGCATTAAAAAGAACTGAACAATCAAGAGTACGAATAAGCTTGTGAACAGATATTAGATTAAAGGGACAACCAGGAATGTAAAGGACAGACTCTAAAGACAAGTTTGGAAGTGGATGTGCCTGACCAAGGCCTTGAACTTTGGCTTTAGAACCATCCGCCACAGTGACAGAAGGCAAAGAATCAGAATAAGACAAATGAGATAAAAGAGATTTATTACCAGTCATATGATCAGATGCCCCAGAGTCAAGGACCCAAGGACCAAGTGAAGATGTAGAGACAAAAGCTACAGGATTACCCGACTGAGCAACAGCGGCAGATGATGATTGTTGATGGGCTGCTTTGTATTGGAGGAAATCATTGTAATCAGCGGCGGGAATAGTGACATCTTTAGTGATATCCGGTTGAGCAACAGCAGCGATCCGTGGTTGTCGTTGTTGTTCTCTTGCCTTTGTACGACAATCGGCTTCAATGTGACCGTAACGATTGCAATAGTTACAACGAATACTTTGACGTCCACCTCGTCCACCGGTTCGTCCACCACGACCGTGATAGTGGGAAGCAAGAGCAGATGATTCAGTGGGAGAGGAAGTAGGGACCGGTCCAAAAGCATGAGGTGTAGCCAAGCGTAACAATTGTTCACTAATTGCTTCATAGTTAGGAACGTTGGTACCTGATAAAATCTGATTCCGAACGGAATCAAGTTCAGATGGCAGTCCAGCAAGTGCCATGACCATGAAATACTTACTTTGTTGTTCAGCATAAGTTGTTGCATCTTTTGTAAAGGGCATTAAGGTTGTGAAATTTGCCTTTAACGCGTCAAGCTGAGTCAGATAGCCTTGCATATCCATATTCTCCAATTTCAAAGAGCGGAGTTTGGTGATGACACTGTAAAGATTATGGACATCATTTGAGAAGACTTTCTTGGCCTTTTCTCAAACCTCGTAGCAAGTGGTATAGGCTTGGTACTGTGCTTGGAGATTAGTTGCTATGGAAAACCATAACACAGTGCATAGAGAAGCATCGGTTTGTTTCCACTTATCGCGTTTGGCGGCGAGAATAGTATCGGCTTTTGTAGTTAAGTGATCCTCATATCCCTGACCGTGAAACCACATCTTGACAGCACCAGCCCATATGTTGTAGTTGGCTGTTCCGGTCAGTTTCTCACACGGAATAAGTGGAATTTTAGTGAACATGATGGAATCGGTATCTCCCATGATATTTGATGGCTTGGAACGAAAAACCGAGAGCAGATCTGGAAAAACGGCGACGGCTGGGGGCAGCGGATGCGCGGCTGATTGTCCGGCGCGTGAGATTCACGTGCGATGAAGGAGAGACGTGTGCGGATGCGTGCGGCGGCGGAAGGCAGTGAATCTGGCCGATCTGTAGGAGACGATTCCGGCGTATAGGAATCTCGCCGAAAAGTCGACAGGAGCGGCGGAGACGGCGGCAGCGCTGTGGGTGGCCGGAAAGAAAAAGAGAAAAAAAAAAAAAATTATTTTTATTTTGTGGAAGACAGTAGGTCAACCAGCTCTAGATACCATATTGTAATTGTATCTCTGTGTGTCTAATATGATCACACATGGTGTATATTTATATGCAAATAGGGAATATACAATAGGAAATAATATCAATTATAGTTATGACTAATTGAATATCAATCAATACTAATTGATTGATAACATATTCTTAACAAGAACATTTAACCACTCAAGCTGTAACTTATTCTTTGATTGTTGTTTATTGCTCGGCTTGGCCAGTCATTCATTCTTGACCTTAAAATACATTGACAAATCATTTCTTTTTCATATTTCCTGAAATATTTTTAGCCTAATAAATCACTTCATTCAAGAAAATTGCAAGATGAAAGAATCTCATATTTCTTATACAATGAAATGCTTACTAAGGTCTTAAGAAACAAGTTATAGTCAAGAATAAACACAATAAGCACGGCACATTTCAGCTCAAAATCTTGAGTAAAAATTAAATGGACCCACATGGGAGCCTTGCAAACTGGAGTGAACCACTCATTAAACATGAAGGAGTAAAAACATAAGACCAGTCGTCAGGTAGTAAGTGCACAAGTCGCAACTGGAAAGAAATTCAAATGGGAACATCCTACAAAAAGGAAATAACGGAATAATCCGCTGTGCGAAAAGAACTCGACACAAAATACTGACCTTATAATTATTGATTGATTAACTTCATCTGCAAATAAGTGCAAGAGTTGGAGTAAGAAGTTATAGCTTAAAACAAATGGAAGTGGTAACTTCTAAAAATTGATTCATATATCTAAATAAAAGAAAGGAATAAGTTAACCCGTATTATCTCTCTGATCCATATATGTAAATATTAGGGGGGGAAAAGTTACCCCGTGTCATCTCTCTGATGGCTGAGTCTGTAATTGCATAAACATGAGGGCTTTCATTTGCTTTACACTTGTAGGCTTCAATATAGTCAATACCGTACAGAGGAACTTTCTTAAAGGGATTTACGGCCACCAAAACAGGCCCTGCTTTTGTCTGAATTACACATAGTTATGTGCATAAATATTTTGCGATTGACAAACAAAATTGAAGAAAAAAACTTCAAAGATGCAAAGACTTACATAGATCATATTTTGATTGTATCTATATTGCAGGTTGTATAAAACTGACGGTTCATTTAAATAACTAAGTTGCATCAGGTCATCCACTCCATCGAGAATATCAGGATTTGCCGGTACCAAACTATCATCTTTCACTTTTAAAACCTATAATTAAGGGGAAAAGATTACAGCTAGCTATCATATCATAAGATGCAATCCAATCTAGAAAAAATATTGTGTAACTTGTCTTACCTTCCCATCAGGCAGTGAAATGACAGATTCTGCTCCAGAAGTTGATATTATCTTTACCAGTTCCCAATCCCCATTAGAAAGTTGAAACCAAGACTGAAGCTTCTGAAACAGCAAATAATAATTTTAAAACAGCCTATTAACTACTAAGAATGAGAATTCAAACAAACCTAGGATATAAACTTTAAAAAACACATCAGCTTTCAAACTCATCATATCAAAGAAATTGAAAAGAAAATAAATATTTTACTCACTTACTTAAACTCTATTTTTAAGGCTAATATGCCACAGCCAAGTAGAATCATGAGAAAGGCCAGACAGAAAATAATGATGTCGGTTCAGCTTGTTTACCAAGACACATATGAAGAGATGGACCGAGGATACATTCTTGGATAAAAATACTGGAAATCAACTAATATTAATTTCTTTACTTTAGCTTCTCTATAGCATGGTAGGTACTAAAAAAGTATACTTATGATATTATTTAGATGAATCATACTTCTATTTTGGTTTATTATGATTTTCCTAGGAAGTATACTTGTGATATTATTTAGACAATCTAGGAAATTGGTAGGTACTAAAGAATTAAGGATACAATCAGAATCATACTAGCCCTAGTAAATTCCAGTTAGTCTACTGTAACAAACCCTAACTCCCTTCCCCTCATTCATTTGTTTAGAACTGTTTACCTACTATTAACCTTCAATATTTCAGCTGATTTTTAGCATGCTTCAAATCTCACACTCAAACCAAAATTAGAAACTATAATATATGAATCAATAAGCCGTGTGAATCCAATGTTTCCTATTATTGTTTCTTTTTCCATTTTGATACTCGTGTACATTAAAAATAATCACTCAGCAATAAGCTAAGCATGAAGCATCGCTTATTGACACACTCACATTAACAGTGAGATGTTCCTCTACTTCTGCTAGCCCAGGCAATTAAAACACTCATCCATGACTTTGGAAGTATGTAGCAACCAATGCAATTATATCTATATTACAGGATATATGAAAATGGCAGTAATACAAAAGAAGGTAACTAATATAAAATTCTGACAAGACCTTTCATATATGTATGTTTGTCTACAATATCTTTCAGCCGGCTGAATGCATATGGCTGATAATCAGCCATCAGCAATAACTAAATGAATTAATAATTACTATGCAGAGGTATAATAACTGATTTAAAAACCAAGAGTAAATTAGAATTGTAGTCTGATGCCTAAGTTACCTTCTTTGAAGCATAAGGAGTTGTATCACTCCACCTGCTTTCCCTAGAGGACGTTGAAATTGACGGTTGGGGCAACGAAGCAGATATCAAGTCTTCATTAGCATATGGCGGCCTGTCTTCAAATGATTCACCATTTCCACCATATGGAGATTCTTCGTCAAAGAGATCCATGCCGCCAGCACTGTTATGAGCTTCCTTAGAAACCTCTCCTAATATTGCACCATTTTCACGACCATTTGATCGAATCAGATCAGTGCTTCTCAATTTAACATTTC
Organism: Lathyrus oleraceus; assembly: GCF_024323335.1. NCBI lineage: Eukaryota > Viridiplantae > Streptophyta > Magnoliopsida > Fabales > Fabaceae > Lathyrus > Lathyrus oleraceus. The sequence continues at coordinate 507,708,457 of NC_066584.1, read as the reverse complement.
CATGCTTTTCCACTTGACCAGTGTTTCGATTATTATCATACTTGTACTCGGGTGGCAGCGATTTAATAGACTGAAATGCAGGTGGGACACGGGTTGTCCGAGACATCTTCCCTTAAATAGTT